>NC_057861.1:541954710-542577210 GCF_019393635.1 Dromiciops gliroides | reverse complement strand
TATATATTTTAGAGATGAGTCCTTTATCAGGAGTACTGGCCTCAAAAATTGTTTCCCAGCTTTCTGCCTCCCTTCTAATTTTGGATGCATTGCTTCTGTTTGTACAAAAATTTTTTAATTTAATATAATCAAAATCATCCATTTTGCATTTTATAATATATTCTATCTCTTGTTTGGTCAAAAACTATTTTCCTTTCCAAAGATCTGATAGGTACACTATTCCTTTCTCTCCTAATTTACCTATGGTATCACCTCTTATGTCTAAATCATGTATCCATTTTGACCTTATTTTAGTATAAGGTGTAAGATGTTGGTCTATGCCTAATTTCTGCCATACTATCTTCCAGTTTTCCCAGCAGTTTTTGTCAAATACTGAGTTCCTATCCCAGAAGCTGGAGTCTTTGGGTTTATCAAACACTACATTACTAGTGTCATTTACTACTGCATTTCCTGAGCCTAGCCTATTCCATTGATCTACCACTCTATTTTTTAGCCAGTACCAGATAGTTTTGATGACTGCCACTTTATAGTAAAGCTCCAGGTTTGGTACCGCTAACCCACCTTCCTGTGAATTTTTTTTCATTATTTCCCTGGATATTCTTGATTTTTTGTTTTTCCAGATGAATTTTGTTATTATTTTTTCTAGCTGTATAAAATAATTTTTAGGTAGTCTGATTGGTATGGCACTGAATAAGTAAATTAATTTAGGCAGTATTGTCATTTTTACTATATTAGCTCTGCCTATCCATGAGCAATTGATATCTTTCCAATTATTTAGATCTGATTTGATTTGTGTGAAGAGTGTTTGGTAGTTGTGTTCATAGAGTTCCTGGGTTTGTCTTGGCAAGTAGACTCCCAAGTATTTTATATTATCTACCGTTACTTTAAATGGAATTTCTCTTTCTATCTCTTGCTGCTGGACTTTGTTGGTCATGTATAGAAATGCTGATGATTTATGTGGATTTATTTTATATCCTGCTACTTTGCTAAAGTTGTTAATTGTTTCAAGTAATTTTTGACTTGATTCTCGAGGATTCCTTAAGTATACCATCATATCATCTGCAAAGAGTGATAGTTTTGTTTCCTCCTTGCCTATTCTAATTCCTTTAATTCCCTTCTCTTCTTTGGTGTAACTTTCAAGAATCCAGAGTCAACTCCTCACTAGGATGAGGTATCATAGTAGGACTTTGTGGAGCACAAAAGCCTATAGCACCCAGTTTTCTTAGGCAGAATTCTATCCCAACCAGACCCAACCCTACTTAACTTATAAGATCAGATGAAACAAAGCATGTATAGGCTCATATGACTGTAACCAAGCAGGTTAGGGGTCAGGAAAAGCTTCATGTGGGAGGTGGCATCTGAGGGTCCAAAATACTTCAGCCACCTATTTGCTGGACATTGAATTCAGTTTTGTTGAAGGAGTCAGAGGCTGGGGGTGAACTGAGACAGAGATAAATTTTCCAGAGTTCTTTACCTTCTCATGCCAATGAGAAGGTAATTTGGTGAAGGCTTCCTCTTGAATTAATGTTTTTAAACATGTAAAATAAAATACATAGGATAGTAAAAGAAACCAATTCTATTGAAATACAGTTATTAAAAGAAACACAAGGGGCAGCTAGGTGGTGCAGTGGATAAAGCACCGGCCCCGGATTCAGGAGGACCTGAGTTCAAATCTGACCTCAGACATGACACTTACTAACTGTGTGACTCTGGGCAAATCACTTAACCCTCATTGCCCCACAAAAAAAAAAAAAAAAGAAAAAGAGACACAAGTCCACACACCCCAGGTTAAGAATCCCAGATTTAGGTCATGATAAAGGTGATTTAGTTACCAAGTAATAAGAAGGTATCTGACTGTACTATGTAGGGATCACGGAGGGAGGCCTCTTGGGCAGTAACTCTTCCTGGAGAATGCTTTGGCTTTCAATCAAATTTTTCTTGTTATTTTCCCCAAATCCTGCCCCCCCCCCGCGCCCCCGCCGCTTACCTGACAGAGAGAAAAAAAATAGTTTCCAGATTGACTTAAATGACATCTATTTTTTGTCCCCATTTATAAAAATAAGAAAACATAAATGCTGATGAATAATGTTCCCTGACTCTCACCTGGGAAAGAAGAAGGTAGAGAACGAGAACAGAAACTAACAGATTGGTAAAGGGAAACTGGAATTGAAAAACCCACAGCAACTACCTTGGCAACCCTTGGCCCAAAAGTAATCAGAAGATCTGCAGAAGTCATGTTTGAACAACATAGGGGAGGAGAGGAAAGAAAATAAACTAACAATCATATCAGCAAATACTGAAGTGATGTTATTTTTCTGGCAACTTTAAGCAACATAACCAGTTTTACCAGTCAAAAACTGAGCTGCTGCTGCTACTGCTACCTCTATTGGGCAACTGCAAGTGTTGAATAATAGGCTTTCTGACAGATACTCAAAAATACAGGGGAGCTAGAGGCAGCTAGGTGGCGCAGTGGATAAAGCCCTGGCCCTGGAGTCAGGAGGACCTGAGTTCAAAGTCAGCCTCAGACACTTGACACTTACTAGCTATGTGACCCTGGGCAAGTCACTTAACCCCAATTGCCTCACCAAAAAAAAAAAAAATTTGAACTCAGGTCCTCCTGAATCCAGGGCCGGTGCTCTATCCACTGCACCACCTAGCTGCCCCGATCCTCTATCCTTAATAGATCTTCTATCTTCAAAAGATGTCAGAGCAGTCCCCACTACTTCCATGGCCCTTTGAGGGTGGTGGGATTAATTTAGCTTTCCTGGCCTGGCTAGAAAGGAAACCCTTCCTCCCCTCAAATTTTACATATGTGTGAATATACTATAACTTAAGGATTTTGATTCTATTCTGAAGCTTTCACTTCAAGTCCAAAACGTAAAAGGTTGATCAGTTAGGTGTCAGTGACCTATCACCTTGCTGGATGAATCAGAAATGGGACTTATTTCTATTAACATGTAAATTTATACTAACTACTCAAGTTTACCATCCAATATATCATAGGAAAAGTATGAGGATAAAATGAGATCATGCCTGTGAAAACACTTTGAAAAGGTAAAAAAACACTTGATAAACGTAATATAGTATTATTATATATTACTACAACTACTGAGAAAAGAGTCAATAAGTTCTTTTTTTTTCAGTGTGTATGTTGTTCCTGATAACATAAGTAAAACTTTGTATATGATATTATGGTGATTTAGAATATGTAGTTTCCATTTTCTAGGTGATTGTGTCTCCTTTAAATATTCATTCAATTAAAAAACCCTGGGAATTAGATAGAGGTTCCTGCTGTCTTTCTACTTCTGGAAACACTGAGACATACAGAGAGACTCTATGACTGAGTTAATAGGTGAGTCAAGATGAGAATCCAGAACCACTTCTGCTATCTATAGTCTTGTTTCCATCTACTAAGCCATGCTGCCTCCTTCAGGCAATGAACAACATAAGTTAGGTATTAGATCATGGAATCATAGCTCTAAAGTTGAGAGAGACCTCAGGGGAAATCTAGTTCGAAAGGAGTCCTTTATAATTGGGGAAACTAAGACCTAAAAAGGTGAAATGACTTGTCCAAGATCACACTGGTAGTAAGCATCAGAAGTCTTTTAGAAAAGAGCATCTGCATCAAGCTAACTGAATTGATGTGCTTGATTAGAATTGGGTAAATGTACTCTAAACTTCCCTGGTTCTGTATGATTTGGATTTGAGGTATGAGGACATTAAAAAAAATCAGCTGGTATATAACAGAGTGTTTCTCAACCTCCTCACCCCCAGAAAAGCAAAATTGTAATTCTATTTAAAAATAAATTTTATTGCTTTTTTAGACTATTATATTTTTGCATGTAAAAACAATTTTTAAGATTTAAAAAAAAAATTCTGAGTTCCAAATTCTCTCTCTTCCTTCTTCCTATCTCCTTCCCTGAGACGGTAAGCAATTTGATATAGCTTATACATGTGCAGTCATGCAAAACATATTTCCATATTAGGTTGTGAAAGAAAACACAAGCACCAGCCCTGGAGTCAGAAGGACCCGAGTTCAAATCCGGCTTCAGACACTTGACACTTACTAGCTGTGTGACCCTGGGCAAGTCACTTAACCCCAATTGCCTCACAAAAAAACCCACCCCCCAAATTAAAGTGAAATATAGTGTGCTTCAATGTGCATAAAGGTTCCATCAGTTTTTCTCTGGAGGAGAATTGCATTTTTCATGCATTCTTTGGGATTGTCTTGGATCGTTGTATTGCTGAGAATAGCTAAGTCATTCACAGTTGATCATTGTACAATATTGGAAAAGCAAAATTTTTAAAAAACAAACACACAACCCTCAAAGGACACAAAACAAAAAACCTTAACTTCTTTGCCGCTTTGATTTTCATTGTTTATGAAGTTCACAGTCGCCTGTAGGTGTCACCAGAAGCAGGCAACTCAAAAGCGGTTGAGCTCTCAAGGAAGTATTAACTCCAAATGAAAGCCAAATCACTGGGAAAATGAAAAGGATTTGAGGGAGTTGGATTGTAGATACTAATTCCAAGGGAGAGAGCTTTGTATCAAGAAATTCAGACAGTGAAACCAAAATTTGGAATGGAAAAAGTTAGTCAAAACTCACTTTATAATTTTTTCAAAAGGAAAAGAAAACGTTTTGACACTTTCTCTGTCTCTATCTCTATATAAAGAATAGCCAAATAGCATGTTGGTCCAGCCATGAGGTCAGTGAACAAAGACAGATTTATTGTGTTCAGACAACTTTTTCAAGCAAAATATGGGTCATATAGTGAAAAAATTCTAAAGAGTTTTGTCTTTTGTCCTGGAGTCTTATTGTTCCAAAAGTTGTTCAAATTGTAGCTGTCAACCAAGACTTGAAAAAATATGAATATTTTAAAGAATTTTTTTTCATTATTGTTACTACGATGGCATTTGTTGTTTTGGTATTTGACCTGTAAGCTAGTCCTACTGTTACTTCATCAAGAATTCAGGAGTGGGGACAGCTAGGTGGTGCAGTGGATAAAGCACCGGCCCTGGATTCAGGAGACCCTGAGTTCAAATTCAGCCTCAGACACTTGACACTTATTAGCTGTATGCAAGTCACTTAACCCTTATTGTCCCACCACCAACAAAACAAAAACAAATAAACAAAAAAATAGTGTTTAAAAGAAAAAGAATTCAGGAGTACACGATCTCAGAGTTATAAATACTGAAGCTGAAATTTGGATGATCTAATAATTTAATTGTCCCTTAAAAAAATTGAATCAATGGCTTTTGTTTCATTGTTCATTTCATCACTCAGTGAGCCTACTCTTGTAATACAATTTTTTTTTTAAGTGAGGCAATTGGGGTTAAGTGACTTGCCCAGGGTCACACAGCTAGTAAGTGTTAAGTGTCTGAGGCCAAATTTGAACTCAGGTACTCCTGAATCCAGGGCCAGTGCTCTATCACTGTGCCACCTAGCTGCCCCGTAATACAAATTTTAAAATTAAATGCAAATAAAATTCATCAGAACCAACCAACCAATATATTCATTAGATCTGGTAATAAAGGCAATAGTTTACACTCATAGCCCCTCTCAAGTCTTCTCCCTGGTGTTATGATTTTACAGAATTCAGTTTCATTTTATTATTAATTTACATTGTTTCCTGTCATTGTATACATTGCTTTCCTAGTTCTTATTGCTTTACTTTGCATCAGTTCATATGTCTTCCCCTGTTTCTATGTATTCTTCATATTCATCCTTTTGCATGTACCATGATTTGTTTAGCCATCTCCCAATCAATGGATGCCTACTTTGTTTCCAGTTGTTTGTCTTTCTGATCAAACTTTTTGTCTTGCTTGTTTTTCAAATAAATTAACTTATTTTCTTTCTTTCTTTCAACATTTATTAAGCTTGTACTAGGTGCAGGGTACAATGCTAGGTACTGGAGATACAAAACAAAAAATGAAACAGTTGCTGCTTCCTAGGAGTTTGCATTCTAATGAGAGATAGACTATTACACTGTGTCCCATAAATTTTAGTGCAATTTAAAACTATTAAAACTGTAGGAAGACTTTTTTTTGGGGGGTGGGGGGAGAATTTCCCTATCTCTTGAAGGCAAGAAGTACAGAGTTCACTTACCAATAAGATCTGTAAGCGGCTAAAATTCTAGCTGGAATGTCTAAAATCTAATGAGTGGTTGCCTTAAATTAGAAACTTTAGCAAGAGTTTAGACTTTTAAGCATTTATTAAGGTGCATTAGAATCTAGTGATCAGAGAGAAAGAGGCTAAGACACCTTCCCCTATCTATCTAACAAAGCCAGAATCTCTCTCCAGTCAAGCCAAGGTCCCAGACCCAACAGACCTTGCTCGCTCCTTCCTCCTCCCAGAAGCCTCTTGTGAAACAGGAAATAGCACCATCCACACACACAGAGCTCCAAGCTAATTGGTTGGCAGCCCTGATTGACAGAACTAACAGGTGGCTCTACTGATGCAAGTTCTGGATGCCGGGCAGCTTCCGGACGCTGGCCAACTTCCGGATGCTAAAGTCACATGGCTTCCAAATCACATGCTCTCTCCTCATGGTGGAGCCTCCCTGCAATATCTCTCCAGCAGGGGGTGCCATTCCAATTTTCACAGATCCCACTGCTGATAGGCACAGAAATTTTGATTTACCATATTTCCAGTCTAGGCCGGAATGCAGTCTTTATGCAGGTTAGTGGTAGATAGCCCCTATTTATTAGGGGGCCAGTGACTAGCATCCCAGTTCTATTTAATTACTTAAAGTCAACTAGCTTTTTCTTTTCTTTTCTTTTCTTTTTTTTTTTTTTGCGGGTCAATGGGGGTTAAGTGACTTGCCCAGGGTCACACAGCTAGTAAGTGTTAAGTGTCTGAGGCTGGATTTGAACTCAGGTTCTCCTGAATCCAGGGCCAGCGCTTTAACCACTGTGCCATCTAGCTGCCCCCCAACTAGCTTTTTCAAAGATATTTATTTCAAAGATATAGCAAGAACAAACTATA
Organism: Dromiciops gliroides; assembly: GCF_019393635.1. Lineage (NCBI taxonomy): Eukaryota > Metazoa > Chordata > Mammalia > Microbiotheria > Microbiotheriidae > Dromiciops > Dromiciops gliroides. The sequence goes on along the minus strand of NC_057861.1, from coordinate 542,570,224 downwards.
AACATTTTCTGCAGTACCTCAAGGGTATTAGGTATACTCTCCTTTACATCACCTTGATCTCTGCTCAAAACTTAGCTCATTTCCAAATGGCACTAGTCCTTCTAAACTGATATCCAGATGAATCCTTCCATGGGACTGGATTCCCAAAGGCTAATCCTGAAGACTGTTCCTTGATCTTTGAGACATGGATGCTGGGCTGACTGTAATACTCAACCTGGATCACAATTTCTGGATTCCTATGACTCATATTTCCAACCAAAGTTGGAGACTTCACTCCTTGCCCCTAGTACAGAAAAGAACAAATAGAAAGGCCAAAGACGCAGGCCTTTTTCTTGGGGGCTATAGGGCTTCAGAGGGAGAAGGGGATAGAGGCCCTGAGAGAAGTCATCTAAGCAAACTGATGGAGTCTACACATGCTCTAGACTCCCCATTACAAAAGCACAGGATGCCATTCTTGTTTTTTCCTAACAGTTTTTAAGCCACCAGTTTTCCTCTTTCATTATCTTCCCAGTGGTTAAGACTGGCCTTGAGGGGCAGCTAGGTGGCGCAGTGGATAGAGCACTGGCCTTGGAGTCAGGAGTACCTGAGTTCAAATCCAGCCTCAGACACTTAACACTTACTAGCTGTGGGACCCAATTGCCTCACTAAAAAAAAAAAAAAAAAAAAAAAAGACTGGCCTCAAATTCTGGTTTTGAGTTAAATATGTTTATCTTGGCTCTGTGAACTGACTGAACTGACTTCACTAAATAGAAATTTAAAGCATGGAGGAGGAAGTGAAGATTAGAGTCTAAGGATTACAAGTTAAATTTTTTTTTTAATTCCTAAAATTCTCTCTTTAATAATAAAATACGGGGGCAGCTAGGTGGCACAGTGGATAAAGCACCGGCACTGGATTCAGGAGGACCTGAGTTCAAATCCAGTCTCAGACACTTGACACTTACTAGCTGTGTGACCCTGGGCAAGTCACTTAACTCCAACTGCCTCACCAAAATAATAATAATAATAATAATAAAATACTTCTTTTTTGCAAGAAAGGGCATGAAATGTGCAACAACAGTCTTCTGTAGTGGAAAGAACACTGAACATGGAGTCAGAGTTCAAGGCTTGGATTTGCCTCTATGTAACCTTTACCTTAGAGGTCATGAAATCCAACTCCTTCATTTAACAGAGGAGAATAAGGCCCAGAGAGTTTAAACAACTTGCCCAAAGTCATACATGTAGTAAGACTCAGTTACATTTAACCTCTCCAGTCCTCAGTTTCCTCATCTGTAAAATGAGGGGTTTGGCCTAGATGATCTGTAAACATTTGAAGATTATATTAGGCTCTGAGAGTAAAGTAGAATGAATAGTGTAGCATGGTCAGGATTAATTGAGTAGTCACTATTATTATTATTTTTTTTTTTTTTTGTGGGGCAATGGGGGTTAAGTGACTTGCCCAGGGTCACACAGTTAGTAAGTGTCAAGTATCTGAGGCCGGATTTGAACTCAGGTACTCCTGACTCCAGGGCCGGTGATTTATCCACTGTGCCACCTAGCCGCCCCGAGTAGTCACTATTATAGGCTCCATGTACAGAGCCCTGTACTGGGTATTGAGGAAAAATGCAAAAGATATAAGATAATCCTAGCTATCAGGAAATGCATAATATAGAGAGAAAGGAGAAATTAATATCTAAAAAAGTATGACATGCCCAGGAGCACACAGCTAGTAAGTGGCTGAAGTCAAATTTGAACTCAGGTCCGCTAGGTGGCGCCATAGTGCATAGAGCGCCAGACCTGGAGTAGGATGACTCATCTTCCTGAGTTCAAATTTGACCTTATACTTCCTAATTGTGTGACCCTGGGTAAATCACTTAACCCTGCGTGCCTCAGTTGCCTCATCTGTAAAATGAGCTAGAGAAGGAAATAGCAAACATTTCCGGTGTCTTTGCCAAGAAAACACCAAATAGGGTCATGAAGAGTCATGAAAGTACTGAACAATAACTTCCCGAGACAGGAAGATTTGAGTTTGAATCCTACCTCAGATATTATTACTTGTTGAGGCCATCTGATATATGAGAAAGAACAATGAATCTGGCATCAGTGGACTTGAGTTAAAATATTACCTCTGAGGCATCTATCCATGTGAATTTCAGCAAATAATTTAGTTTCTCTGGGCCTCAGATTGCTCATCTGTGAAGTGGGGATAGCAACAACAACAATAACACCCTCACAGGGTTGTTGTGATGATGAAATTGATGTGGGATGGATAGAATTAATAGGATCAGATTGATCGTGAGGCATCCCAAAGAATTATAAGACTCAGTGACTCAGTTTCCCAAGTTGTATTGCAATACTGTGAGTAACCACAGGAAGAGCACTCAAAGGAGAAAGGTATCTCTTGAATAGGGAAAGAAAAGACAGTTATATTTATAGTATGAATAAATTGATTATAAGTCTCATTATAATAATCTCCACCTTAGGGAGGAACAGGGGAGGGCCTATCCTAATTTGGAGTTCCTGGGGTCCTAAGCCAACCCCTGAGGCGGGTACCTTTTACCATGGAGGTGTGTTTTTGGGGTTTACGTGTCATAAGGTGAGCTGGGGACAAATTTGGCCTTTTTTATGCATGTTACCTCAACTTGCCAAGGTCAGAGTGTCCCTATGTTTTTCATTCAGAGGCCTAGTTTCTGGGTATTAACATTTATCAATTAGGATTCCTATAGCCTGTCTCTGTTTTTGTTGTAGTTAGGGTCTCTGTGACCTGCCTCTTTATGTTCTTGTTGTGAGTGGTGATTAATGTGGGAAAAAAGAACCTAGGTCCTGACTTGTATTAATGAAGGCCCAAATCTTAAGTTATCCATTAATCCCTTTTGGAGCTGGGGTCTGTAAGTTATAGCCCCTCCTGGAACTCAGATCTAAATTAGAGCTCAGGTCTTAGGTTTTTCTGTTAACCCCTTTTAGGTACTATTGATAGCTACTATTGATAGGTTATCTGTTAACTCTTTAAGCCTCCTCCATCAAAATGATATATGTAAAGCTCTTTGCAAACCTTAAAGCACTGTATAAATGTTAGTTATTATTATTATTATTATTACACCTGAAGCAACTATTTGGTATTTCTACATCAAGCTACTACTGCCGCCCGTTGAAGGTTATCTATTTCTTTTTTCTTAGGGGAGTGTTACTGGGTTTTTTTGTGTCAGCCTCCCCCTTCCCTAGGTTAACATGCCTCAGGATTAATGACACATTCTCAGCTCTTCTGCTAGTCAGACCTAAACCCCACCCAGCTGGCAGACAAAGGATTATTCTGGGACCTGTCAAGAGCTTACTTGCTTATTCATCTGCCTTCATGGAAAGGTTACCTATCTCCACTCCTACCTGGATCAGAACATGGGACTTTCCTGTCATAGACTGAAGGCTGTGTATCTCTTCCCACCAGAGTCTGTATCACTCGCTGAGTTTCTAGGGTTAAACATAAGTACTACTTTTCATGTGCCATTTTAATTCCTGTCATACCCCTGGCATTTAGTGTTTAGGTCATGCAATTTGCCTTTAGTAAATCTTAAAGAGGCACTTAATAATAAGACTGGAGGAGGAGAGCCAGAGCTAGTGACCTTTGTCCTGCATTCCTGCTACCTCATTATTGTTGTATATGACTTAGATTATTTTTTTTCTCTTTATCCCTTTCCCTCAATAGGAAAAAAGTGTTCCACTGTTAAAATATGGCTACCCCTCCAATTCTTTCCTTTCTTCTCACTTCCCCTTAGTGGTGGGAAAAAGAATCTTGGTTACTCTAGACTAAACTGCCAAAGAATACTCATGAATCCAGGCAACCTTAAATATTTTTAAAACATTGAAATTTCTTCTTGAGCTTTGTAAAAAAAAAAAAGTTAAACAAAATTCCCACCAAACAAACCAAATAGAAAAAGAGAAAAACAAAACTGAAATTGTGTATTTATTTAGTTTTTTTTTTTTTTTGGTGAGGCAATTGGGGTTAAGTGACTTGCCCAGGGTCACACAGCTAGTAAGTGTCAAAGGTCTGAGGTTTATTTAGTTATTTTGAAATTGTGTATTTAACAAATGGCTAGGTACAAGTTAACCTTTTGTTGGCATCTGCCAGTGAATTGCATTGATGCTGATAGTTATTGAATACAGTTTTATTTCAGACTTTTCAACTGTAGTCATAAACACATTTTAGGGCTATTGTGCCTACTTTGTAAGTATTTGGCAAGACTAAGGAAAATAGGGGCAGCTAGGTGGCTCAGTGGATAACGCATAGGCCCTGGATTCAGATGACCTGAGTTCAAATCCAGCCTCAGACACTTGATACTTACTAGCGGTGTGACCCTGGGCAAGTCACTTAACCCTCATTGACCCACAAAAAAAAAAAGAAAGAAAGAAAAAAACAAATATTATCTCATTTGATTCTCACCAGAACCCTTGTAGGCAGGAAGTGTTTTTTACCCCCATTTTATACTTGAGGAAAATAAGGCAGAAATTAAGTGACTTTCCCAGAGTCTTGGAGGTAGTGTCTAAGGCTGAATTTGCACTTCCTGAGTCTAGTCTTCAGGGCCACTGAGACCTCCTTTGCTCATAGGATCATAGATTTAGAACTGGACAGGATTTGGCTGCTATCAAAGTCAGGCTCCCTCCTTTCACTGATGAGGAAAGTGAAACCCATTGAGGTTAAAAAAAAAAAAAAGGCTTGCCCAAGATCACAGAGCTAATAAACTGGAATTTGAACTCAGATTCCCTAACTACAAATAAAGCACACTTTCTACTATACTACACTACCTTGTCAGAATGAGAAAGAGGGATCTGGGTTTACCAGCAGCAAAATGTCTCATGTGAGATGAAGAAGCAATTCCAGGTTGCATTTCACTAGGGGTTGCTATTCTCTATATCCAGGATTTCTTTCCTAGAAAAGGAAGATACTATGCTGACCTAATGTCTCAATTTATCCCATCCCTCCAGTCATTTCTCTCTCCTATATAGCCTGCATAATGTTGCCAGCTTAATCTTTCTTACAGCACTTTTCATCTTAACACTCCCCTACTCTAAAATTTGATCCCAGTCAACAAACACGAAGTACGTGCCCACATTGTGTAAGATACCATATTGCATGCCTGTGCTCTCCCCTGTATTCCTAACTTCAGTGGGAAGATGGATGCGCCTAGGAGAGTCGGGAGATGGAATTGGTTGATGTCCTATGGTCTTCCCACCTGGTTGTTTTCTTGACCTTCCTTGTTGTTACCTGACCCCTTTACACCAGAACTCAGGGCATTATGTTCTGACCAGGATCTTTTCATTGTAGTGAAGTTATCCTCCACATGTTGCATTGGGATGTCATCCCATGGCTTGAAGGGAGGCAGAATAGACATTTCTAGACCTGTCTCCTTCACCCTTCTCTAAGAAAGACTTTAATTCTTCCAGGAAGGAGAACAGGAAGTTGGAGCCAGAAGCTTGGCTACTCTGTCTGCCCTTCTCAGAGACAAGGGGTACCAACCTAGAATGGTATCTGTTCCCATAAATATTGTTAGTTTAGGGGGTGTAATTTTCAGATTCAGGCTAAACTTCTGACTGCAAATCATTAACGGGGGAAAGAGGTCCCCAAATTCTATATCCAAGGTTTTTCCTTTTCCCATCAAATACCAGTTCCACAATGAACATACACCCCTCAAAGCTGGAAGCCAGAAGTGTGCCCTGCATGATTGTAGGGCTTGAAGAACCTAAAGAGATCCAACAGTTAAGGAAGTCCTAGAGAGGGGCAGCTAGGTGGCGCAGTGGATAAAGCACCGGCCATGGATTCAGGAGTACCTGAGTTCAAATCCGACCTAAGACACTTATTAGTTGTGTGACCCTGGGCAAGTCACTTAACCCCCATTGCCCTGCAAAAAAAAAAAAAAAAAAAAAAAAGGAAGTCCTAGAGAGCCTGGAGTTCTCCTTTCTCCTTTTCTTTAAGTGCTGAGCATTGATCTTCATCAATGAGGAAAGAGTTCCATTACCAATGGGCTCTGGAATTTAGGCTACATTGTGTATTCCTGGATCTGACCCTTGCATTTCTCTCTCTGATTTTCAACAAGTCATTAAGTTTGGACTAAGCCCAAACTGGCTACCTTTGTCTAGGCTCCATTCTTTACTTTTCACTTATGGTTTTCAGATATTTCTTCCACTGGTGAAGAACACAATCCCTCCATGCTTTATAGGAGTTAGTTATAGGGACTTTGAGAGCATGAAATCCAATTTTCTCAAGTACAGATGAGGAAAGTGAGATCCTGATAAAAGGGAATACTTTGCCTAGTCACTCAAGACTCCAAATCCATTGCCTTTGCCACAACAGCTATCTTCTCTTCCTGTCACACCCTTGTCCACCCTCCCTTCTATCATCTCTCTCAATAAGATCTACCCAATGTACTTTTTTTGTTGAGGCAATAGGGGTTAAGTGACTTGCTCAGGGTCACATAGTTAAGTAAGTGTCTGAGTTAGGATTTGAACTCAACTCCTGCTGATTCCAGGGCCAGTGCTCTATCCACTGTGTCACCTAGCTGCCTCTACCCAATGTACTTTTGAAAAATAATAATAAACATTTTTATTTTAAGTTTTGAGTTCCAAATTCTATCCTTCTTTCCCTCCCTCCTCTCCCCCCTCCCTGAGGGGGTAAGCAATCAGATATAGGTTATACATGTGTAATTATGTAAAACATTACCATATTAGTCATTTTGTATAAGAAAACTTGAATAAAAGAAAAATGAAAGAAAGTGAAAAATAGCATGTTTCAGTCTGTGTTCAATATTAATTCTTTCTTTGGAGTTGGATAGTATGCTTCTTCATTAGTCCTTTGGGGTTGTATTTTTTTTTTTTTTTGCGGAGCAATGAGGGTTAAGTGACTTGCCCAGGGTCACACAGCTAGTAAGTGTCAAGTGTCTGAGGCTGGATTTGAACTCAGGTCCTCCTAAGTCCAGGGCTGGTGTTTTATCTACTGTACCACCTAGCTGCCCCCGTCCTTTGGGGTTGTCTTGGATCATTGTATTGATGAAAATAATTGTCATTCACAGTTCTTCATTGAACAATATTGCTGTCACTGTGTACAATGTTCTCTTGGTTCTGCTCATTTCACTATACATCAATTTATATAAGTCTTTCCAAGCCTTTCTTAAATAGTTCTGTTTGCCATTTCTTATACCACAATAATCCAATATACTTTTGTTTTGTTTTTTGGAGGTTTTTTTTGGTGGGGCAATGAGGGTTAAGTGACTTGCCCAAGGTCACACAGCTAGTAAGGATCAAGTATCTGAGGTTGAATTTGAACTCAGGTCATCCTGAGTCTGGGGCCGGTGCTTTATTTACTTTGCCACCTAGCTGCCCCCCTCCAATATACTTTTTTTTTTTTTTAGTGAGGCAATTGGGGTTAAGTGACTTGCCTAGGGTCACACAGCTAGTAAGTATTAAGTGTCTGAGGCCGGATCTGAACTTAGGTCCTCCTGACTCCAGGGCAGGTGCTCTATCCACTGGGCCACCTAGCTGCCCCCCAATATACTTTTTTAAAGCCTTCTTATTATATTTGTTCATTTTGGTTACTACTATTGTTTTTCCATTTTGTGGGTATCAGTTCAGCATTCAAGCTATCTGTTATCTCTGTCTCCATACATAAATGATTTGCATCTTTTCAGGTCATATGTATCTTTTGTGGTCTTTTTCATGACATTTCTTACATATTAATCATCACCGGCAATATGTTATATTCCGTTATAGACTCCATGGATATTTTTATCAGCCTTTGAGTCATATTCAATTTCTCAATTTTGATTCTTCTAAGATTGTTGTACTCAATGACTCAAATCCACATAGCATCAAAAAGATAGGATTTTGCAGCAAGGGGCTACTTAGGATCATTGAAAGGGATATGCAAACAATCTAATTAATCTTTCTCCTATTCAATTCCAAACTCTGCTTAATGTCTATTTGTACCACCTAAGATATATATATATATAATGTATGTATGTATGTATGTATACATGTGTGTAAACACACATATGTACACACATATATACTGACTCAGTATATATATGTGTGTGTGTATGTGTATATGTGTATATATATATATATATACACACACACATATACATATACATACACACATACTGACTCAGTAGGCTGCCTTTTCTTTTTCTTTTTTTTTTTTGCGGGGCAATGGGGGTTAAGTGACTTGTCCAGGGTCACACAGCTAGTAAGTGTCAAGTGTCTGAGACCAGATTTGAACTCAGGTACTCCCGAATCCAGGGCTGGTGCTTTATCCACTGTGCCACCTAGCCGCCCCTATTAGGCCGCCTTTTCAACTAAATGCATTAATATGGATGATGTATAATTTTCATCCACTTTGTGTTTTCAGTGTCAGTCACTAGATCAACCCGCCTAGGGGAAGGAAACCCTGATTTTAAACCTCTGCTGCCTTGCGGCTATACCCATATATGGGAAAAGCTTCAGGAGTTAACCCCGAGGAAAAATCAGGAGACAGAGTCCCTTAGGCAGTTGGATGTTGGACATCACATCCCTCTGGCAACTCCTGCAGCGGCACTGGTGCCAAACTGTATTGGCTCTGCCTCTCCTTTGGATACACCAGTGTCGCGGAGAGGGAAACCTGCTGCATGGGCAACGGCTTGTTTTCCATATTGATCTGCCCAGGCCAGAGCCCTGGAGAGGACACTCCAGCTAATCCTCATGGGATGCGGCAGTTACCCATTATAAGTCACTCAGGAGCTGCGGCTCTCTTATCGTACTGCACAGCCACACTGTGGCCTGTTGGCTCTTCGAGGCACTGATCCATGGTCGTCCGCGACTGGTGGAGGCCTACTAGATCAATTTATTTTGAATGACTACAGATTTCACTGAGAAGACTTCATAGTATTTTTGGGATCAATAATTGTATCCTCTGTGAACAGGACTACTTGGAGAGCCTAATCATGGATATAGAATCTTAGTATTTGTGAGGAAGAGACCACAAATCTATCTTTCTCAGCATCGAACCTCCTCCACTGAGAGACACTATTTCCCAGAGAATTTGAAGAGTATACCCAGCTGCTCCAGGAGAAAAAGGACAATAAGGGAGGGAGCAATGTTGTACCTCCAGAGACCCAGTGGGAGGATTTGATGCGATTGAGAGACATACTATCTGGGTACTGGGGAAGAGCAGAAGCAAATGATACCAACTCATGACAAGCGTGCAGAGAGTTTAAAATAAAAATTCAATGAAGCAACATAAGAAAAAGAGGTTTCTAGAGGTTCTTCACCCTAAAGAAGACTACTATGTGTAATTTAGGGTTGCTTTGATGAAACAAAAGAAGACTTAAGAATTTAAGAAGAAAAAAAACACTTTGGGAGACTTCTCTCTATGGGCCAGGTTAGACAGCTTAGTCTCCTGGGCTAGTGGATGAAGCCACCTGCTACATGAGACCAATTGGCGGAGATCAGTGGAACAAAGTGAAGAAATCAGGGACTATGAGGATCAGTGGGAGAGAGCTGTGAAAGAACTATAACTTGCTGAGAGTGGAGAAGAGCTACAGAGGAATGATAAAGAAGGACATAATGTGTTAAAATTAGGATTAAAGGAAGCAGGGGGAGAAGGGAACAGGCATTTATTAAGTATCTACTATGTGTCAGGTAATATGCTAAGCTCCTTGAAAATAGTATTTCATTTGATTCTCACAACAGTCCTGGGAAGCAGGTGCTATTATCTCCATTTTGCAGTTGAGGAAATTGGGACAGACTGAAATTAAGTGACTTGCCCAGGGTCACACAACTTATAAGTGTCTAAAGCCATATTTGAACTCAGGTCTTCCTGCCTCCAGACCAGGTGCTCTATCCACTGTGCCTCAGCAGCAACCAACATAGAGAGAGGTGAAAACTTCTAGAGGCAAGCTATATAGCACAAACAGGAGCCATCTTGCAAATAGTGTGTGTGTGTGTGTGTGTGTGTGTGTGTGTGTGTGTGTTTTAATTCTTAAGGCTTCTTTCATCATCATCAAAGCAACCCTAAAATTCACATAGTAGGTGCTTGCAAAGTAGGTTCTTTACTACAATTGCCCTTGACCAGAACCCTCCTGAGGGTCGTCAGGAGAACTGTACAAGTCTCTGGGGTAGGGTACGTTCACTAGGCATTATTTATTATTACCTCCTATGAGCTCAAACTCAAATTCTATCTATTTCCATTTACTTGTTTTTGTTTTCATTGACATAAACAGAACAGTTCCTGTTACACCTATGAACCTCGTGAGGGAGGGGAATAAGTATTTGTATTTCCCAGGAGTTCCTCTTGCTGGTGCTAATCCTAGAGTTAATGACCAGCTTTTGATTATGTTAACCTCCCAGTGCATTGGCTATACAGCACAAACAACCCACTTTGATATGTAGTCCTTGTCATTCTATGCAACAATAAAGGCACCACTCGGTGGGTCTGATGTGGAAGCTGGTGTGTGAAGTCATTTGTGTGTCTGAAACTATTCTCCATGAATACCCAAGGGAGGTTATTCCTGATCTTTATTTTTACAAGGATCCAAAGAAGATTGAAAAGGAGGCAGGTGGAAAGGCAGTGACTAAAGGAGAGTTTCAAGGTGAGTGGGCTTCCCCCAGCTCCAAAATGCATTGCTATTCAACCTGAGGTTATAGATTGGTCAGAAGGTGTATAGAGACCATCTGTGTTCACTTAGCAGTTCCCCAATGAGGAATGGAGCATTCAGCTTAATACTGCTGATTGGTCTGAAGCTTCTACTGCTCAGACGTCTGAATGGGGAGGAACGAAGAAATCAAGTCAACAAGCATTTATTAAGCACCTGCCATTTGCTAGGCACTAGGCAAAGCACTGGTGATACCAAGAAAGGTAAAAATAGCCCCTGCTCTCAAGGAACTTAGTCTAATGGGAGAACAAGATGCAAAGATGCACAGCCAAGGACAAGTTGTGGTATATGAATACAATGGAATACTATTGTGCTGTAAGAAATGATGAGCAGGAGGAGTTCAGAGAAACCTGGAGGGTCTTGCGTGGGCTGATGATGAGTGAGATGAGCAGAACCAGAAGAACATTGTACACAGTATCATCAACATTGAGTGTTGATCTACTGTGATGGACTATATTCTTCTCACCAATGCAATGGCACAGAAGAATTCCAGGGAACTCATGATAGAAGAGGTTCTCCAAATCCAGGAAAAAAAAAAAAAGAACTGTGGAGTGGATGCTGAATGAACCATACTATTTCTTTTGTTTTGGCTGCCGGTGTTTTTCTATTTTGAGGTTTTTTGTCATTGCTCTGATTTTTCTCTAATAACATGACTAATGCAGAAATATGTTTAATGTTATTATGTATATATAAAAAACTTATATCAGATTGCCTGCTGTCTGAGGGAGGGGGGAGGGAGGGGAGGGAGGGAGAAAAATCTGAAATTGGAAAACTTGTATAAACAAAAGTTGAGAACTATCTTTACATATAACGGGAAAAAAATACTTTATTAATAAAAAAAAAAAGAAAAAAATGCACAGCCAAGATACAGACAGAATAAACCGGAGATAATCTCAAAGGGAAAGCATTAAGATTAAGGAAGACTGGGGAAAGGCTGCTTGTAGAAGGTGAGACTTTAGCTGAGACTCAAGAGAAGTCAGGGAAACCAAGGAGGTGGAGATCAGAAGGGAGAGAGTTCCAGGCATGGGAAGAAGCCAGTGAAAATGTCTGAAGTAAAAATATCAGAGTAATCTTAAATTTTATCCCAGATGTTTTTACTAGTGCTGAAATACACTAAAGGAAAATAAACATCAATTTCTTTTTTCTTTTTCTTTTTTGCAGGCAATGGGGGTTAAGTGACTTGCCCAGGGTCACACAGCTAGTAAGTGTCAAGTGTCTGAGGCCGGATTTGAACTCAGGCACTCCTGAATCCAGGGCCGGTGCTTTAACCACTGCGCCATCTAGCTGCCCCCCAATTTCTTTTTTTTTAAAAAAGTAAGAGCCTAGGGGCAGCTAGATGGCGCAGTGGTGAAGCGCTGGCCCTGGATTCAGGGGTACATGAGTTCAAATCCAGCCTCAGACATTTGACACTTGCTAGCTGTGTGACCCTGAGCAAGTCACTTAACCCCCATTGCCTCACCAAAAAAAAAAAAAAAGTAAGAAGCTCTAAAGTTTTGAGCCTGGGCAACCTTAAACAATCCTCTTAACTTCTGTGGGCCTTAGTCTCCTCATCTATAAAATGGGGGAAATTGGAGGAAATGGCTTCCAAGGTCCCTTGCATCTCTTTATGTGATCCTGTGAGTTAGGAGGATGGTGTTGTTGTTTGGTCATTTTCAGTTGTGTTTGACTCTTTGTGACCCCATCTGGGGTTTTCTTGGTAAAGAAAACATTTCCTTCACCAGCTCATTTTACAGAGGGGGAAACGGAGGCAAACAGGGTTAAGCGACTTGCCCAGGGTATGAGAAATGGGTAGTTGTCTCCTCTCAATGTGGATATAACAAGTCAGTCATACTCTTCCTGACCTGTTTGTAGGACAAAGGTCTCAGATCCCCTCCTCCCCCTCAGGTTGGCAAGGTCACATGGTTCAAGGAGCCCTGGTCTCAATAAGGTCCTCTCCGGAGTTGTGTCCATATAAGGAAGTATAAGGTCCACTCCTGAGTTATGCCCACACAAGGAAGAGGAATACTGCGTTCTGATTAGCTAGTTTTTGCGTGTAGATTGTAACCCTTGAGTAATTGGACCAGTGATGAAAAAGGGGAGGGTCCATTCATGTTAGGGACTAGGGTATAAAACAGGACCTGTGAGCCCCCTTTCTGGGCACCCACTAGCTGCACACTAGGGTGCCTCCTTCTCATGAAAAGAAAATAAAGCCTTTGTCACTTTGCTGCTGAGTTCCCGAGAATTATTAAGAAGAGGATGGATTTTTCCCTCACATAGGGTCACACAGCTAGTAAGTTTCTGAGGCTGCATTTGAACTCAGGTCTTCCTGACTCTAGACCTGGCACTCTATCCACTTCGCCACCTAGCATGCCCAAGATGGTGACATCATCAATAAAATTAGAAAGCAAAGGGAAGTGAGGGGAAGATGAGGAGTACAATTCTGTTCATGTTGGGTTTGGGATATCATTTAGGATATGCCAGGTACATACAACATGGGCAGTTGTAATTTTAGGATAGGACCTCTAGCCTGGGGCTAGAATGTAGATGTGATGATTATCTGCATATCTGTTGCCATGGTAATGAAAGAGTTTCTCAAGGGAGGGAGAAAGCTGTAGAGTGCCTAGGGAAAAGCCTTGAGGGATACTCACCTCTAGGGAGCATGAGGAGGAAAAAAAAACAAACCTGAAAGGGAAACCCAAGAAGATTAAGTTAGAAAGGGGGGAGAACTGGGAGAAAGCAGTGACAGGCAGGTCAAGAGAATATGAAAAGGGAAGGGGTGGTTGAGAAGAAAAACTAAGAAGAGACCAGTGGCATTTGGCATTTGGGAGTGGTCCACATTGGAGAAAATATTTTCCTTCTGCCTATAACATTAAGTCCAAATCTTTCAGCTCGGCGTTCTATGCCTTCCATCAGCTGGTAACAACTTCTGCATCCCATCTTATCTCCCACTTCCCCAAAACAAACCCTGTGTTCCAATGAGACAGATCTGTTTACTCTCCCCTCTATTAGTGGCTCTGCTCATTCTCACTACCAAGCTGTTGTTTATATCAAAGCTTCTTAAATTGTGAGTTTCAACCCCATCTGGGGTTGAAAAACTAAATGTGGGAGTCATGAAAAAATTTGGCAACAGCAAAAGGTTATATATACCTATTTTATATACCTATATACCAGGGGTCGTGTAAAAATTTCATGGGTGAGAAGGGGTCTTGAGTGGAAAAAGGTTAAGAAGTTTTTTAAGAAGCCCTGGTTTGTATCATTCTTCCACCTCCCTTTTTTGTCTCCCAATCTAAATCCTATACTCCCCTGAAGGCCTCCCCCAAACCCACTCCCCCCATTCTGATGACATTCTAGGGGATCATTACCACAACAAAAGCTTTCCTATCTTGGAATTCCTATAACATCACACATCATACAATTCAACTTATTATTTAGAACCTCAGTTCTCAAAGTTTACAGACTATCTAAGGGTACCTAAGGGTTTGTGAGGTCAAAACTATTTTTATAATAATGCTAAGATGTTGTTTATATAACTCACATAAATAAAAACTCTTTGGGGGAAGTCCTCAATGATTTTTAAGAGGGTCAGGGGGTCCTGAGATCAAAATGTTTAAGAACCACTGGTCTAGACATTTCAGGTTTGTGTCTCTCAATCAGATTATAAATTCCTTAAGGTCTGGAATTGTATTTCTTGTCTTGTATTATCTTGTATTTCTTTGTATGCCCCCAAAGTTGCCTACAGGACTGATTATAGAGGAGGCTAATAATTCCTTGGGCAGCTAGGTGGCGCAGTGGATAGAGTGCTGAGCCTGGAGTCAGGAAGACTCTGAGTTCAAATTTAGCCTCAGGTTTATAAACTGTGTGATCCTGGGCAAGTCATTTAATTTTTGCCTCCTAAATGGGATCACGAAGAGTCAGACAGGATTGAAAAACAAAAACAAACAAACATCAAATGACTGCACAATATAGTTCTTTATTGACTTGCTTTGAACACTGTTGATAGATTGGTATTTAAACGCATTTGACAGATACTTTGAGACCCAAAGAGTTTAAGGAACTTGACTAAGATCATATTGGTCAGGAGATAGGTATCTCAGAGCCACACCTCTGTGCCATGCCTTCTCCCCATGAGAAGAAGTCCAAGGATTTCTCTCTTGGTTTCCTTTCTATTATTTTATTCTAATTGAAAAAAAGGGGGGCAGCTAGGTGGTGGAGTGGATAGAGCATAGGCACTGGAGTCAGGAGGACCTGAGTTCAAATCCGGCCTCAGACACTTAACACTTACTAGCTGTGTGACTCTGGGCAAGTCACTTAACCCCAATTGCCTCACCAAAAAAAAAAAAAAAAAAGAAAAGAAAAGAAAGATCATATTGGGCAGGTAGGTAGGGCAATAGATAGAGCACCAGGTTTGGAGTTAGGAAGACCTGAGTTCAAACCTGGCCTCTAACACCAGCTGTGTGATCCTGGACAAGTCCCTTAACCTTGTTCACTTCAGTTCCTCATCTGTAAAATGAGCTGGAGAAGAAAATGGCAAGCCACTTCAGTATCTTTGCCAAGAGAACCCATAAGAATAAAAAAACAAAACAAAACAAAAACCTTCTGAAACAAGTGAACAACAAAAAATATCACATAGAGGGTAAGAAATGGCCAGGATTTGGCCCCGGATGTCACAGAAATCTAGGTTTGAATTGAAACTTTGGTACTTAACCACTGGCAAGTCACTTAACTTTTCTATAGTCTTCTCATCTGTAAAAATCTGTAATACTTATCTAGGTGTGATGGTGGCATTGCAGTGGGTAGAATGTGGAGCTAGAATAAATAGTGTTGTCAGTTACTCTTATATACCCTCCTCCCATGTATTTGTAGGTCAGGGTCCAGCCACAACTTTGACCACTCTTCTCTAAGCTTGGCTTTCCTCTTAAACTAGATTTGGGGAAGACAGTGGAGGTGGTGTCTCAGTGCCAACTCAGCTAGACATCAGCAGTCACTACCAAAAGGACTCCTTTCCTAAGGGACCCCCAATATAAGTGCTCTGTCTCTGGGAAGTTGTGTTTATTGTTGCTGTTTGGTCATGTCCAGCTCTTTGTGACCCCATTTGGGATTTTCTTGGCAGAGATACTGTAGTGCTTTGCCATTTCCTACTCCAGCTCATTTTACAGATGAAGAACCAAGGCAACCAGGGTTAACTGATTTTCCAAGGGTCACACAGCTAGTAGGTACCTGAGGCCAGATTTGAACTCAGGAAGTTGAGTCTTTTTGACTCCAGGCCTAGCACTCTATCCACTGTACCACCTAGATGTCTGGGAAGCTGTTCTATGAATCATCAACTCTCTTCTACACCTCTGAGCTCCCAGCAAGCAATCCAATTCTGGAAAAAGACCATAATTTTAAATTTCTCTCTCCCTGCTGGTCCCTAATTGCTTCCCTCTTCTCTATATTCAAGCAATAACAATAAACATAGATTAGCAATGCAAATGATTAATAACTTTTATCACAACTTCTTGTTTAAAAAGGAAAATAAATGTTTAAAGAAAGGCAAATAGGCTTTTAAAAAAATTTTTAAATTTAAAAAAATTTTTCTTTAGTGAGGCAATTGGGGTTAAGTGATTTGCCCAGGGTCACACAGCTGGTAAGTGTTAAGTGTCTGAAGTCGGATTTGAACTCAAGTACTCCTGACTCCAGGGCCTGTGCTCTATCCACTGCACCACCTAGTTGCCCTGCAAATAGGCTTTTAAGAAGCAAGAGAAGCCTAGGAGGGTGGAGAAAGGAAAGCATGAGACTCAAAGATACAGCCTCACCTTCTCTAGAGAGCAAGCGAAAACAGGAAGGGGAGGAAGAAGTCAAAATAACCAGTCTCCATCTGCATCCCACAGGGTATCTTTTTTTTTTTGTTGTTGGGCAATGAGGGTTAAGTGACTTGCCCAGGGTCATACAGCTAGTATCAAGTGTCTGAGGCTGGATTTGAACTCAGATCCTCCTGAATTCAAGGCCGGTGCTTTATCCACTGCGCCACCTAGCTGCCCCCCTTACAGGATATCTTCAAGAGCAAAACATATGCCCAGGTAGCTCTTTCAAATCCCATCTTCTACTGTAAGCCTTCCCTAATCCCTCTTAATTTCAAAGCTTTTCCTCTGCTAATTATGCACTATGAGAATCTAGGATATCTTGTTGGCTTCATCTCTAAGGGCCCTGCTGTCCACTCATTGCATGTTCTGAGGTCTATGGCCATTTTCAACCCCCAAGGTTTCTCTTTCTTACACATTGCCTTAGGATGAAAGGAGTTCGCTTATCAGTCAAAATCAGGACCTGCCAGTCCCAAAGTCAAAGCAAACTTCCTTAGACCTTTAGAAGAAGGGGAAAATAGGAGACCTATCCACAAACCAGCAAGGCATCCAGTTCTAGCCTCCTGTTATACTTGCACCACTCATTTTTATTTATTTATTTATTTTGCACCACCCATTTTATTTTATTTTATTTTTTGTTTGGTTGGTTTTTGGCGGGGCAATGGGGATAAGTGACTTGCCCAAGGTCACACAGCTAGTAAGTGTCAAGTGTCTGAGGCTGGCTTTCAACTCAGGTCCCTCTGAATCCAGTGCTTTATCCACTGCACCACCTAGCTGCCCCTGCACCACCCATTTTAAAGAGTTGTGGTGAGGAAAGTATTTGTTGTAAACCTCAATGCAATCTATAAATAGGACTTAGTATTATTTTCAGGTATGCTGGGATATTTTATCAGTCTTTCCATGACTTTCTCCTTTCCCAGTATATCCTTAACTCTGACACCATAGTTAAATGAGCCATAGTTATGCCATAGTTAAATGAATAAGTTAAATTCTTAAAGACTTTGGAACTCTGATCAACACAATGACCAATTACAATTCTAGAGGGCATACTACTCATGTCCAAAAAAGAGAGACAATGAACTCAGAGTGCAGACAGGCAAATTTTAGGTTTTTTGACATGGCTAATGTAGGAATTTGTTTTGCTCGATTATATATTTTATAACAGGTTTTGTTTTTCTTGTTTTTTTTTCAAGAGTGTGTGTGTGTATGTATGCAGAGAAGAGG
Organism: Dromiciops gliroides; assembly: GCF_019393635.1. Lineage (NCBI taxonomy): Eukaryota > Metazoa > Chordata > Mammalia > Microbiotheria > Microbiotheriidae > Dromiciops > Dromiciops gliroides. The sequence goes on along the minus strand of NC_057861.1, from coordinate 542,552,532 downwards.
TGGGAAGAAGAGAAATTAGAGCTGAAAATAAAATATTTTTTTAAATGAACAAATTCTTATCTAGTCTAAATGATTAATTGTCTTGGAAAATTACCTTGCCTTATGCACTTTGGATATCTGTATTGTGAAGAACAAATGAGATCATGTTTGGAAAGGATTTTGCAAACCTCTAAGTACTATATAAATGTCAAGTATTATTATTATGTATGTGAAAGTGACATACATTGATTAACATCAATCAACCACTTAACAAGCATTCATTAAGTTCCTACTATGTGCCGGGAGCTATACTAGGCACTGGAGATAAAATGACAAAGAAATGAAACACTCCCTGATTTCAAAGAGCTTACAATATAGACAAATATTGTATACTAATATTTTGTTTGATTAATGAGTTTCACTTAGCTTTCTGCTAAAAGAACAATGCCTGAGAATGTTGTTGTTCATCCTTCATTTTTTTTTTTTAAAGTGAGGCAATTGGGGTTAAGTGACTTGCCCAGGGTCACACAGCTAGTACATGTCAAGTGTCTGAGGCCAGATTTGAACTCAGGTCCTCCTGAATCCAGGGCTTGTGCTTTATTTACTGTGCCATCTAGCTGGCCCCATCCTTCATTTTTGAAGAGGACCAATGACATCAGAGAGAGGGATATCCTTGCCCGTGAACTGGATTTAAGTGAGGCAAAGTTGCACAGTCATCAGCCTTACTCTCCCTTCCAGAGTCAACAAAGTCCAGTGGTAAAACAGAAGTCAAGATGACTGGCGATGGCCATATAATGGATGACCTTGTTGTCTTTGATGCCTGACCAAGCTGTAAGCACTCCACAGTGTCTGCTTCAGCCGCCTTCATGGCTGTTAGAACAAATTGTTCTCACTCACCCATTCCACAGGGGGAAGTCTTCACTCAACTCACCACAGGGTGTAAGGCCTGTTGGTTACCCTCGGTCTGGTTTAGCCTGTCTGCCAAGAAAGTTTACCAAGGTGTGGCTCCTTTGAGTGTTACAGCTTCTTGGAGCTTTGGAGTTGGGTAGTAGGTGGACACCAAAAGTGGATGAGCAGCCCTGAAAAGGGCTTGGCAAGCCCTCCCACCAGAGGTGCTGGTCCTTTCTGAACACTCATATGATCATAGATTTAGAGATGGAATGAATCTCAGAAGTGATCTAATTCAACCCTTTCACTTTACAGATGGGGAAACTGAGGCCCAGAAGGATTAAGTGATATGCCCAAGGTTATTCAGGTGTTCAGGACAGAGCCAGGATTCTTACTCAGGTCTTTTAACTTCAAATCCAGTGATTTCTCCCCTGTATCACACCCCCTCACCTCCAGTTTAGGACTAGTGCAGAGAATATGATTTTGCCACAGGTTAGGACTCTTTAGTGGCTATTACTGGTTTAAATAGCATTAAGGGGGGGCAGCTAGGTGGCACAGTGGATAGAGCACCGGCCCTGGAGTCAGGAGTACCTGAGTTCAAATCCGGCCTCAGACACTTAACACTTACTAGCTGTGTGACCCTGGGCAAGTCACTTAACCCCAATTGCCTCACTAAAAAAAAAAAAATAAATAAACAAATAAATAAATAGCATTAAGGGATTTTCACAGGCTGATTCAATACATGCATGGAAACATTTCAGGGTTATTAATAACCCTGAAATATATATGATATTCTATACAATACTATAATATTTGATGTTATGGAATTATAAAAAAATAACCTTTACAGGGGGCAGCTAGGTGGCATAGTGGATAGAGCACCAGCCCTGGAGTCAGGAGTACCTGAGTTCAAATCTGGCCTCAGACACTTAACACTTACTAGCTGTGTGACCCTGGGCGAGTCACTTAACCCCAATTGCCTCACTAAAAAAAAAATAACCTTTACTCCAAAGAAGAAATATAAGAAGACCCCTCACCCCCATCCATTGCAGAGGAAGGAGATGGGGCTCATCAGTACAGAACATTGCATATAGTGTCAGGATTATTTGATGACCTGACAAGTTTTTCTGAATTTCTTTTCATTTTTTTCTTCAAAACCCCCCAACTTTGTTTTTTGTTTGTTTGGTTTGTTTATTGGTGGGATAATGAGGGTTAAGTGACTTGCCCAGGGTCACACAGCTAGTAAGTGTCAAGTGTCTGAGGCCCGGATTTGAACTCAGGTCCTCCTGAATCCAAGGCCAGTGCTTTATCCACTGCGACACCTAGCTGCCCCCCAACTTTGTTATAAGGGATGATGGTGGGGGGACACAAAGGGAAATCTAGACAATGCAAAAGTTACCAACAAAAAGAATTTTTAATATAAAAGAAAAAACACTATTTGAAGCCATTAATAGTTACCGTGACTTTAATTGCCTGTTGTCCTTTCAATAGTTATCTGCGAAAACAAATGTTGAAAACTATCTCTACATGTAACTGGAAAATAATAAAATACTTTTATGAAAAAAATACTTATTTGTGTAGGTGTTAGACTTTTTCCACATATATCTCAATCTTTTGCATATAATAGGTATTTGTTTTGTTTTGTTTTTGTGAGGCAATTGGGATTAAGTGACTTACCCAGGGTCACACAGCTAGTAAGTGTTAAGTGTCTGAAGCCAGATTTGAACTCAAGTCCTCCTGACTCCAGGACTGGTGCTCTATCCACTGCACCACCTAGCTGCCCCATAATAGGTGTTTAATAAATGTTTGTTTAATTGAATTCCTAAATTGTTACTAATGGGAAGAAAGAAGGAAGGAAGGAAAGAAGGAAGGAGAGAGGGAAATAGGAGAAAAAAGGAAGAAAGAAAAAGAAAGAAGGGGAAACAAAGAGGGAGAGTAAAAAGAGAGAGAGAGAAAGGGATGGATGGAAGCAGAGAGGGAGAGGGAGAGGGAGAGGGCAAGTGAGCTTTGGCTATTTGTGACTCAAAGCCCAAGTTGAACCAGTAACCTAGAGATGTGAAAAGCCCAGTATCTCATTACCCTGCAGCATCCAGCATCATTCCTTCCTCTGAACGATTTTCATGGTGTGAGAAGAGACACTTGAGAACACGAATTATAATAACATCATGACTGGATTCTTAAAAATAAAGAGCATCATATTCTTAGACTATCGCCAGGATGATATTTATTAGTGAGAGAAGAGAAGGGTGATCATAACCATTCCAATAAATGCCAGCTGTGAATTGCACGCCAGTGGTCCAACTCGCCTTTCCAAATCAAGGAGTGATGACTCCTAATCTCAGCCTGCTCAGGTTGGAGGCCTTTGGCTATGTCAAACTAGTAACCTCATTGACTTGGTAATGAAGAGCAGGTGAAAACAGCCTGCAGACAGACCGCATTCAATCCCAAGCTTCCAGAAGTGGTTTTAAAATAGAATTGCTTGGCAACCTACCTTCTGAGGGGCTGAAAAATGGGGTTTTATGTGCCTACTTAATCACCCACTCAAGAAGAGGCAAAGAACTCTCCTTAAATCAGGATTGAGTATTAGGAGATCTGGGGCTGTAGCCCTCCGGGGGATATTGCTCCTAACCTCAAACATAAATCCCTTGGCCCTGGGAAGTCTCTTGATCTCAACCATTTCCCCTCCAATTCTATGAATGTATAGTTTCCCTAATTTTGTCTTCCCTATAATTTTGTTTCTCAATTAATTGGAACTCTGAATTGTGGAGAACCTACATGGTCTTTCTGAAGTTCCCCCCGCCCTATCTCTTTTCTTTCTTTTTTTTTTTTAAGTGAGGCAATTGGGGTTAAGTGACTTGCCCATGGTCACACAGCTAGTAAGTGTTAAATGTCTGAGGGCGGATTTGAACTCAGGTACTCCTGACTCCAGGGACGGTGCTCTATCTACTGCACCATCTAGCTGCCCCATTCCATCTCTCTTCTTTAAAGATCTGTCATTATACTAGCATATGGAACTCCCAGTGAGGAAAATCCCTCTACCAATGCAGATCAACAAATGTTCTACAATTTTACAGGCTTGGGATCACTGAGAGATTATATGACTTGCCCATGGTCATACAGACAAAGGCACAACTAAAACCCAAATCATCCTGATTTGGAGGTCAACATTCCATTCCCTATGATACTCTACCTCTCAAGGTTTTGCTAAATGGAGCAGTGGCTAGTGGGCCTACAGCCAGGAAGACTTGAATTCAAGTTGGGCCTCAGACACTTATTAGCGTGTGACCCTGGGCAAGTTGCTTAACTTCTGTCTGCCTTGGTTTTCACATCTGTAAAATGGGGATAATAATAGCACCTATCTCCCAGGGTTGTTGTGGGGACCAAATGAGATGTGTACCTAGCACATGAGGGCTTAATAAATGTATATTTCCTTCCTTCCACCCTTCCTTTGATATAAAGAATTGATCAGTTTGTAAGATTAAAGTTACTACTCTACAAATATCATTTAGTGTTTAGTTTGGTTTTGTTGGGGTTTTTCTGTAAATGATCTCATTCAAGTCTTCTCTAATTCTCATCCCAGACTTCAGTAGGCAGATGTGCCCTCTGAAAGGGCTATTTCTTAACATAGCAGACAAATACCCATATGAAAGGCAATGAGTGTGTCAGCAGTTAGAGGTCTTGGAGTTGGGAAGACAGGGGTCAGAGTTCTGGCTCTGACACACACTTGCTGTGTGCCCATGAGCAAATCATTCAGCCTCCCAGCAACTCCCTAAGACTATAAATTGTATACCAGTGGTTGATCTGCATTGGAGAAGGGTGTTTCCACACCAGGAGTCCTTCCCTTGATGAACTCACAGTTCCAGACTCCAAACCTCCCATGCATGTGTATATGTGTATAATTTCATTTTAAGGCACTATTTGAATTGGTGACAAGAGCTACTCAAAACAATCCAAGGGAACGACATAAATATTATGCTGCGGTTTGTCATATTTCTAAAATTTAATATTCAATCAGAGGAAAGTTATTCTCAGTGCCAATTCCAGGAAGTTAAACTAACCTCAAATTTCCCACCCACCCGATAATCTGCGTGCAGCAATCAGCTTCTTGGGCACTGGCGGCATCAAAGCTTTTCCCCTTAAGGCTGAGGCAAGGGAGAAACTTTACTGGTGTCTGTGCAAGTGAGGAATGAATGTTCTGAGATCCTCTTTCTCTTTTCCCTGCCAGCAAAAAATTGTTTTCCTCCTCTCCACAGTTTTTAATAGGGGGCCTTCATCCTTTATAGGATCATAAATTCTGAGCTAAAAGGGACCTTAAGGGTCATCCAGTTCACTGACCCTCTCATTTTATAGATGAGGAAACTGAGGCACAGAAGGGTTAGATATTGTGCCAAGGGTCACTTAGATAGCAAATGTCTATAGTGGAATTTTCTTTCTTTCTTTCTTTTTTTTTTGTGGGGCAATGAGGGTTAAGTGACTTGCCCAGGGTCACACAGCTAGTAAGTGTCAAGTGTCTGAGGTCAAATTTGAACTCAGGTCCTCCTGAATCCAGGGCTGGTGCTTTATCCACTGCGCCACCTAGCCGCCCCCTGTAGTGGAATTTTCTTAACAGTATCTTGACTTTGGAAGCTTAAAAGGCATAAGAAGGATCAAGTAAATCTTCCTTGTTTCTCAGAAGGACATTGGTCAGTCACCAATGTTGGTAGTTCTTGTGGACAGAAGGGTTTGTTTTTGCCAGTGTGTGTGTGTGTGTGTGTGCTTTTTTTTTTGTTGTTTTTTTGCAGGGCAATGAGGGTTAAGTGACTTGCCCAGTGTCACACAGCTAGTAAGTGTCAAGTGTCTGAGGCCGGATTTGAACTGAGGTACTCCTGAATCCAGGGCCGGTGCTTTACCACTGTGCCATCTAGCTGCCCCCTTTGTGTGCTTTTACACAAGTCTTTTAAACTTGATTTAAAAAAAAAATTACAAAACATAATTATATGAATTTTCCTCTCAATAATCAATCATGAAACACATGCAGTAAAAGAGATTCTCTAGGTAATGAATTTCAAGACCAGATAGCACTAAAAACAGAAGATTTTATTTATTTATTGTATTTTAGACCTGTCTTTTTGCTTTAGTTTCTTCAGAGAAGAACCCCTCCCCCTCTTCTCTCTTTTTTACTCCTCCCTCCATTTACTTTCTCTTTCTCTTCCCTCCTTACCCCTTTAAGGATAATGACTGGACCTCTGATTCCATTACTATAAGGATCTCCTAGGTTGAGAGGGCTCCCCTTACTAATTCAGGTTGGCCCCCTTCTCTGCAGTTTATAGTCTTAGAGAATTGTCTAGAACTCTGAGGATGAAGACCTGTGGTATAGGGAAATCTTGATGAGAAAAATCTCCTCCACCTATGCATATGAATACTTACTCTGCAACTTATATCCTTAGAGAGTTTCCTGGGGGCACTGAGAAGTTAAATGACTTTCCCAGTGCCAAGCAGCCAGTTTGTGTTAGAGGCAGGTCTTAATTCCATGGCCACTTCTTTAACCATCATACCCTGATGCCTATCACTATTAGATCTCTTCAGAAACAATTACTGGTGTTCACTTTCAATTGTTGTTGTTCAGTCATTTCAACCATGTCCAACTCTTCAGTACCCCATTTGGAGTTTTCTTGGCAAAGATACTGGAATGGTTTGCCATTTCCTTCTCTAGTTCATTTTATAGATGAAGAAACTGAGGAAACCAAGGTTAAGTGACTAGCCCAGGGCCACACAACTAGTAAGTGTCTGAGGCTGGATTTGAACTCAGGTCTTCCTGACTCCAAGCCAGGAGCTCTATATACTATGCCACCTAGCTGCCCCTGTTCACTTTCAATACATAACACTAAAAAGGTCTGTGATGATATTGGAACAGAAACTCTATCCACTGACAATCCAGAGACTCACAGACAGGCTTTATGAATTTCCATGGCCACAAAAAGAGTCATCCTCAGCTAAGGGCCTTCTCACAACAGTCAGAGCCATTGCCAAACTAGCCCTGGAAGTCTTTCCAGCTTGATAAGATGTGGCAGAGCTTGTGCCTAACTGGCATGCCCTTCAAGAACCCATGGTCACCTTCATGACAAGAAAAGAAAAAGGACTGTGGAGGAGAATCTATTAATCAATAAGTATTTTTAAAATTGAAATAATATTTGGTGATTATCACCCTCTACTTTTTTTTTTCTTTTCTTTTTTCTTTTTTTTTTTTTTGGTGAGGCAATTGGAGTTAAGTAACTTGCCTAGGGTCACACAGCTAGTAATTGTTAAGTGTCTGAGGCTGGATGTGAACTCAGGTCCTCTGGAATCCAGGGCCGGTGCTCTATCTATTGCACCACCTAGCTGCCCCCACTCTCTACTTTTTAAATTGATTTACTTGATTGTCTTTCCTTCAATGGGACTTTTAATAAATAAACCTTTAGATTAGCTTTGCAAATATACTTTCTTTTTAAAATTTATTTTTCCATTAATGTGTACTTATTTTCTCTATCTCTCATCTTCTCCCACCTCACCCCCTGCACTGGAAAAAAAAAAAAAAGAAAAACTAATTCTTCATAACAAATAGGCATAATTAAAGCAAAAATATTCTCACATTGGCCACTTCATTCATATATATATGCATATATATACATATACACACACATATATAGACACATACACACACATGTGTGTATGTATGTCTCATTCTACACCTAAATATATCACCTCTCTGTCAGGAGTTGGGTAGCATGCTTCTAAAGTTGATCCTCTAGAATAATGACTGGTCATTGAATTGATCAGAGATCATAAATCTTTGAAAGTTGTTTGCCTTTACAATGTTCTCGTTATAGTATTAATTTTCTCCCTGCTTCTGTTCACTTCACTCTACATCAATATATACAAGTCTTTCCAGATTCCTCTGAAACCATTCTTTTTGCCATTTCCTTTGGCTCACAAATATACTCTCCAGAGCCAGAAGAAGAAGCTCTAGAATAGACATCGTGCAGTGGACCCTGGGTTTGGGATCAGGGGACTAGGGTTTAAGTCTCAGCTCTACCATTTGCTACCATGCGACCTTGGGCGAGTTATTTCATCTATCTGGGCCCATCTTGGTTTTCTCATCTCTAGATCAAGGAGGCTGGACTAGATGACCTTTCATTTCTCAATCTATGATCCTATTTTTCACAATGATAAGAGTCTACAAAAATAAATGTTGTAAACTCAGTGGCCCATAGTTTCAGTTTCCTCTACAGTAACAGTAGGAAAAAAAAATCCTCTTATATGGTGGAAGGAAACTCAACAGGTATTCAAGCTCCTGTTTAAATGTTAAAGTTCTTACATGGGCAGTATGGTATAGTGGATGGAGAGCTGGAATTAGAGTCAGAAAGACCTGGGTTTGGGGCGGCTAGGTGGCACAGTGGATAAAGCACTGGCCCTGGATTCAGGAGTTCCTGAGTTCAAATCCAGCCTCAGACACTTGATACTTACTGGCTGCGTGACCCTGGGCAAGTCACTTAACCCCCATTGCCCCACAAAAAAAAAAAGGGAAAAAAAAGAAAGACCTGGGTTCAAATCTCTCCTCATATATTTATTTCCCTTGTGATCCTGGACAAAACCAAAACTCTCTGGGTCTCAGTTTTCTCAACTACAAAAATTGGGGACTTAGACAACATGGCCTCTAAAGTCTTTTCTAGCTCCAAATCAATGAACCAAACAATAATTTGTTTGGATGTATTTGGTCTTCCCCCTCCCCCCACTCCAAGCATGGTACTATGTAAACAACAGCATGATAGATATTAACTGATGATCATAGAAATTCATGACCCCTACTCTATCTACTTTGGAAACTTACTTCTTCTGCATAGCTCCTTGTCCAGGACTCAGCCTATAGTATCCTAGACATCCTCAGTCTGACTCTGGGTCATGAGACAGAGCATAGCTCAAAGCATAGCAGAGCCAAAGGGACACGTTTGCTCTACCAAAGTCTTGTTTCACAAGAGGCTCAGCTCCATCAAAGTGGCTGATGTTTGAGAAATGTGCGCTATAGGAGATGGCAATCATCTTGACCCTGATGGCTACCAAGGAATTAGGTTATCTCCTTGGGTGTTACTGGCAGATGCAAGGAAGGAAACAAGTGACTTGCCCAGGGTCACACAGCTAGTAACTGTCAAGTGTCTGAGGCCGGATTTGAACTCAGGTCCTCCTGACTCTAGTGCCAGTGCTCTATCCATTGTACCATCTAGTTGCCCTGTAAACAAGCATTTATTAAGTGTCTACAGTGTACCAGGCACTGTGTTTTACAGATATTATCTCATACCCTCGGAGGCAGTTGCTATTATCATCCCTTTGTTACAGTTGAGGAAACTGAGGTAAACAGGGTCAAATAACTTCCCCAGGGTCACACAGCTAGTAAGTGTCAAGGATGGGATCTGAATTCAGGTCTTCCTGACTCCAAGTTCTCTTTCCCACTGTGCCCCTTAGGCAGAAGTAGCAGGAAGGAAAAAGAAAGGAAGTAAGCATAGAAAGACTTAACCATGCTTGCTATATCTACTCCTTCACCTCTCACTTCTTGATCCCTTCCTTTCCTTCTTCCAGCCTGACCACTTGACAGAAGCTGTTCTCTCCAAGGTTACCATTTATCACTTAACTGCTAAATCCAATGGGTTTTTTGTCACTATTTATCCTTCTTGACTTCTTTGCCCTTTTGACACTGTTGTCTGACCTCTCTCTCCTCCCACACATTTTTCTCTCCCTTGGTTTCTATGACAAGTTGCTTTCCTGGTTCTTTTCCTACAGTTCTTTATTCTTTTTTGCAGGGCAATGAGGGTTAAGTGACTTGCCCAGAGTCACACAGCTATTATCAAGTATCTGAGGCCAGATTTGAACTCAGGTCCTCCTGAATCCAGGGCCAGTGCTTTATCCACTGCACCACCTAGCTGCCCCCTTTTCCTACACTTCTGACCATTTCTTCTCTCCATCTCTTACTGGATCTGTGTCTTGTTCCTATAGTGTGAGTGTTCCCCTAGGTCCTCTTCTTTTCTTTCTCTGTGTTGTTGTTGTTCAGTCATTTCTGACTCTTTGTGACTCCATTTGGTGTTTTCTTGGCAAAGAGGCTAGAGTGGTTTGCCATTTCTTTCTCTGGCTCATTTTACAGATGAAGAAACTGAGGCATGCAGGGTTAAGTGACTTGCCCAGGGTCACACAGATAGTAAGTGTCTGAAGCCAGATTTGAACTCAGGATGATGAGTCTTCCTGATTCCAGGTCCAACACTCTAACCACTTACTTACCAAATCTCATGGGTTATCTCTATCCAGAGGGCTCCCAAATCTGCATGTATAAATTCACATGCTGCATGATTCAGAAGCTGAAATTAATGTTGCCAAGAGAAATATCAACAATCTCAGATATGCAGATGATATCACTCTGATGACAGAAGGTGAAGTGGAATTAAGATGCCTCTTGATGAGGGTGAAAGAGGAGAGTAGAAAAGTTGGCTTGAAGTTTAATATTTAAAACAAACAAACAACAAAAAAAAAACCACCTAAGATCTTGGCAACTGCTTCCATCACTTCCTGGCAGATAGAGGGAGAAGAAATGGAAGCAGTGTCAAATTTTATATTGTTGAACTCAAAGATCACTGCAGATGGTGACTACAGCCATGAAATTAAAAGACTGTTGCTCCTTGTAAGGAAAGCTATGACAAATCTGGATAGCATACTAAAAAGCTGACAAAAGTCCTTATAGTCAAAGCTTTGGTTTTTCTAGTAGCAACGTATGGCTCTGAGAGTTGGACTATAAGGAAAGCTGAGCACTGCAGAATCGATGCTTTTAAATTGTGGTGCTAGAAAATATTTTTGAGAGTCCCTTGGACATCAAGGGGGTCAAATCAGTTAATACTTAAAGAGATTAATTCAAACTACTCACTGGAAGGTCAAATGCTGAAGCTAAAGCTTAAATACTTTGGCCCCATAATGAGAAGATAGGACTCATTGGAGAAGATGGATAGCAAAGATTGAAGGCAAAAGGAAAAGGGCATAGCAGAGGATAATATGGATAGATAGTGTCATGAAAGCAATGAACATGAACTTGGACAGACTTTAAGAGATAGTAGAGGATAGAAAGACCTGCCATGCTATGGTCCATGGTTGAACAACAATAACAAAAATAACCCTTATATCTTGAACTCCAATCATACCTTGAACTTCTAAGGCTCTTTCCAATTCTGAATCTATGGTCCTATGATCCTTGTCAAGTGCTTGATGGATAGCTTCTCCTAAGTGGCTCATATTCATCTTAAACTCAACAGGTGCCAAACAGAACTCATGTTCCCCTGTTCTCAAACCTGCCATTCTTTCAAACTTCCCTTTTTGTGTTGAGGTAATGCACCATCTTGTCAATCATCAAGGATAATCTGGGAGTCATCCTTCACTCTTCTTTATTCTTCATCTCACATATCCACCCAGTTGACAGGTCTTCTTGATTCTACCCTCCACAACATCTCATATCTATCCCCTTTCCCCTCATTCCCACGGCCACCACCCTAAATTCAGGTCCTCCTCACCTTTCACCCAGATTATTATAATAGCTTCACAATTGGTTTACCTGATTCCTGGCTCTCCCATCTCTGATCCATTCCCCACACAGTTGCTTAAATAGTCTTCCTAAAGCATAAGTCTGCCATGTTATCCTTCTGCTCAAAAACTCCCCCAATTAATCCTAATAAAACCTATTAATAACCAAGGTGGTACTTCTTTCTTCAGTATCTCAGTATTTTTTCAGAGGGTCTGTGTCCATACACTTGGCATATCAAGGTAGAACAGATCAGCCTCCTTCCAACTGGCAGGATACTTTGCCCCTCCCCCCCATAAACTTTGTGTCCTTAGGAGTACTTACTAAGTACTTAGTTCTTGGAACATAGTATACACTTAATAAATGCTTGATTGTTTCCTTCTTACCTCCTCTCTCAGTTTTCTTAGTATTGTATTTATTTGTGTACATTCTGTTTATCTCCATCCTCTTAGTAGAATGGAAGCTTCTTCAGGGCAGGGACAGTTTCGGAACTCAGCCTCATGCCTTATACAAAGTAAACACTTAAATGTTTGTTGAATGAATGAACTGTGTATTGTATTACCTCAGGAAGAAAAATTTTGAACAGGGTGGCTATTGGTGGGAATGTACAACAATGACTGACCTAGGACAGTCAGAGCTCACTTTTTGTTGTTGTTATTAACTAAAGTGCCATATTCATTCATTCATTCACTCACTCGTTCATTCATTCATTCATCTAGACTCAAATATTAGCTCCTTCATGAGGTCTTCTTTGATCTTATCAGCTAAAAGTCATTTTTCTCTCATCTAGTCTCATAGCAGTTTGTACTATACTCATGTACTTATAGTATTCTCATTTGTATCCTATTTAACCCTCTGCCTATCCTATCACCCCCTACAAGATCACAAATTCCTTGAATAAAGAAAGGAGTCTGTTTTATTTATCTTGTTATCTTCCTTGAATCTGCCTCATACTTTGCATTGCACATAGTTGGCACTTAAAAGTTTCTCAAATAAATGATTGGATCTACCTAGCTTTATGATTCCGCAAATATTTGTTACATTTCAACTGCATGCATACTAAAGTGCTAGGCATGTGAGCAGGGGAGTGAGTAGATAAAGCATTAAATATATTTTTCTCTATTTTCCACCTGGCCAATAAAGAAGAAATGTCCTAGATGGCGCAGTGGATAGAGCACTGGCCCTGGAGTCAGGAGTACCTGAGTTCAAATCCGGCCTCAGACACTTAACACTTACTAGCTGTGTGACCCTGGGCAAGTCACTTAACCCCAATTGCCTCACAAAAAAAAAAAAAAGAAGAAATGTCACATTCAGCCCACTGAGAGCCAACATATTCTGGAAAAGAAGGACCTTTTCTTTGAAACCAAAGTATTTTAGAGGAAAACTAGGCATGATTTATATTTGTGGTAATAAGGGATTATACTGAGTTGAAGCCTAAATCTGAGTTTAGAACATTCATAGACCTATACTAATGAATAGATAAATTGCCTGCCTTGAGGCAAATCCCAAGTTGTGTAATATAATATGCTACCTTTTCTAAGAATTGTCAACCTTGAAGAATGGGTAAAAATCTGAATAGGATTCCTTTTCCAATTTGAGGAAGCCAACAGTCAACCCAGTAGACTCAAGTTGTCAATTTAGATATCATTTTTAAATGAGAGTACAGACAAAAAAAAATTGTGATGAGAGCAGGAAGAATCCTTTTGTTTGGATAAGAAATCTTTTCCCACAAATTCAATTCTAGCTATTATAAAAGAGTAGAAGGGGCAGCTAGGTGGCGCTAGTGGATAGAGCACTGGCCCTGGAGTCAGGAGTACCTGAGTTCAAATCCGACCTCAGACACTTAACACTTAACACTTACTAGCTGTGTGCTCCTGGGCAAGTCACTTAACCCCAACTGCCTCACTTAAAAAAAAAAATAAGGGGGCAGCTAGGCGTCGCAGTGGATAAGCACCGGCCCTGGAGTCAGGAGTGCCTGAGTTCAAATCCGGCCTCAGACACTTAACACTTACTAGCTGTGTGACCCTAGGCAAGTCACTTAACCCCAATTGTCTGACCTAAAAAAAAAAATTTAAAAAAATAAAATAAAAGAGTAGAAGGCAATGACTATTACTTACAAGGAAGTAGAACAAAAGTTGTCAATTCCACCTATGCCCTTTTATTATAATTCCTGAAGTAAAAATTTCACGGACCAGGATTGGCTTCAACTAAGTAGAAATAAATTCAAAGGAATTTTCTCTTTCTAAGTTAAAGAATGAACTGAGCTAAGAGAGTGACAGCCTGAGGCAGAAATTAGGAAGTTGGAAGACTTCAGTACCTAAATCTTTCTCTAGCCAGGTGAGAGACAGACAGACAGACAGACAGACAGACAGACAGACAGACAGACAGACAGACAGACAGACAGAGACACAGAAACACAGAGACAGAGAGAGAAGGAAATAGGCACAACACTAATTGCCTTGGGGCTATGAGCTAAAAGAACTGACTAGATCTTCCTTCCCATAGGGAAAAAAACACCTTATTAAGGACCAGAAGATGGCAGCAGAGAGCATGTCAGGAGAAAAAATCAAGGAGAAAGTATCCGAGAATCTCAATGGAGATACCCAGTCAAGAGTAGTCCAATGTAGACATCAACAGAGAGAATCAGTAGAAAACACAGTTCACAACCCAATAATATCATTAGAGGCTATCAATGGCACTGTGGAAAAACAAGCAATAGTGTTGGAGGAAGAGAAGGGTTCCAGTGGGAATGCCCTCTTAGGAGCTACATGTATTTTCTGACCATGCATATTGCTTACATATGTCCCTCTCCAACTGGTAACAACTTGTGAAAGATTGTGTCACTTATTTCATCATGTTATTTAATTAAATATTTTTGCTTTGAATTAGAGGTCCCTTGTTAGTCCATTAAAAGAAACATTGGGGAAGCTAGATGGTGTAGTGGATAAGGTACCAACCCTGCATTCAAGAGGACCTGAGTTCAAATTTGACCTCAGATACTTACTAGCTGTGTCACTTAACTCCTATTGCTTCAAAAAGAAAAAAGAAGGAAAAAAAAAAAGGAAGGAAAAAAGAGAAACATATTGATTGGTGATTGTTAACATTCATTTGGGTAGATCTAAGCCAGAATCAGGCCTTGCAAGATTGGAAGAAGCTAGGGGCCTAATGCCATTTATGACTTCGTCATACTTTGGAATTCTGTCAAAGGAAGAAGAAAATGAATAGCACAATGATGTTAAGAGTGGCTGCTAGGATCCCTGGGAAGGTAAGAAACACACAAGAGGAAACATTTGACAGGAAAAAAATACTTTGGTGAAGATTCTTCATAGACTCATAGGTTTAGAATTAGAAGGGACCTAAAAGGTCATGAAACACGGACAGTTGACTAGCAAAACTGATAGTTTGATTTTTATGAAGTTTTCATGTTGGAAAACTATTACTGGGGGCAGCTAGGTGGCACAGTGGATAAAGCACTGGCCCTGGATTCAGGAGGACCTGAGTTCAAATCCAGCCTCAGACACTTGACACTTACTAGCTGTGTGACCTTGGGCAAGTTACTTAACCCTCATTGCCTCACAAAAAACAAACAAAAAAATAGAAAAGGAAAACTATTACATAGAAAAATGGATATTGAATTAAGTCAGAACAATAACAGCCCTTGTTAATTTTTTTTTTTTTACAGGGCAATGGGGGTTAAGTGACTTGCCTGGGGTCACACAGCTAGTGTCAAGTGTCTGAGGCTGGATTTGAACTCAGGTACTCCTGAATCCAGGGCTGGTGCTTTATCCACTGTACCACCTAGCTGCCCCTCCCTTATGAATTTTTAAATGTTAAAGAGTAAACTCCTTTATACTTTGTAGGGTTTTTTTCTTTTCCAAATAAATGGGAGTGGGATGGGAAAGGCCAATGACATTTTTAGTGTTCTTCTTATCTCTGCATTGTATGGCTCAAGTAGAACCAAAAGTTTCCATCTTCAATCAAGAAAAAGCAAAAGGTTTTTGAGGTTAAAGATACCAATGCAATGACCTTAAAAGACAGGAGGCTGCAAGGGACGGAAGAGAAACAAGGGAGAGTGTCTTTCACAGATTTTTTTTTTATTGTTTGCTTTACCCTTATCCCAGCTACAGCTTCGACAGTGTGACTGGTCACAGTCACACTGCTGGCTGTGTCCCTATTAAGACACAACACCGCATGACCCAAACACCTGTACATTGCAAGATCTTGAAAACAATTGCATTTGTAAAATTAACATACGGCCATTTTACGAATGGCTTATGACAAATACAAAAATGTACCAAGATGTGCCAAGGAGGTGCTTACTGGAGGAAAAATCTGAAGTCAGTCCATATGTCGCCTTTTGGTCTAATGCCATTTATGACTTCGTCATACTTTGGAATTCTGTCAAAGGAAGAAGAAAATGAATAGCACAATGATGTTAAGAGTGGCTGCTAGGATCCCTGGGAAGGTAAGAAACACACAAGAGGAAACATTTGACAGGAAAAAAATACTTTGGTGAAGATTCTTCATAGACTCATAGGTTTAGAATTAGAAGGGACCTAAAAGGTCATGAAATCCATGGAATCCCATTCATTTTACAGGTTGCTGTTAAGCAATACAATAAAGTTATGGCATTTAATTTGGAAACTTTTTTTTTTTTTTGGCGGGGCTATGGGGGTTAAGTGACTTGCCCAGGGTCACACAGCTAGTAAGTGTCAAGTGTCTGAGGCCCGATGCTATTATCCACTGTGCTACCTAGCTGCCCCAGTTATGGCATTTAAACAGCAGTTTGAAAATAATAGTAATGGGGGCAGCTAGGTGGTGCAGTGGATAATAGCACCAGCCCTGGATTCAGGAGGACCTGAGTTCAAATCCGGCCTCAGACACTTGACACAAGCTGTGTGACCCTGGGCAAGTCACTTAACCCTCATTGCCCCGCAAAAAAAAAAAATCATAATAGTAATAATAGCTAGCATTTATATAATACTTTACTGATATTCTCATTTTTTTCCCCTCAGAACACCTCTGGGAGGATATAAGTGCTATTCTTATCAACCCCATTTTACAAATGAGGAAACTGAGGCAGACAAAAGTGAAGAGATTTATCAAAGGTCAAACAACTAGTAAGTGTCTGAAGCTGGATTTTAATTTAGGTCTTCCTGGCTCCAGGTCCAATGGTTCTATCGTACCTAGGTGCCTCAGGATAAAGCTTTCACTCTGTTCAATGGGAATTTTTCTTATATAGATTATATAATCAGGTTCTTAGGGTTCCCAGTTAAATGTAAATAATGTACCTTTTTTTTCTCCAGAACTACTTTATACTCATGGTATTCAGCAAGATGACTAACATCAGGTCAGCTCTTCTCTCTGTGCATGACCAGTTTTAAGAAATTCCCAAGCAAAGCTAAGCAGTCTTTAAATCTCCTCGAAGGGCTTAAGAAGCTCAGGCTTTCAAAATATGGCAAAAAGGACCATGTAAACTGTATTACTTACAGTAGCCAAACACTTTAGAAGAAGTACATGGGGTAGGGGGTAGCTGGGTGGCACAGTGGATAAATCACTGGCTCTGCATTCAGGAGGACCTGAGTTCAAATCTGGCCTCAGACACTTGATACTTATTAGCTGTGTGACCCTGGGTAAGTCACTTAACCCTCATTGCCCCGCAAAAAAGAAAAGAAAAAGTACATGTGGGATCCCAAGTTTGAAGCTGAAGTCAATGGCTTTGCTAATAGCATTTTGAAGTGGGGGGAGCCCCCTGTGTTTATCATCACAGAAAATTGCTTTGGCACAGGGAACAAGATTGTACAGGTTAGAATCAGGATTGTAGAATGTTAAGCAACTTGCTCAGGGTAACACAGTCTTCTTGGTACAGATACTAGAGTGGTTTGGCCATTTCCTTCTCGAGATCATTTGACAGGTGAGGAAACAATCAAACACGGTGAAGTGACTTGCCCAAGGTCACACAGCTAGTACCTGTTTGAAGCCAGATTTGAATTTAGGAGGATGAGTGTTCCTGAGTTCGAGCCAGGCACTCTCTTCACTGCACCAACTAGCTGTATTGTAAAATGTTAGAGCTAGAAGAAAACCCCCAAGATCCCCTTGTCCAACCATCTCACTTTATAGATGAGGGTAATGAGGCACAGAGACCTACCCAAGATAGAAGAGTCAGTCAGTTAGAGCGTAGAGACTACAACCCCACTTCTCATTTGCCACAGGCCAGGACTTGTTCCACATGCCAACAAGATAAAACTGAAGCCAGCTGAGTTTTATATAATTCAACACCCTATTTGGAGCTAATATATTAGAGACACAAGAGTTGCTTCTAAAGCACATTCCCCATAGCAGCATAACCCTCTCCCCTCAAAGTCTGGCTAAGATTAGCATATGTGTTGGACTGCGTTGACACCTGTCCCAGTTTAGCTGGGACAAACACAGTTTTTAGCTGCATCACCCCCAGCACATTCTGTTGGGTGCCCTACTTTCTTCCTAGTAAAGGTTGGGGAGAAATTTCCCAGCCTGTCCACTTCTTGCCTCTTCTTTCTTATAATGTCTTCCCAGTTTATGATTTATCCACCATCCCCTGGAAAGGGAATAGATGTGGAGTGGGGAAGGGCAGACTGGGGTAATGAGGCCACTACTAATTCAACCTCTATTAAAGGAAAGTTATGATGTAGTGAAAAGGACATTGAGCTGGAAGCCTTTGGACTTTGGACTCCAATCTGAGCTATGCCTAGATTCTTTGTTTGGTTGTTTTGGGGGTTTTTTTTGGTTACATTTTAAGTTCCAAACTGTCTAGATTATTAATCTAGGCAAATCATCTATCTTTTAAGTGCCTCTGTTTCTCCAGCTACACTAGGAGAGTATTAGAATAAAATACAGAATCCTTTTGAAAAAAATATTGTTTAATATCCCTCCCTTCTTTGTAGGGGCTGGGGTGGGGGGAGAGGGGAAGGAAACCATACATGTGGCATAGTATATATGATGTCAGACCTTTTTTTTTTTTTTTTTTAGTGAGGCAATTGGGGTTAAGTGACTTGCCCAAGGTGACACAGCTAGTAAGTGTTAAGTGTTTGAGGCCAGATTTGAACTCAGGTACTCCTGAC
The DNA here is from genome assembly GCF_019393635.1 of Dromiciops gliroides. Taxonomy (NCBI): domain Eukaryota; kingdom Metazoa; phylum Chordata; class Mammalia; order Microbiotheria; family Microbiotheriidae; genus Dromiciops; species Dromiciops gliroides. The sequence goes on along the minus strand of NC_057861.1, from coordinate 542,534,001 downwards.
TCCAGGGCTGGTGCTCTATCCACTGTGCCACCTAGCTGCCCCGTCAGACCTTTTTTAATGTATTGATCAGCTTTGTTGAATTTTTTCTCTTTTCCCTTTTTTTTACAGGGCAATGAGGGTTAAATGACTTGCCTAGGGTCACACAGCTAGTAAATGTCAAGTGTCTGAGGTCGGATTTGAATTCAGGTCCTCCTGAATCCAGGGCTGGTGTTTTATTCACTTCGCTACCTCGCTGCCCCATCTCTTTATCTTTTTTAAAAAACCTTTTTATAAGGAATGGCTTTCTAGGAAGGGCAAAGTAGAGAGAGATGGGGGAGGGTCTAAATTATGTGAAATAAAAGATATCAATAAAAATCTATTAAAGGAAAAAATATTTTGCTACAAACCAGATACCTTGGGCTCTATTCTGACCTATGCCCTTATGAGAATCTAAGCAAACTGTTGATTCCCTGAGGGCCTCTGGGTCTCCAACTATCCTAGGAAAATATGAAAATAAAATGTGAATATACTTTAAAAAATGGTGTCTTCTTTGCAGGGAGTGGGAGACTATGTGTAAGGACTATTGCATATACTGTCAGACATGGTTGATGTGTTGGTTGGTTTTGCCAAACTGCTTTCTTTCTCATTCTTTTTTTGATCTTTGTTACAAGGGGCAACTTGTTGAGTAGAAGAGGGGGGAGACATATTCAGACATGAAGGTAATTTGTTTTTTTTGTTTTTGTTGTTGTTGGGTTTTTTGGTGAGGGAATTGGGGTTAAGTGACTTGCCCAGGGTCACACAGCTAGTAAGTGTTAAGCGTCTGAGGCTGGATTTGAACTCAGGTACTCCTGAATCCAGTGCTGGTGCTTTATCCACTGTGCCACATAGCTGCCCCGAGACATGAAGGTAATTTAAAAACAAAAGATAAAATTAAGTTTAAAAAAGTTTTTTAAAAAATAAGGCATCATCATAAATTTAGCATTATCTCCAGGAAAATATTATCATTATCATTATCAATAGGAAAATTGAACATTACTGCTTTCTACTACCCAGGAATTCTTTTTTTTTTTTTTAGTGAGGCAATTGGGGTTAAGTGACTTGCCCAGGGTCACACAGCTAGTAAGTGTTAAGTGTCTGAGGCCAGATTTGAACTCAGGTACTCCTGACTCCAGGGCCAGTGCTCTATCCAGGAAATTTTTTTTTAAACTATTCCATTTCTTTAAAAAAACGCAAACTATTTCTGTAGACCATGGACAGGTATATATTAATATTGTTATTGTTGTTGTTCAGTAGTTTGTTCTTGGCCAAGATACTGGAGTGGTTTGCCATTTCATTCTCTAGAGTGTCTCCATTTTACAGATGAGGAGATAAGGCAAAATAGGGGTTAAGTGACTTGCCTGGAGTCACACAGCTAGTAAGTATGTGAGGCCAAATTTGAACTCAGAACTTCTTGACTCCAGGCCTGGTGCTCTATCCATTGTACCACCTAGCTGTCCTAGAAATTCATATGGATACATATCAATATAGCATTTACTATGCTACCATAATTCAATTAAAGTACTCGTGTTGAAAAGAAACAAACAATTCAAGGATTCATGAAGGATTCTTTTCCCTTGAGCTTTATCCACTAGCCTTAAAGAATATTATGCTTTACTGAATGAAACCATTGTAGCACAAATCTCTAACTTCTTTTTGAACAATCAGTCCTTTAGCCCATTCTCAGACTTTTCCAACTCCCATCTTTTTCTCCACCTCTTACAAAGTGTGATAGCCCAGAATCTCTAATCTTGCCTAGAGTCTTCTAACCAAGATTCAAGGGCAGCTGGCAGGAAGGAAGAAAGGAGAGAGGGAGGGAGGGAGGGAGGAAGGGGAAGGGACAGATAGAAGGAAGATGGGAGGAAAGAAAAGAGGGAGGGAAGAAAGGAGGGAAAGGGGGAAAAGTGGGAAGGAAGGAAGGAAAGAGGGAAGGAAAGGAGAGGAAGAAAGAGAGAAAGGAAGAGAAGAAGGAGGGAAGGAAAGAAGGAAGGGAAGGAAGGGGGAAAGGGAGGAAAAGAGGAAATAAGCATTTAGTAAGCACCTACTATTCATTCATTTATTTATTTGTTTGTTTATTTAGTGAGGCAATTGGGGTTAAGCGACTTGCCCAGGGTCACACAGCTAGTAAGTGTTAAGTGTCTGAGGCCTGATTTGAACTCAAGTACTCCTGACTCCAGGGCCAGTGCTCTATCCACTGTGCCACCTAGTTGCCCCAGCACCTACTATTTAAAAAAAAAATTTTTTTTTAAGTAATAAACATTTTTATTTATAGTTTTAGTCTCCATTTTTTATCCCTCCCTGAGGCAGTAAGCAATCAGATAAGGAGCACCTACTATTTGTGCTTAAATGTGCACTGGGCTCATTTTTTCCCTCATAGCAACCCTGGAAGATAAATGCTATTATCATCATTCTATGATTGAGGAAATTGAAATAGACTAGAGGTTAAGTGACTGGCCCAGTTTCACAAAGGTAGTAAGTGCCTGAGGATACGTTTGAACTCAGATCTTCCTGGCTTCAGGCCCAGCACTCTGTTTAGTGAACCACCTAGCTGCCCCTAGTGCTAATAAAGGATTGGTGATCTGCATAACCATGAGATGAACATATATCAATATTTCATAGAATTATAGCATTGGTTAGCTGGAATGAATCTGAGAGATGATGTAGTCTATGACCTTAATTTTCCAGATTAGGGATCTGAGGAGCAGAGAGCCTATGAACTTGTCAAAAGTCCCACAGTTGTTCAGTGACAAGATACAACATGTAGATATTCTGAATTTTGGTCCAGTGCATGAGGATTTTATCCATACAAGTCATCATTGGTACCTAGGATTACTTGACGGTCATCAGGACCACAAGTATGGATGGCAAGTCTTGCATTCTTAGTTTCCATATGGAGATTCTAGTAGTCTGGGGTGGGAGAGAAAAAGAAGCAAGTCTTGGGAGACAAGGGCTTCACCCATTTATCTCCTTTTTGCCATCTGAAAAATGGTTGTTGATTCTTCCTTTCCCTACTTGCCATTCCTGCTTCCTAAGACTTGTTATAGATGAATGAGGAGGTCACAAATGTAGAATGCACTGGATTTCTCCGGGTACTGCACTGTATTGTAAGTACAAAGTGATACTTTTAGTGGTCTTTGGACTGATAGGGTAGCCCCAAATGCTTGGTCTTTTCTATTCCCTGACATGATCTGGTATATCAGTCTGACCAATTATAATGGATCCACAAGAAATTAAGGGAAGGGAGGACTTAAAAGAAATCTGTGGGCAAGTAGGATTTCTAATAATAAGAATAGCTAATATATAGTGGGGCTATATATGCTAGTTGGCACAGTGGATAGAATGCAGGGTCTGAAGTCAGGAAGACCTGAATTCAAATCTGCCCTTTAATACTTACTAGCTTTATGACCCTGGGCAAGTCACTTCACCCTGTTTGCTTCAGTTTCCTCATCTGTCAAATGAGCTGGAGAAGGAAATGGCAAGGCACTCTAGTATCTTTCCCAAGAAAGCCCCAAATGGGGTCATTAAGAGGCAGACATGACAGAAAATGACTGAACAATATATAAGTATATAGTGCTTTAAGGTTTCTAAAGTATTTTTTAAATATGATCTCATTTTAACCTTGAAACAATCCCAAGAGGTAGAGGCTGTCATTATCCCCATTTAAAATATTACAAAGCCGAAGCAGAGGTTAAATGACCTGCCCAGGATCACACCAATAGTAAGTATCAGAAGCTGATTTTGAATTCAGGTTTTCCTTTCTCCAAGTGTATTGCTATATCCTCTCTACCACCTAGCCATAGTAATAAAGCTGACTTTATTTATATAAAGATTTTTTAAGAATACAAACCATAGTGCTAACACTATGCATTTTAATATGGATATCACCGTGGACTTCATAAGTATGGAAAAGGCAGAAAAAATTGTCTTTTTATAATGTTGTTGTTGTTTAGTTATTTTAATTGTAATCAAAGGGGGCAGAGCATGAATCTATAGTTCAGTGTCTGAGATCACTCATATGTCTTACATAGGCTAGCTTCTAGAGAACCCCTTTGGAAAAACTCACCATCGACTCCAATTTTGCCATCACCGTCAGAATCTCCAGCTGTGAGAAATATCTTGGTCTCATCAGGTGTCAGAGCTCGGGCATCGGGAGCAAAGTTCTGCAGGAAGTTCCTGGGTCAATAAGTGGTCGTGTTATCTCATTTATTTCTTTTTCAGAGGGTCACATGTAATTTTTACTTGACTTTTTTTTTTTTTTTTAGTGAGGCAATTGGGGTTAAGTGACTTGCCCAGGGTCACACAGCTAGTAAGTGTTAAGTGTCTGAGGCCAAATTTGAACTCAGGTCCTCCTGACTCCAGGGCCAGTGCTCTATCCACTGCGCCACCTAGCTGCCCCCACATGTAATTTTTAAAAGAACACACTTAGGTCTGATCTTTATGGGCATGCAAACGTGGTCCTCTATACCCAATTTGGCCATTTTGGCGTGGCCTAATATTATTTCTTGGCAGACCATGCCAAAGCCGAAATACTGAAATAAGAGCCTACATTTTCCTAACAGTATCTAAATGTAAGCCTGCAACCTTCAGAGCAAACCCAGACAAATAAAAAAGCTAACAAAACCAAACCCCAAACCCTAGAAGGTGGCAAAGTATTGAGCAAATGAAAGACATTCTGTTCTGGGAGCACCAGATTGTATCCTTCTCAGGAATACTATTCAGAGGTCCTTAGCTTAGGGTAATAAGATCATAGTGATAGAGCTGGAAGAGATCTTAGAACAGGAGGGGTGAAGTTTTTTTGTGTCCTGAGCCTCTTGGGTGGTCTGGGGAAACCTCTGGAACTCTTCTCAGAAGAATGTTTTTAAGTGAATAAAATAAAATGCAAAGGATTATAAAGGAAAGCAAGTATTTTGAAATACAGTTAGCAAAATATTTTCTAAAAAGCAAATTTACAAAGCTTGTATTAAAACCCCCTGACTTAATTACTGTAACTGGAAAAAATAAAATAAATGTTTGTTACTGATAAAAAAAACAAACAAACAAACAACCCTGCCTTAGAGGTCATCTAGTCCTACCCTCTCATTTTATAGATGAGAATCCAAGGGGTTAAATGACTTGTCCAAAGTCACACAGCTAGTAAATAGCCAAGTCAGGATAACCCAGGTCATCTGACTCCAAATCCATTATTCTTCCCCACATGTATACTATGTATTTTACTTATATTTTCCACACTAATACAAGTAGCAAAGGCACCCTTACTGAAGCTCATCTTCTTCTATAAAACCACTTTTGTCCTGGTCAAGGATACTGAAAACTTTCTTGATCTGGTCAGGAGTCTTGCCAGATAAGCCAACCTTGGAGAAGAAGGTCTTGTAGTCAAAGCTGCCAGCAGCTGAAAGAAGCAGAGATCTTTGTGATTTTTAGCTTTTTAAAAAATAAAATTAGCCTAAAATTCAAGGCTGATAAGGTCAAAGATTGTCATCTGTTCTACTATTTTACAGATTCAGTTACTTTGCGACTAAATTTTACCAACAATGAAACTGAGGCAGGCAGAGGTTAAATGACTTACCCAGGGTCACACTGCTGGTAAATGCATGAGGTTTTTGTGTAAGCAAGGTTGGTGTTTTCATATTATTACTGGCATATATTTATTAAGAGGAAACAAGTTAGATTAGAGACTGTTTGTTTTATCTGATAGAGAAATGGAACCAGGAATACTTGGTTCAAGTCTCATCTCCAACACATACTGGCTGTATGACCCAGGGCACATCACTTAATCTCTTAGTACTCCAAGGAAACTCTCTAAGACTCTAAATTACAGAGCAGGTGTTGATCTGCATTTTCTTCACTGGGAGTTCCCTCTATAAATAAAATACATATGTGGTATATTAAAAAAAAACAACCCAACAACCAGAATATCACATAGGCAGCTAAAAAGATCCATGCATGGAAACAATGAGTTCCAGCCAAGTCCTTGATGGGCATCCCTGACTTATCAGGGACATTCATGATGTCTGTCATCTAAATATAGCCAGATGGTACCAAAAAGAAGCGCTTCATCGCATTAAAGTTCAGTGTTAGTGATTGAACAGTATGAGGTACCAAGGCAACAACCTGAGTTCTTTTTCTTACCAGCAGGACTACATCTGCTACAGTTCTCAAGTAGGTCTTCCCAAATGAGCTCAGTGGGTAGGGCACTCACTCAGTATTCAAGGCATAGCAGGGTTTATAAGCATATTCTTTGCTCTCTGAGTCAGTGAGAAAGTACATTGGAATGGCTTGGTCCTTCAAGCCGGGATAAAAAGATCTAGTTCTCCTGTCACTGACATATTACCTGGTCAGTTAACCTGTATTTCATTACCTTAGAGACTGTTTAGACCAATTTTCTCATGTTACAAAGGTGGAACCCAAAGCCTAGAGAATTCTAATTCAATCCAATCCAGTCCAATCCAACTCAATGAGATAATATTTGTAAAGCGCTCAGAACAGTACTTGGCACCTGGTAAGTACTTAATAAACAATTCGTTTCTCTTCTCAATTCACATAATTCAAAACAAAAATATATTAAGCACCTACTTACCTGTAAAACACTATGCACAAAGTCAAAAACAAAAACAACAACAACAAAAGGCCCAGATCTTATGCAGCTTCCCTTAAGAAAATACAAAATATATAGAAGGTCATTTCAGAGGGGAAGGAATTCTCATAATTGGGGAATCAAAAAAAAAAAATAGCTTGGGGCAGCTAGGTGGCGCAGTGGATAGAGCACTGGCCCTGAATTCAGGAGTACCTGAGTTCAAATCCAGCCTCAGACACTTGACACTTACTAGCTGTGTGACCCTGGGCAAGTCACTTAACCCCCATTGCCCCACAAAAACAAAAACAAAAAAAACCCAAACAAACAAACAAAAAAATAGTTTTATCTGAGAGGGGGCACCTAACCTGTGCTTTGAGGAAAGTCAGAGACCCTTAAATGCAGAAATGAGGACAGTATGGAGGGCTGCTTGGCTGTTGTTGTTTGTACTTTGTTCTCAAAGAGGACCATGACATCAAAGTGATGTCATGACTTTTAGTGAACTAGATTTAAGTGAGGGAGGACTGTGCAAGATTACCAGCCTCGCTCTCTCCTCCAGAGCCGTCTGTGTCCAGTGGCAAGATATACAGCAGGACAAGTGAATGTTTAGGTTTGGGTTTACTCAGCTTGCCCAGGCTCACACAGTCAGTAAATGTCTGAGGTAAAATTTGAACTCAGGTTCTCTTAACTCCAGGGCCAGTGCTCTATGTACTTCGCCACCCAGGAGGGCTGCTTGGACAAGGGCATCCAGACAAAAGATTGAGAAACAGCTACCAAGAGATTAAGAAGCAGCTAGTTTGATTGGAATGGAGAATGGGAGTAATAATGCCAAATAAAACAGATTAAATGACATGCCCCAGGTCACACAAGTTAATTTCACAGCTGGAGCTAGAACCCGGGAATCCTGGCTTAGAGTCTAGGAGCTCTTTCCACTGCTGTGCCTCAGTTTCCTTATCTCTAATATGAGGGATCGGGCCAGAGGGGATGGCCTCTCAGGCCCCTTCCAGTTCTGACTTCCTCCAATGCTATGACAGTTTTAAAAGGAAAAAGAGGCTGAAGGCTCAGGAACAGATTGGGCTCCTCACCTTTGCAGCTGGACAGAGCTGCTTCGATGTCCTTAGGGGAGAGGATATCTGTCATGCTCATCTTGGTGCTGGAAAGCAATAACTGAGAGTGAGTCACTTTGCCCTTGAAATCGTGTTCTTTCTCTTGTAGAGGTTCTAACAGAAACTTCCTGGCTGGGAACATTTCAAACAATTAACACTTAAAGGGGTCAAAAAGAGACATCTGCTGCCTGGGATCTGGGCAGTGAATGAGGAACCTCTTGCATTTTCCCCACCTGGGACTAAGGAATATAGAAGAATGAAACAATCAGAGTCCAGGAAATATGTTTTTGGGCAACAATCCTGTCCATCAGCCAGGGAAGCCTTAAAGTGACACTACTGAAAAAAGTATTTTGCAGTAACTAAACAGGAATGGAATTTAATTAAAAAATCGACTATTTAAAACAAAATCAAACAAGCCTTACCTACCACGCGGTGCTTGTCTTGATGATGGGTGAATGATGGGCTACAGCAGGGGTTCTTAACCTTTTTTTGTTTCATAGACCCCTCTAGCAGGTTGGTGGAGCCCATGAGCCCCGTCTCAGAATATTTTTTTAAATAATCGAAGCAAATGCTAAATTTCAGTTAGAAGTTAGTGAAAATAAAAATATAATTTTTCCCATCCAAGTTCACAGCCCCCTGAAATAAGGGGTCCTTGTGCACCAGGTTAAGAACCCCTTTTCTATAGCATTCTTAGGCAACCAAAGAAAGCCCCCCTCCCCGTATTTAAGAAAATAATCATCCATGGCTTGTCATACTTACTTTTCTTGGCTATCCTTTTAACTGGATGCAAACACACTCCGCCCTCTGACGAGGAAACTTTGCCTGGGAATGGGAGAGAGTATGCAAGGGAACCCCTTGTCCCTTTCCTCACTTCCCAAGGTGGGATAAGCCAAATCCAGTCCTTTCTTTAGAAAGCTGCCAGATCTCAGAGCCAATCTGGTCTTCTTGAGAACCCAGAAAAAAATTTGCCCAATGGAAAGTTTCGAGAACTTTCAAAGTACTCCACGTTTAGGTGGCAAACAGAGACTCTTTCGCGGACCCTGAGTCAAATAGCTCAAGGCATCCGGACCCACCAACAAGAAGCTGATCCCAAAGCCACTCACTTGGAAACAGCTACAGTCTTAATCTCCTACAGTCTCAGAAAACTTCCTAATGAAGAAACACGGTCACTCTTTTTCTCCCTCCAGACAGGGTTCTCCCCACTCCCTTCTTTTGCCCTCTCACGGGTCAGTGGGTCCAGAGGAGACATGGAAGACTAGCCACAGCCTATGCCGTCCTGGGTAAAGGCGCAGAGAGGGTAGGAGTTCTCTTAGGTGGTCCCAACACCTTTCCACCCAAACTCTTAGTGAGCTGGGAGTTAAGCTGCAACTCCACCACTTCTTTTTACTAGCTAGTCCCTGATGCCTTAGAGAGGTCACCCAGCAACGGCTGCTTTTAATCCTCTGCTTCTTTGTGCTGTGCTTAATATAAGAGATTATTTCCTTCAGTGTTTGGGGTTTATGCAAGCTTGTTTGGCGTTTGGGTCCTTTTTCCAAACCTGCAGAAGAATTTGTTCTACTTACCTTTTGGATGTTCTTGACTCTATAATAAAGAGGTGTTATGGGGAAGCAGAGAACTTTCCTTGCAGCTCCTGGAGCCCTGATGCCTGCTTATATACACATTAAGTTGTAGACCATATACAGATTTTCGGTCTGGGTATCAGGGATGGAGTTGACCGGTGTCAGATGAACTTGCCTAACTAATCATCTTGCACTATTTTTATCTCAAGAGAATACATATGATATTTGCAAATGAAACAAGATGAGTTGCTACAACTATGAAAAGGGTTTCACCAGATTGAATTTCTTATGATTTAAGCAGAAAGTTTTGACTTCCCCATAGGCTCAGGGCCAAGAAGAAAGACAGGTCTGTTGGGCTGGACCCCAGGACTGGAGAATCAGCTGAAACAAACTAGTCTTGCAATGAGGGAGACTTCATAAAATTTTTAGTGTGATAACTTGTTATTACCCCGAGTAGATAGTGTACAGGGAGGGGAAAAGTCAGGGAATAATCTCATCCTGCAATGTGCAATGTGTAATTTACTTGGAGGAAATGGATAGAGACAATCCATTGGTTGAAAAGAAAAAGAGGAAACCACTCTTAGATTCTCCTCTTCTTATTCTCTCTTCATGCCAGTTTAGAGAACATTTGACTTAACAGTTTGGGGCCATGAAAAGAGCTAGATTTAGACTCAGAGGACCTGAGTTTGAATCCCATCTCTGTCACCTACTACCTATGTAGTTACTTAACAACTCTGGGTGTCAGATTCTTCATCTGACATAAATTCTCATAAATTCAATATCATAAATTCTCATAAATTCAATATCATAAAGCAGCACAGGCGATAGAGTGCTGGGCCTGAATTGGGAGGACCTGAGTGCAAATCTGGTGTCAGACACTTACTAGCTATATGACCCTGGACAAGTCACTTAACCCTGTTGGCTTCGATTTCCTCATTTGCAAAATGAGCTGGTGAAGGAAATGGCAAAATCACTCTAGTATCTTTGCCAAGAAAACCTCAAATAGGGTCATGAAGAGTTGGACAACACTAAATATGACTGAACAGCAGCAAAATAAGGGAGGACAGGACTACATGGCTTCTAAAGTCCCTTCTAGCTGCAGATCTCTGACCCTATGCCTATCCCATCTCCCAGTACCCAAAGTCTAAAAAGGAAGGGGATGAGAGATCCCATGAACTCCTTCCTGTCTAAGTGAAACCTTGATCTTAAAGTATGAAGGGGTTCTTCTGTCCAATTTTCCATTTCTTTTCTTTCTTTTTTTGGGGGTGAGGCAATTGGGGTTAAGTGACTTGCCCAGGGTCACACAGCTAGTAAGTGTCAAGTGTCTGAGGCCGGATTTGAACTCAGGTCCTCCTGACTCCAGGGCCAGTGCTCTATCCACTGCGCCACCTAGCTGCCCCCTCCATTTATTTTCAATGCTATGGCTTGTCAACCAGATCAAATAGGCCAGAGCCAAACAGCAGGCTAGAGACAAGAGAGTCAAAAGCAAACAGAAGTTTAATTTCAAAGTGAGGGAAATGGCTTGCAAGCAGGGAGGGATCTAGATACATGTGCTGGGAACCCGCACCTAATAGGGGGAGCCATCTTAGTGTGGTCAAACCTTGATTTATATAATTGTGGCTACACAAAGAGTCAAAAAGTGGTGAGGCACAACAACGAGAATGAGGCAAGGTTATCTAGTGACAAAAAGTCTGTTCATAGCAGGGCTTCATGTCTGGGCCTGTTGGTGCTTGCTCAAGCTCAGGGACCATCAGTTCTGTGATTTAGCTGCAGCAGAGTTCATCCAGAGAGTGAGCGCAAAGGATTGTTGTTATGCCAAGCTTAGGGTACAGCTTGCTTGCTGGGTCTTAGCTCTGGAAAATAGAGGGCCTCCTAATAGTATCTTTTGTTTGTTTGTTTGTTTTTGGGTGAGGCAATTGGGGCTAAGTGACTTGCCCAGGGTCACATAGCTAGTAAGTGTCAAGTATCTGAGGCTGAATTTGAACTTAGGTCTTCCTGACTCCAGGGCTGGTGCTCTATCCACTGCGGCACCTAGCTGCCCCCTTCTAATAGTATCTTGACATTTCTCCCTTTTGGTCAAAGGCAAGGGGTCTGAAAGCACCCCATCTTTTCTGGCCAATAAAGATGAGGCAGGTATAAGCCAAGATGCTGAGAAAAGCTAGTTGGGCCAAGACGAGATGTTGAGTTGAATAGGTCTTGTCTAGCCATTGTTTCCTTACAAGCAAAAAAGAAAGGAAGGCCGGGAATGTAGAGGGAGAAGAAAATGCCAACAAAAGCTTGCCTTGGTGGCTGGGCACATGACTAAAGGGAAGAGGAAAAAAAATTAGGAAAGTATACCAAGACCTCATCTGAAATCTTGGGACAGCTGTCTCATCTGGGTATTGGCTGCTTCTGGGTTTGTACTAGAAGAACCTTGAGGTCTCCAGAGGGTTCTGCTATCCATTCAGGATCAGAGACTTTCTTCAGATGATCCAGGAGGACACATTTACAAGTTTGGCAGCTCTTGGAGTAATCAGAAGGACCTGGTAAGGGCCCTTAGAAGCAATGATTTATTGACAATTGTGAGAAAACTCCTTGTATCAATCTTTGGATCTGAGTTTCTCATCAGTATAGCCTAGGTCCTTTGGTTAAAGATCTCTAAACAGCACGTAGACATAATCCAGTTTCTTAGCCATGCAGGGCTAGGTTCAAACAATACAATAAGGTTTCTCACAAATTCAATATCATAATTACATTAAGTAAGGTCACATTAATGTCACATTACAGTTCAAACTACTTAGAGTGCTCACAATGGACTAATTTTGAGAAGGGAGATTTACATGTCACCAAGGTAACCAAGAAAACTTAAACATAAACATGACTAACATCAAGTCTCCTGTTCTCTAGTGACCCGTTCTCAATGTCCATTTAACCAGCACATTCTCAGTCTCAGATGTCCCTTGTAGTTATCTGGTCCTTACATATCTTTTCTTGGACAATAGGTTTTATTCACAGAAAGCTCTGAAAAGGGCTCAGCTTCTTTGGTTCCAAATCTAGAGGTTTCCTAGATAATCCTGCTAGTAACAAGACAATATAATTTAGTAAATTTGGTTCTCAAATCTTAAAACTTCAGAAAATTCCAGTTTATATACCATTTACTGTTTCTATCTTTACCTAAATCCTGTACCTGATAGAAGACTCTTTTAAAAATTGATGAGGTATGTGTGTATAGATATATAGATATATAGATATATATCTATATATCTATATGTATATAGATATATAGATATAACCTATATCAGATTACCTGCTGTCTAGAGGAGGGAGGAGGGAGGGGAGGGAGGGAGAAAAATCTGAAATTGTAAAGCTTGTATAAACAAAAGTTGAGAACTATCTTTACATGTAACGGAAAAAATAAAATACCTTATATGTAAAAAAAAAAAATTGATGAGGAAAATAAAATTGATGAGGGTCCAACCATAAAGTGAGTTCTTCTGCCTTTTAAAATTCAGACAGATATTTTTAAAATAGGAAAATAATTTCACTTTCTTTACTATTATCAATACAATTTATGTGTAAAATCCAATTAATCCTTAATGAATAAATCCTTAATGCAATTTTGAGAACTTATTACTAAAACATACTCAAAGCCTGAATTTTCATGACAGATAAATTTAGAAGCCATATACATCTGTATATGGTTTTTACAGAAAACAGTCTAAGCCTATTGTTCTTCTCAAAATTTACTATTGCATTTATTTAGAAAACTTTTTACATTACATCTTTATCTTATTACTTTGTCCAATACTTACTACTTTGTCTAATCCCTATATTATAATTTGACCACAAATATAGGTTAAAATTGTAAGATGTTCATATTTGCATTCTATTATAATAACTCAGAGATGTTCCAGTATCAATTTATTATTTAATAGATTCAGTATTGTACCTTCAAACTTCTTTATTATGGAAATTTTACATAAAAGGAAAAAGAGGGGCAAAATTATAACAATATAACAGAAGGGAAAATTCCCTTAGTTCTGTTTGATTCCAGGCCTGAGTCATATCTGACAGCCAATTATATAGTCACAGAGTGTTATAAGCAAGGCTCAGGATTAACCAGGTGGGAAATTTCCTTTTTAGAAAGGAAATAACACAATGGGAAAATAAAGTCATAAGGATCCTACCTTAGGCCATGTCAAAGTTGTCCCCAAAACTTTTCCCATGCATAAACATTCATCTTTAGCAGTTCCCAGACTGCAGCACACCCCTTTTCTACTATTGGCTTCATGACAATTCAGACAACTATTCTCATAATCAAAGCTCAAAATAATAGTAAATTACAGTCCCAGGGACTTTTATACTAAATGGCAAAATTTCACTAACCACAACTTAAGGCTTGAACATCTTTCCTGATGTCTCCCTAACAGTTAACATTTCATTTATCCTTTACTTATAAATTAGTTCTGGGGCTTCAGACATAAAGCAAAATACCTGATAGTTGACTCATCTTTAAACCACCCTATACACTGTCATAATAGCCAAGATTTCCCAAGAAATGAAATGAAAATTTGCTATCATAGTAAACTTATTGCTATCTGCTTTATAACAAAATATACCGCATTAAATATTTAGTTTTCAAATATCTTTTTATCACATCCTTTTAAAAGCCCAATTCACGTGTAATAGCATCCAGATTAAAAAGTTGCTTCATCTAACAGCATCATGTAACTTCAGATGACATCAGTTGCATTTCCAAATTATCCCATATAAAAATCATGAATCTTATTACCTTTCGCATTTCAAACCCATTTTAGAGTTATCAGGCATGTAACAATTACATTCAATTAAAGAAATAATAATAACAGTGCTTAGTGTAGCCTAGTTACTGTGTTAAGCACTCTACAATCATTTTATTATTTTGATCTTTACAACAACCCTGGGAAAGTGGGTAGCATTATTATTTTTCTCTTTACAGATCAGGAAACTAGGGCAAAGAAAGGTGATAACTTGCCTAAGATTACAGAACTAATAACTTTCTACAACCAGAATGGAATTCAAGTTTCCCTACATTTTTCTCAGCATTATTTTCAACACCTGTATTTGGGAATCTGATTTGAGATGAGAGGGATTAACAGGATAAAAGGGAGAGGGTCTCTGACCAGGGGGAGTCACGAGGGATCTCTGGTTTAAACAATTGTTCAAGGAAGGTGGCTTTATAAGGTGCAAACCATTTACCTATTTTCTTTCCCCTTCACTCTGGGATTACTTCCAAACTTGTTGCCTTTCTTCATTGCCCTAAAACAATGAAGCTACTAATCTTGCCATTTATTATTATTATTTTTTTTTTGCAGGGCAATGAGCATTAAGTAACTTGCCCAGAGTCACACCTAGTAAGTGTCAAGTGTCTGAGGCTGGAATTGAACTCAGGTACTCCCAAATCCAGGGCCGGTGCTTTACCACTGCACCATCTAGCTGCCCCCCCTTTTTTGCCATTTATTTTAAAAACTTTTATATAATTTAATCCTTATTTTTCCTTAAAACAAATTCTACAGAGTGGTACCCTGAAATTTACTAAGATATTTCAGAAGGGAGTGAGTTCCTGAAGTTGCCCAAAGTCTCTGAAGTTCTCCTCTGCAGTCTTTAAAAGATTAATCTCCAAACCTCCATAATCTAAGATATTTTTAGCAGTTCTACAAATTTTGATTATCTGTCTTTATTTCTCTTTTTCCAACACAGCCAAAGTTTAAATAACAGAAAAAAGTGTCTTATAGGTTTTTTTTCTTTTTTTCCTGTCTTATAACCTAATCTCCCGAGGAAAGCCTAAAGCAGGAGTTAGTCCTGCTTACTGGGACAATTGTTTCAAGTATTAAAGTTCATTAATCTTTCCCAGTGTTCTAAACTCTTTGGCTACAGCCCTTAGAAGTTTTTCTGGCTGGTTGAATTTTAAATCTTTCAAGGTAACAGAATCTACATATACATTTTACATGACACAGACATTTTACATTTTGCAAAGACACACAGACAAAACAGAGGATGGACTGGAATGGGGAGAGGCTTGTAGTAGAGAACACCAACCAGCAGGCTATTGCAGCTGTCCAGGGATGAGATGATGAGGGCCTATGCCAGGGTAACAGCAGGATCAGAGAAGAGAAGGGGGTATATGCAAGAGAAAGTGAAGAGACAAGGATGACACCTAGGTAGGCAAGCCTGGGTGTCTGGGGAGATGGTGGTACCCTCAACTGTAATAGGAAAGTTAGGAAGAGGGGAGAATTAGGGGAGGAATAATAAGTTTGGTCTTAGATATGTTGAGTTTAAGATGCATCTGGAATATGCAGTTTGAGATGTTCAATAAGCTGGGGAAGATGCAAGTCTGTAGATTAGCAGGGAGTTTTGCTCTGGATAACTAGATTTGAAAATCATTAGAGTAGAGATGATATTTGACTCCACAGGAACTGATGAGATCACCAAGAGAAGAAGGACCCGGGACAGAGCCCTGTGCTACATCCACAGTTAGTCAGCATGACATGGATGAAGATCCAGAAAAAGATCTGAGGAGGAGAACCAGGAGAGAGTGGTGTCACAAAAACCTAGAGAGATGAGACTATCAAAGAGAAAAGGGTGAGCAGCAGTGCCAAAGGCTACAGAGAGGTCAAGAAGGATGAGGAATGAGAAGAGATGAGAAAAAATGAGGGGGAAAAACCTGGATTTGGCAATTAAGAGATCATGAGTAATTTTGGAGAGAGGTTTGGTTGAATAATAAAGTTGGAGTCAGAGTAGAGAGAGCGAGAGAAGTGGTGGCATTATTGTAATGGCCTTCTCAAGTTAGCTGCAAAAGGCAGAAGAGACACCGGACAAAAGCTAACAGAAATAGGAGCAGCTAGGTGGTGCAGTGGATAAAGCACTGGCCCTGGATTCAGGAGGACCTGAGTTCAAATCAGGCCTCAGACACTTGGCACTTACTAGCTGTGTGATCCTGGGCAAATCACTTAACCCCCATTGCCCTGCAAAAAAAAGTTAACAGAAATGGATGGATCAAGTAAGGGGTTTCTGAAAGATGGGGGAGACACGAGTGTATTTATAGACACTAGGGAAATAGCCAGTAAACATT
Source organism: Dromiciops gliroides (assembly GCF_019393635.1). Lineage (NCBI taxonomy): Eukaryota > Metazoa > Chordata > Mammalia > Microbiotheria > Microbiotheriidae > Dromiciops > Dromiciops gliroides. The sequence goes on along the minus strand of NC_057861.1, from coordinate 542,517,660 downwards.
GAGATATGGAGGATCATTAAGAGAATCTTTACAGGACAGCTGGCAGAAGTAGGAGAGCTAAGCCCAGGTGTCAATTTCAGTGTGCAATCAGATAATCAAAACATGGAACTGTGTGTAGTTCAATTAAATTAAATACTTACAAATAAGTTAAACACTTATGTAGCACCTGGGCTACTAGAAAACTACCCCAGGTTTGAGATACCCACTCAAAACCATAGCCCATGAGCTATCCCTCTCACTCTGATGAGTTTATTTTTACCCACCAACTCATTAATTAGTTCATTGCAAAAGGCATTTAACTCTTTTCTCAAAGCCCTGTTTATAAGACTGTCCTCAATTGATTACTTAGTGCTCTACACCTGCAAGAGGGGCAGAGTTGGTGAGAACTTGGGGAAGAGAGATCTTTCCATCTTCCAGCTTTGAGAGGGAAAACATTTGGTTCCAGACTCTTCAGGTCTCTGAGGGGAGAAAAGGTCTCTGGAAAGAAGTTGACATGATTGAGACACTGGCTCCTCTACACTTTGGCTTCTTCTCAGGCTCTTTCTCTCCCTTCTGGGATCTGAAGAGAATGTGGAGCATTGTCTTCTCTCTCAAATCTGGAAGCAAAAAGACCAGGAACTCTTTTATCACAAGCTCTCACTTGATCTTGCCCCCCATGCAGCTGTGGAGCATTTAATACTGAGTCTAACAATTAGGAGAATCTTAAACAAATAAGCTTTGAGGTGAGGGTTATCAAAATGACCCAGAGTTCTGGGGCTATTGACTAAAATATACAACCTACCACATGCTCACCCATGGGAGTGAAGGTCTGGGGAGCTGAATCCTTGCATATCTGTGAGTAGCAAACCACCCAACTTGTGATTCTTGAGTAAATTCCTTCTTGGTACCTCAATCATTTCAACTTCCCAGAAACTTGAAGGGGTATATATCCCACCAAATGCCTGAGCTACTACTGCCTATGCTTGCCTGTGGGTCTGAGGGGCTGGAGCACCACATGCTTCCTTGTCTGAGTAATAAATTGACTGACTTGGCATTCTTGAGTGCTTGAGTTCCTTCATGGTACTTCAGCCATGATCCCACAGTTGACTTGTTGACTCTCTCACAAGTTAGCACACCTCTAGGTAAGAGTGAAAAGGGCATTGGCTTTGAAGCCAGAGGATCTAATTCACATCCTGCCTTTGTCACTCATTACCTTACTTAAGTAACTTAACCTCTCTGACCTCAGTTTCCTCATCTGTAAAGCAGAGGGATTAAACTAGATGACATATAAGCTCTAAATCTGTGATCCTAAGGGCTCACATGTAGAGAATGTGATAGTAACATCAATTGATAAGCATTTCTTAAGTACTTGCTATGTGTCTGACACTGTGCCTGAAGAGACATACTCCAAGTACTCGTGTGGTAAGGTAGGGGTACACATGGCCAGGACAACCCACACCTCTAAAGCTTCAAGCTGCCAGTGTCCTATATGATGCTTCTCTCCACTGGGTGTTGAGTTGGACATTTTTTCATTAGCCTTCACTCTTTTTTGGGGGGGGGGGCAATGAGGGTTAAGTGACTTGCCCAAGGTCACACAGCTAGTGAGTGTCAAGTGTCTGAGTCCAGATTTGAACTCGGGTCCTCCTGAATCCACTGCTGGTGCTCTATCCACTGTGCCACCTAGCTGCCCCAGCCTTCACTCTTATTCCATGTTCTGGTCTTATCACGCACACCTGGCAGCAACAAATTACTTTTGTTCTGCATTACCGTCAGCACCAATATCCCTGTTCTCTATACTTACTTTTTCCCCCCTCTCACCCCACCCCATATCCCCTTTAATAAATTATGCACAGGCACAGATTACCAGGGAAATAAAAGAAAGGGAGTGAAATATTACCTTTTACAACAGCAAAAAAGTTCCTGTACCTTCCTAATGCCTGTTAGCAGGGAAGGCAAGGTAGTAGAACTATCAAAGCACTTAGGACTTGTGGGTACTGTGACTGATTTTTAAAGAGGATGACTGTCATGTCCTTGTGTGTAAAGATATTCTGATTATTCTAACCCACTCATTGACTAACTAGCCTATATCTTGTGCTCAGAGCCCTCAGGAAAGACAGAGTGGTTGGTGCTGCTGCCCTCATTCCATCCGTGGACTCCACTTAAATAGAGATTTCTTCTTTTTGTAAAATTTTTTTAAAATGTAAAAAAAAAGTATTTTTTTAAATGGAGATTTCAAGGGGCCAGGGCAGTTATGTAGATTTGGTCACTCTTCTTGCACAAGCACTCCACATCCTGTGGCCAAACTCTCTGATGACCAGTTCACCCTCAATAAAATGATCAACTTTCTCTCACTGAAGAGAATAAGAGGTAGGCAGCCAGAGGGAGTCTGAAGTTATCTGGTCATTGATTGAGGACAGGATAGCAGCTCAGCCACCATTGTTGTCTGCTTCTCTGCCCCCTCCATTGAGTCCATGGGAATTTTCATTTGTGAACTCAGTCTTGGGATAGCAGGCCCTCTTAGCTCTTGGCAGAAAGAGTCTTAAACCTCTTCAGCTCTTTACTCTCCTTCCTCAGGACCTTCAGGAGACACCTGGTCTTCTTGATCAGTGAGTATTTTTTGTATAGGTCTTTCATTTGCAGTCATCTTCAGCTTACTCATTCATTGTACAGAACAGGCAGCTCCAAGAGTTCTAAGACCAGTGGATTCTGGACAGGGATCTCATGGCTGAGCCATGACAACTTCATCATGGGCCAAACAGTTCTTCTGTGGCCACTTCTCAGTGGTTCTCACTTCTGATGTAAAGGTTCCTTGAGCATTACCTTTAAATAGCCCCTATCTACATTGCCTACTATATGCAGCATACTGTGCTAGGCTCAGGAGGAGTTGCAATGTTTAGAGAGTACATGTTCCCTGCCCGAATGAAGTTTATAGCATGATCCAAATCTATACAAATCCAAAATTATACACAAGTACAAAAGTGGTACATTTCTATTCTGATCACAGAAGTCATGATGCTCAGGGAGGACTATTACATAAAAAAATGTACAGCAAGCTCATGGAGGTTACAGATAGATCTTGGAATCAGGTTTCACATCTAATCTGTCACTGACTGGTTTTAAGCATATGATTTGAATGTAGTGGTGTGTGTGTGTGTGTGTGTGTGTGTGTGTTTAAAAGGTACTGTGAAAGAGTGAAAAGAATTTAAGACATGATAACCTATATGAAATTGTTTACTGTCTCAGAGAAAACGGGAGGGGAGGGAGAGAATTTGGAACTCCAAATTTTTAAAAACGAATGTTAAAATTGTTTTTATATGCAATCAGGAAAAAATAAAATATTTTTTAAAAGAATTTAGGACATAGAGTCAAGTGATACTCAGATTCAGCTCTTCCTCAGATACTTACTAGCTCTGTCACCCTGGAGAAATCACTTACCTCTGTTTGCCTCAGTTTTGTCATCTGTTAAATGGGGATGTTAAACAATGACTTCTAAGATCCCTTCTAGCTTTACATTTATAATTCTCTGATGTTCTGATGATTCTCTTGGAGTCAGGAGAAACCTAGTTTCAAATCCTGCTTCTGATACTAGCTATATAATCTTTGGTAAATCATGCAATTGCCTTGAGCCTGATCTGTAAAAACTGGATGATGATAAAGTAGGAATTATTATTATTTTTATGGGGGGGGGCAATCCGGATTAAGTGACTTGCCCAGGGTCACACAGCTAGTAAGTGTCTGAGGGCAGATTTGAACTCAGGTCCTTCTTGACACCAAGGCCAATACTCTATCCACTGTGCCACCTAGCTTCCCCTAAAGTAGAAACTGTTGAACAAAACATATGCTACCTACTTCACAGGGTTACTGTTAGGGAAGTACTATGCAGCCCTCAAAGAGCTCTAGAAATATACCATGGACCAGGAGTCAGTAAACTACAACTCATGGGTCAAATCCAATCTGCAGCAGATTTGTATGGCTCTTGACCTATTAATGGTTTTAAAATACAATAAAAATGCTCTAGGCTAGTTTCCCCACATTTCAGTGTACTAGGAGAGGAGTAAAAGTGTTAGACATTGCTTCTGAGCTAGATGCTTATAAAGAGACATTATTCTCAAAAATTAGAATTGCAGATATAGTTTCATTTTCTTTACTGTCCCTAATTCACTAATGTCACACACCAGAATGTAGGAAATTAGGTCATGTGTATAGAGTGCCAAATATCTTACTGAAAACTGGAAAATTCAAGCATCTGCTAGGATAAAATGACACAGATAAAGTAAAACGTTGGTCTGCATGATGCCAAACATCTAGATAACTAGATCACTGGTTAAGTTTTTTCTTTTAATTTTCATGTGGTAACCTGGTATGTTTAGACAAATTTTTATGTTTGGAAACAATTTATCCCAAAGAAATTCTGATTATATTAACCTACTCATCAACTAACTAGTATTTATTGAGCATGGAAGTGGCATAATAAAGTGGAAAAGAACTCTTGTTTGGGAGTCAGATGCCCTGGCTTCAAATCCTAGTTTTTAGACTTATTATCTATGTGGTCTTGGGCAAGTCACTTAAATGAGGTGGTTGAATCAGGTGACCTCCAAGATGTCTTCCAGCTCTAAAGCTATGATTAAGTAATCTTATGACTTTTGATTTAACTTGTCAACAAAGAATTATTAAACTCTTAGTATATACCAAGGCACTGTGCTAGGGTAAGGATACAAAGGTGGAAAATTACATGATCCCTGACCTTAGGGAGCTTATAGTTAGGTGTGCCCATGTAAGAAATGGATGCCCACATGGATCACCTAAATGTAGAGAAGTGCATCTCACGGGCAACATGGATGGATGTATAGAGAATCTGGCCAGTCCTTTTCTAGGGGATACTGAAATTTCTACCTTGAAAAAGAGTAAAAGGCTGGGTGCTCACTCCTTCCCTTGCCTATCTCCAGGAGGGGTATCAAACTAGAATTATATCTATCTGCCCCATCAAATATTACTGGTCTAGGGATACAACTTGCAGAGTGGGGTAAAAAAGCTATTTCCTCTTAAAGGGGAAGGCAGCCCCAAGTTTATACTTGTCAGCTTAGGGGGGCAGCTAGGTGGTGAAGTGGATAAAGCACTGGCCTTGGATTCAGGAGGACCTGAGTTCAAATCTGGATTCAGATACTTGACACTTACTAGCTGTGTGACCCTGGGCAAGTCACTTAACCCTCATTGCCCCGCCCCCCCAAAAAACGCACACAAAAAACCCAAATATACTTGCCAGCTTAGCCTCTTCCCACAAAATGTTGATTTAAAATAAATTATTCAATGTCAATAAACATTTGTGGCAGCTAGGAGGCTCAGTGGATAGAGTACTGGGCCTAGAGTCAGGATGACCTGAGTGCAAATCTAGCCTCAGACACTTATTAGCCACATGATCCTGGGCAAGTCACTTAACTTCTGTTTGACTTAATTCACTGGAGAAAGAAATAGCAAGCCACTCCAGTATCTTTCCTAAGCAAACCCTAGGGACAGCATTAGTATGTTATGGTCCACAGGATCATGAAAAGTCGGACACAAATGTTCAAACAACAACAACAACACATTTATTAAGTTCCTACTGTTTGCCAGACACTGTAATAAGCACTAGGGATACAAAAAGAGGCAAAAAACGGTCCCTGCTCTCAAGAAATGTACAATCTAATTGGAGAGACAACATACAAACAAAAATATGCAAGACAAACTATATACAGGATAAATAGAAAATAATTAGCAGAAGCAAGGCAGTAGAATTCATATGGATTTGGGAAAAGCTTCCTGTGAAAGACAAGATTTTAGTTGGGCCTTAAAGAAAGCCAGGAAAGTCAGTAAATGGAATTGAGGAGGGAGAGTATTCCAGGCATGGGGGATAGCCAGAGAAAATGTCAGGACCTAAGAGATTAAGTGTCTTGTTCGTAGAACAGCCAGAAGTCCAGTGTCACTGAGTCAAAGCATGTGCTAGGGAGTAAGGTGTAAGAAGACCAAAAAGGTAGGAGAGGGCTAAGTTATGAAGGGCTTCAAATGCCAAGCAAGGCATTTTTTATTTGATTCTGGAAGCTACAGGGACCCAGTGGAGCTCAGGTCAAACTTCAGCTTTAGGAAAATCACTTTGGTGACTGACTGGAAGATCAATTGGGATAAGGAGAGACTTAAAGCAGACCCACCAACATGCTGTTGTAATAGTCCAGGCATGACATGATAAGGACCTGCAACATAGTGGTGGTAGGGTTAGAGATATTTGAGAGATGCTGCCGAAATGAAATCAACAGGCCTTAGCAACAGATTGGATATGAGAGTTAAGAGAGAGTAAAGAATCCAGGACAACTCCTAGGTTGTGAGCCTGAGGGACTTCAAGGATGGTGTTACCCTCTATAGTAATAGGGAAGGTAGAGGGAGAGATAATGAGTTCAGCTTTTGGACATGATGAATTTAAGATGTCTACTGGACATCCAGTTCAAGATGTCTGAAAGGCAATTAGAGGTTCAAGACTAGAAGTCAGTGGACAGTTTAGGACAGATAGTAATTAAATCCATGGGAGTTAATGAGATCCCCAAGTGAAGTAATACAGAGGGAGAAGAGGCCCTAGGACCGAATCCTGAAGAAAATGCTGGTAATACCAAACACTCATCACAAATAACAAATAGTGAAGAAACATATTTATTAGCTGAAACAGCAAAACCGACATGGAAAAAGTTCTACAAATTAGAATATACCCATAAACACACAACTGCCTGAGCTCTTTGTTGGAAGTAAGAAGAAACATAAAAAGACTTTATGATCTATAGACATGTAGGGGAAGCTGACTCCTCAACAAGTTCCTGATTTCCAGCTTGCCTCCCTAGAGATACTGTATACTTTTATTTATTTATTTATTTAAAAAAAAATTATTTTTTTTTTTTGCAGGGCAATGAGGGTTAAGTGACTTGCCCAGGGTCACACAGCTAGTAAGTGTCAAGTGTCTGAGGCTGGATTTGAACTCAGGTCCTCCTGAATCTAAGGCCAGTGCTTTATTCACTGCACCACCTAGCTGCCCCTGATACTGTATACTTTTGACTTTCACTTAGGTGAAATCAGAGTCTCTCTCTTGGTTTAAACTAGGACTCCGTCTCATTTGCTTTCCTTTTGTCCCCTCCCTTGGCAGCCCAGACCCCATCCCTATTACTAGACTGCTTTTATCACTCAAATAAGATGGGAGGCATCAATGCTATTCCTTCTAGTATGATGGAGGATCACCAGACCTTACCATTAGCTCTGACACTGCCTAGTCCATATCATCTGACCCATTTACTATTGACACCTAAATTCCCTGTCATCAGACCTGTCTTGGCACACTTAGGACTTCTAGACGTTTTCATCTACTCACCATGGACCTTTCTTTTATGTGTTAACTCTCCCAATTGGAGTGTGACCTCCTTTGGGAACAGGAACTATCTCACATTTGCTTTTTGTATCTCAAGCATTTATCATTGTGCTTAGATCATAGCAAAAGCTTAATAAATGCTTTTTCATCCACTCTTCTACTCCAGCCTCCTCATTTTTCAGAAGAAGAAACTATTGATCAGGAGGGTTGTTAAATGGACTTGTTCAAGACCACACAGCCAGTCAGTGGTACGATCAGGACTTGAAACCAGTTGTTTTTAGTCTCAGTCCTTTGTGTACCTTGTATACCATCAAACATGAAATAAGATATGCACAATAGTACTTATAATAATATGTTAGATCTCAAATTTAGTAAGTAATCTTTTCTCCTAAAAGAACTGGGATAGGTTTTGTTTTGTTCAGGGGCAAGAGGTCTGGTAAGAAACAGTAGCCAATTTATCAACATAATTCTGTGACACCAATACATAGTTTTTATTAATGCAGATACTGTGAACCTTATGAAAGTTTAAACTAAGACAGGCAATAACTGTAAATGCCAGGATACACACAAACAGTGTAGGGCTTATTTGAATAATCATGTGTAGATCTAGCATTTTAGGCAAATGGAATATCTTTTTTAGCTTGTTAGCCCCCGTTGCTGTTTTTAAAAGATGATGGGTAAATTGGCATCTTTCTGAGAATGCTAAAAGGGAAAGAAAAGACTCTGCTGGTATATTCGGTCAATTACAGCTGCCTTTCCCATCTGTGCAGGGAGAAGAGTTCACACCATTCGGTTTGTTATATTTCTGAAAGTGTGAGGGAACTAAAGGGCTATGATGTGAAGTCCACGGGAGGCTCATAAATATGAAGTAAGTAGGCAAAAAATGTAGCCTAAAATAACTTTGTCTACTGAAGGAAATGATCTGCTTCTAGGATCAGAAATGTTGGTCAAAGTAAGTTATATTTGAGGGCCCCAGGGGAAACTCAGCTTTAAAACTCCATTGTTCAGCACGTGAAGCCAGGCAGAGAAAGATGAGAATTGTAGGATCAGATTCAGAAATGAAAGGGTCCTTAGACATCATCTAGTCCAATAGTCTCATTTTATAGCTGAAAAAAACTGATGCCAGAAAGGTTCAGAGATAGGCTGAAGGCCATATGGTTGGTAAGTAGCAGAGGCAATATTTGAACCCAGATCTTCTAGTTCCAAATCCAATGTGCTTTCCACTTCAACAGAGCCCTTGGGAACCAACAGAAATATAATCATCCCATGCTTGTTTATTATTACTGTTCACGAGGGGTTCTTGTTTACTAAGCTTGTGTCTAGAAGTGTGAAAGGAAGAAGAAAAGGAAAATTTCGTATGGTTTCTGCTATTTTATAGAAATTGATGATGAATATGACTTGATTTGACTGAAAAGGTAGAAAGGTAGCTCACAACCAAAATATGGAGTTAGGATGGTTCCTAGGACCCATTTGGACCAAAACTTCTGACAGGATTAATTTTTTCTTTTAAAATAGTATTTAAATGTTTTAAATTACATGTAAAGAAAAGTTTTAACATTCTTTTTTTTTTTGGCAGGGCAAATGAGGGTTAAGTTATTTGCCCAGGGTCACACAGAACATTCTTTTTTTTTTAAAGTTGAATTCCAACTTTTCTCGTCCCTCCCTCACCAACTCCCTCCTTAAGACTGTAAGCAATATGATATAGGTTTTATATGTGCAATGATGTAAAACATATTTCCATATTAGTCATGTTGTGAAAGAAAAAACAGACCAAAAGAAAAAACAACACAAAAAAATAAAGAAAAAATGAAGGAAGTGAAAATAGTATGCTTCAGTCTGCATTCAGACTCTATCAGTTCTTTCTTTAGATATAGATAGCATTTTCCAACATGAGTCCTTTGGAATTGTCTTGCATCAACTGTACTGCTGAGAAGAGCTGTTACTGTGTACAACGTTCTCCTGGTTCTGCTCACTTCACTTTGCATCAGTTCATGACTGGATTGATTTTTGCTGCTCTGTGCATAGACACAACCTCAGAGCCTCATTGAAGACAAGTTACTTACAAGGCTAGCTATGGTACCTCTCAAGGTAATATTTATATTTTGGGCAACATCCTTTAAATTTTTTTCTCTTTTATGAACTTGTTAAACATAAACACTTCCAAAAACAAAGAATATAAAAAGAGACATGCATACAAAACCATAAATCTCTACTGTGTATAGTGTGAGTTTCTTAAAGCATATATTAAATTTAACATGGTACTATCAATGCTGCTCTGCTTGTATGCATCCCTTTTTGAACTTCTTTCTGTTCCCCATATTGTAAAAAATACTTTATTGAAGTTTTTATTTTTAAAAATTCTTTTTTACGTCATTATCACTACCTCTTATTCTTCTCACAATTTTCTCTCCTCCTTAAAAAAAGCCCTTCTTTGTAACAAATAAGTATATTCAAGCAAACAAATTTACCTATTGGTCATATCTTAAAATGTAGGTCTAATTTTGCAGTCCACCTCCTCTCTACCAAGAGGATGGAAGCATTCTTCACCATCATGACTAGCCATTGCATTTATCAGTCTTTCAAAAAAATTTTTATTGTAATATAATCAGTCTCTTGGTTCTTCTTATTTTACCCTCTATCAATTCACATAAGTCTTCCCAGGCTTCTCTGAGTCTATCCCTTTTGCTATTTTTTACAACATGATAATATTCCATTATATTCCTATATCATAATTCATTTGGCTGTTTTCCATTTGATGGGCACTCACTTTTCCTCCAGTTAATTGAAACAACAAAAAAGTGCTGCTATAAATTTTTGTACCTATAGGTTCTTTCCCTCTTCCCCTCAACCCCCAACTCTTTATATTTTGTCATCCCTATTATACCTCTGAAGATAGGGATTGTTTCATTTTCTTGTATTTTTATCCCCAGCACTTAGCACAATTCCCGCCACTATTAAGTCCTTAATATATGTTTTATCTATCAATAATAAAATAGGTCATGAGTATCCTGAAAAATCAAAGGGAGAAATAGAATTAGCAAAACTAAAAGCACAAAAAGAAATAAAATAGGTACTGGATAAGTCTATGGAATTTCAGGACAAGATGATGTAATTTAGCAATTTAGAAATATGTGTGGAGCATATAAATGCATTAACAGTATCCATGAAAAGTTAATCATTTTACTAAGGGACAGAAAAGTGGGAATAATAGTAGAAAGAGCTGAACAAAGCCATAAAACAGCCCAGATGAAAAAGGATTGAGAAGAAATGAAGCAAAAGAGATGGATCTGGAGGACAGATCAAAGAGAAGAGAATCTAAGAATTTCCTAATTTCCTGAACACTATGAAGAAAAGAATCTAGCCATCATATTTCAGCAAAACAGAAAATATTTTCCCAGAAATATTGAAAACAAGGACAGATTGAAAATAGATGCAACACACTAAATTGCTCCATCATAGTTCCCTGAGGTCCCACAAAAGATATAATTCCCTTGAGAAATTATTGCAATTTTTTCTATTAAAATAGCAAAAAAAGGACTTGTGTGAGCCTTCATGAGTTGTTAAGTTCAGAGGGTCTATTTCAGAGAGGAGAAGGAAGTGTTTGCCTACAAAATGTGTCAACTCCATTTGGAATTCCAAGTCTTTGATTTCAATGATGCTTTTATAAGTGGTTTCCAAATGTACAGGCAGGTTGTTCTTCCAGGTTGCTTGAGGACTACTTTAAGTTGACTGAGAATTTGACAATTCAGTGAGTCCTCTACAGTTTCAGCTACTAAGGAAATTCCAGTGAGGACCTAAGGAATCATATATCAACTATCTCAGTTGACCCCAACCCACAAGCTTGTTTTAGCACCATTCTTGAAATGAACTGAAACCAGGAATTCTTGTATCTGGGACAAATTGAGTTGAGATAGAAGAGCAGATCTGGGGAGACATCTTGGGCCTCAGGACATAAGGTTTCCTGTGGGCAGAGACACAGGAATACTGCCCTGTTGAAGACAGTGATGCTGAACAGGCCCTGTGAGGACATACCACAGGATACAGCTGCTGAGAAGGCTATGAGGAAAGGAGCAGAGAAAGGCTAGGCCAGGGCAATCTGACCTGAGATACAGAAAGCCTCAGATTCCCACCTAGCCAGCTCACATGGGCAATGAAGCTGACATTGATCGTGGACATTCCTGTGATAGGTACTGTGAGGGTCCCTAGGCCAGGAGGTAGAATGCAGGGAAGGACATACAGTGTGCCCTGGCCAGGAACAGTCACTCTAGTAGAAGGAGCACTCCATCTTCCCCCTCCAAAGTGTCTGATTTGTAGCCTCACAGCATGACTGACAACTCTCTAATCTCTAGGCAGAGGTGGGGGACAGGGGAAAAGAAAGCAGGCATGGGGGGTGGGGATGGTATGGTGGTAGAAGAAGGTGGCTTCAAGAAGATAGTTGAGGGGGCAGCTAGGTGGCGCAGTAGATAAAGCACTGGCCCTGGATTCAGGAGGGCCTGAATTCAAATCTGGCCTCAGACACTTGACACTTACTAGCTGTGTGACCCTGGGCAAGTCACTTAACCCTCATTGCCCTGCAAAAACAAAAAAACAAAACAACAATATAGTTGACCAAGGATATGCTGGAATCAGCTCTTACTGACTTTTAGGAGCTAATTGTTATTTTTTTCAACATGAGCATCACCCTCTTTGAAATCAGCAAATGTGGCAAAATGGGGCTTGATTTGTTGTTTTGTCAATTGTCCAACCTTTAAGAAAGTTATGGAGAAAATGTTAATAATTTGAATTAAACTTAAAAGTATCTGGTGGACATTTTTTCTCCCATAGAGCCAGTTGTTAAACATTTCCCAGAATATTCCTGGGTATAATAATGTTTTAAAAAACCACGAAAAAACTGGGGGTAGTACCAAGGGATTGTTTAGGGCAATGGGGACAGTCATGTTACACAGGGTGGGATCAGCAAAAGATTGTAGCTCGGGGACATCAGGTAGGAGGACTGCCAAAAAAAGGAAGCCTACCCTCAATCCTCTGCACTCTGGGGGAAATGCCCTGGTTGTCCTGACCTAGTTACATCTTTTTTCTTAAGAAAGTCTCAGTTGGGATATTTAAGGGACTCATATTTTTTTTACCTTTATATAAACATTCATTAACATAGGAATCTAGGGAACCAGAAAGAACCAAGGAGAAGGTATCAAAGCCACTTTTTTCTCTTGAGGCCAATTTAGAAAAAAACCAAACCCAAACATTGAGAATGAAGGTAGGTAAACCCTGTCTATCATGAACACTTCCTTTTTTCTAAGACTCATAGAATGATCTATCCCAATGGCCTGATGGGGGTGATAAAGAACATCAGTCCAAGTGCTTCTGCCTTGAAAAAGAGATCAGGAACAAATGGAAGCTGAGGTTGATCAAATCCATTTAACTCAGCTTTCCAGATCTGGATCATAATAAGATTTTAGTATTATTTTCAATACAGTTCATGCTTCATGGACTCTTGTCCAAGCAAACCAAATAGCTAAAATGATACATTTTAGCTCTTGTTTAGCTTAAAGTCAGAGGTCCACTAAGGACCCCAAGTTCTATTTATGGCTCCCCTTTGAAGGGAATTCATTAAAGCCAGGAAACAGATTCAGAATGCTCAAGCCAAACCTCACAAAGATTTGATTTAAATTTACATAATATTTGCCAACCTACAAAGAGAAATGGGAAAGAAGATGGGGGCAAGGGCATGATAGTTACTGTCCTCCGATGTAAGTATGTCAAGGTCTTTAAAAAATTTCCTTCTTTCTTTCTTTCTCTCTCCCTTCCTTTCCATTTTCTCTCTCTCCCCTCCTCCCTCCTTTCTCTCCCTTTATTCCTCCCTCCCTTCCTTCTTCTCTCCCTTTCTCCCTCCCTCCCCTTTTCCCTTTCTTCCTTCTTTCCTTCCTCCCTCTTTTCCTTCCCATTTCCCTTTATTCCTGCCTCCCTTCCTCCTTTTCTCCCCTTTTTTCCCTCCCCCCTTCCTTCTTTCTTCCTTTCCTCCCTCCTTCCTTCAATGTTATCTTTGGGCAATCCAGACACTGAAATGTGATCGGGAACATGCCACCTGGAGATGAAGGATGAGAGAGTAACAGGCCAAAATGTGCTAATGCTTTAATCCTCAGGTCACTTATTGTTAGCGCATGAGGCCTTTTACTGACAGATGACCGAGAGAGGAGGCGGCCAAGAGCCCATCTCTCTGGGTGCTCAGAAAACAGAATTCCTTCTTAGGAATGTCAGGACAGCTGCCCATCCTGGTTTCTGGGCTTACCTCAAGACTTGATTCACCTTCTACAGCAGAAAACCTACTCAGAAAAAGTTTCAAATTATTTTCTATCCTTGATTCAAAGACTCAGACAGGCTTTGTTATTCCTTCAAATAAAACTACAGGGCAGCTAGATGGCGCAGTGGTTAAAGCACCAGCCCTGAATTCAGGAGTACCTGAGTTCAAATCCGGCCTCAGACACTTGACACTTACTAGCTGTGTGACCCTGGGCAAGTCACTTAACCCCCATTGCCTGCAAAAAACAAAAACAAATAAAACTACAACCTTTTTTTGGACCAGCTCTATGATTTATACTTTTGAGTTCAAATTTTATCTCTCCTTCCCTCTCTCCCCTCCCCCCTCCCTGAGGCAGTAAGCAATCAGTTGTAGGTTATACATGTTCAATTATGTAAAACATGACCATATTGGTCATTTTGTACAAGAAAATTTGAGTAAAAGAAAAAAATGAAAGAAAGTTAAAATAGCATGCTTCAGTCTATACTCCATCAATATCAATACTTTCTTTGGAGGTGGGTAGTATGCTTCATCATTAGTCCTTTGGGATTGTCTTGGATCATTGTATTGTTGAGAATAGTTAAGTTGGGGCAGCTAGGTGGCACAGTGGATAGAGCACCGGCCCTGGAGTCAGGAGTACCTGAGTTCAAATCCGGCCTCAGACACTTAACACTTACTAGCTGTGTGACCCTGGGCAAGTCACTTAACCCCAATTGCCTCACTAAAAAAAAAAGAAGAAGAAGAAGAAGAAGAGAATAGTTAAGTTACAGTTCTTCATCAAACAATATTGCCGTCTCTGCACAATGTTCTCTAGGTTTACTCACTTCCCTTATATCAGTCCATACAAGTCTTTCCAGGCCTTTCTGAAGTCATCCTGCTTGTCATTTCTTACAGCACAATAATATTCCATCACCATTATATACTACAGCTTGTTTAGTCATTCCCCAATTGATGGACATCCCTTTGATTTCCAATTCTTAACCACTACAAAAAGAGCTGCTATAAATATTTTTGTACAAATAGGTCTTTTTCTCTTTTTGGGGATGTCTTTGGCATATAAACCTAGCCATGGTATTGCTGGATTAAAAGGCATGCACAATTCTATAGCCCTTTGAGCATAGCTCCAAATCAGCTCTATGATTTCATTGGTATGGGGACTTCATATGAAGGAACTACTTCTTTTTTTTTTTTTTTTTTTTTTTTTGCAGGGCAATGGGGGTTAAGTGACTTGCCCAGGGTCACACAGCTAGTAAGTGTCAAGTGACTGAGGCCAGATTTGAACTCAGGAACTTCTGAATCCAGGGCCGGTGCTTTATCTACTGCGCCACCTAGCTGCCCCCGAAGGAACTACTTCTAATAGTACAAATTGACACCCAGAGCTTGGTATAATGGATAGGGTCCTCAACTTAGTGTCAGGAAGGCCTGGGTTCAAATCCCACCCAAGAAACTTAGTAGTTGTGACCCTGCACAAGCCATTTAAATAACTTGAGCCCAAGTTTTCTCATCTGTAAAATGAGGGAGTTGGATTTGATGGCCTCTAAAATCCTTCTATGAACTTAAAATATCAAAGTTGCCTAGGACACTGAAGGGTAGTTAAGAGGTGCAGTGGATAGAGGGCCTGGTTGGGAGTCAGGATGACTCATCTTCATGAGTCCAAATCTGGCCTCAGATACTAGTAAGCTGTGTGACCCTGGGCAAGTGATGTCACCCTTTTCCCTCAGTTTCCTCATCTGTAAAATGAACTAGAGAAGAAAATAGCAAACCACTCCAGTATTTTTGCCAAGAAAACCTCAAATGGGGTTACGAAGAGTCAGACATGACTGAAATAACTGAACAACAAAAGAACACTAAAAGGTTAAGTCAGGGTCACATGACAAGTATATGTTCAGAGGTAGGACTTGAATCCAGATCTTCCTGATTCTAAAGTGCCCTTTTCTCTCCCCTTTTTTCCCTGGTAACTTCCCTATAAACAATAATTTTTTTTTAAGTGATAGTCAAATATGGAAAAGTTTTACTGCCTCCGGGAGGAGAGAGAGGAGGGAAGAAGGGATAGAATTTGGAACCCAAATCTTTAAATAAAATTTTTTAAAAAAACAATAAAGTGATTGCCAGTTTCTAACACTGAACATGGGTCCAGAGATGAAAGGGATTTCTGATGCCATCTAATCCAAACCCTTCATTTTGCAAATGAGGAAACCAAGGTACAGGGAGAATTGGATAACTTACCCCAGATCATGTTAGAGGGGGCATGGGAACCTACTTCTACTGACTGTAGAGTCAGTGTGCTTTCCATGATGCTACATTTAGTCCCGTTCTATGTATGCTGTGTTATATAGGGGCCAATACACCCAGAAGCCACAAGGCAGTAACATGCACAGGCCTATGGATAAAAGTCAGATAAAATATTAATGATTCATTAATATTCATAATGTCATGTTATTAATAGAAGTTAGTGTGTTGAAATGTTATAATGCATTATATGTGACATGTCATGTAAGTTATAATTATGTATGTATATATTACATGCATATAATAAATGTGTAATATATCACACATTTAATGGGGCAGCTAAGTGGCGCAGTGGATAGAGCACCAGCCCTGGATTCAGGATGACCCGAGTTCAAATTGGGCCTCAGACACTTGACACTTACTAGCTGTGTAACCCTGGGCAAGTCACTTAACCTCCGTCACCCTGCAAAAAAATAGATAGGTAGATAGATGGATGAATGAATGAATGAATAGATAAATAAATGTATATATTTAAAACACATATATACACACCTAATATATACATACACAGATATAATGTATATGTTATGTGTAATTGTATGTTACACACATGTATATAATGTGTATTGATCTTACATATCATATATACACACATACATATACACATATACGCATACACACATACATACATACTCCCAAGGGCTCCTTCTGAGGTCCTTTCCAGTTCTTGATCTAATAGCCTATGTCTCTAGGTATAGTTCTCTTTCCACTGTACCACACTGTCACACAAAAGAACACAGCATCTCAGAGTGTTTCTGGAAAGGGTACTATTCCAAAAGGGAGCTTATATTTTATAACAGTAATAAACTTAACAAAGGCTTTAAACTAAGTACAGCAATATTCTGAAAAATGTCTGTGCTCTGTACATATTTGAAAAATGGTCTCCCTCCCTCCCTCCCTCCCTCCCTCCCTCCCTCCCTCTCTCTCTCTCTCTCTCTCTCTCTCTCCCCCCTTTCTCATGTGATCTTTTCTTTTCCCCACCCTTCCTGGTTCTGCTTACTTCATTCTGCACCAATTCATATAAGCCTTCCCAGTTTTCTCTGAAACTGTCCTTTTCAGGATTTCTTACAGCAGGATAACACTCCATTGGGGCAGCTAGGTGCCACAGTGAATAGAGCACTAGCCCTGGAATCAGGAGGACCTGAGTTCAAATCAGATACTTGACACATTAGCTGTGTAACCCTGGGCAAGTCACTTAACCCAGATTGCCTCAAACATCCAGGGCCATCTCCAATCATCCTGATGTATTTATTGCTACTGGACCCAGATGTCTCTGGAGGAAAGAGTGAGGTTAGTGACCTTCCTTGCACAGCCCTTCCTCACTTAAATCCAATTCACTGCAAGTCAAGACATTACCTCCCAATATTATGGTCCTCTTCATGAACGAAGGACAAACAACAACAACACTCCATTACATTCATGAACCATAATTTGTCTAGTCATACCACAATTGATAATTTTTATATGGAACCTTTTCCCATTTTCCCCCTATCTCTTTGGGATATAGGTCTAATAATGGTATTATGAAATCAAAGGGTTTGCTTGAGTTTAGTTCCTTTGGGATCACAGTTTCAAATTGCTTTTCCACTGAGACTAACAGAACAGAAAAGTAAAAAAAAGTAGGATCAGATCTGTCAACATTGATGCATACCAGCTAAATACACAATATAGATCTAGAGGCTATAGGTCCGCAGGTAGGGTGAAAGGTGAGGGGGATCCACCAAGGAGGCAGTGGATAGAAAAGAAAGCAAGAGACCACAGAGAGTCAAGAGGCATGGCCACAGCAAGATGGCAAGGCTAAACCAAGAATATCTGTATGTCTTGCTCTTGCTATGCCTGCCCCTCCCCCACTGTACATGTTCTTGGTCACATTATTGGCTAAGAGATCTCTTTTGCCTCTTAGCATCATAGGGTTGGGAGGGACAGGAAGTAAAATGGTAGGGATTTGTTAATGAGGAGAGCGTTTTTCCCTCTCTATGTATATTTTAAATTAACACTGTGTGAATTTTGAGGAAACATTATAAAATGACAATTAAGAAAAGCTGGGATGGGGAAAAACTCTTTGGGGTCATAGAGTCTCTCATAACCTCTCACAGCACCACAGATTTAGACCTGGCAAGAACCTTAGAGGCTATTTTGTTTATCCCTTTATTTCACACTTGAAGAAACTGTGACTCAAAGAGGTCACTCCAAATAGTAGTAAGTGTCAATAGCTGCATTTGAACCTAGTTCCTCTGACTCCAGTTTCAACACTCAACCTTTTAACACATAACGGAACTGACATACAGAAGGAGTTAAGTGACATGTCCATTTAACTTGCCTGAGTCACACAGCTGGCCAGTTGTTTGCTTCATCTCCCCAATTTATCTCAGTACTGATGAAATTGCTGGTTGAACTTTTGGCTAAGTTGTATCCAAGTTTCTGGCAGTATTTTTTTAGCTGCAAGGAACCTATACCTATTCCCCAACCCCCAGCCTTTTTGGTTTGTTTCCCCTAGGAACCTTGTAAAATTACTATAAGAAGGAAGAGTCAAAACTCTTGACTTATCTTACTGGCATAGATAAGTTTAGATGAGGGCAGCTAGGTGGCACGGTGGATAGCATGCTGGGCCTGGAGTCAGGAAGAGTCATCTTCCTGAGTTTAAATCTAGCCTCAGACTTTTACTAGCTATGTGACCCTGGGCAAGTCATTTAACCTTGTTTGCCTCAGTTTCCTCATCTGTCAAATGAGCTGGAGAAGGAAATAACAAACCATTCCAGTGTCTCTGCCAAGAAAACCCCACAAGGGTGTCACAGAGAATCAGACATAACTGAGAAAATGACTGAACAACAACAAAAAGTTCAGATAACCTCCATAAAGCAGAGCAGGAAAATTTCCTAGATGCTAGATCACTAGACAGTCTTTCCAAGGATAGTGATACACTATGAGACCCCTTCACCTAGAATGTGCAGAAGGTTCTGATTACCCTGCAAGGCTGTAAACAAATTCCCAGTCCTCTGCTTGAAGAGTTAAAACTTACTGTTGCATTGCACCCAAAATTTTGTCCATAATTAGCATGGTTATGCCCCAATTATCTAGATTAGTTCTAAAGGTGTCAAACAAATAGAAACAGGCCAACTCATTTATACATAAGGATCCCTGAAGGCTTAGTTTTAAAATGTAATGTTATTTGTGTTTTATTGTATTTTTGTTTATTTTGTTAAATATTTCTCAATTCCCAATTTCATCTTAATCTGATTCAGGCCTAACAAGGGAATGTTTCCTAAGGAATCTTGAAGAGCCACTACTCATGGGTTTTGATGCCCTTTTTGGGCCAATTAACTTTGCTTTGGTCCATGAACCCTTAACCCCAGCCATCCAAACACTGCCAACATGTCCTATCCATGACAAGAAAGACAAGGCCAACAAGCTATCATTACTACTGGGGAAATAATTCTAAAGTCACCTTTGTATACAGTTATGGTGGTACAGTTTAAAAAGTACTGGATTTGGAACTAAAGGATCTGGGTTCAAATCCTGCCTCTGTCACCATCTGGGTTACCTTGAGCAACAACTCTCTGGGCCTCAGTTTCCAAATCTATAAAATGCTTTAGAAGTAAGCCACATGTTCTTCATAAATCAAACGCTTAGGGAAAAAATGCTTGGGGCAGCTAGCCCCAAGCTAGGTGGTGCAGTGGATAAAGCACTGGCCCTGGATTCAGGAGGACCTGAGTTCAAATCCAGCCTCATATGCTTGATACTCACTAGCTGTGTGACCCTGGGCAAGTCACTTAACCCTCATTGCCCCCCCCAAAAAAAATTAAAAATAAATAAATAGATAGATAGATAAATGAATGAATGAATGAATGAATAGATTGAATGCTTTGAAAAGGGAAGGCAAGATTCATACAGAATCAGGTTTGGGGACAAATTGCAGATAACCTCTGGAGTCCTTTCCAATTCAAAGTGTATGATTTTCTGATCTGTCAATGTCTCTTTGAAGTACTGTGTGACTCTCCATATTATTGTTAATGTCATATCTCTTTCTCCCTGTATCTCAGCCAGCCCAGAATTGCAAATGCATTTTAAAATAGCTACTCGGAGTCTCTATTCTTTCACTGGTTGTTATTCTCTTTCTTAAAGTATCATGGGCTCAAAATCCAGATTTTTCCCTAGTTTACAAGCATATGGTTTTCCCAGAATCTCTGTCTTTAGCATTCTTCATTCTGGAGCACCTGCAGCCAAACAATCAGTATTGTAAAGGGCAGCTAATGATGAACCCTGAACCAACGGGAGGCTACTGATGCTCCCCACCAGGAGCTGCTGCCTATGGTTCATCTCAGACCTCCACAGTGAAAGGGATATTATTGCGGTCAGCAAAGAAATGATACAAACGTATTTATGCAATGCTAATTTTGTCTGAAGCTATCAGGTGGTGTGGGGATAAGTTGCATAATGGTAAGTAAAGCAACTGGAGGCAATCCAGTGGAAAGTGATGTGTGAAGCAGGGCCCTTTTCTCAGTGGGTGGAGATTTGCATCAGCAAGAAAGAGATATTCTAACACCTCTCAGAAGCTGTGCATGTTTGGATACCCACATCCTTTGCCAATGACTCATTCAGAGCATAGGCAGGAGCTGACAAAGCCCCTCGGACAAAGTCTAACCTCCTATTGGCACTATCAGCCTACTGCCCCTCTTGTGAGAAAAGATTAAAAAATGCATTGACGGTTACATCTATGTGGTAATGGTGCAGAGGAGCAAGACTTTAGCAGGGAAATAATGAAACTGGTTGACATTTATAAAGTGTTTTAAGGTTACCAGAGTGTTTTCCTCCAAGTAGCAATGCAATGAAGTGGTTAGCTACCATTTTACACATGAGGAAAATAAGACTTATGTAAATTAAGTGACTTGCTCAGGCTCAACATGGCAAAGTGAAAAGAACACTAAACACTGGAGTTGGAGAATCTAGGCTCAGGCCCTACATTTGATGCTTACTACCTATGTGGCTTTAGGTAATCAAGTATTTATTATGTGCTGGACACTATGCTAGGAAGTTGGGAAGCAAGTTTGAAGAATGAAATAATTTCTACTCACAAAGAGCTTGAATTCCAATCAGGGAAACAAGAAGTATGTGCAAAAATATATGCAGCATAAATGTAAAGTAAATGAATAGAAATATATAAAGAGTAGTTAAATATAAGGTAATTTGGAAGAGAACATTAGTTGTTAGGGAGATCAGGAAAGTCTTCATTCAGAAGCTGGTGTTTGAGCTGCATCTTAGATGAAGAGGAAGACTATATAATGTGACGATAAGGGAAGAATATATTCCAGGCAGCTAGGTGACTCAGTGGATAGAGCACTGGGCCTGGAGCCAGGAAAATCTGAGTTCAAATCTGAATTCAGACACTTACTAGCTGTGTGACCCTGGGCAAGTTGCTTAACCTCTGTTTGCCTTAATCTACTAGAGAAGAAAATAGCAAAAACACTCTAGATCTTTACAAGAAAACTCCAGGGACACTATTGGTGTGCAACGGTCCAAGGGATTGCAAAGAGTCAGACACAACTGAAAAACAACAATAATCCAGGCATGGAGCATAGCCAGTATAAGAGCATGAAATTGGAAGATTGAGTGTTGAAGGTGAGGAACAAAGGGAAGACCAGTTTAGTGGATCACTGGGTATAGATGGAGGAATAATGTCCAATGAGGCTTAAAGATAGATTGGGGAGGGGCAGCTAAGTGGTGCAGTGGATAAAGCACCAGCCCTGGATTCAGGAGGACTTGAGTTCAAATCCGGCCTCAGACACTTGACACTTACCAGAGGACCATGGAATCAGAAGGCAATGTCATGACTTGTAGTGAATTGGATTTCAGTGAGGGAGGGTCGTGCAACGTCACCAGCCTCACTTTCTCCTCCAGAGCCATCTGGGTCCAGGGCCAAGATATACATCAGGACAACTGGAGACAGTCCTGGATGTTTGAGACAATCAGGGTTAAGTGACTTGCCCAGGGTCACACAGCTAGTAAGTGTCAAGTGTCTGAGGCTGGATTTGAACTCAGATTCTCCTGATTCCAGGGCCAGTGCTCTATCTACCATGCCACCTAACTTCCCCCCTGAGCTTAAGTGAAAGAATATTGGAGACAGAAGGACCTTGTGAGCTTCAAAAAGTCATTGGAGCCACCAGAGATCCAGGGAAGGGGTGTTCATGGCAGAGATTGCTGTAGCCACCACAACTGAGCTGGGCAAGGAATCACCATAACCTCAGTGAGCAATCTGCATGACCCAGATAAGCAGACAATCTATCAGGAAGCCAAAATACTGTGTCCCACAAGCAAGAGAGTGACTCGTCTATGCTTCCCTCAGAAACGAACTTGATAGGAGGAATGTTTGTAAGCAGCCTGTTGAAATCTGAGTCTACCATCCCTCAAAGACCAAGACAATAGAAAAGAATAGGCTCTCAGTGTCAGAGGTCTTTTCTTGCTATAGCTACTCAGCCAATATCTCTTTGTAAAGACAAATTGATATTAAGTGCTTATCAATAATATCATGGAGATATCAAATGTTTAAATGACACTGGGGAATTTTAACTGCATTGGTTGATGATATTGGGGTAGCAATCATTAGCAATTAATATTGGAAGGAACTTAACATACAGGAATTTGAGTCTATAGAATTAGAAAGATACTCTTTATCCCTTAGGGTTACATTTAGAACTGAGGGGAGATGTAGCTCCAAGTACTTGACCTATCAACGTATGGGGAATTGGCAGAGTGGGCCCAGAGACTATATGTGCTAAATATATTTTTTATTATTCTTGATAAATATAGACAGTATGGTCATTACTATATACAAAGAACAGAAAAAGAAGATTGTATATGAAATGCCATATTTTCATTACATACAGTTTAATTAGTTTTCTAAAAGTATGTACTAGATGCCACACGTTAATCTCACAGCCGTCCTGCTCATCTATCTCTTACCTTCTGATCTGTTTTGGTTATTTTTAAAAAGATGTCACAATCACCCTTTTCCATTTCTTTTCTCCTTTTTGCTATCCCTTTTGCTACTATTCCTGCCCCTCTCCTTAAATTCTCCCTTCCATTTGGGAAAAAAAACAAAACAAAACAACAAAAATGTTGTAACAAATAAGCATTACCAAACAAAACAAATACATACCTTGGTCATGCCCCAAAATGTGTCTTAATTCTTGGGAGATTATGGTATATGGTATCACCAGAAAAGTACTGATACTAAGATCCAGGCCTTTATTTTAGGGGAGAAGTGTGAGGTAACAATTTTTTCCAGTCATTGTCTTTTGCCCCAAAATACTTCCCTCTTCCAAACTTTCCTATTACATTCAAGGGCATCACTGCCCTACCAGTTACCCAGGAACACAACTTTAGTATCATCTTCCATTCCTCACTTATACTGTTTTCATTTCCACTTTCACAATATCACTGGTATATGCCCCTTCTCTCCACTCATACTGCCCCTATCCGGTGCAGATCCTCATCAAGTGGCACTGGGACTTATAAAATCGCCTCTTAACTGGTCTCCCTCTCCCAAGTCTCTCCTCACTCTAAGCCATCCTCTCATTTGGCTGCCAAAATGGTCATCCTAAAAGTACAGGTCTGATTATGTTACTTCTCTAGTAAATAAACACCAGGGACCCTCTTTTACTGCCAGGATCAAATATAAAATCCTCTGTTTGGCTTTTAAAGCCCTGCACAACTTTGCCCCTTCTATCCTTGAGAAGTCCCTCTACTTCCTTTCCTCTCACTCTCTTCTTAAGTCTCCACAATCTGTCCCCTGGCTTCCTTCAAGTCTCAGCTAAAATTCTACCTTCTATAGGAAGCCTTTCCCAATCCTCCTTAACTCTAGTCCCTTTTCTTTGTAGATTCTTTCCAATTCATCCTGTATATCCTTGTTTGTGCATATAGTTATCCCTTCCACATTGCAGGGGTTCAGGGTGTGGTCCCTCCCCCCCAGTCTTGAAAATCTGTGTAAAAATTTTTGGTCCTCCCTTCATACCAGAGGAGAAGTCTGAATTATTTTGTTATTAAAAGATAAAATGTACTGTTATTATATAATATCATATATATTTTTTATGCATTTCTGAATTTTTAAACTTTTTCTGCTAGCCTTTCTGTGTCATCTACAGCTTCTGCAAAACTCCCCCCAAATTCCCATTTAATTTCTTATGTCAACCCTTGATTTATCAGAACCACAATGGGAAAAGTCACGATGTGGAAGGGATAACTATAGTTGTTTACATGTTTGTCTTCCCCATTAAACCGTGAGTTCCTTCAGAACAGAGACTCTTTCTGCCTTTCTTTGTAGCCTCTCTACTTAGCATAATGCCTCACACATAGTAGGTGCTTAATAAATATTTATTGACTATCTTTCCAGCCATCTTTCATGTAACTTCTCTCCATATCCTCAACAATCCAGCAATACTGAATTATTTGCTGTTCCTTGACCATGCTTCTCCATTTCCCATGTCTAGGCCTTTTCACTGGCTGTCCTCCTTGCCTGGAATGTACTTACTACTTCCTTCCTTATACCTCCTGACTTGCTTCAAGACAACTCAAAGTCCCCCTTTCTGCCAGAGTCTTTTCCCAGTCCTCCCTAACTGCCGGTGCCTTCTCTTTTAGATGACCTTTGAATGAAACAACTCAACAACAAACAATGGCACCGTTTCTTTTCTGCATATATGTAACTATTTTCATGTTGTCTCCCCCCCCTCAGAAAGTGAACTCCTTGAGGGCAGATATGGTGTTTTTGCCTTTCTTTGTATCTGCTGTGCTTAGTATGGTGCCAGAAATACAGCAAGTGTTTGATAAATGCCTATTGATTTGCCAACAATTTCCCAAAAGCAATCCCACCCGTGTTCTCTTCCCACTATTTAGTTTTGAGTCAGGTTTATTCCATTCTTTGAGTAATTTCTGTATTTCCAGATGGATATTTGATGACCTTTTCTGAAGTGCCAGTTGTCAAGAGGCTCTCCAGAATACTCCCACTGACCAAAGGAGCAGGTGCCTCTTTCTGGGCTGCAGAGCCATGGAGGTGGAATATGAAAAACAGATGCCTGTAGTCTGGGAAACAGCAGGGGGAGGGGAGGGACAGGACAGCCTCATTCTTAGAAGCCTGTGGAATACTGGATCCAGACTTTTTCAATGCAGCGATAACAAGGATCTCACTTGCCTGAAATGGGAGATCATTATGTCTTCAGTGACTTACTCTGGAATATAAATTGTTTCTCCACTCCCATTATGTCACTGGCTAAGTTTGACAGTTTGTGGGTGATGGACCTATCTTTATGTTTTTGCATTGATTTCTCCCTCATACCTGGTATCATTCTCTCTCTGTCTCTCCTCACCTCTGCCTCTTAGAATCCCTAGTTTTCTTTAAAGTTTTAGCTCAGGAGCCTCCTTTCCTGATCCCCTCAGTGCCCCCAATTACTTTGTATTTATTGTGTTTAACTATATATGTGCATATTGAGTCCCCCCAAAAGAATGTAGGCTCTATGAGGGCAGGTACAGCTTCATCTATGACTTTGCATCCCTAGCACCCAGGGCGATGCTTAGTGACCTGGAGGTCAGAGCCAATCCTAACATACTGCTAAATTTTCAGTATGAGGATATTACTCCTTGGGAATAGGCAAACACTGGAAATCAGGGCTTGATTTATTGTTTTGTTGATTGTCTAGATTTAAGAAAGTAATGAAGAAAACATCAGTGTAAGGAGGCCTGACTATTCCTTGAATCTGTAGCACAGGGGCGTCATTGTGTGAGGGAGGCAGAATAGACATCTCCTGATTTTTCGCCTCCCACCCTTTTCTAAGAGAGACTTTTATTTCTACCAGAAGGAGGAGCAAGAAGTTGGGGTTGCTCTCCTCAGAGAGAGGGGTTACCAGGCTCGAATTATGTCTATCTGCTTCCTTAAATATTGTTAGTCTAGGAGATATTAACTTGTGGGGCAGCTAGGTGGCGCAGTGGATAAAGCACCAGCCCTGGATTCAGGAGGACCTGAGTTCAAATCTGGCCTCAGACACTTGACACTTACTAGCTGTGTGACCCTGGGCAAGTCACTTAGCCCCCATTGCCCCGCAAAAAAAAGATTAACTTGCCACCATGCTTCAGAAGAAAGGAGAAAGCATTAGTGTTGGGGAAATGCTGCATAAAATAATTTCTTTTGTGATATGGCTGTATTATACTGTTCCATTAAAGGGGTGCTAGTCTCTTCTTGATGTCTGAAGCCCTCTTTGAGGATCCAGAATTTTTTCACCTGTAGCCTGGGGGCCTTGGATTGATGGTCTCCAAGAAGAACATGGCCTGACCAACCAGTTGGAGTGTGAGAAGATTGGCCATGTTCTAGGCTCTTCAAGATAGTCAACCCTCAGGCTTTATGTCCAATACAACCATACCTACTCTAAAGCACCAGCATTTTCCCATTTCAACCCCTTCTATCTACTGGGCAAGCTCCCAAATTCTCCTCCCCTACACACATATTTCTGAGACTGGTATCTCTTCAGGGCAGCTATAACATGGCCTCTACCCAAGCATGCAAAGCAGGAGCTGTTCAGGTACCATTAGGAAAATTCCTACCATGTCAGATCACCTCCTGGCTTCATCAAAGGTACCTTAGTTCATAGACTCTATCCTCTGGGGCAGAGACTAGTCAGTAAAACCTCCTACTTTTTGATTTGGGTGAGACAAAGTGAATCTCACAGGATAGCAGTGATCTGCATTGTAGATCTCATCACATTACCTTTGCTACTACCTACCCATCTTTCTTACTGTTCTCTTTTCTGTAAAGGGCATCACTATTCTCCCAGTCACTCCAGTTCACAACTTTGGTGTCATCTTTAACACCTCACTTTCCTTTACCCCACATACCCAATCAAATACCAAATTTTTCACTTCTACTTCCACACATCACTCATATCTGTCCCCTTTATCTGGTCACACACCCACCATGCTAGATCAGAGTCTCCTCTCACTTGGAGTATTCTAATAGACTCCTAATTGGCCATTTCCCCAAATATAGGTCTAACCATATCAATGACTTTCTCAATAAACTCTTTTGTTTTGTTTTGTTTTTGTTTTTAGGGCAATGAGAGTTAAGTGACTTGCCCAGGTCACACAGCTAGTAAGTGTGAAGTGTCTGAGACAGGATTTGAACTCAGGTCCTCCTGAATCCAGGGTCGGTGCTTTATGCATTGCACCACATGGCTGCCCACTCAATAAACTCTTTATTGACTTTAAGATCAAATATTATTTCAGGCTAGGCAACTAGGTGGTACAGTATATAGAGTACTGTACTTAGAATCAGAAAGTTGTTGTTATTTAGTCCTTTCACTCATGGCCAACTCTTTGTGACCCTATTTGGGGCTTTCTTGACGAAGATACTGGAGTGGTTTGCCAGTTCTTTCTCCAGCTCATTTTACACATGAGGAAACTGAGGCAAATAGAGTGACGTGACTTGTCCAGAGCCACACAGCTAGTAAATGTCTGAGGTCAGATTTCATCTCAGGTCTTCCTGACTCTGGGGAAAATAGGTAGCACAGTGGATAGAGTGCCAGGCCTAGAGAATCGGGGTATCAGAGGGTACCAAGGAAGGATAGGGTAGAGTGGGTTAGGGACATGGGAAGGATGGGGTTGACATGAATGTGTATGTGAGGGAGCAAGGAATGGTGGACCAGGTTTTAAGTTAGGCAGTCCATGACTCAGAATCACAGGGATTCTAAATGGAGTAATGGGCAGTAGATTGTCACCATAGCAATCATCATGTAAATTTGACTATTAGTTAAGCCAAGGGGCAAAGGCGGGAGGACATACATAGTGGTAGGAAGGCAAATAGTGAAACCCTGGTGCTGTCTGATGGTCAAGCCAGAGGTCAGTAAAGTGTCTTCCTAATATTCCACGGCTATGTATTGGCAGGGTCATGATTTGAACCCAGATCTTTTATTTCAAAGACCAAAGCTCTTTCTACTACACCTGCTGGAAAGCTAAAAACTAAGTCTCAGGAGGGTTTATGAAACCCTCCAGAATTCATTGTCAAGTCATACTTCAAAGTAAGCATAGAATTCACACATTCACTCTGGTGCTAGTTACCATAAATTACTTAAGTTATCAAGTCAGGCTATTCAGAAACAGACTTTGATCTTTATGAGTCAAGTACTGTTAGTCACCTTAAAAAAAAGAGATATTGTTAAGAGATTTTTTAGAATAAAATTAGCTGCCTTCTGTGGCAAAAACACCAGATTTACCAAGATAGCTGAACATAATTTCCTTTAAAAATTATTCTCTTCCTTAATATGTTTTCTGGCCCATTCACTTGGAAATTATCAAGAAATGGCGTTTCTTAATTTGCTGCCATGTGGCCCCAGAAACTAATGGATTTCCTGAAGCCTAAACTGGGAATCATTTCATATAGATATAAGTGTGAACAGGGTTCATGCTTTCTGCAAATCCTGGAGCCTTAGAAATGATATAGAAAATGCTAATTTACTGGGCACAGAAAAGAATAGGATTCATTGAATTTTAGATAACTTGGAAAGGACCACAGAGATCATTCAATTCAAACCCCCTTTTTGTAGATAGAGATGCAGCATCGCATAGAAGGTAGAGAGAATGGGATACAAACACAATATTGAGGCTGTCCCTGCCCTCAAGGGGCTCATAGTCAACACAGAGAGAAACGGTAGCCAGAGAAGAGCAATATGGTCTAGAAGTTGGAAAGGTGGTAAGCGGAACAATAGGGCAATCAATTCATACAACTTTTCCTTGGCCATTGGTAGTGCTATTTTGATTACAGTTGCAAAGGGAAGGTGGGGAAGGGTACCCAAAAGGTAGTAGGGCAGAAAAAAAAATAACTGGATCAAGAAGAGGCTGCGTGATTGTCCGTAGTTCTTAGTGGAATGGCTTAGTTCCTCCTAAGCATGGTTTCTGGAAGTCCAGTTTAGAGGGTTTAGAGTAGCCAAAGACCAAGAAACCCTCAATTCAAGCCCCATCTCTGACATTGTGACTGGCTGGTTACCCTAGGTAAGTCATGTAACTGCTAGGTGCCCATATTGATCTTCATGAGGCAGAGGGTGTTTACTCATGTGGATATCCTTATATCTCTAAAATCACAGGTCTTGTAACAGGCTTTTCCTCACCTTGAGTTCCTTATCTCAATAAAATTGTACGGTCAGATAATTTTTTTTTCCAAACAGATTGGAAGACAGCGTCCTAGAGAAGTAAGTGACTTGCCTGAGGATCACATAGCAGGCAGTACATTTAGAAAAGGTGTTGAAGTGAAAAGACATTCCTGTAATAGATATTTGGGAAAAGAGAGAAAGATGATCCAAATGTCATCAACAACAATCATCAAGCATCAAGCTGGGGGGGGGGGGGGGCGGGGCGGGGGCTGACCAACATAGGAAGTAACCAGTAATTCTCTGTTGGGGCAGGTTAGGAGAAAAAAATAAAAGAATAGTCAAAGAAAGAAAATTAATCTCCCCCATGTTAACTCTCAAAGGAAGGTCTTCCTTAAACTTTTTTTTTGCTATCCCAAATTCATCAGCAGATGGTTTTATTAACCATTAGAGAAAGGCGAAACATTTGTTCTAATATAATGAGGCATGAATAAAGAATCCCAATATAGACCCTAGGGTGGAAATGTCAATTACAGTTGCAGTTATCATTTGAAATATCATAAAGTCCTTAAACTTTTTTTAAAAAAATTCTTTGCTCTTCCCATTTTGGGGACAGAGAAACTGAGTTCTGGAGAGGTGACATGACTAGGGTCACAGAGGGGAACCAAGGTGAAGACAAAATAGAACTTGCCGACTCATAGACCAGGGCAAGAGTCAGGGATTCATCTGCTAAGGAATCCTGAGCCAAAAGATCTTTTGGACTTTACACCTACTCACTTCACCTCCATAGCCCCTTGACTGGGCCTCAGCTATGTTTAATATGGCATGTAAGCCCTTTAAACAAGCTGGATTTGCAAACTTTGATTTGGAAAGCATTTGCCTGGAGGCAGACTGTAGGAGTCCTGCCCTGCCCTGCCCCCAATTTCAACCTCTCAGGGCTACCCCCTCACTTCCGAGCCCTATTTGGCTCTGAACCAGCTGACTCTCTGTATCCCTTGACAACTGTCAGTTTATGTTGACAACTCTGCCTTATGGGAAGCTTTCCGGTGAGGCTCATGGGCACCATCTTGTGGTTCCTTTGGATGTGGGCAAGACTGAGGGATGATACTGGAAAAGAATCAGTGTCTCTGGTATCTTGGATTTTTTTTGGTTTTTGCTTATTTTGTATATTGTCTCCTCCATTAGACAACAAACAACCTTGAGGACAGAGTCCAAGTTTTTACTGAGGATTGGCAGAGTCTATGAGCACTTAATAAATGTTTGTTGACTAACAAAAGCAACCCCTGTGGGCAGCTGCTTTTGCCCTTGATTTCATTAATCACTGGATGCACCAGCCAGTGATAATAACTCACATCTCTAGATCCCTTTAAGTTTTAAAATTTTAATTAATTTTATTTTTTTAAATTTTATTGCTCTTTTAACAATTTCACATCACATACATTTCTAAATATATCCCTCCCCTCCCCCCCATCATGCCATCGCTTCTAATAGCTAGATGTCATAATGAATAAAGCCCTGCCCTTGAAGACAGAAAAATCTGAGTTCAAAGTCTGACCTAGACACTTAATAGTTGTATGACCCTGTGCAGATCACTTAACCTTTCTAGGCTTCCTCAGCTGGGATGATAATAGCACCTCCCTCAGGATTATTCTAAAAATAAAATGAGAGAATATATGGAAAGTACTTTACAAAGCTTAAAGTGATATATAAATATTAACTATAATTGCAACATAATTTTTTAAAGAAGTAAAAAAGCAATTCCGCTAAAAATAACCAATACATGGACCAAATCTGACAGCATATACAACATTCCATACCCCTAGTGTCCCACTATGAAAAGGAGAAAGAAAAGACCATTTTCATCCCTCTTCCCCAGGGTCAGACTTGGTCATTATAATTCCACAGTCTTCAGTTTCCTTTATTTCATTTTTTTGATTCTTTCAGTTGACATGGCTTTGCCATTGTCTACATTGTTTTCCCGGTTCTCCTTATTTCAGTTTGCATTAATTCACATAAATGCTGCTTTATTTCTCTGAACTCTATATATTAACTATTTCTTGTGTTTTGTTTTATTGGTGGGGCAATGAGAGTCAAGTGACTTGCCCAGGGTCACACAGTAAGTGTCAAGTATCTGAGTCCAGATTTGAACTCAGGTCCTCCTGAATCCAGGGCTGGTACTTCATCCACTGTACCACCTAGCTGCCCCCTATTTTTCCTATTTCTTACTGAACAGCAATAGCCTATTAGAATCAGAGAATTTGAAAGTTGGAAGGGACTTCAGTAGCTGTTTGGTTTAAAACCCATACATGAAAGGAATCCCCATTATAACACAGTGGATGAATGGTTGTTGAAATTCTGGTTGAAGACCCCGCAGGGGATCCCACCATCTCTTTAGGTTTTCCAATTCCCCCTTAGGGCAGCTCTGACTGTTTTATGACATCATTTTGCTCTCCTTCCTCCTCTCTGACTCCTGACTTCCCTAGCTTTCTTTAAGTCCCAACTGAGATCCCATCTTCTCCTGGAAGCCTTTCCCAATGCCTTTGAATTCCAGTACTTTCTGTCTTTTAGTTATTTCCCATTTATACTGTATATAGCTTGTTTTGTACATTTTTGTTTGGTTGTTGCCTCCACCATTAGATTGTAAGGTCCTCGAAGTCAGGGACTGTCTTTTGCCTTTTGTGTGTGTGTCCCCAGCTCTTAGCACAGTGTCTGGCATACACTAGGCACTTAATAAATGCTGACTGACATCAAGCCTAAATTAGCCACTTCACAACTTCCACCCATTGCTTCTGGTTTTGCCTTCTGAGGCCAAACTTAATAAATCTAATCCCCCTGTCACATGATAGCCCTTCAAATACGCTTTAAAATTTCTATTACATCTACCCACTTTGAGTAATAATAAAAACTAACATTTATGTGGTACTTGTGCCACTTATATAATAGTACTTGAGCTAAGTGCCTTATTAATTATCACCTCATTTGCTCTTTTTTTCTTTTTTGGTGAAGCAATTGGGGTTAAGTGACTTGCCTAGGGTCACACAGCTAGTAAGTGTTAAGTGTTTGAGGCTGTATTTGAACTCAGGTCCTTCTGACTCCAGGGCCAGTGCTCTATCCACTGTGCCACCTAAGCTGCTGCTACCTCATTTGCTCTTTACAACAACCCTGGGAGGTAAGTGCTATTAATATCCCCATTTTACAAACAAGGAAACTGAGGCAAACAGAAGTTAAGTGACTTGCCCAGGGTCATAAAAGTAGTAAGCGTCTGAGACTGGATTTGAATTCAGGTCTTCCTGCATCTGGGTCCAGTGCTCAGTGCACTACAGCAGCACCTAGGTAGTCTTTTCTCCACATTTCTTGAACTGATCCTGATATATTTACTGTAGGCCTTCCTCTGGAGACTCTCCAACTTACCAATGTTTTTCTTAAGCTCTGCTACCCAGAACTGAACATAATATTCCAGGTGAGATCTAAAGATGAGGCAAATAAATGACACAGTAGACAGAATGCTGTGCCTGGAGTCAGGAAGACCTGAGTTCAAATCCAGACTCAAACACTTCTCTAGCTGTGTGACCTTGGTGAAATCATTTACCTTCTTTTTTGCATCAGTTTTTCCAACTGTAAAATGGAAAAAATAGTAGTACCTACCTCCCAGGGTTGTTTTGAAGATCAAATGAGGTAATATTTGTAAAACACTTAGCACAGTGCTTGGCACCATATAAATAATATACATAATAGGCACTATATAAATGGGGTCATGAAAAAAGGAGGCAATTACCCCTCTGCCAGAGAAAGTCCAAACTTTGTACTCATATTTAAAGGCCATCCCCACTCTGACACCAACTTGCCTTTCCAGTTTTGATTCCCACAACTTCACATACCCTGAACTAAAAAAACCTTAGGCTTCCTATCTATCTTCTTTCCTGTGTGTATTTTAAGTGGCCAGATGCTAGCGATCATCTGCAAATTTGATGAACATACTATCCAAGCCTTTATCCAAGTCGCTGATAAAAATGTGAAATTTAGAGTCAAACACAGATTTCCTGGGAGTACTCCACTGGAGACTTTCTGCCATGTTGATATTGAACCTGCAACAGCTGCTCATTGAATCTAACCCTCCAACCAGTTCATCATCCGTTTGATTATATCATCATCTTATTTACATCTCTCTATCTCCACAAGAATTCTATGGGATATTTTATCAAAAACCTTGACAACGTCTAGGTAAACTGCATCAATGGCATTCCCCTCCAAAATGAGGTTAATGTAGCATGACCTGTTCTTGATGAAGCCCTTTATAATCACCACTTTCCTAGCTGGATGTTGGCCAACCATCTCCTTAATAATCTATACTAGAATTTTCCCAGGAATCAAAATCAAGCTCACTAACCTAGAATTTTCAGCCTCTATCATTTTCCTTTTCTTCCCCTTGGAAAATTGGGATGAATTTTGCCCTCCTCCAATGCCTTCCCCATTTCCCATGATCTTTCAGATTTCACCAACAATAGCTCAGCAATCATACATTACAATTCTAGAATTCAACAATCTTAGTACCTCCTTGCTTATCTTGAGTATCAAATCCCTATGAGTAATTTTTTTCTTTCATTTCCCCCCACCCCCTCACAATATGGCTTTTTAAAAACCCCTCTAAAAACATACTTCTTGGGCAGCTAGGTGGCGCAGTGGATAGAGCACCGGCCCTGGATTCAGGAGGATCTGAGTTCAAATCCAGCCTCAGACCCTTGACACTTACTAGCTGTGTGACCCTGGGCAAGTCACTTAACCGCAATTGCCTCACCAAAAACCAAACAAACAAATAAAAACACACTTCTTTCTGTTGTCCTTAGCTTACTTCTCCAGATCCAGCTCATTCTGAATTTTAATAATCATGATGCTATTTTATAAAACCATGCCACTCTCATATTAATTCTCTATTCCCTTGCTTTGTTCCTACCTGCTGTACATTTCTTTTAAAATTCTAAGTTGGTGAGTTCCCTTGGTGTCCACATAGGTCTCTTCAGATAAATCCTATTTTTCTTTCTTATTGGAATTGGGTTTTTTTGGGTCCCTTTGGGGAGAGGAAGAAGTATGAAGAAGAGAATTCATGGGGTTTTGTGGTTGTTATTTTATTTGTTTGATTTTGGACCTATAATTTCATCTGTTTAGGTAGCTCCTGTTGAAGAAATTCCCAGTGTAATCAATGTAAATTCTACTGTTAGAATGTTACTTGGACACTGAGAGGTTAAGACACACAGCTATTATGGGTCAGAGACTGGACTTGAACCCAGTTCTTCACAAAATATTTTTAAGAGGTAGCCTGAGAGGATCAAATGAAACATACTGGGAAAGATTTAACAACTTGCCCATGGGGACATCAGAGTGGGAATTCAGACACAGGTTTTCTAGCTCAGAATCCTGTTTGTTTGTTTTTCCAGTAGAGTTTCCCAAAGAATATCATCAAGCACTCAGCTAGATACTGTGGACTATTCAGTCCCTTCCGTTGTGTCTGACTCTTCGGTGACCCCATTTGGAATTTCCTTGGCAAAGATACTGGAGAGGTTTGCCATTCCACTCTCCAACTTTTACAGGTGAGAAAACTGAGGCAAACAGGGTGAAGTGACTTTCCCAGGGTCACACAACTAGTAAATATCTGAGACCAGATTTCAACTAATCTTCCTGAGTCCAGGCCCAGCACTCTATCTATCCACTATGCAGCCTATCTACTGTGGAAAGGGGACACAAAAAGAAGACCCCCCTATCCTCAAGGAATTTATAATCCAGGTAGATAAAAAATGAATATACATGAAATAATGGTGAACAGTACATAGATAAATGCTAAATGATGAAGTAGAAACTGCAAATCCAATAGGATTTCAGAGAAAGAGATGCTTTTCATACATATTATCACATTTGAGTTTCATAAATAATGCTGGGAGATAAGTAATATGCGTAGTTATCCTCATTTGTATATGACTCTCAGACCCTCAGATTACAAGTATCTCATGGTTTTTCCTGTTTTTATATCCACATCTCTAATGTAGTACTTTGTATCTAGTACCACCTTCAAATAAATCCGTGTTGAACTAGATTCCTCAAGCTGATATAACCTGAATCAGAGATTTTATTGTATTTATTGTTAGGAGAAGGGGAAAGAGTTTGAATTCAGCCTGTGACCTCATGGGTACAGGGAATCTCAGGTGAGTAAGCTCCATCAACCAATGCCCATCAACCCATCTTCCAACATTTAGGGTCTTAGGAAGTTGCCTGGGAACACTGAGAAGTCAAGTGACTTTCCTGGAGTCACACAACTGGTATTTGTCAGGAGTAGCACTTGAATGCAGATCTTTCTGATTCCAAGGACAACTTTCTAGCCTCTACACCA
Source organism: Dromiciops gliroides (assembly GCF_019393635.1). NCBI lineage: Eukaryota > Metazoa > Chordata > Mammalia > Microbiotheria > Microbiotheriidae > Dromiciops > Dromiciops gliroides. The sequence continues at coordinate 542,482,222 of NC_057861.1, read as the reverse complement.
AACTGTCTTTCATATTTACTGTTAGTAAGACCAAAGTACATAGAGTCTTGTGCTCTGAGTAGTACTATCGCTGTTGCTGTCAAATCCCAGTTTTAGAAAAGAGGTTGTAGAGATCTGTTTAAATTCCAACAATAAGCAATCTGCCTGAAATATTGCAGCTCTGCCATTGACTGCATATGTCAGTCTTGGGCTAATCACTTAAGCCCTCAGTGCTTCAGTTTTCTCATTTGTAAAATGTGGAGTCAGAGTACATGATCTCTAGGTTCTATTCTAGCATGAAATCCATGATCTCGTGATCCTTAACCTCTAAAACTATGAGGTAATATATATTATATATATATATATATAAAGCATCTTGTACCCTTTAAAATATTATATATTAAGTAATTATTGTTGTTCAATACTATATAAAGCACTTTGTACCCCTTTAAAGTGTTATGTAAATATTAAATAGTTGTTGTTCAATACTATATAAAGCACTTTGCACCCCTTTAAAGTGTTATGTAAATATTAAGCAGTTATTATTGGTGTTTAATACTTGGTTGATTTTGTCAAAATAATGAAATAGCTGCTCAATTCATCAAAAATAACCAAACCAGGGGCATCTGGGTGGCACAGTGGATAAAACACTGGCCCTAGATTCAGGAGGACCTGAATTCAAATCTGGCCTCAGACACTCGACACTTACTAGCTGTGTGACCCTGGGCAAGTCACTTAACCCTCATTGCCCTACCCCCCCCAATAATAATCAAACCAGTTGCTAATTTGAATCATCTTGTCATTTGATTGAATGAAATAGTCTTAGACTGAATTGATACATTAATAAAATGAAAACAGTTGGACTATGTAAAAATAGTTGAAAGTTCATAGACATTTGATTTTTTTAATTGATAGCTCTTTCTCAGACCTATGATTTCATTGGTTATAGGAACTCCCAGTGAAGAAACTCCTTTCACCAATGCTGAACTGTAATTCATCTTACCTGGGATACTAAAGATGTTAAGTGACAAAACTAGTATGTATAAAAGGTGGCACTTGGATCCTACCAGACCACTGGTCTTCCTGCTCTCCATACACTAAATCACCTCTGTCAGGCCTTTAAATGAACAAAAGCCAGGGCAGTTAGATGGCACAGTAGAAAGAGCAGCAGCCCTGGAGTCAGAAGGACCTGAGTTCAAATCCGGCCTCAGACACTTGACACTCACTAGTTGTGTGACCCTGGGCAAGTCACTTAACCCCAAATGTCTCACAAAAAAAATAAATAAATGGGGGGGGGGCGTTGCAGCTAGGTGGCGAAGTGGATAAAGCACTGGCCCTGGATTCAGCAGGACCTGAGTTCAAATCTGACCTCAGACACTTTGACACTTACTAGCTGTGTGACCCTGGGCAAGTCACTTAACCCTCATTGCCCTGCACCAAAAAAAAAAAAAAGAACAAAAGCCAGGGCAGGGCCCTCAAGGATTCCCTTTCTTGGTATGCTTGGCAGCATCAGCACTTTGGTGTGGTTAAGAAGCTATGAGTACAGGCTAGGATGGGATTTTTGTTCAGACAGATCCAGACGTGCTTGTTCCCCCTGCTTGTGAAGACCCAGGAGAGAGGGAGAAATCTGTTGCTTAAGTGGAAAAGAACAAATCTTCAATTAATTGTTCCCTAAGGGGATCACAGGAGGGGAGTGAATCTTCCGTGAAATTTTCCATCGCAAATGACTGTGAAAATGGATAGGGAAGGAGGTTACATTTTTCCATTTCCAAGATGATCCTGTAAAACTGTGAGAAGAGAGGATTTAATTTTAAACTACCCTGATGATTTTGATTGTTCTTTCACATTGGCAGTCTGAGTATGAAAATGCCCTTTGTGTACCTTTAACTTTCACCAGGTTATTAGAGATTAATGAAAAATGCTATTGTAATGTTTTCCTGGCTTAGCACTTCACAAGCCTTGGGGCCAAACATATCCCTTTCCTTGGCTATAAGGGGGAAATAGAAGTTTCTGGACTTCTCTTCCAGAAAAGTCCAGAGACTTCTACTTCCCCCACTCAACTACAACTACAATGCCTCAACTCAACATTCCATCTGGACCCCTCCCAACATTTTCCAAGAACCTGAGAGTCTACTGCATCCAGAAAGCTGCCCCAACCCAACCAACCAAGAAAACCAGAAACTCAGAGAAGAGCTGAGAAAAGAATGCATCTCTCTTTCTTCTTTTTGGGTAAGATTAGTATACTGCTTTAAGTTTTACAAATCGATTTACATACATTATCATACTTGATCCTTATAGCAACCCTGTAAGGTAGGTGCTATTATTATTCCCATTTTATAGAGGAAGAGACTGAGGTTGAAAGAAGTTAAATGACTTTAATAGTTTTTATTTTAGTATTGCATATTCTGTCAGATTGGAGGGATGTGTTAGTTATTTTGCTTCATTGCTTTTTGTTCTCCTTTTAAAAATGCTTAGTTACAACGCATGGCTATTTGGGAAGAGGGATATATCTGGAAATGAAAATATTGTAAAAACAGAAAATACCCATGGCATTATTAAAAAAAAAAAAAAGGAAAAAAGAGGAGTACCAAGCACAATAATAAGTATCATTAGAGAATAGCCCTTGAGGAACATGTCTCAGCATTGATGCTGACTCAGAGCAGCCCCAAACTGCCTTGATGAAGTTGGAACAGCTGGAAGAAAGTGACATGAATCAGGGGAATTCAACATCCTGCTGCCATCAGAAACGTGTCCAGATAGCCTTTCTGGTGGACCTTCCTTCCACTGTCATGAGGGGGCCACCAAATTTAACAGAGAGAATGCTCTGTTGTCTTCATCACCACCACATTTGTACAGTTCTTTAACATTTCAATAGCTCTTTCCTTAGAACAACCCTGCTTGGCAACTAGTGGAAGTGTTATTGTATCCATTGGACATCCATGGGGATATGGTGGGAAAATGACTCAGGGTGGGATGAACAGACTAACCACTAAGTGACTGAGCATTTAACTCTGGTTCAGTCATCTTACTCTAAGTCAGCCCAAATGCCTTAAGTTTCTTGGGTTCACCAGTAACACAAGGATCAGAGTAATTGTACCAGCCTTCCATTTGTCCTTCAGTTTTTAAAGTTCTGACTCCTCCTTTTATCCAAATCCATCTGTCCTACAGAGCCTACCTAGTTAGGTGGCTCATTGGATAGAGCACCAAGCCTGGAGTCAGGAGGACCTGACTTTAAATCCAGCCTCAGACACTTGACACTTTACTAGTTGTGTGACCCTGGGCAAGTCACTTAACCCCAAATGCCTCACCAAAAAAAATAAATAAATAAATGGAGGGGGTACGGCTAGGTGGCACAGTGGATAAAGCACTGGCCCTGAATTCAGCAGGACCTGAGTTCAAATCCAGCCTCAGACACTTGACACTTACTAGCTGTGTGACCCTGGGCAAGTCACTTAACCCCAAATGCCTCACCAAAAAAAAAATAAAAAATAAATGGAGAGGGTGCGGCTAGGTGGCAAAGTGGATAAAGCACTGGCCCTGAATTCAGCAGGACCTGAGTTCAAATCCAGCCTCAGACCTTTGACACTTACCAGCTGTGTGACCCTGGGCAAACCCTCATTGCCCTGCACAAAAAAAAAAAAAAGAACAAAAGCCAGGGCAGGGCCCTCAAGGATTCCCTCTCTTGGTATGTCATTCACCCTGTTTGTCTCAGTTTCATCATTTGTAAAAGAAACCGGCAAAGGCAATAACAAAATACTCCAATATCTTCGCCAAGAAAACCCCAAATGGCATCACTAAGAGTCAGATATGACTGGTTGACCAAACCCCCCCCCCCCAAAATAACAACGATCTATCCCATAAGGACTAGCTTGTCTTTTTTTCTAGAAGACAATATTTCAGTCCCTGTTGATAGTAGGATCATAGGTTTGGAATTGGAAGGAACCCAAGAGGTCATCTTGTCCAACCCCATCATGTACAGATGAGGAAACTGAGAGCCCTTAACCAAGGTAACCCAGTTAATGTGTCAGAAGTAGGATTCAAACCCAAGTCCTTTAATTTTGGAGACAGTCCTTTTTTCTGCTTCCCAGGACTCAAAAGTCATATAATCCCAATTCTCCTTTTATAATTGAGGAAACCATGGCCCAGAAAGGTTAAAAAAGACTTGCCTAAGGTCACATAGGTATTAAGTAGAAGAACTAGAATTCAAACCCAGAACCTTGGACTCTAAGTTGAGGTCTATTTCCACTGGACAGTGTTGACTCTCTTTCTGTAGACTCTCTTTACAGCACTTATGGTTTACCCCACACACAATCTGTCACTTCAGCATAAATAGTCTTAGACTGTTTTCTAATTATTTCATTTGTCCTGTTTCTTTAAAAGGAATGTAAGCTTCTCAGGGGCACCATATTTATATTTCTCTTATATTCACACAGTGGATAGTGCAGTGTCTTATTTGCACATAGTAGGTGCTCAATACAGGGCAGCTAGATGACTCAGTGGATAGAACTTTGGGCCTGAAGTCAGAAAGACTTGAGTTCAAGGTTGGTCTCAGACACTTACTAGCTGTGTGACCCTGGGCAAGTCACTTAACCTCTGTTTTCTTTAATCTAGTAGAGAAGGAAATGGCAAACCACTCCAGTATCTTTGTCAAGAAAACCCCACAGACAGTATGGTTCACAGGATCACAAAGAGTCAGACATGACTGAACAACTAAACAATAATAACAAGGTGTTCAATATAAATACTTGTTGATTGATTGAATCAGACCCTGAGAGTAGGACTATATGCAAAATATGGTGTCCTGTTCTCTATCTGCCCATTGGCCCCAGAAACAATTGGGTACATTTACCCAAATGTTAAAAAATTCATAATATAATTATGTCAGACCCTAGTTTTTTGAGAGAAAGACTTTATATTTGAAGCTTGCATATTAGAAGTATGACATTTCCATAATTCCCTCCACTATAAATCTGCCCTAAACATTGGGAACCAGTGTATATCTCAGCTTTTTAGATCTCTCCCTGGGAAGTACCCCTTTGACCTCTTCCCTAAAGGGAAGTATTGATGTTTGGTTTCATTTCAAAAGTATGCCTCATGTCTAATTTCAATAGATCAATTCCTGTCCCTAAGGAACAAATATGATGGTTTTGAATAAATGGAAATGATACATTTTGCCAAAGTCCCTGTACTCTGAGAACCTGGACCACAAGTCCCTGGGAAATATTAGAAATGGTTCTTCTACTCTGAGCTAACACTGTCCTGGGAGCCTGTTTGACTTTGTTCACAGGAGCTAGTTGTTAGTTGGTCTGGTTATCTGCAAGCTACTCTATGTAATTAAGCTCACCATCAAGAAGTGATTAATGATACCCACCAGAGCCAACCCAAATAAGAAGATAACCAACAAATGCATTCCTCTCAGCTCCTATCCCAAAGAAGCATGTAGGGAATGAGTCAGAGGGAAATGAAAATATTTCAAGGGAAATCAAACAATCTGGAATTCTCAGGTCTGAGAGAATTCAATTAAAAGGAGTGGGAGGGTGGGAGTGGAGAAAGGAGTAAAGCAATACAGGTAGAATAAATCAGATGCTGAACGTGTGTTCCCATAGAAGGTTGTATGAGACTCACTGCCTACTCTTCATTCAGAACTGAAATTCCAGAAATAATCAAATGTCTCCATTTCCATATTGTTAAGTACCAAAGAGAAGGTACTGGAAGAATCTTCCAGAGGTGGTCATTGTGTTTAAGGGAAGGACAGAGAAAGGGAAAGGGGAAAGTGGCCAAAGCATGCTTAATTTTTAAGACAAAGGAGACTTAGTAGTGGTATATTGAAAGAGCAAAGGGCTAGAGCGGGGATTCTGGAGCATTTTTTGTTCCTCAGCATTTTTTCTGTCATGAAATGGACCCCTATGGTAGTATGGTGATGCCTATGGATCCCTTTTGAGAAAAATATTTTTAAATAATTGAGGGAAATGCTAAATTTCGGTTAGAAGTTAGTGAAAATAAAGTTTTTCCACCCAAGTTTATTGACCTATATAAACTCTATCTATGGGCCCCAGGTTAAGAACCCTAGCTGGCCTAGCTTCTTGTCCTTACCTTACCAGGACCTTCTTCTGTGACTCTGGGCAAGTTACTGACTCTCTAGTCTTCAATTTCCTTAGCTGCAAAATAAAAAAAGTTGATTTAGGTGATCTTTAAGGTTCCTCCTACTTCTAACTTTCCTTTGATTCTAATCATAGCCCCAGTTTTATACTTAAACCCTAATTTCAAATGGAGACATATGAAATCCAAGGTAGACAACAGAAAATAGTGAGGAATTTCTTAGACAAAAGATTATATTGTATTGTAGCTATTTCTTCTTTCCCCTACTAAGTGGTAAGATCTTTGAGGGAAGGCACCATATCATATTTGTCTTCATATAATAGATTTGTAACTGCAAGGCATCTTAGAGACCATCAAGTTCAATCTTCTTCCTTCCCCCTTCCACCTCCACCATATTTTGCAAGTGAAGAAACTGGAACACAGACAGGTTAAGAAACTTACCCCAGATCACACAACTAGTAAGAGTCTGAGAACCTTAACTTTTTTGTTGTTGTTCAGTCATAGCCAACTCTTTGTGACCCCAGTTGGGGTTTTCTTGGCAAAGATACTGGAGTGGTTTGCCATTTCCTTCTCTAGCTCATTTTTTTTTTAAATTTTTTAGTGTGGCAATTGGGGTTAAATGACTTGCCCAGGGTCACACAGCTAGTGTCAAATGTCTGAGGCTGGATTTGAATTCAGGTAACTCCTGAATCCAGGGCCAGTGCTTTATCCACTGTACCACCTAGCTGCCCCTTCTCTAGCTCATTTTACAGATGAAGAAACTGAGACAAACAGGGTTAAGTGGCTTGCCCAGGGTCACACGGCTAGTAAATGTCTAATGCCAGATTTGAACTCAGGAAGATGAGTCTTCCTGACTGCAGACCTGGCACTTTTTGCACTGCTACCCCAAGGTCTTCCCAAATCCAAGTATCCACTAGGCCATGCTATCAGCTCTTGCTCTGAATTTGTACTTTTGTTCCAACTCCAGTCCCAGTTCCAGAATCACTCCAGTGAGGGCCTGTTCTTATCTACTTCAAGATTTTTCTTTTCTTTTTACTGACTCATCTGAAAGCAATTCCAGCAAACTCCTAAATTGTTCCCCAGTTTTCCTTGTTTATCACCGTTATGACAGCAAAGAAATAGGCCCGACAGTCACCAGTCTAACTGGATAATTTTGCACAGGAGGTAAAAACATAAAAATAGAGCCTTGTCTTAATGGCACGGTGTGCTTGGGATGGTTGATTTGTGTGCATGAGTATATACATACACATATACCTACATACATACCTACAAGTATGCAGTGTGTGTGTGTATGTGCGTGTATGTATGTATGTATGAGTATATGTAAATCTCAGCTTTGCAGGCCCAGAAATTTCTGCCTATAGGGGTAATACTAGAGAAAGCACAAGGGAAAGAGAGTTGTAGTAGAGGGGATGCCAGGTCATTTTTCATAGTGAATTCAGGCAACCTAGAGAGATGTTGGAAATTGAGATAACTACTTTGTTGAACTACAGTTCACTGTTACACAATCAATTTTCCTTTCCTGAGCAAGACTTAAAGCCAGAGTCTTGACCACAGGCTATCACAATATGGTTTCTGTCCTGGAAATTTAATCCAGCTACTATATTCTTGGGCCACTGCTATGAAGAGGAAGAGTTTAAACAAAGAAAACTTTGTTGATGCCAGTTAATGGAAGTCTGGCAAGAGAAATTTTTTTCATTGGTAATTGGTATCGAATGCAGATGTAACATCCTCTTTAATTTCTTATAGAATAAAGGCTATGTACACCAAAAAAATCCCAAACTGATAACACAAATTAGTTGTATTGTTTAACTTTGTTTTATTTACATGTATTATTTTTTATTTGTCTTGTTCATGTATGTATGCATACATACACACATACATATATATACACAATACACCATACATGCATGCATGCGTACAAACATACACACACATTTGTGTGTGTTGCGATTTGACAAGAATATCCCTGGGAAAAGTCTAGGCAATATTCTAGAAATAAAGACTATATCTTAAATACTCAATAAAATTAGATTATAGTCAATTAGACAATATATGTAAAATATATTGAAACATTAGAAAATGCAAGGCATAAAAAGCTTTGGGTTTAAATGGACTACGTTCAATCCTGAGAGTCTTCTCTCCAAAATCTCTTTTTTTCTCCAAGGTTCCCCCTTGGAATGTGAGATTTGCTCAAGTCTAAGTAGCTATGTAAAAGAAGGGCCTTCAGCTCTTCTGCAAGCACTAAGGCTATTTGAACATCCAAAATAGTGCAAGTTTTATTTAACTCCATAAAAAACAAATGCAAAGGACTCAAAACCAAGTCCATAAACAGATATGATAATTCCCTTTTACTTTCCATGAGTACCACTTCCCCAGAGACCTATGTAGTACTTTACAAATGCATACACACGTGTATACATACACATATAGTATATATATTCAGACTTATAGTACTATTTTGAAATTCTTCCACCTCCTGTCCCTGAAAAAAGGAAATAATTGAATGTTTCTAGAAAGTTGAGCAACCCACTTCCCAGAGACCTAGACAGTCTTCCTGTTTTACAATAATATTAACCTGAGTGGAGACCACCACAGCCCCTCCACAAAGAGGAAGGGCTGAGGATCAACTGAGAGTTGATTCCCCTTCATGGATTTGCACAGATCATATAAAGGGAAAGTTCTAAGTTTGGTCTTCCATGCCATGGCTATACCCTTTGATCTTCTTGCTTGGTCCAGAAATTAGAGGTGTTCCTCTACTGGTCTAAGAACTCTGTTTTCCCATAATTGTCATTCCTTGCAGCTTCACTGCTGACTCCAACATGAGACATCTCTGTTGCTGGGTAGTTTCCTGAAGCAAGCACACATATATCCTGGTCACTCTTGGGAATAGAGTTCAAGTCTCTGTTCAGCCCTTTTCTCTTTCTCTATTTCCATAAGTCTCCAGATGTTTTGTTTAAAACTCTTTTCAAATTGGAACACTAATGCATTGTTGGTGGAGCTGTGAACTGATCCAACCATTCTGGAGAGCAATTTGGAATTATGCCCAAAGGGTGATAAAGCTGTGCATACCCTTTGTAAAAAATTAATTCTTATTTGAAATTTTTATGTCTCTGCACACACTGGCCTGGGGCTCCGCAAACCGCACGGTGCTCCACCCACTGGTTGTAGCTGTTGCCAGGGCTCTGGCACCACACGTCATCACCACTCACCGATGCCTACATGGGCCTGGCAAAATTATAATGATTGGAAGCCTAGTGAGGGCAGTCATGTGACTGTCAGAGCGGCCATCCCATTGGCTGGGGCTGTGTGGGGTGTTTCTAGGTTTGGGGGAGGAGAATTGGGCATTCTAGGTGGAAGCTGGAAAGCGACAGGCGTTCTGCTGCATATTTTCAGCTGATTCCTGGGCGGTGGTATTTTTTCAGGTATTATAATTTCCCTTTCTCCATTTTATTTCCTTTCCCTTGATCCTACTGATCCTGTTTGTGGTTTTTTTTTTTTAAGTTCGTTCTTGTTAAAATAAATCTTGTTCTGTTTTGAGGGAGGCTGCCGGTCTCCTTCCTTGCCCCAATATTGCGGCGAGCCCCTTAGCTAGCTCTCCCCAATTAAAAATTGGTCCCCACACCTTTGACCCAGCAAATACCACTTTTGGGTCTTTTGCCCAAAGAAATCACGGAAAGGGGAAAGGGACCCACATGTACAAAAATATTTATAGCTGCTCTTTATGTGGTGGCAAGGAATTGGAAGTTATGGGGATGCCCATCAATTGGGGAATGGCTGGACAAGTTGTGGTATATGAATACAATGAAATACTATTGTGCTGTAAGAAACGATGAGCAGGAGGAGTTCAGAGAAACCTGGAGGGTCTTGCGTGGGCTGATGATGAGTGAGATGAGCAGAACCAGAAGAACATTGTACACAGTATCATCAGCATTGAGTGTTGATCTACTGTGATGGACTATATTCTTCTCACCAAAGTAATGGTACAGAAGAGTACTAGGGAACTCATGATAGAAGAGGATCTCCAAATCCAGGGGGAAAAAAAAGAACTGTGGAGTATAGATGCTGAATGAACCATACTATTTCTTTTGTTTTGGGTGCTGATGTTTTTCTATTTTAAGGTTTTTGGTCATTGCTCTGATTTTTCTCTTATAACATGACTAATGCAGAAATATGTTTAATGTTATTATGTATATACATATATATATATATATATATATGTATATATATGTATATATATATATATAAAACCTGTATCAGATTACCTGCTGTCTAGGGGAGGGGGGAGGGAGGGAGAAAAATCTGAAATTGGAAAGCTTGTGTAAAAAAAAAGTTGAGAACTATCTTTACATGTAATGGGAAAAAAATAAAATACTTTATTAATAAAAAAATACCTCTTTTCAAAGGCCAAGTCTAGCAATGTAGCTTAAGGGTATGAACTAGCCTTAGGAAGCATCCTCAGTGTGGCATCAAAGGGGCATCAAAAACCATTTTCAAATCTTCTGATATCTTATCAAAGGGCAGCTAGGTGGCACAGTGGATAGAATGCCTGGTCTGGAGTTAGGAAGATTCATCAACTCGAGTTCAAATCTGGCTTCAGACACATGCTAGCTGTGTGACCCTGGACAAGTCACAACTCTCTTTGCCTCAGTTTCTTCATCTGTAAAATGAGCTGGAGAAAGAAATGCAAACCACTCTCTTTGCAAAGAAAACCCCAAATAGACTCACAAAGAGTCAGACATGACTGAAACAACAACAATTTTTTTTTTTTTTTTGCGGGGCAGTGGGGGTTAAGCGACTTGCCCAAGGTCACACAGCTAGTAAGTGTCAAGTGTCTGAGGCCGGATTTGAACTCAGGAACTCCTGAATCCAGGGCCGGTGCTTTATCCACTGCGCCACCTAGCCTCCCCCTCAACAAAATCTTATTAAAGTGGTAATCTTGTTAATAGAATTTCACATCTTATTAAGGTAATGAGTCAGTGCCAGGACAAAGGGTCCCTTAGCAATAAGGACCTAGGACAATATTTACGCACGTCAACCATCACACAAATAAAAGGGATTATTATAAAAATTATAATATCTAGCAAGAATATATGGAAGATAGGGAGGACTTGGAGTCTGAAGACTTGAGTTTGAATTCTAAAACTAACATTTACCTTTCTTTACTTCCCACCTCACTTTCTAGTTTCCAATTATGTGTTGTCCTCCCCCCATTAGAATGTATGTTCTTTAAGGGCAAAGACTATCCTGACTTCTTGTATTTTTTAACTCCAGCATTTATTTAGCACAATGCTTGGTATGTAATAAGTACTTAACAAGTATTGTATGTATCTTCTAGCTAGCTAGCTAGCTATAGGGCAAAGCTGAGCCTCAGTTTCCTCATCTGTAAAAATGGGAATAATAACAGGTGCTATCCTCACTGGGCTGTTGTAAGGGAAATATTTTGAAAATGGTAAAACCTTTATAAACATGAGTTATTATTATCAATTCCTCACATTTCTGAATCTCTCTGAACCTCCAACCACTTAGCCAACTACTCTAAGTTGGGAGCAATTTAAAGATAAAAGAACCTGTATCTGAAGATGTCAGAGTCATCTCCTCAGAACTTCATATAATTCCATTTTTTAAAGTCAGGAGCCATAGGGGCAGCTAGGTGGCGCAGTGGTAAAGCACCGGCCCTGGACTCAGGAGTACCTGAGTTCAAATCCGGCCTCAGACACTTGACGCTTACTAGCTGTGTGACCCTGGGCAAGTCACTTAACCCCCATTGCCCCGCCAAAAAAAAAAATAAATAAAGTCAGGAGCCAGAAGTAAATGTTACAAGCAGATTAGAGGTGAGGGTTGGAGGAGATAAGGACAAATTAACCAACCCATACAGGTAGGGGAGGGGTGGATCTTACCCAGGCATGCTAGTTTCCCAGGTAAAGACAATGGGGAATATCCATAAATGTCTTTCCTGATACTAGAGAATGGCTAACTGTTGTTTGTCTACACCATGATTTTGTACCATAATTTAATATACACAATTACTCTATCTGAGGAGGGCAACCACTGAAGAGGAAGCTGGGAAAATACTCAAAATGCTAGGTCACTAAACAGAATTTCCAGAGGTTCATACCAGTTAACTCACCAAGAAAAGTTTAAGGTTTTTCCACAATTCTTTTGTCCCTTGGAGAAGAATCCTATACCTTAAGAAAAATTCACCTGTTTAAAAAAATAGATTTTTAGTAATGCCTATGGTTTCTTCATTGCCCAGATTTCCCCCTGTATCTCTTCTACTCCCTCATCCCAGAGGGCCATCACTTATTACAAAGAATTTTTTAAAATTTAAAAAATAAATAAACAAAAAATAAACAAAAAATTGATTAATTCTCTACTAGCTGCAAGGCACTGTGCTTGGGGCCACAAATATAAAAAAAATAACATATGGTTTCTGCCTTTAAATAATTTAGAAAATAGCAGAGAGGATGAAACATATACACAAGTACCATGATCCATTCATCATTCACCAAGTATTAATTAGGTAGCCATTATAAACCAAGCGTTCACCATGCTAGGTACTGGGGTTACAGCTACAAAGAATGAAATGAGCCCTCCTCTCTCTCTCTCTCTCTCTCTCTCTCTCTCTCTCTCTCTCTCTCTCTCTCTCTCTCTCTCTCTCTCTCTCTCTTATTTATTTATAACATTATTTTCTTTCTAAATTTTGAGTTTTAAATTCTCTCTCTCCCTCCCTCCTACTCCCTCTCCTACTCACTGAGAAGGAAAGCAATTTGATATGAATTATACATGTGAAACTGTGGAAAACATTTTGATATTAACCATATTTCCCCCCGAAGTGAGAAAAATAAAGTAATAAAATTATACTTCAATTTGTACTCAGAGTTCATCAGTTGTCTCTGTAGAGGTGGATAGCATTTTTTTTCATCATGAATACTTTGGAATTATCTTGGATTGTTGTATTGATCAGAATAGTCAAATAATTCATAGTTAATTATAACATTTTTTGCTGCTGTTGTGCATAATGATCTCCTGCTTCTTCTCACTTCACTTTGCATAAGTTCATATAGGTCTTGACATGTATTTTTTTTTCCTGAAATCACTGCCCCCCCTATCATTTCCCACAGCACAATAGTACTCCATCACAATCATATGCCACAACTTGTTCAGCCATTGTTCAATTGATGAGCGTCCCCTCAAATTCAAATTCTTAGCCACCGCAAAAAGAGGTACTATAAATGTTTTTGTACATATAGGCCCTTTTCCTTTTCCTTTGAACTCTTTGGGATACAGACCTATTAGTGGTATTTCTGGGTCAAAGGTTATTCAAGTTTTATAGCCCTTGGGGCATAATTCCAAATTGTTCTCCAGACTGGTTGGACCTGTTCACTACACCACCAGTAGTTTATTAGTATACCTATCTTTTCCTCCTCATTCCCTCTAGCATTTGTCATTTCTGTTAGGTGTGCATTTCTCTAATTAATAGTGACTTATAGCATTTTTTCATATGATTGTTGTTAATTGATTTAATCTTCTGAAAATTGCCTGCTTACATCCTTTAATCATTTATCAACTGGGGAATAGTTCTTATTTTTATAAGCTATTTTATAAATTACTAAGAATTTTTAAAAGAAAAATAGGAGGGACAGCTAGGTGGCACAGTGGATAGAGCACAGGCCCTGGATTCAGGAGGACCTGAGTTCAAATCTGGCCTCAGATACTGGACACTTACTAGCTGTGTGACCCTGGGCAAGTCACTTAACCCCAGTTGCCTCACCAAAAAAAAAAAAAGAAAGAAAGAAAGAAAAGGGAAAAAATCAGCAGGAATGATCAATATAAACAAAAATCTATCATTGTATACAATTTTCTGGACCCAAAGAATTTGACTTCTGCAAAAGAATAAGGAGAGATGTCTTTTCATAATTCTTCTTTGAGGTCTAGCTTGTTCTTTATAATTTCACAACATTCAGTTATGACTTTTGTGGTGGTTGTTTTTTCTATTTACAATGTTGTAGTCATTGTGCATATTGTTCCCCTGATTCTTCTGATTTCACTTTGCATCAGTTCATGTAAGTCTTTGCACATTCCAGATATTTCTAAATATTCCATTATATTCATATACCCAAACTGTTTAGTTATTTCCCAATCAACGGGCATCTACTTTATTTTTCATTTCTTTGCTACTACCAAATAAATGCTACTATAAATATTCTGGTTTATATGAAGTTTTCTTTTTGTCATATATGTCAAGCAATGGAATCTCTGGGTGAAAGGATATGAACATTTTAGTTGCTTTAGACAGATTCACCTTTAATACTGTTGGAGTGTTCCTTAATTTGATGAATTGTCAAGAAAATGAGAGCTGGAGATCTATCATGATTTCAGAGGAGTGATAATGAGGCATGCTTCCCACCTTTTGGCTGAGAGATAGTGTTTTCATGTGTTTTGTCTGACATACTTATTTGTTATTTGCTGGTGGGGAGGGGGGACCTGGTGAAAAGAAGAAAAAAAGTGTCAATGGAAGGTTAAAACAAAGATACACAGAGAGCAAAAGGAAGTTCAGAAGATGATACAGATAAGTAGTACCTGGCATAAAGAAGGTGATTAATAATTGCTTGGTTTTTTATCTTGTCTTATCATTGTCTTAAATTTCATATTTTCTTTAAAAATGAAAACAAACTATACATGACAGAAGTTCACATTTTCATATCCAATAATCTTTTACTTTGAATGAACACTATATATATCGAAGTATTTATGTTGGTTGATATTTGTTAAATTCATAATAAGAAAACTTTGACAATTTTAAAGTAAGAAAATGTGTACTAGGGTGTCTTGGGAATAGAAATGAATATTTCCAAATCTAATCTGTAGGAAAGTGTCCCCTGTTGTAGAAGCAGATTTTTAAAGAAAACCTCCTTTAGTTTCTCTAGAAATATTAAGGAATGATATTTTTCTCTAAAGCCCTTTCCAGGCTTGTGGGAGAAGCTCCTTGGAAAAGTAGGTGATATGTTAAGGATAAAATGACTTTTCAGCTGTGATTTGTAATGCTCAGGAAGGGCTATTCAGAGTCAGTAAGAAAAAAAAAAGAAAAGAAACTAAAGATAATTCACATCAGCCTGCTTGCAAATTCAAAATTGTTCTTAAAAGTAGAAAGTTTTTTAAATGCACTTCTGCATAAAGTGGTATTAATTCATATAGCACCTAGATAAATGACTTTAATTTTAGGTTCTCCAAAAGCAAGAAAAGAGAAAAGATGGTTTTTTTTTTCCACTTAAACAGGGAACCAATACAGCCTCCTCATTTTTGCCAGGTATCAGAATCTCTAGCAAGGGCCAACTTAAAAAAATGTGAGGGGTGGGGGAGAAAAACCCAGGATTTCAGAGAGTGGCCAGGTAAGCTTTTTTTTTTTTTTTGAGGCAATTGGGATTAAGTGACTTGCCCAGGGTCACACAGCTAGTAAGTATTAAGTGTCTGAGGCCAGATTTGAACTCAGATCCTCCTGAATCCAGGGCCAGTGCTCTATCCACTGTACCACCTAGCTGCCCCCAGGCAAGTTTAAAGAAGTTTTCAACCTCACTGAGATAAGAGAATAGAGAGATTGCCATGACTAAGCATTAAGAGCTGTCCCCCCTACTTATAGGTAGCACATGTACCAAAGACTCAAAGGGAAGCAGAACAGACCTCTGTCTCTAGTCTCTTGTCCCCCAGCCTTTCTCAACGGGAGACTTTAATTCCCTTTGCAGGAGGGAGAGTAAAAGTGTGGGGCCACAGCCTTGGCCACTGTGCTCTCCTCAAAGAGAAAGAGTACTGAGCTAGAATTGTATCTATTTGCTCACATAAATATTACTAGTCTAGGGATATAGTTTTCAAGTTCAAGCTAAACTTCTGATCACTATTTATTAATGGGGAAAGAGGACTCCAACCTTTATAGCTAAGGCTTGAAGGCTTGACTTCCTTCCCATCAAATAACAGTTCCGCTAGCTGATAGCAAAGAAATGCCATTTATTCAATTCAACAGCAAAACAGAAATCAGAGAAAATATACAAAGGAGAATGTATACCAGACAATACAGAGTGAAGGAGGTCTTCCACAGGGAGAGAGGTAACTCAGTTCAACCAAGAGAGAGTCTTAGATCTCACCTCCAGGGAAGTTCCCTGAAGTCTCTAAGTGTAGCCAAGTGGGGATAGGGACATTATGGAGACTGTCAGCCCCTCTCACGCTCCCTTCTTTCCTGCATCTTTTCCTTTAGCAAACTGAAGTGGGGTTGGCATTGTGATGAGTAAAATCAGTGTGAGTACCAGGGTGCCACCCCCTGGTTCTCATAGCATTGTCCATCTTCTCTCCTAAAGCTGGAATCCAGAAGCACCCCAACTGATTGCAATGCCCTGCCCACCCTGATCCCAGTGAATATTGTTAATCTGCATAGCCTTTTTCAGGAAATTAAAAGGCTGACTGGAGACTGTTAGGGAATTCTTCAATATAGAGGTCCTAGGGGGCAGCTAGGTGACACAATGGATAGAGCACCGGCCCTGGAGTCAGGAGGACCTGAGTTCAAATCCAGGCTCAAACACTTGACACTTACTAGCTGTGTGACCCTGGGCAAGTCACTTAACCCCAATTGCCTCACCAATATATATATATATATATATATATATATATATATATATATATATATATATGGAGAGAGGGAGAGAGAGAGAGAGAGAGAGAGAGAGAGAGAGAGAGAGAGAGAGAGAGAGAGAGAGAGGTCCTAAGAACCTATTAGAGAATATTTCCTCCCCTCCTGGTTTGTTTTTGTTTTGTTTTCTGGAAAGATGTTCCCCTCAAATTCACAGTCTACCTCCTCCATAAAACTCAAGTATGTTTGAACACTGAGTTTTGTCTCTACCCCATTGCACTGCCTTCTATACTCCAATTCAAGGCAATATTCCAACCCTATTATGTCACTAAGCATACTGTGTTAGCATCAAGAATATTTTTTCATCATACTGTTTTGTTACCTTCAAAAAAAGCAAAGCATAGAGAACTCCATATTTTGAATGAACTGGTATAATGTATCTTGCTATTGATTTGTTGTGTCTCTTTGTGACCCCATTTGGGATTTTCTTGGCAAAGATACTGGAGTAGTTTGCCATTTCCTTCTCCAGTTCGTTTTACAGATGAGAAAACTGAAGCAAATAGAGTTACACAGTTAGTAAGCGTCTGGGGCCAGATTTGACCTCAGGAACAGGAATCTACTACCTAACTGCTACTGATTAGCAGGTACATAATTGAGAGTCCAGAATTAATAAATATGGAACATATCTCAAATTGTGCATAAGCACAAAAAGGGGAATAGTAGAAACATTTTAACCCCTCTTTTTAGTTTCTCTAGAAATATTGTGGAATAATATTCTTCTCTAAAGCCCTTTACAGACTCCTGGGGAAAAAAGTCCCTTGAAGAGGTGGGTGATAAATTGAGGATAAAAAGGCCTTTCTTGGTGAAACAGATTAAGGGTAATAAACAACTTGACTCTAATTAGATATGATCATTGTCTCCCCACCAACCCAAAGTGATTGATCCATGCAAAGGCTATGTCTTCTTTTGAATTCAAAGTTAAGATACTGATAACAGGAAAGTATTCTTTTTTAATCCTTAAGGGAAATGATCTAGGAAAGAACTGAGTGCTAGCTATTCTGAGATGTTTACCCAAAACTGTATTTTAATATTCTTTCCTTATTCAAAATTCCTATAAATGCTACTTTAATCATCTTGGGGCAGAGAGTCATGTTGGAAGGCAAAGGGGACTAAGCCAATTTGGACATCTCTTTCCAAGCTAGAAATAGCCTAGATTAATGTTTAATAGAATTATTTCTGGCAGATGAGCCTAAATCAGAGAATACATTAGTAGTATTAATATTTTAATAATACTAATAACTAGTATTGGGGAAATTAGATAGCTCAGTGGATAGAGCCCTGGGTCTGGAGTCAGATGGACCTGAGTTCAAATTTGACCTTAGTCACTTACTGGTTATGTGATCCTGGTCAAGTCACTTAAATCTGGTTAGCTCAGGTTCCTCATCTGTAAAGTAGACTAGAGAAGAAAATGGCAAATCACTCCAGTATCTTTGACAAGAAAGCCCCAAATGGGGTCAGGGAGAGTAAGACATGACTAAACAACAATAATTAGTATCCATTTTTTTTTCTTCAAAGCTTGTCAGCAACCAAAGATATAGGATCTGGGGCAGCTAGGTGGCACAGTGGATAAAGCATTGGCCCTGAATTTAGGAGGACCTGAGTTCAAATCTGGCCTCCGATACTTGACACTTACTAGCTGTGTGACCCTGGGCAAGTCACTTAACCCCAATTGCCTCACCAAAAACAACAAGATTTAGAATTAAAATGGATTTTAAAGTAACCTACTCTGTCCCCTCATTTTACAAATGAGAGAACTGAGATCCAGAGAGGTTACAGTTTCTTGCATCAATATTACAAATGGCTTTTCTTCTACTTTTTTTTTTCTACCTCCCTAAATTCTTTCCTTGTTAGCACCTTGGTCTGGTGCTTTCATCCATCTGTCATTATGCCTCAACATTTCAAACTTCTCTATGATATAGAAGGAACCCTCTGTTTAATGTCAGAGGATCTCAATTCAAATCCTGCCTCATTATTACCTTTATTTCCTTTGACAAGTATCTTTCTGAACCGCAGTTCCTCATCTACAAAATGAGAGATTCATATTAGATGAATTCTAAATCCTATAATCTATTCACAAGGGCAAATGACCAGCTTCCTCTTTGGGATTTCTCAAAAGGAAGGTGGTATGTATGGTATGGAATGCCCCTAGAATCAGTTCCTCAAAAAACAAGACTCTCCAAAATGCACCCACACCTCAGTTCCCCCTTTTAAGTTCATGTCTATTATCTTTTGGACTCCAATGAAAATATGATTTTCCCCCATCAAAAAAATTCAGAACACAATGAAATCTCTATTTGAGTTTCTGGGAAGTAAAGAGTATTGAATTAAAGTATACATAAATATATAAAGAATATATAAAATAATTATAATAGTAATACCTACTTCATAGGGTTCTTTTGAAGATCACATAAAATAATATATGTAGATCACTCTGCAAAGCTTAAAATGAGATATAAATGTTGGCTATTATCTCCTCCCAGTTTTGGAAGTTGTATAGATGCTTTGTGTTTGGATTCCACTGGACATCTTTTCCCTCATCTGCCTTCTTGAGCAGCTGAGCGTTCTACCTGTGTTCTCTAACATTTCTGAAAAATCACACACATTTCCTCCATGTTGAGTCATAAAGTGTTTTCTTCCTTGGGCAAGGTACATGATCACATGAGCTGTTTTAGATTAGTCACTCTTATCTCTGGGCCCAGGGGGAAAAATATCTGTGCTATTTCTTCAAACTTTATTCTCTCTTAAATGTGGTTATTAAGTTTGTTTTGTTGTCTTGTTTTTCACTTGGGTAAAATGGTGAGTTTTCTCCTCTGGAGAAATTAAAATGATAACCATTCCTTTTTGCTTTAGCAGATAATCCTGGACACAGCAACATTTTCCAAGTCTACCCCTTGCAACAAAGAAGTGGGTTTTTTTTGTCTGCCCTCTCTACTGTCTGCCTTCCCACTCCTTTGGATAAGGAATTGTAGTCATTTAAAACATGAAACCATAGGGGCAATGTAGGACTTAATACTGAGGCCAAGGGCTTAGGCCTATGGCCTTGAAAAATAGGTTGGGGGCAGCTAGATGGCGCAGTGGATAAAAGCACCGGCCCTGGATTCAGGAGTACCTGAGTTCAAATCTGGCCTCAGATACTTAACACTTACTAGCTGTGTGACCCTGGGCAAGTCACTTAACCCTAATTGCCTCACCAAAAAAATAACAACAACAAAAAAATGAAAAATAGGTTGACTCAAGATTTCTTCCTGGCAGAGAAGGGAGGGGTATGAACTCTCATAGATCAGGAGTGCTGCACCTGGTTCTGACAACTTAGACAACATTTGTACTTGTATGGACTCCATTCAGAATGTCTGGAACAAGTCCCAGAAAGATGGGAAGGAGCCCTGTTCCCAATAAGAATGGCTAATCTCAGGGGCAGCTAGGTGGCACAGTGAATAAAGCACTGGCCCTGGATTCAGGAGGACCTGAGTTCAAATCCAGCCTCAGACACTTGACACTAGCTGTGTGACCCCAGGCAAGTCACTTAACCCCCATTGCCCTGTAAAAAAAAAAAAAGGGAAAAAAAAAGAATGGCTAATCTCTTGGCTTCCAAATTTCTCATGACTGAAGTATCTGTTTATAGGTTTTTCTCTTCTGTGTCTTCATAGAGATTGTGTGTTGTTTGTGTTTACAATGGCAAACATAACAAATTGGTACAAAAAACTGATTCCCACCCAGCTCCCAAATTATAAACAGCAGAGATTAGGATGATGCCCATTGAGAATACAGGAGCATATAGGTCCTATTGTGGTGTTGTACCATGAATATGATTAGCATCAAAGAGGGGATTATTGTGTACTGTGGGACCTGAGCAGCTTCATTTAAAAATCTTGTTTACACTTTGAGTGTTTGGAAGCTAGCCCACATAAGATGACAATGTGCACGCTCCCTAATTCTATTTCTTCTTAAGCACATGTGCCAATCAAAAATACTTTTGCTGTTATGTGGAAATTGCTTACTCCTATCTATAAAAAGCATATCATAGTTTGCTAATAAGCTTTTGCGTTATTTCCTGAGTTTACCTTCTGACCAAGGTGAAGCCCAAACCAAGATTTTTGTTTTAACAGACCACTCTAAGATTTAACCACCTTATTGAAGACATTGAAGAACTCATTGAATCTTCATTAAAGAAATAGATTTTGTTTGGGTTTAATGTGTCAGCCTAAGTTACCTTCCTGAGTCAGGCTTCTGTTTTGCTGTCTAAATTGCTTAACAAGTCACTTCCCCCGGTTTCTCCATTCTTAAGTGAGATAATTATTTCTACTTCATGGGCTAATTGGGAGAATGAATTAATACCTGGGAACTGCTTTTTTTGAGATTATGGATTCTGACCACACTGTCCTATCACCTGCTAATGCTCCCCTCCTCATACCCCGTGACCTGCTTCCCACTTGAAATTGCGAGCAGACCAGAGTAAGGTGTCAACACATCCTGTTTTGTACCTCTATTGCAAGTGTTAGCTGAAGTGCAATAGTCTGGGTTTTGATGGACTAACAGGTATGAAATAAGATCTTCCCAGAGTCCTAGAAAAAGATACCTCAACCCCACTCCTCTCCAGCTCTATAAAAACACTGCTCCTTCCTTGAATATATGATTCTACCAGAGCAGGAGAACCACCCTCACTGGCACACTCAGTAAACCTTACTTTGGTTTAACATTTCTGGTCTGATTATTTGATTATTCCTGCATCCTCTCAATCTGGTGGAAGCGGGGCAGCTAGGTGGCACAGTGGCTAAAGCACTGGCCCTGGATTCAGGAGGACTCGAGTTCAAATTTGACCTCAGACATTTGACACTAGCTGTATGACCCTGGGCAAGTCACTTAACCCTCATTGCCCCACAAAAAAAAAAAAAAAAAAATCTGATGGAAGCAGTTGAAGTTCCAGCCAGACAGAGATGAGGTTTGACTTTGAGAGTCATGACACAAAAGCCTTAGGATTCCCCTGGTTTAGAATCTTCCCAGTCCTGAGGTGATGGCTAGGTTAGGATGACTGTTCTTATCCCTATTTAGAAATAACAATTACCTGGGTCTGTTAGAAACTGGTTACCTAGGGGCAGCTAGATGGTGCAGTGGTTAAGGCACCGTCCCTGGATTCAGGAGTACCTGAGTTCAAATCCGGCCTCAGACACTTGACACTTACTAGCTGTGTGACCCTGGGCAAGTCACTTAACCCCCATTGGCTGGAAAAAAAGAAACTGGTTACCTTGATCATAACTAAGACCAGCCCTAGAGAATTTAAATGACTTTGCTAGAACCTGTTTTGTGTCTGTTTGTGGTCTGTGTAGGTATTTTAGATTCATGTGTCAGTTCTCTGGTCAGGGACATGGATAGCCATTGGCCTTTCAAGACCTTTATCCCCAATGACAGGCTTTTGGGGGGATGGATTAGATCTATAAATCAAGATGTTCCCACTCTGGCATTAAGTATTTGTGCCCCTGACCCAGGACTACTTGATACTCTGATAGCAGGACCAGAAACAGGGCTGCCTTCATGAATGCCAAGAGCACTCGGGAGGAACTGCCTCAAAATTTGTAAGCTATTAACCAGGACTGGACAAAGTTAAATCCCCTCTCCCATACTCCAATAGAAAGGATAAGCCACCACAGACTCTCTGTCTTATGTCCTGTGTTCAGTCTGTCAAAATGGCCTCAGTCCCTTTTGAGTCTACTGTAGGGATGTAGAAAGACTGCATAGTCCTTAAGGGCCCCCTACCTATTCCCTAGGATCTAGTAGACTTTGGATGCTGTTGCCTCTACTGCCCTTGCCTCCTGCATCCCCACTCAAGGAAAAATTGCCAGATTTTCTCGATAGATAGATAGATATGTATATATATATATATATATATATATATATATATATATATATATATATATATATATACATACACACACACACTGTTTTTTAATGCAATTGGTATAGAATGTCAAATTGATAGATCAACTAGCTTGGAAATACATTCAACTGAATTGATGTTATTTGACGGGGCGGGGGGGGGGGGGAATTTTGTGATATGTTTTTCAAATCCATAACATTGCTTAAATTCTTGTTAGCTTCTGATTTTTCTTGTATTGTCATTTTGGGGAGATCATTATATATGAACTGCTGTTACTTTGAGAAAAACGATAGCCCGAGGGTGATGCAATTGTATCATCAGAAAAGTAACTTTCCTTTTAATCTGGATACTCTTGGATTATGAATGGAGCAGGTTAAGAATGTGATCACTGAGTTTAAAACTGTTTGGTATTTAATTGGGTATATTTTGCTTTAAAATGGATAATAGTAAGGGGGCATCTAGGTGGTACAGTGGATGAAGCACCGGCCCTGGATTCAGGAGGACCTGGGTTCAAATCCGGCCTCAGACACTTACACTTACTAGCTGTGTAACCCTGGGCAAGTCACTTAACCCCCGTTGCCCCACAAAAGATAGATAGATAAAGAAACAGACAGACAGATAGATAGATAAATAAATAAATAAAATGAGTAATAGTAATAATAAATTCTTGTTTGGAAAAAGAGTACCATGGACCTCTTAGGTTGTGCTTTTCTGTGAGGTTGCTTGGGACTTTCTATTTGGCCAAGGTCCTAAGATCTTACTAACCCTGTGAGAGAAACAAAAATAATGGAATGGTGTGATAAGGAACTAAGACAACTCCCAGCCAAAGTGGAAGTACTTTGTTTATATTAAAGAATGAGTTCTATCTGATAGATTGTTTTGCCATGACTTACGAACATTATGAAATTCTAACTGTTAATTATATAATATGTATCAAACTTACATCTTTGAGCCAGTTTTGTAACAAGCTTTAGGGCTTAATAGGTAATATAAATATATCTGTTAGTCTTAAAGCTTACAGTAGCCAGAATTTTTCTGAAGTTTTTAAATCAACTTTCATGTGTTTATTGTATGTCTGGAATTCCAGAATGTGGTTGCCCTTAATTTCTAAAGGCTTTATTTCTGCTTCAGAATGGATTTAAACTAGTAAGGCTTTGTATGTGCTTTTTGTTAATGGTTATTGCAACTTGAGAACAACAATAACCTAGCCCTAAGTTGTAATTAGTGAAATTTTGCTATATAAAGTAAAATCTCTTGGGACTATAGTTTGATATTATTCTGAGTTTTGATTTCAGGTATGATTGTATGAATTGTCATTGCGCTATAGTCTACCATGCAAGGGAAATACTATGTGCTACCAAAAGGGAGTGCAGTCTGAGATCTAATACAGGGGGATATCTGTGCCTGGGAAAAGTTAAGGGGTCAACCTTTCATAGGTTATGGTAATATCTTCTTGACATAGTTTCGCCATTGTGCTATTCCCTGTCTGAATAGGAAATTTTCCCACCTGGTTAATTCCAAACCTAGTCATGATACCTTGTGAATAATGTGGAACTTTGCTGTATGATTGGCTGTTATCTATGACTTTTTCCTGGAATCAAACAGAGCTAAAGGAGTTTTTTGTTTGTTTGTTTTTCCCCTGTCATGCTTATGTTAGGACAGTCTGTGCCTTTAACAGGACAATCTTAACATTGTTATAATTTTGTCCCTCCTTTTTCCTTTCATAGCATATTTCTATAACCAGAGTAAGTGATGGTAGAAATTTTTGTTATTGCAATATTAAATATATTAATTGATAGAAACATCTCTGAGTTACTGTGATAGAATAGAAGCTTGAAAGATCTTACTGTTTTCTTTTTTTTTTTCCTTTTTTTTTCTTTGGGTGGGGCAATGAGGGTTAAATGACTTGCCCAGGGTCACACAGCCAGTGTCAAATGTCTGAGGTTGGATTTGAACTCAGGTCCTCCTGAGTCCAGGACTGGTGCTTTTATCCACTGTGCCACCTACTGCCCAGATCTTACTGTTTTCCATTTGAATCTGTGCTCAATTCCATATCCTAAGTGTTTAAGTGATGAAAGAAATGATTATTTCTTTCATATATTAATAACCAATTATTAAGTTAGGACTAAAGGATTTCCCACTTCCTTATCCAGAAATCAACCATTGGGAAATCTTGGGCAAGACTAACCTCGCCAGAAAGGCTAAGATATCATCAAAGGGAGTAAAGAAATTCTAACTTTAGGTGAATTGATGGATTCCTCCTCATTGTGTTTATTCCTTTTTGTCTGAGGATGATATGGATACAGATAATTTTCTTTGGCCAAAACTGAGTGCTCAGTGTCACATGCCCCAAGACCCTCATTAGAATAAGTCCATCTCTCATTATAATATTCATTCTCTCATTTCTTACTAACCCATCAGAGTTGATTTTTACCTTCACGTGTACCCCCTTTTCAAAAGACTTTATAAATATGGAAGGTTCGACAGGCTCTGTCTCTTTGCTCACTGAGAGGAACAATGAACCTATTTTGTTGACTGTTTTCTAGACATAGTTAATAAAATTGATTATAATTTACCCAGGAACTCTTTCTCTTGGAAATGTTCAATTATCACAGTGAATAAATTGCCATTCCCTTGCTAATAATTATATATTCATGCATAAGATTAGGTCTTTATAGTATCTCATTCTTTCAGGATGATGTGAAGATAATATATATCCTTAAAAAAGGAGCATAGGATAAAGATGTCAAAGTTTACAATTTTCTTTTTTTAATTTAATTAATTTTTTTGTTATATTTTAAGTTCCAAATTGTCTCTGTCTCCTCCCACACCAAAGATGGCCATCATTTGACACAGATTTAACAATATATGTAAAACCATACTATGGGTACTTCTATTATCAGTTCTTTCTTTGGAGGTGGATAGCATCTTCTTCCTTCTTAGGTCCTTTATAGTTCATTTGAGTATTCATAGTACTCAGAATAACTTGGTTGTTCACAACTACTCTTTGAATGATATTGCTGTTACTATGTACAACATTCTCTTGGTTCTGTTCATTTCACTTTTCGTTATTTCATACAAATCCTTCCATATTTTTCTAAAATCAAGCAGCTCATAACTTTTTTTTTTTAGTGAGGCAGTTGGGGTTAAGTGACTTGCCCAGGGTCACACAGCTAGTTAAGTGTTAAGTGTCTGAGGCCGGATTTGAACTCAGGGAGTCCTGACTCCAGGGCCGGTGCTCTATCCACTGCGCCACCTAGCTGCCCCAGCTCATAACTTTTTACAGCACAGTATCATAATTATATAACACAACTTGTTTAGCCATTCCTCAGTTGATGAACATCCCCTTAATTTCCAGTCCTTTGCCACCACAAAGAGAGTTGCTATATGTCGTGTGATGATCACCTGTGAATAACTTAGCTCTCTTCAGTAATACACTGATACAAGACAATTCCAAAGGATTCATGATGGAAAATACTATCCACATCCAGAGAAAGAACTGATGGAGCCTGAATGCAGATCAAAGCATACTATGATCACTTTATTTTTTATGTGTTTTTTTTTCCTTTCGGTTGGATTCTTCTCTCACAATAAGAATATTGACAATATGACCCACATCAAATCACCTGCCCTTTTAGGCAGGGATAAGGGAAGGAAAGAGAAAAATTTGAAACTTGAACATTTTTTAAATGAATGTTTAAAATTGTCTTTACATGTAATTGGAAAAAATAAAATACTGGTTTTTTAAAAGGGGGAAAGAAAATTGCTATAAATATTTTAGAACCTAGCTTCTTAAACTGTGGGTCATGATCCCATATGGGGTCACGTAACTAAATGTGGGGGTTGTAAAAAATTTGGCAATAGTAAAAGGTTATGTATACCTATTATATATACCTATATACTTAGGGCAACATAAAAATTTCTCAGGCAAAAAGTGGTCACAAGTGGAAAAAATTTAAGCCCTGTTTTAGAACATATAGGTTCTTTTCCTTTTTCCCTGAACACCTTGGTAAACAGACCTAATAGTGGTATTGCTGGGTCAAAAAGTATACAAAGTTTTATAACTCTTTGGTCAAGTTTACAATTTTAATGAAGTAGTAAACTTTGAGAAAGGAACAAGATTATACTGTTTTTGAGAAAGGAACAAGATTACACTGTTTTCTCTAAGAACTAGAATACAGAATATGACTACCTTCCAAATGTTTCTATTGGGATATATAGACTTTGGGTATGATTTAGTAGGAAGTCCTCAAAATTGAATTGGGGGGTTGCATGTAAAATTATATTAATAATTATAAAGAAAATTTTTAATCATGTTCTGTTTCTATTTTGAAGTCTCTCTCTGATAATATTAACAGAAAGGTTCATTTTCCAAGTTAGGCCTTAATGGATACTTTAAAAAATTCTTCCTTCAGCTTGCAGATACCATTGTCCATATCAGGTATAGGGTTCAAGTAAAGATGGTATGAGCAAGTAGTATGTAAAAACTGAAATTCTCTCAACTTTCAGCTGAATTATAGATTTCTGATTTGATGTTCTATAGTTCTATTGTTAATAGGGTTAACTCCATAAGGTTTGAAATGGTTTTCACCACATAAACTGGTTATTGGAAAAACACCTTTAGGAGGTTGTACCAAATTATATTGAGTCTTGTTACTGGAAGATTTTAGTAGTATTAAATAGGGAATCTCTGAAATCATAGAACTGGATCTTCTAGAAGCCCCCTCTAGAGCTGCCCTAAGAATGAAGCTTATTCCAGAATTTCTAAGGGAAGAAGTTTCCAGGGAGCAGATGACTACATGAGATAGCTGGAACTCAAAATGGACATTGGGAATAGGTTACCAGGAATAAGAAGGCTTGATGTTGTTGAATATTGATGACAATTATCGTTTTACTTTAGCTTTAATGTTCCGTGATGTTTATGTTTGCCTGCAAGAGGAATGTGCTTAGATTCCTTTTATTTATTGTTCAGGAATCAGGGCCATTCCACCTGCAAATTTTGGTCAGTTGAAAGCCTGTCTTCTATTTATATAAACCTCACTTGACCAAAACTTTACTTATGGAAATAATAAGGTTAATTGTTTGACATTACTCAAGTAGGAGCCAAAAGGAAGTTTGAACTTCTTAAGTAATTTAGTAATTTGTCAGTTACCCTAGCTAACTAATGATATGTTAATCTCCTCTCTCAACCAGTCCATCAAGAACCCTTTAAATTAGTAGTTTATTCTGTAACCTTGTTGTTGTTGTTTGTCCTTCATTCTCAAAGAGGCCCATGACATTAGAGTGATGTCATGACTCACAATGAATTGGATTTAAGTGAGGGAAGGCTGTGGAAAGTCATCAACTTCACTCTCTCCTCCAGAGCCATCTGGGTCCAGTGGCAAGATATAGATCAAAATGACTAGAGATGGCCCCAGATGTTAAAGTCAGTTGGAGTTAAGTCACACCCCTAGTATGTGTCTGAGATGAAATTTGAACTCAGGTCCTCCCTGCCCCTAATCTGTAACTTTAGTTTACTCATAGAAACTGTTTCATAAAGTTTATCTCCTGAAGAGATATATATGACATTATAACTCTTATTTAACCAAGTTTGTTCAACTTTTATGACATTGAGAAACATGGGCTTATGATTTTTTTCTTTGTGATGTTCATGGTGACGATGCACTTGCTTCCTACTGTAAATTTAAGTCCCTTGACTTAAAGCCCCCTGTAAAAGGCTCTTTGTTCTCTCCTCAGGATGGCTGACCTCTACAACTTTTGGACTCCTGACTAGTCTGTGATTATCAAATCTTTGGAAACCCTAAGTTCCAAGGGCACCCCATACCATCCCATATAACTTCAGCCCACTTGTAAGAATATAATTCATGTGCTCTCAGAAAAACCTGGAAAGACTTATATGAACTGATACAAAGTGAAGTGAGCAGAAGCAAGAGAACAATGTACACAGTAACTGCAATATTGTACAGTGATTAACTGTGAATGTTTTAGCCATTCCCAGCAATATAATGATCTAAGACAATTCTGAAGAACTTACAATAAAAAATGCTATCCACCTCCAGAGAAGGAACTAACGGAGTCTGAATGCAGATCAAAGCACACTTTTTTTTTAACTTTACTTATTTTTTCTTGGGTTTTTTTTTGGTCTGTGTTTTCTTTCATAACATGATTAATATAGAAATATGTTTTGTATGACTGTACATGTATAACTTAATATCAAGGTCCTCTCTGGCTCTATAAAAACATTTCTCCCTCCCTGAATGATGTGACTCTACCCAAATGAGAGACCTACCCTTACTGGCAAATTTGATAAAACTTGCTTTGGTTTAAAATTTCTGGTCTAGTTACCTGATTATTCCCATCTTCCCCACAAGATCCTCAGATGAAAGGTCCTCTAATGAGGCTCGGCAGTACTCAGGGTTATTTTTGCATTGCATCCCATTTGATTCTCCATCAGGTAATTTATTTGGAATTAAGAGCTTCATGGAACTCTCTGGCACTTCTTAAAGATGGCTATAGATTTATTCATTTCCCTGTTCAAAAACAGTGCATCTTAGATCCCAAATATTTGGACCTACCTCCAATAAGATGTTAAACCTTCGACTTTGGTAGTCAATAGTCAATAAACATTTATTAAGTGCCTACTATGTACTCTGAGGATTCAAATACACACAAAGACTCTCTCTGCCCTGAAGGAGCTTACAATCTAATTGAAGAAGACAATATACAAAAGGAAGGTGAAAAGCGTGCTATCCTGAACTGCAAGCATAATGTTCCAGGAATTGAAACCAAGTAAAGCTGCTGATGGAAAATGAAGAAAATATTCATTAAGAGAGCAATGTTTTTAGGGAGGGGGGTCAAAAAGGCAAACTCATCATCTAAGTCCAGGAAAGCTTGAGTCAAAAGGGATGGAACTGAAATCCCTCTCAAACACCTGGTGATTTCTAGAAAGCAACCCAACTAGAAAACAGAATGAACCAATGAAGAATTTAAAAAGCATTTATTAAGCACTTACTATGAGCCAAGTGAGCACTGTGCTAAGTGTTGGGGATACAAATTGAAAAACAGACAGATTCTGGCCTCAGGTAGCTTATATTATAATAGAAGAAAAAAAATACACATAGGAGAGTGGTGGCTAGGAAGGTGCACTTTGATTCAGAAAGTTAAGAGATAGTGTGTAGGGCCATAGGAAACACACCTCATCCAGAAATAATAGCAGAGTTAATTGAATTATGGTTCACAGTTCCCCGACTGGGGGGACTGGGTATGGGGAAGGAGAAGAGGAGAAAGTTTACACTGGGGAGGAAAATCATTTTTATATGAAAAAGTGAATGTTAGGCATTATACCACCTCTCCCTTCAATTAACTGTGGTTTCATCTTCAAGTGATATAAGCTTATTTTTTTCTATCACTATTAATTTCATGAAAATAGAATTGCAATTCTCCCTATAATTGTCCTGTTCACCTCAAAAAGTGGGTGTGGTGGTATGCCCTTGAGTAACCTTAAGAACACAAAGGCTCACAATCTCTTCCAATTTCCACTTGAAGGGAAGGGCCAGACTCTTTTCTTATCTCTGCTTGCTGTGGACTCAGGACTCGCTATCTCTGGATCTGACCCAGTCTCTGTGTGGTTAGGCACATGAGGTGGAGATTTTTGGTTTTTGATTATTTTTTTCCCCAAATAGTGAGAACAGTCATGCCCTACGTATTTGGGAACAGAATCTAGATAAGGCAAGGTCATGGGGGAAAGGGAAGCAGTAAGGCTAGACTTCAGAGCCCCCCAGAGGAAAAAAAAAAAAAGCTATTTAAAAAATAGGCATGGTCAGCGAAGGTGGTCCATGGCTGCTAGAGTAATTTTCCTGAAGTAGATCCAGATCTTGTCCCTCCCTTGCTCAGAAAACTTTTCTTACCTCATGCAAACAGCATTCAGAGTCAGAAACCTGAGTTCACGTCCTGGCTCTGATAATTAACTGCATGTGTGAATTTACCACTCAGTGGCCTCATCTGTAAAACGGGGATGATAATACCTTTACTATCTACTCTACAGGGTTGTTAGGCAAGTTTTTTTGCAAACCACTAAGGTACTATGTCAATGTGACTTGCTAATATTACCACTTGAAAAACCTTAGGTACCAGCCTTATCTCTATTGACTTCCTTTTCTCTCCCTTAACCTTGATTTATCTGGATTCAAGTTTCAAATATGGAAAGCAAAGTCTTATATTCACTGGGGAATGAAAAAGACCTCTGTATTCTGGTGGCATAATACAATGGGAAAAGTCCTGAATTTAAAGCACTCCTGGCTTCCCTAGCTTTCCTTCAAAATGCAGCCAAAATGGCAGGAAGCCTTTCCCAAAATCCTTAATTCTTCCTTCTGGTGATTATCTCTAATTTATTTTGTATATAATTGTTTGTATATAGTTGTTTGTATGTTGTATTCCCTGATAGACCATGAACTCCTTGGGAACAGCAACTGTTCTGTCTTTTACCTTTTTTTTTTTACCTTTTTTTTTTAAATCACCAGTGCTTAGTACATAATTCCTAGTTTATAGTAGTCTCTTAATAAATGCCTATTGATTTTATTGACTGATTCCAAGTTAGAAGACCTAATTTGAAATCAAGGTTGCCACTGACTAAGTGACTGGGTAAGTCACTCAATCCCCATATGTCTCAGCACATCTGTAAAATTGGAAAGTTGGCCAATATAATAAAAATAACAATTTTACCCAAACTAATCTATTTATTCAATGCCATCCCAATTAAATTACCAACAATTAATTTACTGAGCTAGGAAAGATAATAACAAAATTCATTTGAAAGAACCAAATATTAAGAATATAAAAGGAATTAATGAAAAAAATATAAAGAAAGGAGGTTTAGCAGCACCTTAAACTATACAAGTAATTATCAAAACTATCTGGTACTGGCTAAGAAATAGAAATATAGATCAGTGGAACAGAGTAGACATTTAATACACAGTAACAAATGATTATAGTAACCTTATGTTTGACAAATGTAAAGATTTGAGGTTTGGGGATAAGATTTCATTATTTGGTAAAAGTTGATGGGAAAGCTAGAAAGCAGTCTGGCAGAAATTGGGCATAGACCAATATCTTACACCACTTACCAAGTTAGAGTCAAAATGGATACATGGGAAGCAGCTAGGTGGCACAGTGGATGAAGCACTGGTCCTGGATTCAGGAGGACCTGAGTTCAAATCCAACCTCATACACTTGACACTGACTAGCTGTGTGACCCTGGGCAAGTCACTTAACCACATTGCCCCCCCCCCAAATGGATACATGACATAGACATAAAGGGAGATATAAGAAAATTAGAAGAACGTATTACCTATCAGACTTATGGACAGGAGAACAATTTATGAATAAACAAGAGATAGAGAGTATTGTGAGGTAAAAATGAATAATCTGAATTACATTAAATTAAAATGGTTTTATATAAATAAAACTAGTCTAGCCAAGATATGAAGGAAAACAAAATTGGTAGAAAATTTTTATAGGAAGTTTCTCAGATAAAGGTCTCATCTCAAATATATAAAGAGCTTTGTCAAATGTATAAGAATGAGTCATTCCTCAATTGATAAATGGTCAAAGGATAGGCAGTTTTTTGATGAAGAAATCAAAACTATATATAGTCAAATGCAAAATGATCTAAATCACTATTGACTAGAGAAATACAAACTAAAACAGCTTTAAAATATCATCTTGCACATATCAGATTGGCTAAAACAATAGAAGGGAAAGTGACAAATGATGGGGATGTGGGATAATTGGAACACTAATTCACTGTTGAAACTATAAACTGATCCAACCATTTTAGAGAGCAATCTGAAATTATGCTCAGAGAGTTATAAAACTGTATATACCCTTTGACCCAGCAATAGCACTAATAGGTCTGTTTTCCATGGTGATTAGGGGAAAAGGAAAATAAGTTTTAAAGTATTTATAGCAGCTATCTCTGAGATGGCAAAAAACTGGAAATTGAGGGGATGCCTGTCAATCGGAGAAAATCTAAACAAGTTCTGGTATAGGATTATAATGGAATACTACTGCATTATAAAAAATGATGAGCTGGCTGATTTTAGAAAAACATAGAAAACTTGCATGAAATAATGAAGAGTAAAACAAGCAGAACCAAGAGAACATTATATACTGTAACAGCAATATTGTTCTAAGAACAACTTTGAATGCCTAAGTCATTTTGAGAATTATAAATACTCAAATTATCTACAAAGGGCCTATGAAGGAAGATGCTATCCATATCCAGAGAAGGAAGTGATAAATAGATGTATAGTATGGTTATATGAATAGAAGTATGCACAGGATGGTTATGTATGTGTGTATATATACTCACACATATATACAAACATACACACATATTTGTGTCTAATGGTAGCCTTCTCTAGGGCATGGGAGGGAGGGAGGGAGGAAAAAAATCAAAAGTATACAACAGAGAACAAAAGAAAACTTAGAAGGAAGCACAGAAAAGCAGGGTAGTTTTGAAAAAATGACAGTTTTAAAAAAGAAACAGTGTGAAATAGAAATTCATGGTTTTATCATGAATTCTCTCTCTTTTTTTTTTTTTTTTTGGTGCAGCAATGAGGGTTAAGTGACTTGCCCAGAGTTTCACAGCTAGTGTCAAGTGTCTAAGACTGGATTTGAACTCAGGTCCTGCTGAATCCAGGGCTGGTGCTTTATCCACTGTGTCACCTAGCTGCCCCCTGAATCCTCTTTTTATGTTATGCTGTGTGCATGGAAAGTTTCTGTTATTTTTTGTCTTTTTGTACTGAAGTTCAAAATGAATAAAAATAAAATTAAATAAAATGGGAAATGGGATAAGATGACCTATAAGGTTGCTTCTGCTTCTAAATCAACACTCCTACCTTTTCCAACCATATTTGTCTCTACTCCCTTAACATGGATCCTCCAATGAAGTCAACTAGTTTTACTTTCAGTTCCGTAAACACGCTTTGCATTTTCTTTTTGCTTCTGCTCATGCAATTTACTCTGCTGAGAATGCTTTGAAAACCTCAATACAACAATCCTGTGAGGTAGGTACCTTGGCTTTTATTATACCCATTTTCCAGATAAGAAAATTGAGGCCTAGAGAGGTTATGTGACTTGCCCAAGATCCTACAGGTAGTATTCAAGGGACAGCCAGTATTTGAACACAGGTCCTCTGATGATGGTGATTACTAACAACAATAATAATAACTTACATTTATATAGTGCTTTAAGGTTCACAAAGTGATTTACAAATATCTCATTCTATCCTCACAACCCTGGGGGGCAGATGCTATTAGTATAAAAATTTTACCAATGAGAAAACTTAGGCAAAGAAAAGTTATTAAGTCATTTGTACAGAGTCACATAGCTAGTAAGTGTCTGGGTTCAAATTCAAACTTAGGTTTTCTTTATTTGGGGTCAAGCAATTCTATTCACTGTGCCCCCTAACTGCCTCCCAAATAATTTCACTGGACATTTTATTTTTTCTATTATTAAATTTTCTATTCTTTTCCACAGGGAAATGAATATTTCTTACTTTTTTTGGTATCCCCCACAGTCCCTAGAATAGTATTTTAGACATAGATGCTCAACTAATGTTTATTGAATGATCAAAAATTTGATTTGAGAAATGTGACAAGACCCTCTTACTCAATGTTATTGGGGGAGGAAGGGCAATGAGGGTTAAGTGATTTGCTCAGGGTCACACAGCTAGTAAGTGTCAAGGGTCTGAGGCTGGATTTGAACTCAGGTCCTCCTGAATCCAGGGCCAGTGCTTTATCCACTGCACCACCTAGCTACCCCTCAATGTTATTTTTTACTAACCTACCACTATTCTTGAAAGTTTCACAATTAGGAAAGGTGCCCTGAATAACAGAATTAAAGGCACCTACTAAAATAGAACTATTTTGCCTGGGAAGGGTAATACGATTACTAAAAGCAATATAGTAATATGAAAAAAGCAGTTGTGATATATAACTATTATAACATATAATGTATAGAATATTATAATAATATATAATAGTTATATATAACTCCTGTATGTGCATATGCATGTGTATATGTATATATCTGTGTATATATACATATGTGTGTATGTGTGTAAGACCTTAATTTTGAATCTTGGCTTTTCCACTTCATACTTCTATTATTTTGAGCAAGTCACTTATCCTGACTGAGTTTTAATTTCTTCATCTATAAAATTGGTTAATAACATTTCACTACTTACCTCGTAGGACTATAGAAAGGATAAAATGAGATAACTGATATGAAATCACGCTGACCACAAAATGCTATACAAGTATACATGCTAGTTATTATTATTATTATTAAACAATCAGCATGAATTTATTATATATCATATTAGCCCAAGGTGTCTAGTCAGGCCCTGACTGAAGAAATATGAAATAAACCAGGGAAATGTTCATATGAGTTATCAGGGAGAGAATAGGCTAGATAGAGTATTGAAGGGTACTAAAGTAAATCAGGGCAAGGAAGTGTGGGAAGTATATGAGCAGTATATGAGCTCAGGGAAAAGTAGAGGAAGAAGAAAAAGGGAGAACAATGGAAGGAGAATGGAGAAACTTAAAAGCAAATTTCAGCCATCGGATAATTTTACTTAAAGATGACTTTGATCCCCAAAGGTAAACTATTTACTTTGGGATGAAATGGAATAGTTCATTTTTCCCTTCTCCCAGTGATTACTCAGAAACCCTAAATTGTACCTGAAAAATCTTTGATTTCAGCATTGTAGGGAGCTCCTTGCATGGGAAACCCATCCATCAACACAGATCACTTTTACTTTAAAAGATAAGTCCTGGGGGGCAGCTAGATGGTACAGTGGTTAAAGCACTGGCCTTGGATTCAGGAGTACCTGAGTTCAAATCCAGCCTCAGACACTTGACATTTACTAGTTGGGTGACCCTGGGCAAGTCACTTAACCCCCATTGCCCCGCAAAAAAAAAAAAAAAAAAAAAAGATAAGTCCTAAAAAAACCAAAAAAACCAAAACAAAAAAAAGGGGGCAGCTAGGTGGCACAGTGGATAAAGCACTAGCCCTGGATTCAAGAGAACCTGAGTTCAAATCCAACCCCAGACACATGCCAATTACTAGCTGGGTGACCCTGGGCAAGTCACTTAACCCTCATTGCCCCACAAAAACAAAAGATAAGTACTAAAAAACAACCTGAAGGACATATTTAAAGTGGCTTGTCCCAGGTCACAAGGCTCATAAGTGTCAGAAACAGGCTTTGAACCCAGGTCTTCCTGATTCCAAACCCAGTCACACAACTCCAACCAGCACAACACCTCTGTTCACTGATTACTTAACATAGCATTCTTCCAAAAGCCTCAGTCCTCTTTTGGTATGTCTCTGAGTCCTAGAGACTCAGGATTTGGGGGCACCAAATTCAAATCCTGAACCTTCCTCCTTATCTTTGTATGCGTAGGAAAGTTCTCCAGACAAAACCATAAATATTCTTCCAGTGAAATTTATTGCTGGTGTTGGCAAACTCAAGGACAATCAGGTACTGAGTTCTAATCCAGCAACCCCACTTCTGACAGGGACAAGGAGACATAAATCTTTGTTTGGCCAACTGGTTATTTAAGAATTATGAAGAAATCACCACTATTGTCAAAAAAGAATTTCTTAAGTGTTCCATGATACATGGTGCTGTGTTGGACATTGATCAGAATATGTTGAATAGGTAGAACTTTAGCCTTCTGGGAGAGAACCCCTCCCCTTATATGGAAATCTTCCTCTTCCTTTAAGGTCCAGTAAGGGTGTCTCCTCATTGGTGTAGTTTTCACTGATCCCCCAAGTGAATGACTTCCCTCTTTCTTCCGATTTTCCTAGGATACTTATTTGGCATCTCTCCTTTGTCCCCATAACTCCTTACCTTATGATATACTGAACTGTGTACATATCATCTAGGACCAGTGATACAAGGTATATCTGTTGTCTAAGGCAAGCTAGATGGCACCATGAATAGAGTACAGAGTCAAGAAGACTCATCTTACTGAGTTCAAATGTGGCCTCAGGTCCTTACTAGCTGTCTGACTCTGGACAAGTCACTGCACCCTGTTTGCCTCAGTTTCCTCATCTGTGAAATGAACTGGAGAAGGAAATGGCAAACCACTCCAGTATCTCTGTCAAGAAAACTTCAAGTGGGGTTATGAAGAGTTGGACACAACTGAAAAATGACTGAACTGAAAAAAGCGCCAACCCAGGTAAATTCAGAGAGACTCATCACTATCTTGGTCATAGACTAATGAAATTGTAGCCACAGTATCTCTTGTTGATGAATTATATGGTAGTAGGAAGTTTACAGTCTGTACTGGTGAAGTGAAACCCCAAATTAGGAAATGACAGATTCTTTCTAGTTCAACTGTATTTGAACAAGAACCCTTTCCATCATATACCTACCCAATGATCACCCAGAATTTGTTGGACAGATCCAGCATCCAGAATTGGACACCTCCAATTAGGGAGAAATTCACAAGGCAACAATCCACTTTTGTATGACTCCAATCTATAGGAAATCTTTCTTTTACATCTACATGCTTCTGCCACTTTCACCCATTGCTTCTAGTTCTTTCTGCCCTTTAGGGACAAGCATAACAAGCCTACTTCCTTTTCCACACAACAACATGACAGTCATTGAAATATTGAAGAAATGTATTGTACATATGGTGTAAGCTACCTGAGGGCAAGGATTGTGTTGTTTTCCTTCTTTGTATCCCCAGTGTCTTGCAGGTAAGAGGCAGTTAGGTCTTGAAATAGATAGAAAGAGGGGCAGCTAGATGGCGAAATGGATAAAGCCCTGGCCTTGGAGTCAGGAGGACTTGAGTTCAAATTCTGCCTCAGACACTTGACACTAGCTGTGTGACCCTGGGCAAGTCACTTAACCCTCATTGCCCTGCCCCCCCCCCAAAAAAAAAGAAAAGAAAAGAAATAGAAAGCTCAGCAGACCTGAGTTCAGATCCTACCTCAGACACTTACTAGCCTTGTGATTCTGGGCAAGTCACTTAACCTCTCTGATCCTCAGTATCCTCATCTATAAAATGGGGGAAATAATAGCACCTCCCACATAGGGTTGTTATGAGGCTCAAATGAGATGACATTTGTAAAGCTTTGCAAACTTTAAAGCACCATATAAATGCTATTTATTGTTATTAAGAGATGTTTGATAAACGTTTGTTAAATTAAATGACTAGAATACCTACCTCCCAGGATTGTTGTGAGGATAAAATGAGATTATATTTGTATTGCAAAACACTTTGCAAACTTTAAAGCAGTATATAAATGTTGGTCACTATTATTGTTGTTGTTACTAGTATTTAGTAATGATAGAGACAAAGTATCTTTGTCTAGTTCAGGACCCAAAGGTCTAACAGGATGAACTTTAGAGTATGAACTCTAAAACCAGCAAAACCTGCCTTTGGCCATGCCCACAGGGAATAGAGAAACTCAGCAGTCTGACCTGCTGGACCAGTGGATCTAGCCAGATTCCCAAGTTTGGGGGAAATTCTGTGACTCTGGATCCTTGAAAGGAGTTATGGGAAAGAAAAGGAGACCACAGAAGGAGGAAGATGCCATAAGAAAAAAATCCATCTGACTGAACTACACAGAGGAGTGGGGCTAGAGGGAGGAGTTAGAGAGATGAACCTCACTCTGGGTTTCTTTCCTCCTCTGGGACCGAGTTGGTGGGTTGATGAAGAAGGCACTGGAGAAGGGTAAATAAAGGGGATGGCTCAAAGACCACCATAAATGACTGGCATTTTGATGAAGTTTGAATGGCTTATGGCCACCTGGGTGCTGCTTCCTCCATGTAGCTGCTAAAGGTATCCCTAATTCCCAGCTCAAAGTCCCTAATTCCCATCTTAACTATGAGTCAATCATTTCCAGGCCACTCTCCTTCCTGACTAGGACAGGAGGAAGAGAGAGAGGAAGACAGACAGGAGACCTGACCTCCTGGGCTGCCAGCCAAAAGCAGCTGGGGCTCACACTTTTGTTACCATGACTAACCCTTTTCCTATGCTATCTGGATTGTGCTCTATAAAAATGTATCCTGGCTTGTGTGTTATTATAGATAAAAGTGAGGAGATGGAGAATTTCTTTTGCCCTTGGGGAGGCAAAAATATTGTTATTTCCCTTTAGAGCTGAGGTGAGAGAGAGGTTTTGACTTTTTTTTTTAAACGGGGCAATGGGGGTTAAGTGACTTGCCCAGGGTCACACAGCTAGTAAGTGTCAAGTGTCTGAGGCCGGATTTGAACTCAGGAACTCCTGAATCCAGGGCCGGTGCTCTATACACTGTGCCACCCAGCTGCCCCCTTGACTTTTTAAAAAAATTAATTTTATCGAAATATTTTGCTTTTATATTGCCTACATTTCCCAAAGTAACCCTTTTCCCTCTGAATCCCCCAGGAATAACAAAGAATTAAAAAGAGGGGGGAAAACAGTCCAGCAAAGTCAACCAATACATCCAAAAAAAAAAAAAGTCTGACATTTCATAGTTTTCTACATCCATAATCCTTACCCCTCCCTGCACCCTCACCTCTGCGAAAAAGGGAGAAGAGGGGCCTTCTCCTACAATCATTTTTCTGCCTCAATTTACTTCATTTTACATCAGTTCATGTAAGTCTTCCTGTGATTCTCTGCTTCTTGGTTTGGATTTTTTTTTTTGTCAGGGCAAAGAGGATTAAGTGACTTGCCCAGGGTCACACAGCTAGTAAGCATGAAGTGCCTGAGGTCAATTTGAACTCAGGTCTTCCTGAATCCAGGGCTGGTGTTTTATCCATTGCGCTGCCCAATGGACCTTCTTTTAAAGAGTCATTTTGGAGCATGAGGTCAGGAAGGCTGAGAAAAGAGGTCCCCTCCCCCACTGGTGGGGGAGGGGAGAAATGCATCCCTATCCAATAAATGTAGAAAACTCCAGTCACAAAGGTAAAAGCCCAAGTGAGGTAAGAAATGTCAGCATTGACATTTGAGGCTTTCTAGAGAGTTTTTAAGCCAAGGACTCAAAACTTCATTTGCTAAAGGGCACTGAGGCAGTGTGGCTACACCAATCACTAGTTGATCCATTGCATTCCTAGGTGAATAGCACAGTTTCATAATTCATTTACACATGAATATATGTCAAATGTGTTTTATGCCATACATGAATATTTGTTGTTGCTCAGGCATTTTTAGTTGTGTTCAATTCTTTGTGACCCCATTTGGGGTTTTCTCAGCAGAAATACTGTAGTGGTTTGCTCTTCCTCCTCCAGCTCATTTTTTACAGATGAGGAAACTGAGGCAAACAGTTAAGTGAGTTGCACAGGGTCATACAGCTAGTAAGTGCTGGAGGCCAGATTTTAACTCAGGGAGATTAGTCTTCCTGACTCCAGACCTGGCACTCTATCTCCTGCACCACCTAACTGCACCTTTACATGAGTACAGCACAGGCTAACATACTATCCCAGCCATGCAGTACAACTAAATGGATTGTTTCCCCAACTCTGTTTAGGAAACACCACCTCCTTTGAAAACTTTCCACTTTGGGAAGCACTTGTCCTGTGGTTTAAGCCATTGACTGGCTCACAGGAAGCCAAGCTCCCTATGCCCATTACTTTGAAAGAGAAGTTGAAGGTTTATTCTTTGTCTTCTTTCTCTCTTCCCCCACGTCACCTTAAAACTCTCTCCAACTGAATCTTGTAGTCCTATAAGCATTGCTTGGAGGGGGGAGAGAGAGGGAGGAAGGAAGGGGAAATCCAGTAATATCTTTTCATGACTTCATAAGCAACTAGCCCTTTTGTAGAGCAAGAAAAATTGTTTTCACCATAATTCCCTGGTCGGGGGCACTTCCAGGCATCAGTCCATCGGATATGACCCAAGAATCAGGACAATCTGAAAAGGAAGTGCTAACCCTTCTTGCTGTTGACATCTGTGACTTGCTGGTCTCTAGAGTTACAGTGTATCTTGATATACCCAACAACAGATTAAATGAATTTGCCATAAGATCTCTTTGCAGGCACACAGCATGAGACTTGGGTTTCATCAGAGAACATGTGAACACAGCAATTATTTTGCATAATCTTCTCCTTGTAAACACCCTCTTGGGTGAGTCATGAGACTCTCTTGGCAGCCTGCTTCTGGTGCCACATTTCATTAAAATAAATATAATTTCCTAAAGATGCATTTCTCTAGTTAAATGGTTTATATAAATTATAACTACAGCATTATATATTAATGTAATATGGAGGTACATTTCTAAAGAAACGTTTATTGGCAAGCTGTCGTTTTTAATGAGCAGGAGTTTATATAAACTAATGGGCAATATTTCTTTGCTATATGATGGGTAGATAGATTTCACAATGGATATAGTGCCAGGAAGATTCATCTTCTTGAGTTCAAATCTGGCCTCAAACACTTAGTAGCTGTGTGACCCTGAGCAAGTCACTTAACACTATTTGTCTCAGTTTCCTCATCTGTAAAATGAGCTGGAGAAGGAACGGCAAACCACTCTAATATCTGTCAAGAAAACCCCAAATGGGGTCAATGAAGAATCAGACATGACCGAATGACAACAAAAATGATTACTTTTTTTTCAAAAGTTTTACAAGCTATTATCAATTAAAATTAATGCCGTACATTTTTTTTTTTTGGTGAGGCAATTGAGGTTAAGTGACTTGCCTAGGGTCACACAGCTAGTAAGTGTTAAGTGTCTGAGGCTGGATTTGAACTCAAGTCCTCCTGACTCCAGGGCCTGTGCTCTATCCACTGCGCCACCTAGCTGCCCCTAATATCATACATTATTGCCAATAGATGAACAAAATCTAAATCTAAAGGGTCCAAAACAATACATAACCTCAAAATCTTTAGAGTGGGTGGATTGATATCCTTAGTTTATTTCCAATGGGAAGTGGGTAAAAGGATTAGAATGGACAGTAGTGAAATGAGCTTTTTTCTCAAAGAAGTAAGCTTGAAGTATTCTATCACTGAAAGTATTGATGTAGAGGGCTCCTATTTGCCTCTAGGATAAAATATAAATCCTCCCACTCTGCCTCCAGTCTATTTTTCCAGGCTTATTTTGCATTACTCTTCTATGTGCGCTCTGTGGTCCTACCAAAGCGATCTGCCTGTAGTCCCCAAATATTCCATTTTCTGCCTCCTTGCCTTTGCAGAGGATGTGCCCCATGCCTGGAATTTACTCATCACCCTAGCCCTCGATTCTGTTTCTCTCAATCCATAGTTCACATGCCACCTCCAACTAATTTCCTTAGTTGTTTATGTCTTTCACTTCTCTGTGTAAACTCGTGAGTTTACTTGTATTGTGAGTCTTCCCTGCCCCTCTCTCCCACCCCAACCCCAATTCAATATTAATCCTAGCCCAAGTCAAGTCAACAAGTGCCATATAGTTGTCCCTTCCTCATCCAGATTTTCTCCACTGCGTTTTGATATATTGCAGGTTGGCATAAGAAATTAAATGGGAATTTTTTGTGGGTTTTGGGGAAGCCGCAGATGATGTGAGAAGGCCAGCTGGCAACACAGGGCCTATGACCAAATACTTAACCCAAATT
Organism: Dromiciops gliroides; assembly: GCF_019393635.1. Taxonomy (NCBI): domain Eukaryota; kingdom Metazoa; phylum Chordata; class Mammalia; order Microbiotheria; family Microbiotheriidae; genus Dromiciops; species Dromiciops gliroides. The sequence goes on along the minus strand of NC_057861.1, from coordinate 542,440,017 downwards.
TTATAATAAGGTACTGTAAACAAACACTCCATAAAAGAAAAAGTTCACTTCTTCCTTGGCACAAAGGGAGCGCCAAAAAGATTTACTTGGATTTTTCAGATTGCCTGAGGGGAGGTGGGGGCAAGGGGGGAGAGTAGGGTGGGGCCTGATGTGGATGGGATGCTTTGATGTGACAAGCTCTGTCCTAAGTGTTGTGTATACAAATACAACAAAGAAGTTCAAGAAGCCAGTATTTCTATGGAAGAAGACAATACATAAAAGGGATAGGCGGTGTAGGAAGAGACGATGGTCCCCAGTGTGGGGGTGTTGGAGAGAAAGTCTGGGATAGTAGCTGAAGGGAAATAAAGACTTGCTTGGTCTGGGCCTTCTCCTTCACATGGAAGCTCTGGGAAGAACCAGCCAATCAGAGGAGAAGCGGGAGGCAAAAGGTATTTCCAACGTTTGAAGTTGAGGGGCAGAATGAGTTTCCTGGCTAAAAAAAAAGATTTCTGGAGCATTGTATAGAAAGTCCCAGAGAGTAAGAGCACAGCCTAGAGAGGAATGAATGTAAGTTCCTTGTGGGCAGGATTTGCTAGGTCTATCACGGTGTTAAGAACAGAGTAGGAGTTTGATAAATATGTGTTGAATTGCATTGGATTGATAATGACTTTCCAGGGGTTGGCAGAGAGAAACTTTGATTCCTAAGGAAGACTTCAACAAGGGGCCTACTGTTTACCTTTCCCCAGATACTCCTCTCCTTTGCTTTCTCCTCTTGATCTGATTCTTCTACCAATATCCTCCCCATTCCAGGAATATCCTGTCCTCATCTTCCCTTTTTTTCCTTTACCTCCTCTTTCATTCCTAAATACTGCCAATTCATCCCAATGCCATCTCTCCATCAGTATCTCATTCTGTCCTGGATGGAATATGAGCTAAAAAGCCTAAAAGTTTTCTTCTAATACTAAGGCTCAATAATTGTATAATCCAAATATTTTGGAAAGTTTAAGGTAGAATTATTCTAAACTAGGCTGTTTTATGAATTGCTTAAGGAATGGGCAAATGTGTGAAGGGATCAATTTGGGGAACACTATCTCTGACTTGCCAGAGAAGTCCCTGGACCTTAGTTGCTTGAGGTACACAAAGTTAAGTGACTTGCCCAGGGTCACACAGCTAGTAAGCATCAGAGGAAGAGTTTGAATATAAATCTTTCTGACTCTGAACCCAGCTCCCAGAACACCAGAGCTTTTGCAAACCTTAAAGACCTTCATAAATGAGAGCTCTAATGAGAATAATGTGTCTGTGCTCTGGACCTACTTCCCCAAACACATACAAACTTCCCAGGGCTAGATCCCTGAGGGCTTGTGGGGGTCTATCTCTAGCCTGAACTTCTTTTCTGGTGTGTACCCTCCCCCAGAGTTAACACCCAGTGATCAGTGCCCTAGTTCCTTTTAACTAATTAACATCAAATAGCTTTTACAAAGATAAATATTTACTGGGAAGACAAAGCAAGAACAGAAGTTGAAAAAGCATTCCCCCCAACATCAGAGTGCACAATAGTCAGTAAACATTTATTAAGTGCTTACGATGTGCCAGGCAAAAAAAGAAGATACAAAAAGAAGCAAAAAAACAACCCCTTCCCCAATGTCAGGGACTCCAGCTCCTAGGTTAATGGTGGCTTTCACTCTCTTGTCCTATCAAAGCTCACAAAGTACTCTTTCACCTAAAAGCCAAAAAAAAGATGAATGCAACAAAGATTATTTTCCCCTACAAGGGAAAGAAACCAGAAAGAACCCCGATGTATACCAGAAAATAAATTCAATGTGTGGCCATTTAATTCAAGAAAAAAATATTTAATCAACTAGGAGTTTGATCCATCCTATACAAAGCAATCTCTACATCAAGCCAAATCTGACAACTTCTGTACCCCATCCTTGTCCTCCCCTCTCCAGTCTCTCTCTAGTCCTTTTCTCACTCCATTCCTCAAGCCCGGAGTGGACTTTCCTTTTCATTACATCTCTTCCTTCAAGGCCCACTTCAGATGGCACAAAACTGTATCTGTGAAGCCTTCTCTTAACTGTTTAGATGAAAGTACCCCAGAGGTCTCCTCAAACTTCTCATGGTTGGTGATCCCTACGTATCCTTCAGACATCACACCCTATATAATACTTATCTCTGTTCCCATCTCAGGGTATTAACTCTTCAAAGGCAGAGCTTGAACCTTATTTAATCTTTGTATTCCCAGCGTGTAGACCAGAATATAATAGGTGTTCAAGAAAATATTTGTTGAATGAAGTTGAACTGAATTAGTTAGGCTGCATTTTGGGCCAAATTGGTTAAAAACCCTGACAAACCCTTGGCAGAGGTTATGTCTACACAAATATAATAACTGCCAGCTGAAAAGTGAAAAAAAAGTCAACAAACTGGCTATTTATCTACAAGATGTAGGTGACATAGTGGTGAGAGCACTAGGTCTAGAGTCATGAAGACTGGGTTCAAACCCAGCTTCAGAAACTATCTGTGTGGCCCTGGACAAGTCACTTAACCTCTATCTGCTTCAGTATCCTCAATTGTAAAATGGGAATGATAATAGCACCTACCTCCCAGGGTTTGGGAAGATCAGATGAGATAATATCCATAAAGTGCCTGGCGCACAGTAAGGGTTAATGTTAGCTATTACTATTTTGTAGACACAATTCCAGCTATTGAAGACATTGGTTGAATGGATGGGTGGATGGATGATAGGTAGATAGATAGATAGATAGATAGATAGATAGATAGATAGATAGATAGATAGATAGATGGATGGATGGATGGATGGATGGATGGATGGATGGATGGATGGATGGATGGATGGATAGATAGATAGATAGATAGATAGATAGATAGATAGATAGATAGATAGATAGATAGATAGACTGAGTAATATAACATAAAGAGTTATAAAATGGAGCAAGGAGACTTGCATTCTAATCCTGTCTCTGCAAGTGCTAGGTTACTGTGACCTTGAGTATATTATTTCACATCTCTTTGTTTGAGTTTCCTTATCTTCCAACTCAGGAGGAAAAGAAGTTATAATAGATAATTTCTACATTCCCTGCTTACTCTCAATTTGGAGGCAGAAGGCTTGGCTTCAAGGGCAGCTAGATGGTGCAGTGGATAAAGCACTGGCCCTGGACTCAGGAGGACCTGAGTTCAAATTTGGCTTTAGACACTTGACACTTACTAGCTGTGTGACCTTGAGCAATTCACTTAACCCTCATTGCCCTGAGGGGGGGGGGGGGACTTGGCTTCAAATCCCAGCTCTGCAACTTAAGCCAATTAACCTCAGTTTCTTCATCTGTAAAATGAAGGGGTTGGACTAGAAGAAGGGTTGTTCATCTATTTTTGTGTCATGGATTCCTTTGGCAGTCTATCGAAACCTTTGTACCCCTTCTCAGAATGTTTGTTGCTAATGTTCATTATTTTTAAAAATAATATTTTATTTTGCCCAGTTACATATAAAGACTAATTTTTTTTTTGGTGGGGCAATGGGGGTTAAGTGACTTGCCCAGGGTCACACAGCTAGTAAGTGTCAAGTGGCTGAGGCTGGATTTGAACTCAGGTACTCCTGAGTACAGGGCCGGTGCTTTACCACTGCACCACCTAGCTGCCCCTAAAGACTAATTTTAACATTCATTTAAAAAAATTTGTTTTGAGTTCCAAATTTTCTCTCTTCATCCCTCACCTCCTCCTCCCTTAACACAGTAAGCAATTTGATATAGGTTATACAGCTTACATTTGTTATTAAAGGAAATGCTAGATTTTGGTTAGTTAGTGAAAATAAAGATGTAATTTTTTCCCATTCACATTCAAGGATGTCCTGAACTCTCTCCTTGGAGATCTATAGATCCTTCATTAAGAATCCCTGGGAAGATGATCTCTAAGGTCACTTCTACCTTTAAGTCCTGTGATCTTATAATTCCTCCGTCAATGCACATGAACACTGCTCTCTAACATTAGTTTTGTTTGTTTGTTTGTTTGTTTGTTTGTTTACATATAAGGTATTTTATTTTTTCCGTTACATGTAAAGATAGTTCTCAACTTTTGTTTATACAAGCTTTACAATTTCAGATTTTTCTCCCTCCCCCCTCCCCTAGACAGCAGGTAATCTGATATAGGTTATATCTATATATCTATATACATATACATATATATATATACACACACATACATATATATATATATCCATAATAACATTAATCCTATTTCTGCATTAATCCTGTTATAAGAGAAAAAATCAGGGCAGTAATGCAAAACCTCAAAATAGAAAAAAAAAAAACCAACAGCACCCAAAACAAAAGAAATAGTATGGTTCAATCAGCATCTATACTCCACAGTTCTTTTAACATTAGTTTTTGTTGTTTTCAGTCATGTCTGCCTCTTCATGACCCCATTTGGAATGTTTTTCTTGGCAAATATGCAGGAGTGGTTTACCATTTTCTTTTCTAGCTCATTTTACAGATGAGGAAACTGAGGCAAATAGGATTAAGTGATTTGCCCAGGATCACACAGTTACTAGGTATCTGAAGCCAGATTTGAATTCAGGAAGATGAGTTTTCCTGACTCCATACTTGACATCATTCACTGTACCACCTAGCTGCCCATGACTTCAGTAGGCATTTTTTTTTCTTTTTTGGGGAGGGATGGGGGGGGAGATTGAGTTTCATCTTACTCAGGTTGTAAATTAGCCACTCATAGACCCAATCCCCCAACATTGATTGGAAAAGAAGCTTTAACTCGCCCCATTTTTCCACTGGACCCTCCTTAGACAGCCTGCTGGACCAAGGTCTCCCCACATTGGTGCCAGATTTACTTGTGGACACTGTTGGCTTTAGCCCTATTGTTGCTCAGAATTCCTAAACTTTAGTGATCCACCAGCCTCAGACACCCCCAGTAGCAGAGATTACAAGTGTACACTTCCATGTCCTGCCTTTGGTAGGTAATCTTCAAGAGTTGTGGTGGCTGAAGAATTCTGGATTTAATTAAACAGGTGCTCTGAGAATAGTCATATCTCCATCAAGTCATATCACTATCAAGAGGGGCAGCTAGGTGGCACAGTGGATAGAGTGCTGAGCATGGAGTCAGGAAGACTCATCTTTCTAAGTTCAAATCTGGCTCCAGATGCTTGCTAGCTGTGTGACCCTGGGCAAGCCACTTAATCCTGTTTGCCTCAGTTTCCTCATCTGTAAAATGAGCCAGAGAAGGAAATAGCAAACCACTCCAGTATCTTTGTCAAGAAAATTCCAAATGGGGTCACAAAGAGTGGGATATCACTGAAAACTGAATGAACAACAACACTATCAAGACTATAGTTCTATTGTTCAGCTCTTTCCCTCCTACCCCCACTTCCCCAGTATCCAGCAAGAGGTTAATTCAACATCTTGAAGCTTTGTGCTTCTTGTTAGAATGTTAGAGATTCTTTTATTTTAAGTATATTCCATAAGAAAAACTCAATATGTGCCAGGCACTGTGTTAAGGACTTTACAACTATAATCTCATTCAATCTTCACAACAACCCTGAGAGGTTATTATCATTCCCATTTTTACAGATGAAGACACTGAGGCAAAGAGAGGTTAAGTGACTTGCCCAGGTAGTACATATCTGAGTCTAGTTTTGAACTCAGGTCTTCAAGCCGAGTGCTCTTGCCACTATGCCACCTACATCTTGTAGTTATATAGCCAGTCCATTGAGCTTTTCACTGTGGAAGAGATTCTTTTGTTTTAAGTATATGTTCCATAAGAAAAATATACATATACAAAAAAAGTAAGAAACAGTAAGAACTTCCTTTCAATTAATCAATCAACAAATATTTATTAAATGCTTATTGCATGCCAGACCCTCTGCTACACCCCTAGATATATAAATGTATCTCATCTTTACTAGCTTTTCCTTTGAGGTCAAGGGGAAAGGAAACCCAAGGCAAAGAGAATTCCCATGAGGCTGCTTAGGAAACACCAAGAACCCTGGAGGCAGGAAGTGAAGTCAGCAAACCAGTTTATTTAGAGCATAGTCACATCCAGAAACAACACAGGCAAGGGAGGGGGACGACTCCCTTAGGTAGAGAGTGGCACCAGAGATGTGACCTTACTGGGGAACCTATAGAAGAGTTAATATGGGGTCAAGGCAGTTTCCTCTTTCCTCAACCCTTAGTCAAAGTGGTTAGACATGGGCAGGACCTGATGCCAAATCATCTCCTCTGAGAAAGACAGTATGATTAACCGATGATAATGCAATGAAGGACTTTTTTCCTGATAATTATTTAGAAAACATAAGGTGGAGAAGAAAAATTTGGATAGTGAAGAAACTAGAACATTCTGGTAGGGGCAGCCCAGAGTGGGTGAGCCAAAGGTCACTACAAACTATAATGCCTGCTTTCCTAGTGCTTATGTTTTATTAGTAGATTAGTATTGGAATAGATCTTATTGATCTATAACTTGGAGCCCTTGGTTTTGAAGGGAATAAACCTTTATATAGCACCTATATGTCAGGCACTGTGCTAAGCACTTTTACAAATATCTCATTTGATACAACAACCTTGCAAGGTGTTATTATCCTCATTTTACAGTTGGGGAAACCAAGGCAGAAAGGGATGACATGACTTGTCCAGGGTCTAACAGGTAGTAGATGTCTGAGGTAAAATTTGAACTTAGGTCTTCTTGAATCTTGGCTCACTGTTCTATCCAATGTGCCACCTATTGCCTCATTTGGTTTGGGTTGCTTTTTGCTACAAGCAGAGTTTTTGTCTTCTATATTTGTGTTTTATTCCTTTCCTCTGATATTATTGCATAGTATCAAATGCATAATTTGAAAAAAAGATATGCAGAGCAGGAATGATTGCAAACAAGCCCTGAGTCATTTCAGGCATTGGACCTAATTGAAGAGAAAGACCTCCTTTATATTATCTTAGTATTTTAATCACTCATAGTTCAGTGACAGTCACTCTGTCTTATCTCTTTAAAAAGCAAAATTTAAAAATAACTTTTAAAAATTAAAAATCTTTACCTCTGTATTGGCCTTAGGCCTCTAAAAGGAACATTATCCTGTTTCTTGTTTGTTTCAAATAAGGTGCTAAAGTAGAAGTTATTTTCACCAGTCAACCAGTTGTATATAATTTAATGCCATATATTGCAAGCATTTAACAATAAATCCTTTACCTGACTCAATGGACCAATAAGTTTCCTAGAAAAACCAAGAGTGAGAACAAGATTATGCCTCATTAAGGGTCAATGGGTCAATGCCCCCCCCCCAGCTCAGATCATATAGGTATTACCGGCAATTACTGGCTTAATGGAAAATTTTCTTTGAACATCCATATTGCTTGTTCATGTTTTCAAAGTGACCAGTATGAAAGGACAAAGCTTTCTGCCATTGAAGTGGGTTGATAAGTAGCATTTAATCCAACCTTAACTCACTATGCCTGCATTATGTTTCTGGTCAATTAATCAATCTATCAACAAGCAATTATTAAACATCTACTGTATGCCAGTTACAGAGGATACAAAGAATAAAATAATCTGTACTCTAAAGGAGTCTGCATTCTAAATGGGTGAGGCAAGAAGTGCATATATGAGTAAATGCAGAATAAATATAAAGAGAATAAATACCAAGTAGATAAATTCAAGGTTGTTAGGAGGACAGGGCATTTCCTTCCTTCCTCCCTCCCTCCTTCCCTCCTTCCTTCCTTTCTTCCTTCCTTCCTTCCTTCTTTCCTTTCTTTCTTTAAGTTTTCTTATACAAAATGACTAATATGGAAATGCTTTACATGATTGCACATGTATAATCTATATAAGATTGTTTACCATCTCAGGAAGGGGCAAGGGGTAGGAGGAAAAGAGGGACAGAATTTGGAATTTAAAAAGCTTTTTCTAAAAAAATCAATTGTTGGGCCAGCTAGGTGGCGCAGTGGATAAAGCACCGGCCCCGGAGTCAGGAGGACCTGAGTTCAAATATGACCTCAGACACTTAACACTTACTAGCTGTGTGACCCTGGGCAAGTCACTTAACCCCAATTGCCTCAAAAAGAAAGAAAGAAAAATCAATTGTTAAAAAATTATTTTAACATGTAATTGGGGAAAAATAATTTTTTTTAAAAAAGCTAAAAAGAGGAATTTATATTTTATCTTAGAGCAATAGTAAGCCACTGGAGTTTGATGAGTAGGGGAGTGACCTGGCCAGATCTGCACTTTGTCATCTGTGTAGAAAATAAGCTAGAGTGGTAAAAGACTTCAGGAAAAAAAAAAAAAGAAGAAGAAGAAGAAGGAGAAGGAGAAGGAGAAGGAGAAGGAGAAGAAGAAGAAAGAAGGAAAGAAAGAAAGAAAGAAAGAAGAAAGAAAGAAAGAAAGAAAGAAAGAGAGAAAGAGAGAAAGAAAGAGAGAAAGAAAGAGAGAAAGAAAGAGAGAAAGAAAGAGAGAAAGAAAGAGAGAAAGAAAGAGAGAAAGAAAGAAAGAAAGAAAGAAAGAAAGAAAGAAAGAAAGAAAGAAAGAAAGAAAGAAAGAAAGAAAGAAAGAAAGAAAGACTTCAGGCAGGGAAACCAATTAGGAGGCTATCACAATAGTTCAGGTAAAAGGTGATAAAGGCCTTAATTAAGATAGTGGCCATGTGAGTAGAAAGAAGGGGAAGAAGAATGTGAGATGCAAAAGTGGAAACAAAAAGATTTGCTAAAATATGAGGAATAAATGCAGAGGTGTGCTGGTAAATGTTTGATAACCAGTTTTTTTTTTATTTTTTGTGGGGCAGGGTCACACAGCTAGTAAGCGTCAAGTGTCTGAGGCCGGATTTGAAGTCAGGTCCTCCTGAATCTAGGGCCGGTGCTTCATCCACTGTGCCACCTAGCTGCCCCTGCTAGACAAACTTTTAAGTTCTATATGCATTAATATTTTTCCCATCACTTACTCTAGATAATCAAACAAACAATAAATCAAACTTTGAACTGTAGCTTTTGCCTATTTCTAAGGATAAGTGCTCACAATGAAAATTTAACAATTGGCTCTATAAGATGGTTTGAGCTGTCTCCAACACACCTCCCTGCTAAGGGAAAGGGAGTAGTCCAGGATAATACAAAAAGTATAAAACTAAAAGACTAGAAAAAGTGGGGTGCTTTTGTCAAAAAAATAGGGAAGTTTGGCAGAGAGATGGATTTGAGAGGAAAAATAACAAGTTCTTTTTTGAACACGTTAAGTTTGGCACATTTCTGGGATATCCATTTTGAAATGTCTACTATGTAGTTGGTGTTGTGGCACCAGAATTTAGGGCAGACACTAGGGCTGGAAATATAATATGTCTGAGATCAATGAGTAGCAAGATTCTGAGGCTATGCAAAATGCTGTTATTTTCCATTTATATTAAAGCATTTACTAGCCTTGATCTTGGCGGGGGTGTTATATGAAAATTAGTATTTACAAGATTGAAGATGCAAAACATCTATTCCTTCATCATTTGTTATAGGAATCATATATAGTAGATTTCTTTGTTGTTGTGGTGGTGATGGTTGGGTTTTTGCTGGGGAAGAGGGGAAGGAAGGGAGATTGAAAGCCTGGGAATTCCTTCTAAAGAGACAGATGAACTCTACCCACATAGTATAGCCTATATTCTAGGGATTGCCTGAGGCCAACAGAGTTAAAAGATTTACCCAGGTGAGGTAAGTATCAAAAACCAGATTATAAACCAGTCAGTCTTCCTGACTCCAAGTCCAGCACACAAAGTCAGACTTCCTCTCAACAGAAGGGTAAAAATCAGTCAAACCGGGGGCAGCTAGGTGGCACAGTGGATAAAGCACTGGCCCTGGATTCAGGAGTTTCTGAGTTCAAATCCGGCCTCAGACACTTGACACTTACTGGCTGTGTGACCCTGGGCAAGTCACTTAACCCCCATTGCCCCACCAAAAAAAAAAAAAATCAGTCAAACCAATTTTACTGTGTCATATAAACTTAAAAAAAAAAAAAGCGTTGATGAATGTTTTTATACTTGTTAATCAGTATTTTATGCCATGCTGACACAGTCTGTTAAAAAGATGAAAATTACTTGTGAAGATGAGAGGAACTACCTAGATATTCCAAAGTTAAACATTTCTTATTCCCTTCAAAGGAGCAAGCCAACCTTCCTTCCAAACATTGACCCACAAATGCAGATTTGAAAAATCAGCAAAGTGATCATGTTCATTTCTAGAAATCTAAGACACAGACAATGCCAAAATCACACACACACAAATGCACCGCCCAAAGCTGTAAAAACATAACTAGACAACAACAATCTTTCAAGCAAAATAAAAAATTAATAACAAATTATTCAAGAATCCCCACCAGAAATAAAACACTCCACTTCCCTCAGTTGATTCAATTATCTCTCTAAAAAAAGGGCTGGTTTTTTTTTAACACCTCCCACACAGACAGCAGATTCAGTCAGTTGGTGAGGATAACAGTGCATAATCTAGATAGAAGCATGAGGCCTAGGGTGTAGAACAAGAATTACATGAACTGCTTAAGGCAGGAGAAGATAAGTCCCTGATATTCCTAAGAGTAAATGTTTGGAAATGTTCATTTTTTATTTTTTGGGGGGGTTTTCTTTCTTTCTTCTCTCTCTTTTTTCCTTCCTTCTTTTTCTTTCTTCCATCTTCTCTTCTTCCCTCCTTTGCCTCCTTCCTTCCTTCCTTCCTTCCTTCCTTTTCTTTCCTCCTGTGTAAATGAAAGAGCTAACCGTGGCCATATCCTAATACTGATTGATACAGAAGTTTAAACTTGCTCCCTTTTTTTCTGACCTGCAAGCTATTCACCCCCTCCTTAGGTAGCCTTTGGCCCTCAGCTCCCTGAAGATTCCACATAGTGGTGTAGTCTTTGTTCCAATACTTCAATTAGCTTTAGCTCTAAAGTATCTCAAAACTCCTGAATTCAGGCAGAAAGCTGGGAAACAATTTTTGTGGCCAGTACTTCTGATAAAGGCCTCATCTCTAAAATATATAGGAACTAAATCAAATTTATAAGAATCCAAGTCATTCCCCAATTGAGAAATGGGTCAAATGATATGAACAGGCAGTTTTCTGATGAAGAAACCAAAAACAATTATCTCTTATGAAAAATGCTCTAAAATCACTACTGATTAAAGAGATGCAAATTAAAACAACTCTGAGGTACCACCTGACACCTATCAGATTGGCTAAAATGACAAAAAAGGAAAATAAAAATGTTGGAGAAGCTGTGGGAAAATTGGAACACTGATGCATTGTTGGTGGAGCTGTGAACTGATCCAACCATTCTGGAGAGCAAATTGGAATTATGCCCAAAGGGCGATAAAGCTGTCCTTACCCTTTGACCCAGCAATACCACTTTTGGGTCTTTTCCCCCAAAGAAATCATGGAAAGGGGAAAGGGACCCGCATGTACAAAAATATTTATAGCTGCCTCTTACATGGTGGCAAGGAATTGGAAGTTGAAGGGATGCCCACCAACTGGGGAATGGTTTGGACAAGTTGTGGTATATGAATACAATGGAATACTATTGTGCTGTAAGAAATGATGAGCAGGAGGAGTTCAGAGAAACCTGGAGGGTCTTGCGTGGGCTGATGATGAGTGAGATGAGCAGAACCAGAAGAAACATTTGACACAGTATCATCAGCATTGAGTGTTGATCTACTGTGATGGACTATATTCTTCTCACCAATGCAATGTACAGAAGAGTTCCAGGGAACTCAATGATAGAAGAGTATCTCCAAATCCAAGAAAAAAAAAAAGAACTGTGGAGTATAGATGCTGAATGAACCATACTATTTCTTTAGTTTTTGGTGCTGTTGTTTTTTCTATTTTGAGGTTTTTCGTCATTGCTCTGATTTTTCTCTTATAACATGACTAATGCAGAAATAGGATTAATGTTATTTTGTGTGTGTGTGTGTGTGTGTGTGTGTGTGTGTGTGGTGAGTGTGTGTGTGTATATATATATATATATATATATATTATATATTATAAAACCTATATCAGATTACCTGCTGTCTAGGGGAGGGGGAAGGGAGGGGAGGGAGGGAGAAAAATCTGAAATTGGGAAAGCTTGTATAAAACAAAAGTTGAGAACGAGCTTTAACATGTAATGGGAAAATAAATAAATAAATAAATAAATAAATAAATAAATAAATAACTCCTGAATTCAAAACAATCCACCAGCCTCACCTTCCCAAGGAAGCAAGGATGACAGGCCTGTATCATCCGCTTGACTTCTACAATATTTCCCAATGAAAAGGTTCATCGTCAAAGCCTTAATGAATCCCTGATTACCAAAGCATCTAGGATAGTTTCTGTAACTGTGACTATACAGTTTTCACCTTAAATTCCTTTTCAGCTAGAGATTCATTTTATAAGTAATAATCTGCAGATTGGCAATAACGAACACATAAGTGTCTTTTTCTTGAGAAGCTCTAATGTTTTGGGGCTACAATGCCAGACAGAGGCCCTCAATTTGTGAAACTGATGAGTTTCTAAAAGTTGGTCTCTAAAGTTGAATTTCTGCAAATAAAATGATTTTTTAAATGCACTAATGGTGACTTGTCAAGGCAACATGGCTTCATAGATAGAGAGCTGGCATAATCTGTGTGCTTCAAGACCTATCTCTAAAACATACTAGCTTTGTATTCATGAGCACCTTAGAACATTTCATGGTACCAGTAAGCACTTATACATACTTGTTAACTGATTATCCAATTCTGGGCAAATCATGTCAACTCTTAGTGCTCATGAATACTCTCTAAGGATATTAATTTCAGGACAGTTGCTGATCTCCATTGGTAGAGAAGTGGTTTCCTGAATAGATCTGGAAAAAAAGGAGTGATTTTAAATCATTTTATTTTTAATTCTCTGACAAAGTTGAATAAAAGAAATATGAATTCTTCATTTTTTCAATTAAATTCTATTTAATAACTTTACTAAGTGCTTTTTGATTGGACTGGAACTATGATTTCTTTGGTATAGGTAATCATGTACCAATTAAGTGTTTACTATGGACAAATTCAGATTTTTTTGGGGGGGTGGGTAGGGCAATGAGGGTTAAGTGACTTGCCCAGGGTCACACAGCTAGTAAGTGTCAAGTGTCTGAGGCCACATTTGAACTCAGGTTCTCTTGAATCCAAGGCCGGTGCTTTATCCACTGTACCACCTAGCTGCCCCCCTATTTTATTTTTCTTATCCCTTCCCTTCCTGTTTGTTTGTGTAGGCTCTCCCAAGACCAAACCTAGTCCATAAGTGACTAGATTCAGAGCTAAGAGGAGTGAAGGACCCAAGTCCCTTGGGCCAGGCAAAGGCTCTTATTGCTACACTAACATTGAATTCTAGATTATCTTCAGCTATTTAGTCAATCTACAAGCTGAAAACCATTCCCAGGTCTGGATTTTTCATCAGAAAATAAACAATTTTCTTATAGCATTGAAGAATCATCTTTGTCATGGGCATGTACTTAATTTGGGGGGATAGTTAATTTGGGGTTACTAATTTCCTATACTTTTTATCATATCAGACTTCCAAATTTCTGCTTTAATTTCATTCCTCAAATAGTCTTATAGATTTTCAAATTGGTATTTGTCAATATATAAATGGTTTCCACCTCATTTGTAAGATTTTCTCTTGGACTATGAAACTCCTATTTCTGTGGTAAATTAAAACTAGGATCTAAATGTAGATCTTCTCTGTTGGCATCCTGTAGATTCTAGTCTTTTGTACCTTGCCCTCTTTTTCTGATACCTCAAGCAATTTCTCATTTGATTTCCTGGAATATGGTATTAAATTATTTTTATTCATATATTTCTAGCAAATAATCCCGAGACTGTCTCACTAAGCTATTTTCTTGTTTCTTGTGGAGATCTGAAATTTTATTTTTTATCTTTCTTAACTGTTTGTTCTTCTATCTCTAAATTTTTTCAATCCTAAACTGATCAACTTTTCAGAGGAATATATTGTTTCATTAAAATGTTCTACTATCTTTTTTGTGTTCTCAATGTTCATATTTGTCCCTTTGAATTCTTCCTTTATCAATCTTATTTCCAATTGTAGAGATGCCAGTTCTTCCTTCATATCTTTTATTGTAATTATAAACAATTCTGGATTTTCTTGCAGCAGATGCATTCTCTCTTTCAGCGTTGTCATTGTTAATGCATTCCTTTTCTTTCCTTTAGGAGATTTATTCTCACTTCTTTACTCTCTAGTATTTCCTCATTATTTTGAAGCCTCTTTCTTTGCCTATTTTTTTTTTCTATTAGTTTTCTCAAAAGGTTTTCCTTTGGGAGGTTTTTCTGCAGAAAACTTTCTTGTAAGGGCTTCTTTCCTTTCCTTTCCTTTAAAAAAAAAAAAAAAGGTGTATTTGTCATTGTTTGGAGGTGGAGCTGGGAAATTGGGTGTAGTCATAAGTACTCACTTTGTTGTCTTGACAGAAGTCTTCAGACACACCCTTAAAAAGCCCTTTTTTCCGGTCTGTCCAATTATTTTTTTTTAGGCCTTCTCTTAAGCTGAGTCATAGGTCTGGAATGTCCTTCTCTTTCCTCACTCCTATCACTCCAAAACTAAAATTGAATAAATTAAACAGATATTTATCCAGCACCTCCTATGTGCAGTGTACTTGCTAGGCCCTGGGAACAGAAAGAAGAGAAAACTTGACATAGTCTTTTCCCTGAGGGAATTTATTACCTAGTTTCATACCTCTCAACCCTAATTAAGGTAAATAACAAGATGATATAGCCCCACTGCCTTTATCTGCTGAAAATGCCTGCAAATATAGAAATTAATTAGAGATTAAAAGAAGCATAAAAAAATCTTAGAGACTTTATTGGATTAATCAATCAGAGGCATAAACTAAGTGTGGAAATGTCTGTAATCAATTTGAAATGTTTGTAGGGATTATTTAAAATGACATGCTACTTACGCAGAAAGTATGTTGAGTTTGGTTGAAGAAAATTAGTTACACCTTAGGGGACTTGGATAAAAAGAGCGTGTTCTGAAATCCAGAATTTCAGTCACCAGGCCAGGCCTAGTGGTAGACAGTTCCAGCCAAGCCCTTAAGTGGGAAACACTTGGGGGGAATGGTCAGAGAGGGGAGCCCTTTTAAGCAGTGGAAAAACCTTGTGAACTTTGAAGGGTTGGAAGATTTGACTTTCCATTGGCAAGAGTAGCAGTGGGGCAGCTAGGGTGGCACAGTGGATAAGCAACCGGTCCTGGATTCAGGAAGACCTGAGTTCAAATATGACCTCAGACACTTGACACTTACTAGCTGTGTGACCCTGGGCAAGTCACTTAACCCTCCATTGCCCCATTTAAAAAAAAAAAAGAGTAGCAGTGGTTTGAGGATAAACTAGACAGGCCATGAAAGGTAACTTCAGGACTATAGAGGTCCCAATGCACTAAGCCTAGTAGAATGCTGCACACTTAAGGGAAACCTCTTGATGTAGGAGGCAAAAAAAGGGGTTAATAGAAAAAACCTAAGATCCAAGTTCTAATTCAGATATGGGCCCTAAAAGGGATTCAGACAAAGTTATGGATAACTTATAAGACAGGATGCTAAGTTCTCTTGCCCACAGTAAATCAGTACCCAAAAGGAGAATATAAAAGGGGCAGGTCATATAACAATGAGACACAAGACAGGGTATAGAAATTTTAATGATAAAATGAAGATGTTTTGAAACTAGTCATTTATGTAGGAGGGCAAAAAAAAAGGGTTAACAGAAAAACCCAAGATACAAGCTCTAATTCAGATATTAGCTCCCAAAAGGGAGTTTAGACCCAGTTAATGGATAACTTACAAGTCAGGATGCTAGGTTATCATACCCACAGTAATCAGTATCATAACGGGAACAGAGGGGAGAGAGGCCATGATGACCTTAAATAAAATGATAGGCTATAGAAAATTCTAATGAAAAATGGAGATATTTGAAACTAGCCATGGGAATCAGAAAGAGTACATGTGCAGAAAAAGGCCAAATTTGTCCCTAGATTCCCTATGACGTGTAAACCACCCCAAAACCACCTCCACAGAAAAAGATACTCACCTTGGGGGTTGTCTTAGGACCCCAGGAACTCCAATTAGGATAAGCCCTCCCCTGTACCTCCAACGTGGAGAATATTATAATGAGTAGGACATGCCTCCCTTGTAACCTCTCAAGGTGGAGATTATTATAAGAGACTGATAATCAGTTTATCCATACTATAAATAAAACTGTCTTTCCTTATTTAAGAGATACCTTTCCACTTTCTGGTTCTCTCCCTGTGATCACTCACAGTATTGCAATAAAACTGTGGTAAACTGAGTCACTGAGTCTTGTAATTCTTTTGCGATGACTCAAGATCAATTTGACCCCAAATTCAGCCCACATCACTCCACAAAAGAAGATTTCTTCTTCTAGGCAGTTCTGGCATTTCTCTGGCTGTCCCCTAATATGGGGTTGGGACATATCAAGGAATTAGGGATAATTAAAGTTTAAACTGGCCAGCTAAGGTATCAGGAAGGACATGTCTAGAAGTAAGGGAGTATGAGCCTATTAGGCTTGGCTACTGGCCCTGATCAGAGCAGGGACAGAGATAACTCCAGAAGTCAGGACCACCACCTCTCATTCAAGCCTTTTCCCCACCCCGAAAGGGACTTTCCATAGTCAAGTGGTTCACCCCATCTGTCTCCGCCACCAGCCGTCCTATATGAAGACTTTGGCCTCCCTCCTACTGAGGAGAAAGGTTATCTCAGAGAATCCTGTCTCTGACCATCTACCCTTGAGGCAAAATCTTTGACTTCCTCTGGTCAATTTCTCTATCGCCTAATAAAAGACTTTTATTCTAATTGAATTGTGAGCCCGAGGGTATAATTCTTTAAAAAGGTAATACCAGGGGCAAATAGGTGGCACAGAGGATAGAGCACAGGCCCTGGATTCAGGAAGACCTGAGTTCAAATCTGACCTCACACACCTTGATATTTACTAGCTGTGTGGACCCTGGGCAAGTCACATAACCCTCTATTACCCACCAAAAAAAGAAAAGAAAAGAAAAAAGGAACCTAAAGAGTAATACCTAAGGACCCCCACCACCTATTTCCCTGTGACACCCTCAAGCCTGGAATGCTCTCTCTCTAAATTTCCACCTACAGACTTTCCCTGACTTCCTTTAAGTACCAACTAAAATTCCATCTTCTATAGGAAGCCTTTCCCAATCCCCTCTTAATTCTAATGTCTTCCCTCTCTTAATATTTGCTATTTATCTTGTATATAGCTAGCCTTGTATATCTTTACATGTTGTCTTTCCTGCTGAGAGCAGGGACTGTCTTTTGCCTCTTGCTGTAAACCCAGCACTTAGCACATGTACCTGGAACAGAATAGGCACTTAATAAATGTTTATTCATTTATTACAAATATATATTTACTTTTTAAAAACTGTTTTAAAACAATAGCTAATGAATAAATAATGATCATTTGCTTTGTTTCTAGTATTGGCGCTCATATGGGAAAATCTTTGCTAGTCAGCAGCTCTCATTGGGAGATCAATGCCTACGCCAACCTTAAATATCTCTGAATAATATGTCTTTTCTTTTTGTGGAGCAATGAGGGTTAAGTGACTTGCCCAGGGTCACACAGCTAGTAAGTGTCAATGTGTCTGAAGGCAGGATTTGAACTCAGGCCCTCCCTGAATCCAGGACCGGGTGCTTTATCCACTGTGCACCTAGTGCCCCCTCTGAATAATATATGATTGATATTTGTAGAGTACTTTGGGATTTTCTTTTCTTTTCTTTTTTGTTTTTTGCGGGGCAATGGGGGTTAAGTGACTTGCCCAGGGTCACACAGCTAGTAAGTGTCAAGTGTCTGAGGCTGGATTTGAACTCAGGTACTCCTGAATCCAAGGCAGTGCTTTATCCACTGCGCCACCTTAGCTGCCCCCCCCTTTTTTTTTTACTTTGGGATTTTCTAACCGGAACTTTCTATGATCTCATTTTGATTTTCTCACCCCTCTGTGAAATAGATACTATCATCTCCATTTCTCAGATAAAGAATCTGAAGCTCAGAGAGGCTGTGACTTTTCCCAGGGGTCACAATTAGAGTTGAGTCGCCTAAGTTACCTACCTAGCAGCTAGGTGGGTACAGTGAATAAGTGCTGGCCCTGAAGTTAGGGGACCTGAGGTCTACCTGTGTGACCCTGGGCAAGTCGCTTAGTCCTGTTTGCCTCAATTCTTCATCCATAAAATAAACTGAAGGAGAAGGTCCTCCTGAATCCAGGGCTGGTGCTTTATCCACTGCGCACCACAGCTGCCCCAAACCTCTTCCTTTTTGAGAGGAGGTCCCAGAGGCTATTCTCACAGACATGACTGACCAGTAACATTACCTATTCCTCCTACTAGGCTGTAAACTCCTTGAGGTCAGGGTATGGGTCATGTTTCAACTTTTTCTTCCCAGAGCCTAGTGTATACTTCAATAATTCAGTGAATCCATAATTTCATGGATTTGGGTGCTCTATAGATCATCTCCATCCTTGACCTTTTATCCTATGTAATTTTTCTTTAGGTCCTCCCATAAAGCATCTATAGCTAGTCCACCCCACAGGCTGACAAGCAAGGCAGACCAACAGGCATTGTGCCAAGCATTGTGTTAATTGCTGGGATAACAAATATAACAAATATGCCTTCAAGGAACTTACATTCTTTTTTTTTTTTTTTTTTTGGTGAGGCAGTTGGGGTTTAAGTGGACTTGCCCAGAGTCACACAGCTAGACAGCTAGTAAGTGTTAAAGTGGTCTGAGGCTGGATTTGAACTCAGGTCCTCCTGAATCCAGAGCCAGTGCTCTATCTACTGTGCTACCTAGCTGCCCCAGGAACTTACTTCTAATAGGTGAATATAATATACGAAAGTTGAGGGGACTTAAAAGGGGGGTAAAAAAAACAACCATAGAGGTATGGATGGGGAAGTTGAAGAAGTCAGAAGTACAGCCAGGAAGGAAATGAAGCATGGCCAGCCTGGACCCTTCCCTAAAATCAAGGTCCCCAGAAGGACCAGTGGGGAGAAGGGGGTCAGCATGGAAGCAGGATATCCCAGGTGGAGGATGTCCTAGATCCCGAGGGAAGTTTAGGTTCAAAAGGCAGCTCACTTATAGTGGCAAAGTCCAGAAAAGTCAGAAGCACAGCCAAGAGAGTGTGTCAAAATGCCTTTTGCCATTATGTGATTATCCAAGCAGTGATCCGGGACCATCCATCAGCAATATGATCTCTCTCAGATAGGTACATGCCCTGACCACTTTCCTTTTCTGATCATCTTCCTTGAATGATATCTTTTACATCACTTCTTTCATGTGAGTCACCATTATTAATATCACGCTGCCTACTTATCCTCATTGTATATCTCTCTGTTGCCCTCTGGGTCAGCCACATTTTTGACCGAGGTGGTCCATGACTCATAGCCACATAGCATCGAATAAGGCATAAAGCAAAGAGATTCATGCTCAACAAAGATGTTAGTCATGGAGGAAATCCAACATAGAATCCAAATGGAGAAGTGAGGTCCTTTTGGTGACTGGCATTGTATTAATTATATCGAACCTCAGGATACTACAGAGTGTCCTAAATGAGACCCTCAAGTATGCAAGATTTTAACAATCCACAGAGGGAAAATAAGTAAAGGATGCCTTTTCTCTGGACAACAATAGAAAATGAAATAAATAGCTCACTGAGCCTATTCATCAGCATATATACCTCAGACCTACTGCAAAAGGGCATTGTAGGTGGGCCCAGAATGGAAGGGGAGGAAAGTGATCTGGAGAAGGTTTTTTTGAGGAAATTATGCATCCTTGTTAAAGATCCCAAGCCCTATGAAACAAAGCTCACATTCTTCTGATGATATTTTCCCTATAGCCAGGGCTTAATACATTTTTTTAAAGTGAGGCAATTGGGGTTAAGTGACTTGCCCAGGGTCACACAGCTAGTAAGTGTTAAGTGGCTGAGGCTGGATTTGAACTCAGGTACTCCTGACTCCAGGGCTGGTGCTCTATCCACTGCGCCATCTAGCTGCCCTGGGCTTAATACATTTTAAAAATTGAATTAGGAAGAAAAGAAATACGTTTGTTTGTTTTTAAGTTTGACTTAATCACAGATCTGAACAAAAAAAGGTGTCCTAATCATCTTCTACTCAAGGCCTTTGCTGATGCCTCCTGGTAGTGTGAAGTTGAGCCTGGGTTCTTGAAAGGATGCCAGCCAGAGAATAATGTCTTGCAGGCTTTGTCAAGTTGCAAAGGCTTGGAGGATGTCTGCTGTTCAACAGCTAGCCCAACGGAATTCAGAAAGGCTCATCACCAGCTGGGCTACAGGATAATGGATTTTTCTTTTTTTTTTTAATTTTTAATTTTTTTTTTTAGGATGATGGATTTTTCAGCCACACACAGAGAAAGATCTTAGAGATCACTATTTAAGAGATCATAATCTTCAGTGGGGGAAGGATTACACATACCAACAAAATTATAGGTACTCTAAGTATTGGTGTTTGTCCTAACTAGTAAAGCCTCAATATGATCAATAGGCTTATAGTTTGTTCTAACAAGAAGAACATTGGATTCAGGGTGAGAGAACCCTAGAACTAGGACCTGCACCCTGATTCTACTACTGACTGCCTTTGAGACCTGAAGCAAATTATTTGCCTTCTGTTTCCTCATCTACAAAATGAATGGGGTTCAATTCAGAATTCAATGGAATGACTTGCTCATAGTCACACAGCTAGTGAGTCTTATTGGTGGTGGTGGTTTTTCATTCTAGAAGAGGACCATTGGGTGATGTCTTAACTTGTGTATGAATTGGATTTAAGTGAGGCTAAGAAGTAGGGCAGCGGTATTGCTGGGTCAAAGGATATGCACAGCTTTATAGCCCTTTGGGTATAATTCCAAATTGCTCTCCAGAATGGTTGGATCAGTTCACAGCTCCAACAACAATGCATTAGTGTTCCAATTTTTCCACAGCTTTTCCAACATTTATTATTTTCCTTTTTTGGCATATTAGCCAATCTGATAGGTGTCAGGTGGTACCTCAGAGTTGTTTTAATTTGCATTTCTCTAATCAATAGTGATTTAGAGCATTTTTTCCTATGGGAATAGATAGCTTTGATTTCTTCATCAGAAAACTGCCTGTTCATATCCTTTGACCATTTCTCAATTGGGGAATGACTTGGATTCTTATAAATTTGATTTAGTTCCCTATATATTTTAGAAATGATGCCTTTATCAGAAGTACTGGCTATAAAAATTGTTTCCCAGCTTTCTTCCTCCCTTCTAATTTTGGATGCATTGCTTCTGTTTGTACAAAACCTTTTTAATTTAATGTAATCAAAATAATCTATTTTGCATTTCATAATATTCTCTATCTCTTCTATGGTCATAAACTGTTCTCCTTTCCAAAGATCTGAGAAGTAAACTATTCCTTCCTCTCCTAATTTACCTATGATATCACCTCTTATATCTAAATCATGTATCCATTTTGACCTTATTTTAGTATAAGGTGTAAGATGTTGGTCTATGCCTAGTTTTTGCCATACTATCTTCCAGTTTTCCCAGCAGTTTTTTTTTTTTCAAATACTAAGTTCCTATCCCAGAAGCTGGAGTCTTTGGGTTTATCAAACAGTACATTACTAAAGTAATTTACTACTGTGTCTCTTGTGCCTAATCTATTCCATTGATCCTCCACACTATTTCTTAGCCAGTACCAAATAGTTTTGATGACTGCTGCTTTATAGTAAAGCTTCAGATTTGGTACAGCTAGCCCACCTTCCTGTGCATTTTTTTTATTAGTTCCTTTGATATTCTTGTTTTGCCAGATGAATTTTGTTATTATTTTTTCTAACTATAAAATAATTTTTAGGTAGTCTGATTGGTATGACACTGAATAAGTAAATTAATTTATGTAGAATTGTCATTTTTATATATTAGCTCAGCCTATCCATGAGCGATTAATATTTTTCCAATTATTTAGATCTGATTTGATTTGTTTGAAAAGTGTTTTGTAATTGTGTTCATGGAGTTCCTGGATTAGTCTTTTTCCCAAAGAGATCATAAAAGAGGGAAAAGGACCCACATGTACAAAAATATTTATAGCTGCTCTTTTTGTGGTGGCAAGAAATTGTAAATTGAGGGGTTGCCCATCAATTGGGGAATGGTTGAACAAGTTTTGGTATATGAATGTAATGGAATACTATTGTGCTGTAAGAAACAATGAGCAGGCAAATTTCAGAAAAACCTGGAAGGACTTGCATGAACTGATGATGAGTGAAATGAGTAGGACCAGGAGAACATTTTACACAGTATCATCAATATTATATGTTGATCAACTGTGATAGACCTGATTCTTCTCAGCAATTCAATGATCCAAGATAGTTCCAAAGGACCCATGATGGAAAATGCTCTCCAAATCCAGAAAAAAAAGAACTGTGGAATATGGATGCAGATTGAACCATACTATTTCTTTTGTTTTTGGTGCTGTTGTTTTTCTTTTTTGAGGTTTTTTCTTTTTGCTCTGATTCTTCTTTCACAGCAATACTAATACAGAAATATGTTAAATGTGATTGTACATATATAACCTATATCGGATTACTTGCTGACTTGGGGAGGGGGAAGGGAGGAGAGGGAGGAGAGGGAGGGAGAAAAATTTGAAACTAGAAATCTTATAAAAAACAAATGTTGAAAACTATCTCTACATGTAACTGGAAAATAATAAAATACTTTTGTAATTAAAATTTTAAAAATAAGTAAAGCAGCTAGGTGCTGTAGTAGATAGAGCACTGACCCTGGAGTCAAAAGGACCTGAGTTCAAATTTGGCTCCATGACCCTGGGCAAGTCATTTAACCCTTTTTGTCTCAGTTCCTCATCTGTAAAATGATTTGGAGAAGGAAATGGCAAAACACTGCAGTATCTTTGCCAAGAAAACCCCAAATGAGGTAATGAAGTCTGACAGGACCAAAATAACTCAACAACAACAAGAAGTAAGAGTCAAACCATGGGTATGCTGGAACTTGGTTGAACTTGGTGGAGCTGTTGGTTAAATTTTCAGTGTGGGGAAAAAAATTTTGAAACGAGTATTTCTTATAAAGACCTCAAATATATAGAGAACTGAGTAAAATTTATAAAAATATAAGTCATTCCCCAATTGATAAATGGTCAAAGGATATAAACAGGCAGTTTTCAGACGAAGAAATCAAAGCTATAATCATATGAAAAAATGCTCTCGATCACTATTGATCAGAGAAATACAAATTAAAACAACTCTGAGGTATCACCTCACACCTATCTAAGTGGCAAATATAACAAAAAAGGAAATATTGGATGTTGGAGGGGATGTGGGAAAACTGGGACACTAATCCACTGTTGGTGGAGTTGCGAATGGATACAACCATTCTGGAGAGCAGTTGGGAATTATGCCCAAAGGGCTATTGAGCTATGCATACCCTTTGATCCAACAATACCACTGTTAGGTTTATATATACCAAAGACATCCTCAAAAAGAGAAAAAGACCCATTTGTACAAAAATATTTATAGCAGCTCTTTTTGTGGAGGCTAAGAATTGGACATGAAAGGAATGCCCATCAACTGGGCAATGGCTAACTAAACAAACTGTGGTATCCGATGGTGATGGAATATTATTGTGCTATAAGAAACGACAAGCAGGATGATTTCAGAAAGACCTGGAAAGACTTGTATGAACTGATGTATAGTGAAGTAAGCAGAACCAAAAGAACATTGTGCACAATGACAGCAATATTGTTTGATGAAGAATTTTGAATGACTTAACTATTCTCAGCAAGACGAAACGTACTATGTACCTCCAAAGAAAAAACTGATATTAATTGAACACAGACTGAAGCATGATGTTTATCACTTTCTTTCATTTTTCTTTTATTTGTTTTCTTATACAAAATGACTAATATGTTTTATAAAATTACACATGCATAACTGATTGCTTACTGCCTTAGGGATGGGGGAAGGGAGGGAAGGAAAGGGGGATAAAATTTGAAACTCAAAACTTTAAATAAAAGTATCTATTATTCAAAATAAAATAAAAACCAAAAAGTTTTCAGTGTGAGCATTTATGTCTCTGAAATCAGCAAATGCTACAAATTAGGGCTTGATTTACCATTTTGTTGATGGTCTAGACTAAAGAAAGTGATGGAGAAAATATTAGTAATGTGAATCAACTTAAAAGTGTGTCCTGTTTACATGTTTTGTTCCCCCCACCCCCAGAGAGCTGGTTGTTAAACATTTACTTAGCCAATCCCTGTGACCTTATTCTTGGTCTAATTTTCTTTGTATTACCCAACCCAGTCTTATGATATTTCCACTTCTTTCCTTAGAATATTTTTTCTGAAGTCTAAAATACTCATCTAAATTAATTTAATTTAGTGCATAGGATCATAAATTTAGAGCTAGAAGGCACCTAATGGGCCTTCTAGGCTAAGCCCCTCATTTTACAGATGAGGAAACTGAGACCCAGATTGGTTAACTGACTTGCCCAGGGTCATATAGCTAATACATTTACTAAAAAGTATCCGAGGCTATATTGAAGGCACGGCTTCTTGACTCTAGATCCAGCAACTCAATGCCTATAAGAAGCAAGGCACTGAGGGGCAGCTAGGTGGCACAGTGGATAGAGTACTGGCCCTGGATTCAGGAGGACCTGAGTTCAAATCTGACCTCAGACCCTTGACACTTACTAGCTGTGTGACCCTGGGCAAGTCACTTAACCCTAATTGCCTTACCAAAAAAAGAAGAAGAAGAAGCAAGGCACCGCCATAGGCGCTGGGCGTAACAAAAACAAAATGTAGGCTGTCCCTTTCCCTTTTGGATCTTACATTCTCCTGGGGAGAGGGATACAACATGTTAGCAGATAAATACATAAAAGTTGATCTTTGAGGCCCTTCCTAGTTCCAACTATGAGGATCCCAATATGAAAACCGTACCAAATAATATAGGCCAATTTTTTAAAAATGAACAACCTCAATAAATATTTATTACATGTGGATTTTGTACAGAATGCTGTGCTAGGCAACAGATGTTCAGAAGAGGTGATACACCCTCTGCTCCCTAATTCACTCCTTCATGTCTGACAACTCTCAGGGTCAGGAAATTATCCCTGGTGTGTAGTATAAATTCCTCATGCTGAAATTTTTGTTTGTTTGTTTGTTGTTGTTTGGGGTTTTTTTAATGAGGCAATTGGGGTTAAGTGACTTGACCA
Source organism: Dromiciops gliroides (assembly GCF_019393635.1). Taxonomy (NCBI): domain Eukaryota; kingdom Metazoa; phylum Chordata; class Mammalia; order Microbiotheria; family Microbiotheriidae; genus Dromiciops; species Dromiciops gliroides. Next base: position 542,414,810 of record NC_057861.1, on the reverse strand, counting down.
GGGTCACACAGCTAGTGTCAAGTGTCTGAGGCTGGATTTGAACCCAGGTCCTCCTGAATCCAGAGCCGGTACTCTATTCACTGCTCCACCTAGCTGCCCCCCTCATTGCTGAAATTGAAGAATTTATTTAATTTCCATAGAAATGGAGACTATCATATTTTCTGTACTTGAAAACTTCCATTCCATTATCTTTTAGGTCTCTCTTTCTGTACTTGGAGTTGGATCAAGAGAAATCTAGTGAGAATGGCCTTTCTTCTATAACTTCAGAAAGATTCCTTAGCATCCTTTAAGGCATGTATCAGAAGTAGCTTGTACAGACTTTGGAGAGCCCCTTGTTAAATTTTCAGTGCAAGCATTTATACCTCAGAAATGACCGCTTTGTGGTGCAGTGGATAGATAGAGTACTGGGTTTGGAATGAGTTCAAATACAGCCTCGGACATTTGCTAGCTGTGTGACCCTGGGCTTCATTTACCCCCGTTTGCCTCAGTTTCCTCGTCTGTAAAATGAGCCAGAGAAGGAAATGGTAAACCACTCCAGTATCTTTACAAAGAAAACCCCAAATGGGGTCACGAAGAGTCAGACAGGACAACCTAACAACAAAAAATTAAGCATTGGTTTATCATTTTGTTTATTGTCTAGATTTAAGAAAGTGAAGGAGAAAATTAAATCAAACTTAAAAGTGTGTCTTGTATACATTTCATTTTTGGAGAGCTAGTTGTTAAACATTTATGAGCTCAACCCTGCCTGTAGTTAATCATTTAATTGCTAAGTGGTAGAGTGGATAGAGCACTGGGCATGGAGTCAGGAAGACCTGAGTTCCAATCTGTCCTTAGATACTAGCTGAGTGACTCTGGGGAAGTCACTTAACCCTGTTTGCCTCAGTTTCCTTATCTATGAATTGGGAATAGTAATAGTACTTATCTCCAGGGTTGTTGTAAGGAACAAATGAGATGAAAAAAGAAGAAACTGGGAGAAAGGGGAGGAGAGTGATTCATCCTGTACCAGAACTTCAACTTGGTTGTCAAAGTTTACACCTTCCGTAAAGAGCTCTCTTTAATTGTCTACTAAATACAAAAACTTGCCCGTGTATTTGTCATTGAAAAAAGAAAGGGAGGTTACTATATTTGCACTCACTTCAACTCCACTTTTGCCATGCTGTGGAAGAAAAACTGCCACTTGTGTTTAAAACTTTGTGTAATATAAGATGCATACAGCCAGAGGATGGTACAATTCCAATGATTTTTTTTTCTTTTTTGAGATGAGCTCTCCCTTTATCACCCAAGATGAAAATACAGACACTGTTCCTGGGTTTGATCTCACTCCTGAGAAGCAAGGAAAGCTCTGACCAGATCCATCTGTGGCCTGGGCAGGTTTGCCCTTCATTGAACACTCTGTAGGGTCGTAGTACCCAGAACATACGGTATAGAACTCCCAAACTTGAGCAATCCACCAGCCTTAGCTTCCCCAGTAACTAGGATTACAGGCATCTCCATCACACCCTAAACAATTGGTTGTTTGTTTTTTTTAGCACAGGCAGCAACAAGTTTTCACTATGTAAGAACACAATATAAAATGTTAGAAGGGACCACACTCTCCAACTTGCTTTGTCTCAGATTGCTGGAACTGGTTCAAAACATTTTCTACCTAAGAGGATCACAAGAGATAAAGGTAGAAGATGGTTTGCTTTAAAACCTGAAACAAAGGCATTCTGTCTTATTGATCTGTTATGATAGATGTCTTCATTAAATACCTATATTTGTGTCACATATTGCTAGACTCTGTAGAGTCTTATTACTTTTTCTGTCAAGAAAGTAATATTTTCAAGCATCTTCAGTGATGCACTGAAGAGTGTCTGATTTGGAGTCCAAAGTTTGTTGTTATTGTTCACTTGTGTCTAACTCCTCGAGACCCCATTTGGGGTTTTCTTGGCAAAGATACTGGAGTGGTTTGCCATTTCCTTTTCCAGCCTATTTTATAGAGGAGGAAACTGAGGCAAGCAAGGTTAAGTGATTTTCCCAGCAAATAATGAGTATCAGGAGCCAAATTTTTAACTCATCAAGATGAATCTTCCTGATTCCAGGCCCTGTCTACTGTGTCACCTAACTACCTATGAAGTCCAAAAACCCCAGGTTCAAATCCTAGCTCTGCTACTTACGACCCATATGGCACTGGACAAATGACTTAATGTTTAAGAGTCTGACTCCCCTCATCTGTAAAATGGAAGGGTTGTACTAAATAAATTCCAAAGGCACTTCCAACTCTAAATTTAAGAACCATTGATCTCAAAGGCACCAAGACTTAGGGATCCTTCCTAATGGTTTGGAATTTAGAACCATCTAAGGCAGACCCTAATGATAAAGACAGAGATATTAAATAAAAACATAAATAAGAAAAGGTGGAAATACATGTCATGAAGTTCTATTTTACCTTATTTCTAGCTAGTCAGGGAGACCTTCTGAAGCCATCCAGTTCAGAAGTGTCAGACACCTGGGCCCAGGGGTACATGTGGCCTACAACCCTCCTGAGTGCAGCTGGAACCAGATTTAAATATAATCGGGAAATGTTTAACAAAATAAATAAAAATACAATAGGACATAGATAATATTTCATTTTACATGGATAATATTTCATTTAAAAACTAAGTCAACACATAGGCCATGGGGATCTTTATGTACTATTTATTGGTCCTCCTCATTTCTGTTTGAGTTTGCCACCACCGATCTAATTCATTCCCTGTTTCTAAACAGGACCTGGCCCAAGATCAAAAGTACAGTATGCTTCCAAAGCCTCTGAAGCCTCTGAATGGACTTAGAATAGTGGGGGGCTGAGGGGGGGGAGTCTTTCTTTACCTCCCTGTCTCTGTTCTGTTTTTCTCTCTTTCAACCTTTTCTTTTGTCCTATCTATTCACTGGAAAGGAAATCGGTCACATTCTTTTCATAAGGGTGTGGCTTTCAGGCACTTGAATAGGTCACATACCTTGACTTCTTTTCCTCTGCAGGTCTGAGGATAAAGGGCAATGTGACAGAGGGTTGTGACTTTGGATCTGGCCAAGCGAAGTTTCACCTTTCTCTGCCACAGATATCTAAGGTTCCAGAGTTTGCAGAAGCTCCTGGGCTAACCTGTATGACTGAGGCAGCTGAGGTCTGATTGGCCCCTGGTCCCTGACACACTATTTAACTCAGGCATAGCCCACACCCTGCTTAAATGAATAACCCATCATATTGCATAATGGCACACTGGGGTTTGTTCCCAGCCTTTGGCTGAAACATACAAGCCAGCCATAAAACTGCCTGTTCGAAGATTAATCTCTCTAGTTTGTTGGACTGGGACATGTCACTTGAGGTTGTAAAATGATTAGTAGATGAGATGACTCTACCCTTGTCATCTTCCAATTGATTTGTTTGGGACAAAATTCAGCACTGTGCCAGAGCAGTCAAACTGGATGTGAGCTAACTCCTATAGCTTTTTGTTAGAAAACCACTCAATAGAAGCTTTTGTTGTTGTTTTAGTCATTTTCAGTTGTGTCTAATTCTTTGTGATTCCATTTGGGGCATTCTTGGCAGAGAGACTGGAGTGGTTTACCATTTCCTTCTCTGGCTCATTTGACAGATAAGAAAACTGTGACTTGGCCAAGGTCATACAACTAGTAAGTATCTGAGGCAGGATTTGAACATCAGAAAAGATGAATCTTCCTGACTCCAGACCCAGTATTGTATCCACTGTAGCCACCTCACTACCTAAGTAGAAGCATAGAGGTGTAAGTTTAGTAGAAAGAGACACTGGGTTTGGAATCTGTTGTTGTTCATCCTTAGTTTTTTGAAAAGGACCAATGAATGACAACAGGAGGGTGACTGTCTTGACTTGAACATGAATCAGATTTACAGTGAGGCAGAGTTGCACAAAGTCATTAGCTTCATTCTAAAAGATGTGGGCCTGGGATCAAATCCAAACTCTGTTATTTTATTACCTTTGGAACCTTTCACAAATCACATCACCTTTCTGGGTCTCGGTTCCTCATTTGTATGTAACAGGGGTCCTGGCATACGTACAGGGTGCCAGGGACAACATTGTCCAGGTCCTCCACATGGAGAGGTGCATTGGCCAAACAAGGGGATGAGGTTTGCTCAAGTACCGCACACCCATTACAGTGTACTGTGAGGGGAAAAAAGTCACCATGATCCCCACCTCCCCAAAATGACAACAAAAGAAGGAAGTAGCTGATGCTGACAGGCCTTTTTGAATGCCTCCAGAGCCAGTCAAAGAGTCTCCTCTTCACTATGGCACTTAGCTTACTCATTATGATTCTCGCAGAAGCAAATTCCCTAGTACCCTCCATGTGTAGAGGTTGCATCAGCCACACAGGATTCTCACATGTGCCAGACCCCCATTACAAGTAAAAAACGAGAGAGTTGGACTAAATGATCTCACTTCTATGGAATTTAGAGTTGGAAAAGACACAAATTGGTCACTTAATCTACCCATCTGTCTTAGCATGTTTTTCCTCTAAGACATCCCCAATGAATGGCCATCGAATTTCCACTTGAACACTTCTAATGTTTAGGAAGCGCAGACATTTAGGAAAGAAAATGTGTTGTACACTCATTGATCCCCAGTTTCGTGGTAAGATGAGAAAATTCTTAGCTAGAATTTTTCCAGAGGAGCTCCTAAGAATGTATTCACACAAATGATTTCTTGTGTCTGCCTCTCAGAATTCTTCTGTTCATGGCTCAGCTCTTCTGTGATTCCTTCAGTTGCCAATGGTCAATCTCTTCTCAATTTTCCCTTGTATTATATTTATTTTTGTATATGTTTCAGTAGAGTTTAAGTTGCTTGAGGACAGAGGATTTTTTCATTTTTTGCTTTTATGTCTTCAGAAATAAAACAAATCTTGTTATTGTATCCTGGCACGGGGCCTTGTAATACAAGTACTTCAGAAGTATTTTAATAAATTTACTTTATCATTCTTATTACTACTAAGTACCCTAGCAGTATAGAGCATTACATAAAGTAAATTAAAGGCATGCTTTCTCTTCTACTGTAAATATAAACAAATGTCCCACTCAATTCAAACTGGGCCTACCCTAGATAGACCATTGATCATAATTATGCAAATATATTTGATATCCACCAACCCAAGGCATTTTGTTCTAGCAGATCAGATAAGAATCATATCTCAAATAACAAGCATTTAATTAGGATATTTAATGTGGACAGCAAAAGTAAAATAACAAGTAAAAATCCAGGAACAGAAATCTTTCTCATCCTAAACCTTAAAGGGGTATAATCTTCCACAGACTCCCATGTCTGTAGTGTAGGGAAGTCTACCTGGAAAATCCATCCTCCCAAATGAGAAAGGATTGTAATAAAGCTGGAACAACCCACACAGCTCCATCTCACAGCAACTGACCGTGCCCCACAGCTTCCTAACTCTGCTTCTCGAAATTACCTTGGTTTGGTTCTAGAATTCTCCTTCCTTCTCCACCCTCACTCTGCACCCACCACTCCCTTTTTTTCCTCTGAATCTTCCATTTGCTACTTCATCATTGAACAGTTGCTGCCATCTGATGGAGATGGCATGTAGAGAATGTCTAGGCTGGTCAATATACTCTGGGATCTGGTCAACACATTTCAGCTCTTTTGTTAGTCAGGCATACAACCACACCTGGCTATTTCACAAAAGAACTTTTCAGAGTGTTTTCCCTCCTGCCACCCCCTTCCACCCCAACAAGAAAGTCTTCTAGTCTTGCTCCTATCCAGGTTAGGTGATTGAATCCCTTTTTAATTACATCAAGGGGCATGTATTTGTTTATTTTTTTTTAATTTTTTTGTGTGGGGGGCAGTGGGGTTAAGTGACTTGCCCGGGGTCACACAGCTTGTAAGTGTCAGTGTCTGAGGCCGGATTTGAATCAGGTACTCCTGAATCCAGGGCCAGTGCTTTATCCATTGTGCCACCCTAGCTGCCCCAAGGGCATGTACTTTATAGAGAGTTAATTGGGGTGTGTGTGGGGTTCTCTGTTATCATAAAACAGTGCAGCAAATTGCCCATCAGATCCAAGATTTTATTCTCTTTAGGTCTTATTTCTTACTAGTTAGTAAGCCAATCATGGGCAATGAGATTGTAATTCTTCTCCCTTGATTTATAAGACCTATGCTTTAGACCCATCTAGATAACTCAAGTATCATAAAGAGACATACAAACAGAAAATGAACACTATGAGTATCAAGAAAAAATATTCAAAAAGATATAGTATCTATAAGTTATATTTACTATCTTCTGTTGAAACAACTATTGCCCTCCTATGGGCAGGGCAGTCCTTAAATATAATTCTGTGGTTAGATGTTGGCCTTCAATAGTTTTCTATTCTTCTTTTTGCAAGTCTTCTGTTTTTTGGGGCATTCTCCCAACTCTTCCAGGAGTCTAGTGTCTACATGTTGCCCATGCAGGCCCCAAATTTGGAGTCCTAAGTTCCACACTTTTTTGTATCCTGATATTAAATAGATGACTGGTCAACTAATCTAATAAATTATTTTAAGAAAAAGTGTCAATAGCTGATAATGACTTAGTATGTAACTTTCCAGGTAAGTAACATTTTTGCTTTACCTCCAGGAATTATTAATGATGGGAACTTCTAGACTCTGAGGTCTTTTCACAGGTTTTGAGAGATTTTTCAGTATCTGTGATTTCATCCTTGTAGGAAATTCCCAGTATGGAAATTCTCTCTATTAATGTAGATCAGTAATTCCTTCATAATATATCATATTAGAGAAAAAAACACAAAAACCCCAAACATATATATATATATACACACACATATATATATATATACACACACACATATATATATACACACACACACACATATATATATATATATATATATATATATATATATATATATATATAAATAAAATATTTTTCTTTTAAACTGGAGTTACAGGGAGTGCCATATTATCCATTGTTCTCTAGACAATATCATAATTTAGGTCTCAGTCAACAGCCTTTCAGAAGATGCAAAGCAGCTGAAACCTGTTTTCTATTGGGAAGTAGGATGGGGGTGGGATGGGGAGAGGGGAGGATTATAGTTCACAAACCCTGAGGTAGCAAAGCACAACAGGAAAAGATCATGACCCTGCTCAAAAATATCTCCACCCATGGTTTACCAGTTAGAGATTCTTTAGGAAACTACTCTCTTGTAGGATTAAGCCCAGTATTCACTCACACCTTGTGGTGAATTAATTCAACAGAAATTCTGCTCTTACTAACACTTAGTAAGCAGATATCAATGTTGGTTGAACTGATGGAATGGCAATGGAAATTTTTATGGGGGAGGATGAAGCTATGCAGGGGGGTCATAGGATCATATAGTTGGGAAGGATCCTTAAATAGCAATGGAGTCCAACGCCCTATTTGATAGATGTGGAATTAGAGGCCCAGAGTGTAAGTGGCAGAACCAAAATATAAATCAAGGTCTTCTAATTTCAAATCCATTGAAGGAAAAAGGTAATACTGGATCAGAGGACACTTCTACGGAGGGTGGACAGTTAGAATGCTACCAAAGAAGTCTCTGGACCAGAAGCCTAGAGGTGGATTCCTATAGGACAGAGGCAAAAGGGCACTAGGGCACTGGGAGATGTTATAGGAATATGGAAATGATAGTACAAAGATATCAAAGGGGAAAAAAATCACCTACTTCACAATTTTGCCCTCAACTAGGAAGTGTGACAGATAACTGAAAATCACAGCGAGATAGATTATAGAGGAATGTCTTTCCTTGGTCCCCTGAACAACCTTAGTTAGGGAAACATTGCTAATTAGTTATTCGTTTGAACCTGCCAGGGTTCAAGTACCGTTTCTCTGAATTTGTTGAACGGTATTGTTCCTGCGACTGCCTTTGTATTGCTTGGCAGTTCATGAAAACAATTTCTCCCACCCACCACCCTAGCCTTCTTCAGGAAGCCCATGGAAAAGAAAGTGGTTGAAAATAAAAGGAATTATCCTGTTTGGTGGGGGGTGAGAGGGGTGTGGAGGGGAGGGTTTCCAGCTAACCTGAGTTCTCCTAAGTTGGGAGCAGTAGACAGCAATAGAAAATGGTCACATCTTTTCAGGTGGAAAACAAAACTATTGCATGACTATGTTCCGTTACAAATAGGCTATAGATACTATCGTTTTTGTTTGGCTCAGCAGAAAGCCTGAGTAGCCCCGCAAGTGATTTTTAAACGATTTACTGCCTTTGCATAAGCCTAGAGAAAGAGGAATGCAAAAGAGAAGAGAATTTAGTTCTTGAGTGGTAAAATTAGCAAGGAGTCAGGCCTTTGTTAGGGTTCTTTTTGATAGGGAAGGCAGCTATATGATGATTGGAGAAGGTAGCCTTTGGAGTTAGGGAGACCTAGATTCAAATTCTCCTTCTACTATGCTAGTTGTGTGATCCTGGACAAGGCTCTCAAGTGTTCCAGCAACTATGAAACTATGAGTTACTCATCTACATGCAAATTTCTTCACAGGGAGTTCACCATACCGATGAAATCACAGGTTGTGAACAACAACAAAACAGATAAATGGTGGTTAGACTAATGACAATTCGTGTGGAAGAATTTCAACAGCTCAGAGGTCCAGTGACAAAACAGATGACTTGGGAAGTTAATAAGATGAAATAAACATGCAGAAGAAACTGAAAAGCACCTAAAAATGTAAGATAGACCTTGTGTACAGCTTCTAATCTTCAGGGGTTTAACTGACAGACTTTATTAACTCCATGTAGCCCACCTCTTTGGGGGCTGGGAAAAGGGTTTTTATTGCTGTTTTTTTATTTTAAAAAAGATCTCCAGGGGCAGCTAGGTGGTGTAGTGGATAAAGCACCAGCCCTGGATTCAGGAGGACCTGAGTTCAAATCCAGCCTCAGACACTTGAAACTAGCTGTGTGACCCTGGGCAAGTCACTTAACCCTCATTGCCCTGCCCCCCCCCCCCAAAAAATCTCCTTTTGGAAATCTTAGAAAGGAATAGAAATGTATGTGACAATGGGGAGGGATACTAGAAAGGGGGTGATATTAGCTACCTGATGAAGAATTTTTTTTTGTTTTTTTAGTGTGAAGTGAAAATAAGATTTTCCATCTCTGAGATGACTGTGAGCTCCCAAGGAAGCATCTATTTTTGCACTTTGTTTATTTCTTAATACATCCTTGGCATTTAACTAACAACAATAATAGAGGCAATGTGCTATGGTGGGTCAGGTGCTGGGGCTTGGAATCAGGAAGGCCTGGATTCATAATCTTCCTTTGACACAAACCAGCTCTGTGATCCTGGCAAGTTGCTGAGCTTCTCTCCACCTGTTTCCTCATTTGTTTTTTTGTTTTGTTTTAGTGAGGCAATTGGGGTTAAGTGACTTGCCCAGGGTCACACAGCTAGTAAGTGTCAAGTGTCTGAGGCCGGATTTGAACTCAGGTACTCCTGACTCCAGCGCCAGTGCTCTATCCACTGCGCCACCTAGCTGCCCCCTGTTTCCTCATTTGTAAGAGGAGGAGATTGGACCCCAAGGGCCCTTCCTACTCTAAATCTGATTTTTTTTTAAAGATGAAGCTATAATTTGATTGCACAATAGTCCAAAGGCCATTAAATATTAAAGAACAGTAGAAACTAGGTGTGGTGGCACTTTAGTATACATTGCTACAAAGGAGGCCAAGGCTGGTGGATCTCCTTGAGCTCAGGAGTTCTGAGTTGTATTGGGCTAAAGTGTCATGGAGCACCACCAAGTTGCCTAGGCACGTGCTGACCAGACCAGGTTGGAAATGGAGTATGTGAAAGCTCCCATGATAATCAGAGAGGGACAGACTGGTTTGTAAACAGCCTCTGAACATGCAGCCTGGACAAGATGAGGAGGCTGTCTTAAAAAAAAGTATGGGGTGTTCCAGGAGGACTAGCCCTTCTGGTGTGAGGGCTTGCTGACCTCTTTTCAGGGCAGTTCAACTGATTCACCCAACTCTCACCTGTGCCTTCAAGAATCTGTAACACACACAGTGGCCACACCCACACCCTTCTTGGCAGAAGGGCTAAACCAGGTTGAGTAACTGACCAGCCCCAAACCTACTGATGAATTAGGAGAATGTCTACCCTAAGCATGTGCCGACTTTCCCTAGTGGAATGGGTGGGTGAGAACAATTTGTCCCATTGGCCATGAAGTGGAATACTTAGAGCTTGGTTAGACATCATAGATGCCAAGCTCTCCTACTGCATCCTAGGCCATCTCTGGTAGTCCTGACTTGTGTCATGCCACTGGACTTTGATGACTCTGGAAGAAAGAGTGAGGCTGATGCCTTTGAGCAACTCTGCCTCACTTAAATCCAATTCACGGAGGAGTCAAGGCATAACCCAGTGATGTCATTGGTCCTCTTCAAAAGCAAAAGACAAACAACAATAAAAATAGAATAGCCAGATGGTAACTTGCCCCAGGACTGTTTCTATCTGACAATTTGGTACTTTCTTTCTCCATTAAAAAAAAAAGAGAGAGAGAACTAATAATGAAGGAACTTCCTGCAAATACTGCTATCAGTAAGTATATTTTCTCTTTAAGCTTCACTCCTGACCCTCTGAACCTTTTCTATCATGCCTCTGCCGCCTCCTCACCCTGGAAATTCACTCCACCTCTGGACTTCTCACATTGGGAGTACACTTTGCCCCTGTAGCCCCTTCCTCTGAGTGGCTGATCCTTCCCAGAACCTCCATTTTAAAGAAATCCATTCATACATACACATACAGACAAACAGACACACATATATGTATACATACACACATATATACAAGAAACAAAAAGCTCTCAGTGCAATCAAGTCTTCACTCCTCTCCAGGTCCCACTCTTAACTCTCAGAACTTTCTCTACCATTCCCCCTCCCCAGTATCTCCCCCCACCCCTGGCTTTTATATATTGTTTTCTCCATTAGAATGCAAGCTCCTTGAAGACAAGAACTGTTTCTGTATTTATATTCTTTTTTATTCTTTTTTTTGTGTGTGTGTGGGGCAATAAGGGTTAAGTGACTTGCCCAGGGTCACACAGCTAGTAAATGTCAAGTGTCTGAGGCTGTATTTGAACTCAGGTCCTCCTGAATCCAGGGCCAGTGCTTTATCCAATGCACCACCTAACTGCCCCCTTCTGTATTAATATTACCAGAGCTTAGCACAGTCTCTGGCACATAGTAAGTGTTTAATAATTGCTTATTGACTTGATTTGGCTATCATCAAGTAGTCTGCAGTTTACTACTTTCTTTTGCCTTCAAACTTAAAAGTTAAACCCATGAAGTCTTCTTAATTGACTGAGTGAAGGGATAGGATGGTTGTTCCATTCCATTAGACTTTTGTTTTCTCCACGTGAATAATTCAACACAATATCATAAATTCTTAGCCTCTGTACATCCAATGATCCTTTAACTTTTCTGTTGGTTTGCCATTAGTTGGTTATTTATTGAGCACCTGCTATGAAAAAAGCACACTATCAGAAATGTTGGGGCAATATAGACTTTAATGTCCAGTCCCTGCCCCCAAAGGATTCATAACAGCCACAAACATGAAGAGTTACATAACACGATGAATTAGCAACAATAGAAGATGATAATGCAACCAAGAAGAGTCAAACTTTTGCCAAAAAACACTATCATTTATAAATAAATGATAAATCCTTATCAGGACAAGTTAGGCTCAAATCCTAGTTTTGGTGCTAATTAGTTATATGACCCTGAACATGTCTCTTAACTTTTCTGAGCCTAAGTTTCCTCATCTCTAAAGTGGAGATGATCATACCTATTGCCTTATGTAATAGAGTTGTGGTGAGTCTCAAATGAGATTAAGAGGAAGAGAACACTGTGAACTGTAGTAGTTAGGAAAGACTTTACTGGAGGAGGTGAAACATGAGTGAACCTTGAAAGACAAAGTTTCTGAAAGTAGGCAGAAAAGGGAATGAGTATCAGGGAAACAGGGGAAAGTCTGGAAGACTGAAATGTACATGATCTCTTCTAGGATAGTGAGTAGAATGGTATGGCTAGTACAGAGAATAATAAGGGAAGAGTGAAAAACAAAATTGGAAAAGTATGTTAGGAACAGGCTATAAGAGAATCTTAGAAGCCGAGCTAAGGAGTGTGGACTTTATCCCATAGGAAATGGGGAGTCAGCCTTGGAGTCAGGAAGACTTGGGCCTAAGTTCTGCATCTGACATAACACTAACTGTGTGACTATTGACAAAAATAAGTCACTTACTTTCTCAGTGTTCCAGGCAACTTTCTAAGAGTGTGAGTCACAGATGAGTTCTTGATCTGTTTGAATCAATGGAAGGAATTTCCACACCAGGAATTCCTCACACAAATGAAACCACATATCCAAATCAATTAATTGGGAGCTCTTGAAGGATTTTTAGCAATGGAGTGACATACCAAAACCAGTGTTTTAAGAACTGGCAGTGGTAAATAGAATAGATTAGTTTGTCAAACACTAGAGGCATAATGGTCAGTTAGGAAGCCACTGGGGCAATGGGGGTGTGATGTTATGAGGGCCTGTATGAGGTAGTGGTAGTGGTCATGAAAAAGATGGCAGGAATTTGGGAGACATTGCAAAGGAAAACATTATATGACATGGTCATTAGTTTTATATTATGATTGGATATCATTGTACATAATTTGGGGGGAGAGGCAATTGAGGTTAAGTGACTTGCCCAGGTTCACATAGCTAGTAAGTGTCTGAGAATGGATTTGAACTCAAGTCCTCCAAACCTCAGGACCTATGCTCTACCCACTGTGCCACCTAGCTGCCCCTGTTCCATATCATTTTTTTCCTTTTCTTTTTTTGCTGGGCAATAAAGGTTAAGTGACTTGCCCAGGGTCACACAGCTAGTGAGTGTCAAGTGTCTGAGGTCGGATTTGAACTCAGGTCCTCCTGAATCCAGGGCCGGTGATCTTTCCACTGTGCCACCTAGCTGCCCCCATATCATTTTACAAGATAGATTTAGAGCTGGAAGGGATCCACTAGTTAGAACTTTTAATTTTACAGATGAGGAAACTGAGACCTAGAGAGGTTAGATAACTTGCTCAACTTCACACAAATAGTAAATGGCAGGACAGAGATTTGAATCCAGGTTCTTTGACTAAAAGAGAAGGAAAAGTAAAAAATAACATTGTTTTCAAGTATAAGCAATACAGGAAATGATAGAAATACTGATGAGCATAGGTAAATCATAAGGAGGATTTGTTTTGAGAGTAAATGATAAACAACAATCATAGGATATTTGACGTACAGATGAGAAAATTGAAGCCAAAGATAAGGGGACTTAGATTGGAGTTCTAAGGTCTTTTCAAATTATCAATTAGTCAATAAACATTTATTAAGCCCCTCCTAAATACCGGGTACTGTACTAGCTGCTGGGGACATAAAAACTAAAATGAAACAATCCCTGTTCTCAAGGAGATCACATTCTTTTTTTTTCTTTTTTTTTCAGGGCAATGAGAGTTAAGTGACTTGCCCAGGGTCCCACAGCTAAGTAAGTGTCGAGTGTCTGAGGTCAGATTTGAACTCAGGTCCTCCTGAATCCAAGGTGGGTGCTTTAACTACTGCACCACCTAGCTACTCCCTAGATTACATTCTAAAAGGGAAGAAAAACATGTAAAGATGCACAAAATAAAGACAAGGTGATTTTGGACCAGCAGTTGGGTGAATCAATAAATCTCACATGTAAGAGCATGAAATGAACTTTTGAAGGTAACTAAAGATTGTAACCGGTGAGGTGGGAATCCATGCCAGTCATGGGGCACAGCCCAGTGCAAAAAGCTGGAGAAAGAAAATGGGCTAACCTGTGTGGGGAACAGAAGAAGGCTAGCAAGAATGCTACATGCCTCTGGGGACTTGACCAAAGATCATAGATCATAGATCTAGTTCTAGATCTATCAGCCTGTGATTGCAGCTAATTAGTGGGAGAGCTGGGAACTAGAACTCAGGTCTTTCTTTCCACTTACTTATTTGTTGTTGTCATTTCAGTCGTGTCCAACTCTTTGTGACCCCATCTGGAGTTCTCTTGGCAAGGATAAGGGAGTAATTTGTTATTTCCTTCTTCTGCTCATTTTACAGATAAGGAAACTGAGGCAATCAGGATTAAGTGACTTGCCCAGGCTCACTCAGCTAGTAAGCATCTGAGGCTAGATTTGAACTTGTGAAGAAGAGTCTTCCTGACTCCAAACCCAATGCTCTATTTACTGTGCCTCCTACCTGCCAGCTATAGGAGGTGCTTAAAAAATGCTTGTTGACATAGCTGAAATGAATTTGGCTTTGGATGTGTGGTGATGGTGGGTCATCCAGTAGGAAGCTACGGGCATCCTAGATTTCTTTTTTTTTTCTTAATAAGTTTTTGTTGATATCTTCTGTTTCTTACATTACCATAGTTATATCTTATGTATTCCTCTCTGTTGCACTCCCAGGGAGCCTTCCCATATGATAAATACTATTTTTTAGAGAAAAATAAATCAGCCCAACTGATGGACTCATTGAAACATTGAAAATATCTGCAATGTGTAACACCTGTAGATCTCCCACCTTCACGAAAGGGTAGGTTGGGGGTATCTTCTCATATTTATTCATGAGAGTTCTATTTGAGCTTTATAATTTTATTACATTACTTTTGTTTGTGTAGTTGCTTTTTCCATTTAAATAGTTGTACTCACTGTGCATGTCATTTTCCTGACTGTTTACTTTTTTATCATAAAAACATTTTATTATTTTCCAGTTACATATAAAGGTAGTTTTCAACATTTGTTTTCATAAGATTTTTAGTTCCAAATTTTTCTCCTTCCCTCCCGTCCCTCCCGCTTCCCCAAGACAGAAAGCAATCTGATATAGGTTATATATGTACAATCACATTAAACATATTTCTGCATTAGTCTTGTTGTGAAAGAAGAATCAGAACACAAGGGAAAAACCTCAAAAAAAGAAAAAAAAAACAGCCAAAAAGTAGAAACAGTATGGTTCAATCTGCATTCAGCATGAACAGTTCTTTTTCCAGGGCGTGGAGAACATTTTCTATCATGAGTTCTTTGGAATTGTCTTGTATCATTGCACTGCTGAGAAGAACTAAGTCTATCACCATTGTTCATCACACAATGTTGCTGTTACTGTGTACAATGTTCTCCTGGTTCTGCTCATTTCACTCAGAGTCAGTTCACTTAAGTCTTTCCAGGTTTGTCGGAAATCTGCCTGCTCATCATTTCTTACAGCACAATAGTATTCCATTACATTCATATACCACAATTTGTTCAGCCATTCCCCAGTTGATGGGCATTCCCTCGATTTCCAATTCTTTGTCACCTCAAAGAGAGCTGCTATAGATATTTTTGTTTTTGTGGGTCTTTTTCCCTTTTGTATGTCTCTTTGGGATACAGACTTAGTAATGGTATTACTGGGTCAAAGGGTATGCACAACCCCATAGCCCTTTGGGCATAGTTCCAAATTGCTCTCTAGAATGACTGGATCAGTTCAGGACTATACCAACAATGCATTAGTGTTCCAATTTTTCCACAGCGTCTCCATGTTTACTTTCACTCTACATATTAATTTCACTTTGTATCAATTCATATCCATCTTTCTATGCTTCCTATTCATCACACATTTCTCACGCCACAGTAATATTCCATCATATTTATGAATCACAATTGGTATAGCCATTTCTTAACTGGTGAGCATCTACTGTTTTCAATTTTTAGCTATCACAAAAATGCTGCTATTTTTATTTTATTTGCTATTGCATTTGGAGCATATGCGGACTTTCTTCTTATGTGCATCCTAGATGTTTCCCCTACACGCGGTACTTTCCCCGTAACTTTCTGCCTGCAGGGGGCGCTACGACTGCTACCTCCTCTCTCCATCCCCACCTTCTCTCCAGCCGCAGAAGGATCGTCGCTCCTCATCCCTCCTCCCAAAGCCGCCAAGGAGGTGGGCGGTGCCTCCAGGAGCCACCGAATTGCTCCTCCATTCGCTCCCTCCACCATCAATCCCGGGATTTCGCTCCCGCCTACGTCACATGACGCAGCCCATCATGGCGACGGTGGCGGTGGCGGCAGCGTTGCTGCTGCTGGGGCTCCGGGCTCCGGACAGCGGCTGCTGAAAGGCAGGCGGCAGCGGCGGAGGCGGTGGGAGCCGCAACCACATTATCGACCGACAGACGCTACGACGCGGGCGGGAAAGATGCTGTTTCCGGGGCTGGAGCGGCGGGAGCGGACCAGGAGCCGGGCCGGGATTTGGGAGCAGCGATTTGTCTTCAGGAGCCGGCGCGGGCGCCGCTGAGGCAGCCGGGGGAGGGAGGGAGGGGAGAGCGAAAAGGAGGGAGCGACCGACGGGCGGCAAACAGCCCGACCGACAGGCCCGGGGAGCCGGAATCCATCGCCGGCCGGAGCCGGCCTCAGAGACCTCGCCCGTCGCCGCCGCCGCCTCCACTTGTGCGGGGGAGATGCCGGGGCCGCTGGGCGCGCTCCGGCCGCCGCCGCCTCGGCCGCTGCTCCCGCCGCTGCTGCTGCTGCTGCTGCTGTCGGGCGTCGGGGCCGCGCCACTTCCGCAAACAGGTGCAGGTGAGAGATGGGGGACACCGCGGTGGGGGTCCTGGAGGAGGCCGGGCTGGGACGGGCTGGGTGGAGAGGGGGAATTGTCTAGCAGAAGGAAGAAAAAAGGAAATGGTTTTATAGAGCGGGTCGTGAATTGGGGTGCTACTTCGGGGATTTTAGGGTGAAAGGGAGGAGGAGGGAGACGAGTTGAAATCAACCCGACATCTCCCGGGGATGGAGGGGAGGAGACTGGGAAAAACCTGTACCATCGGGGAGGGGGCCGCTAGCGAGGGGAGGGAGGGAGAGCTCAAAGAAATGAACCTTTGGTTTGGGGTGTATTTATTTCGGGGAGACTTGAGAGCTTCGCCAACCTGGTGAGGGAAAGGGAGTTGAGTTAGGAAGATAAAAAGGATATGTCGAAAGGAGAACGAAGCTAACCTTCCTCCTACTGTTGCTCTCTGGAGTACCAGCTCTGTACCTGTTGTACGTGGGCTCGGAGCCTACAGCTCTGCAAGGCAATTTAGCTTCCGTGGGCTCAGAGCCTTCGTCTGCACACGGCAGTTGAGCTTCCCTTCTCTACTGTCACCTACCTGCCTGCTGTGGGATTCTCACTTCTTGTAGCAGTAACAATTTTAAAAAATCCTTTTCATACTGCATTGTAAGTGATTAGGGGTAAGCGCTAGTTCTTCTATAGCTTCTTGAAACAATTGTTTACAATTTAAAAGCAAATGTTTAGGCTTCTGGGTGGGGTTACCCCACTCCAAAGTGAATCCATGAAGATGACAATTTTGAACCTCCATCTGTAAATTACTTGTTTGTCGAAATCATGTGATCAGAGTAAGCTGTGCTTTGTATAGTTATTAGGAATCTGGTCTAAAGATGATTAAATTTATTTTCTTAGCAATGCCATTTATTTTTTTCCTTCATAATCCACGTTTGGCATCCCCCCTGCCCAATCCACTAACCCAATACATTGTTCTGCATTTAGTACCCCCTTTTTTCTTAACAAATCAACACTAATTTGCCATTATGAATTGCTGCTTGTTTGAAATATGAAAGACCAATGTTAACTATTAAGGGAGCTTCTTGTCGTTTATCTTTATGGAGGGTCAAATTCTTGGAACAATAAAAACTGGGAAGCAAAAAATCTCTTTTAGAATGAATACCATTTATTGCTCATACTGAAGTTATTTATATATACTCAGGAAGCTTTGGAGAAAAATCCAAAGTATTTTGAGACAAATACCACTGAATTTGACCCAACCTGATACCAAAAGAGTGTCTTTTAATTGAGAGTCTTTATTAATGAACTGGGTTTTGTGCTTAATTTGTGGCATTTACAGGGACAGACATTGGACTTGTGGTTTCATTGATATAGGGAAGTGCCAGAGCAGGAAATCCTGATAGAAGGATTTCTATCAATATAGATTACTGCCATTTTTGCAATTATAGTCTTAAAGAATTGCCCAGAGCACTGAGAGTGAGATTTGCCCAGGGTGGCATAGCCAGTAATTTTCCTAGAAGTAATTTGAACTCATGTCTTCCTGGATCTGAGGCCAACTATTTATCCATTGTGCCTTCAGCTTCCTAGAGCAATTTCTTTTAAAGTGAATTTTATTTTCTGATCTAGTAGATAAAAAGAAAGGTGAATTTTTAGTTAGCCCAGAGCAGATCAACACAGCTTCCTTTAAGACTAAAGAGAGAATGAGAAAAGGAGACATAAAAGTCACTTGAAGTCAATTCAACAAACATTTAAGTTCCTGCTATATACAAGGTACTATGTGATAAGAGATAAGATTTTTTTAAAATTACTATCCTGTCTCTACAAGGAACTCTTAGGAAGAATGTGTCAAGTATTGATTGACATAAATAATGAACAGAAGGATAGGATAAAGGTTGCTCATAAAAAGGGTAATGAAGGTACAATTGTCAGTTCTCAGGATAATTGGGAACTTGGTTTTTAAAACCTTAAAAGAAATCTTCTAAAATGACAAAAACTCTGCCTATTTGTGAGTGCTAAATGTCAGTAACTACTTTTTAGGCCTTTAAATATGGTTGCTTACATAAAAAATGAAACATCAGCTTTTGCCTGAATATTGTAAAACAAAGCAACTTCTAAGGTTCTAGATTCTTATCTTAAAAATTAAACTATAGATATAAATAGTTCCTTATAATTTATTGATATCAATATTATTGTCAACTGTTTTTCTTAATAATATTTTAATTTCCCCAGGTACATATAAAGATAGTTTTCAACATTCATTTTTGTAAGATTTTGAGTTCCAAAGTTTTCTCCCTCCCTCCCTTCCCTTCCCCCTCCCCAAGACAGCAAGCAATGTGATATGGGTTATACAGTACAATCACATCATACCAACTTTTGTAAAAATAAAAAAGTTTTCCCAGTAGATGTTCGCCTTGTGATATACTGAATTCTTTTGATTAGAGGGTTTCAATAGATGACTGACAAATTTAAATGACAGTCTAGGTAAAATTCTGTGGAAATGACTGGCTCAGAATATAAAATATATTGTCTTAAATGACCTATACAAGACTAGATATTAGAGGATCCTGAATGAATGTTTGTTTGATAGGGCTAATAATTGAGATGATTCAAAACTGAATTGAATTAGGCGAAGAAGAATAATTCGAAAAAACCTTTGTACTAGACCAGATAAATATGTTATTATTTCTCACTAGGTAAGGCAGACTTCCCAGTGAATTTGTACATTTGATAAGAGCCATTAAACATTGTAAATATGATAAACGCCTATCTTTTTTTATTACATTGGTCAGTCAACAAGCATTAATTCCCTGCTATGTTCCAGCCATAGTGCTAGGTTCTGGGAAACAAAAATAAAATTGTGTCTGCTCTTAAGGATGTGACATTCTAAAAGAAGAGACAAAATGTACAAATACAAGTATATGCAAATATTTACAAAATAAATACAAGGTAATTTGGGGGGAAGGCAGCAGCAGGGGTAGGGGAAGAATCAGGAGAGGCTTCATCTAGTCCCAGGATTTCTTAAACTTTTTTCACTCACAGCCCCTTTTCACCTGAGAAATTTTTTCCACAACATAGGGTATAATAGATATATAAAATAGGTAACCAAAAAAAATTAAATAGGTATACATAACCTTTTTACTGTTGCCAAATTTTTTGTGACCTCCACATTCAGTTACACGACCCCATATGTGGTCAAGACATACAGTTTAAGAAGCTTTGATCTAAGAGGTAAGCTGATTCTTGTCTAATCTTTGAAGGAAATTAGAATTCTAAGGGAAGAGGTAGTGCATTTTGTGCATGAAAGTGAAGAGGAAGTCCCTTTTAGCCTTATGAGGGGAATGAAATTGGAATTGGTAAGAACAGTTATATACAGAGCCTAGAGGATCCGTATGCAGACTTATTCATTGCTTCTCTTTTCCTTTTGCTCTTTTTGGGGAGAAAAGGAAGAATAGCATTTATCTTACATATACATTAATTATAAAGCTATTAGGTATCATCTAGCCTAGGTGAGACTTCTCCTTATTCCCTTTTATCATTTGTTACTACCTCATTTATATAAAAAAAGATATGGTAAAGAAGGTAATTTGAAACAATCAGTTAATATCAAGCTTTAAAATTTTCTTTGAATTACAGGTATCTTCAAGCATCTCTATAAAGGACAAAATAATCTTAGGTAAATGAAAGTTATAGAAAAGTCAGCAGCTTGATTTTAACTGATTATTTCAAATTGCTGCTAAAGTCATTCAACTATAATGTTTCTGAATGGATGTGGTAAATATGTGGGTTGTGCTTACCCATCAGGCCTGAAGGAGTTTGCTTCATTAAACCTCTTTCTTGGTTCTCCCCTTAGTTTCTTGGTGATGCCCTTGGAGTCTGTTATCTGAAGTTCTTATTTCTGGCAGGACTAGCATTTTCAGGCAATCTTATCTTATCCTGGGCATCTTCAGGGAAAAAAAAGTAAGAAAGTTCTTTGTTTTCATGACAATTGTAAAGTTAAGCTTATAGTTTGCACTTTTTTTTTCTGAACCTCAGTTTAGATTCTGCTTATCTTGGAACACATCTATCTATGTATGCACATTTCTTTTACATCTGCACTCTTCTCAGTCTTCTTACAAAGTGGAGAGATTTTACATTGTTTTGGAAGATCTAGTACTTTCCTATATAGAAGGCCCTCCTATAAGTAAGTACACAGTATCTTAGTGCTATTGGGGCAGTAGTTAGGCAAGGAAACCTACTTCTTTTGTTCTGTGGAATATCAGGTCACAGAGTACAGAAGCAGCTTTCAGCAGTTCCAGATAAAGGACTATACGGAAGTCTCAGTGAAGCCAGTGGGAATCAGCTACTGATTAAACTTGAGTATGTGAAACTGGGGCTCTAGGGTCAGACTCAACAGAGACTTGGAACTTGGAACATGCTTTTAAATGAAAGGGAGACTTTAGTGAAATGCAGGTTTTGACATGGTGATTTTTAGCAGCTTCACATGATTTCTATCACAATTTCCATATAAATGAGTTTTTCCATCTTTGTTAGAGATAGTCTCTATATGATTTAGTTGTAATTACTACTGTAATTACACTTTTAGTATAATGGATAAAAAAATAAATCTTATAGAAAGGTCCGTTCAGATATTTTGTAGTTCCTTTACATATATACATCACACCCTTTAAGTTTTTCTTGTGTTGCTAATGTTGAGTATCCATTTGTTTCTTTTTTGAGTTAAAGAGTCTTTAGGTTGGGGCAGCTAGGTGGCACAGTGGATAGAGCACTGGCCCTGGATTCAGGAGGTCCTGAGTTCAAATCCAGCCTCAGACCCTTGACATTTACTAGCTGTGTGACCCTGGGCAAGTCACTTAACTCCAATTGCCTCACTAAAAAAAAAAAAAGAAGAAGAAGAGTCCTTAGGTTGTCAGAGTTTTGTGGACGGTGTAATTGAGATAATTGTTGTAGCTGTAATGAGAGGGCATTGCAAGTAAGTGCAAGAGGGAGTACATTTTCTCTGGATTATATCCAGAATTCTGAAGCACTTGGGAATGAATCCTCAAAATAAGGTTGTGTAAATTTAGTTATACAAGGAAAAGCATATAGTCATTATTTTGTTTCATACTCACTGAGAAGAGAATTTATGTAAAGACTTGAGTTCACATGTGGCCTTAGACACTTGCTAGCTGGGTAACCAAGTCATTTAAATCTGTTTGCCTCAATTTTGTCATTTGTAAAAATGGAAAGAATAATAGCACCTATCTCACAAGGCTGTCGTGAGGATCAAATGAGATCATATTTGTACAGCACAGAGCCTGGCACATAATAGGCACTATGTAAATGCCAAGTGATGATATTTCTAAATCCCCCTCTACTGTATCCTGTGCGTGAGAATAATGGTAGAATGTATTATTTCAAAGAAGGAAATACCTTACTTTAGCTAAGGGAGCTGCTTCTAAGAAAAAGGTACCAAGGAAGGTCTAGAATTTTTTTGATTATTAAATTTTAGTTACACAGAAAACTCTTTCTATGGTGTGTTGACAAAAGAAGATCCTTCATGACTTGTATACAGATTGCAAAGGCTGGAGTAATGAATTTTCAAAACAATTTTGTGTATTGGTAATTTATAGACAGAAGAACAAGAAGTTATTTGAGCCTTTAAGAAGGGGTTGTGTAAATTCATGATGATTTCAGAATACTGAATTTTTATTAGAATGACATTTTATTCTGTTTTATGGGATACTTTTGGGGGGCAAATTTCAAAGTTATAGCAGCTTTTGTAAATAAAAAATTACTGGTCTTAATGGGCATTCTTAAACTGAACAAAGAGCTATATAAACTGAGTGGGTCGAAGAATAAGTATGATATTTTTTAGAATAAGGTAACTCTGAAGACCTCATAGTTTAAAAGGAACATCTAGTAGACATGTTATCCATCTGTGGGATAAGAACAAATCCTTAAAGTTAGTGTGATTTCCACATGGGGAATGATTGTTCCTGGCTTTTAGCTTTTTATTATTTCCCCCACCTCCTAGCTGTTTGCATTCTCTTTTTTTATACAGTCTAGCTGAATATGTCATTCATGGTGGGGGGGGAGTAATATACAATAGGGAAAGTTGGATAAAAATCCTGAGACTGAATGGCCAAACTGCTAATTACAAAGCCCTGCTTATAAATTCCATTGATAACCTGTCCTTGAACCTTTTTTGGTGACAATGTAAGAACGAGCTAAGAAAATATGATGAAGCAGGTATCTCGGAGCAAAATAATGAGATAATATATTTTAAAATTGCAGCTGGTGACTAATTTGGAATCATGCCTTGGCATTGCAGTTGTAGCTATACCAACAGGCAGATTAGTGAAATCACTTTAATGGTTTAGACAGAAGTTAATATAGATTCTGCTTTTCATTCAGAGTTAATATTTGATCTTAAAAACATGGAAGAAATGAGGACTATTTTTATCACAGTCTAGGTATCTAGAACCATGATATGGTAGATGTTCTTTCTGTTTCTATTTCTGTCATCATTTTCCAAACCTACATTGCTCGCAGTAGTCTAGGCATTAGGAGTCTTCTCTCTGCTTTCTCTGGCCCCAGTCTCTTCTCTCCTTCAACTGATCTTATGCATTGCTCTCAGATTAATTTTCCTAAAATACTGTTTTTTACACTTTACCTTCTCCTCTCTAAAATTTTCAGTGACTTCCCATTAATGGCCCACAGAACAAAATGCAAAGTCTTTAACCTGACATTCAGGTTCTTTCTGCTGCCTGGATCCCATTTAAGGCATCTAACTCATTTCATCCCAATCTCCTACTGCAGTGGTTCTCAAACTCTTTGATCTCAGGATTTCCCCAAAGAGTTTTTGTTTATGTGGGTTATATCGAGATTTACCATGTTGGAAATGAAAATTTATTCCTACCATTATGAAAATAGTTTTGACCTCATAGACCTCCAAAAAGTTGCTTGGCGACTCCTATGGGTTCTGCTCCACACTTTGAGAATCACTGCCCTACAAATCAGACAGCTCATTGTTCTCAGAACAAATATATCAAGCATATTCCGACCTCATGGAATGGGCTCTTATCTTCAAGTCACACCACTTGCACCAACCCTCAGTGATCTCTGGTATTTTGAACTACTCTAGTATTTGTCTCTCTGTACCATTCCTTGGGCACTTGGCTTGTGTTGTTTGAACTATTATTGTTTTTTGTGTGTGCTTCCTTTTTCTCTTGGTGTACTTCAAGACGGGACCATGTCTTTGTTCAACAAACTTTTATTTACTGCCAAATATCCATTTATCAGTTAAGAGTTGGAGATACAATGACAAAAAGAGTCATTACCAAGGAGTTTACATCCTACTGGAGAATACAGCAAATATACAGAGAAGTAAATAAATGCAAGGCAGTTTAAGGAGGGAGTTAGCACTAACATGCTAGGGGAGGTAATTTGGGGGACCCCCAGGGAAGGCTTCAAAAAGAAAGCCTTGAAGTGCCATCATTATGATCTTGAAGTTAGATAATGATGACAATAACTTCTGACATTTAGAGAAACTTTAACATTTACAGAGTGGTTTATACTTATATAGGCTACCTCATTTGAAACTCACAGTAAACCTGTAATTAACCCCTAGTTAAAACTCAGATTTTATGGCCATTTTCCCTGAGGATTCTGAGTCTCACAGAGCTTAAGTGACTTTCCCATGGTTATATAGTTAGTGTCAGAGGCAGGTTTTGAACCCAGGTCTTTCTGATTCCAAATCTAGCGCTCAGTCTATCGCAATTCTAAAAAGGCAGAGATGAAGGAAAGGGGCACATTATAAACATAGAGGAATGCCTTATGTGAAGGAAGTGGAATATTAGGTTTAGGAAACAGCTAATAGTACAGTTTGGGTAGGACGTAGAGTTCATAAAGGGGGTATAAAATGAAATACACCTTAAAAGAAAGGTTGGAACCACACTGTAGAGGTTCTTAAATACTAGTCTGAGGATGGCCTTTGAGATTCATTCCAGCTCTATGGATCCCACAAATTTTACTTTCTATTATAGGCATTAGGGAACTGCTGGAGTACAGGAATGGCATTGTCAGTCCTGGGCCTTAGGAAATTAATTTTGGCAGCTAAGAGAAGGATGAATTCAAGAGGGGAAAATTTGGAAGCAGAGAGATGAACTAGGGAATATCAAAATAGCACAAGTGAGAGCTGCTGAGGGCCTGACTGAGGGTATTGACCCTATGTTGTGGATTTAAATTTGTGATGCTTGGTGACTTATTGAATATGGGGGATGAGGGAGACGGAAGGGTCAGAATGACTCAGATTAAACATACGATTGACCTTGAGGATGATGATCTCAACAGAAATAGGGGAATTTGGAGGAGGAATAGGGTTACGGTAGAGAAAGATGATTCCATTTTGGACATAAAGAGTTTGAGATGTTGCTGTGTTATCCACGAAGAGATGTCTAGTAGTCATGTTGTTGCTTTAAACTTGAATTTGGGAGAGATTAGAATTTAACATCGATTTAGAAATGACATGAAGTGTGTTAGCTGCTAGTAGTGTCCTGTATAAAGTTAACAGCTTGAGTCCACTCTGCTAGCTTTTGCCCTCCTTCCAGAGACCTAAGACTAGAAGTATGCATAGTAAGCAATCACTTTATGATTCAAGGAGGGACACTTTTTAAGATTCCTTTTTATAAATGCATATAAATGTGCTAAGAATCACAGTTTTTTGATTGTAAACATTTGCTTTACATGGTTGGTACTTTAAATAGGAAATCCTTGTTCAATGAGCTATGGGTAGACATGTTACTAGAGTAACTCAGTCACTTCAATATTGACATTCTTCTATAAATGAAGACAGAAAAAAGGAAGTTGTAGCTAAATGTGATGTTAATGGGTTCTTGGACTTTATTGAGAGGCTTAGCTTTTATTGCTGTAGTCACTACATATCTGGAATAATGTTCAGGGCACTACAGTTTAGTGAAGCAAAGAAGTTCCAGTTTTACAGATTGCTGAAGGACCTTCTTCTATGAGTACGTATCATATGAAGGTTATTTGTAAGAATTGAAGGGAAGGTGTTTAGCTTGAACAGTAGAAGACTTGGGGAACTAGGAGCAATGGGTGAAAGTTGGAAAGAGGCACATTCAGACATGATGTCAGGAAAAACTTCCTAATAGAGCTACACAGAAATGGAATGTGTTGCCTCAGGAATTACTGGGGTTGCCCCTCTTAGAGGACTTCAAGCAGAGGCTGGATGATCACTTGTCAGGTATGCTCTAGCAGGATTCCTTTTGTGTACAAGTTGGACCTCTGATGATCCCTTTTAATTTTAAAATTCTGCAAGTCTATGAAAAATGGTTCACAGGTAGTTCATGGAAAGGCAAATAAAGAAGTTGACAGTTTTTGGTTTTTATCTTTCTTTTTTTAATGTATTTTATTTTTAATTTATAGAGTAAAAGAAACATTTCCATAACATTGTATAATAAAAGATGATTTACACCCAAGACTGCACATCTGTTATGTACAACTTGTGGTTCCTTTTAAATATATAAATTTCTTTTATCCCTTTTTTTTCTTCCCTTCCCTCTTCTTGCCCTAGAGATGGCTACCATAAAGAATACAATTTCATTAGATACTTGGTGATTTCATATCATAGTGTTTGTGATGAACATGTCCAAAAAGACCACCATAAAGATAATTGTAACTTATACTTTAATATGCATTGTAGATCATGAAGTGGTAGAAATAGTCTGTGAACTCAGTAAGATCTTTTAAATTAAAACCTTTAATACTTGGTGACCAGTGCAAATGAAGGTATAAGCAAGAATGATGAAAAATGTTGGGAAAGTGTAGTTTGGGTATAAGGAACATAAAAGGTCAGAGAACAAACACACACGCGTGCCAGATGCCTACATATCATGAATATCTTCTTCAGGAAAAGAATTAGGGTATGGCGGGCACCAAGTAGCATCACAAGAAATGAAAGTGGTTATATCTAGAGCTGAAAAAACTAGTTAGAGATGTGGGAGTCACTTCCAAATCAGTTATCTTTGTATAGTTAAGATGATCAAATTCTTTCAGAGTAAAGATCAAATCAATACTGAATTGTTTTTTTTAAAAATTAGAAGATCTGAAATGTCATTAAAATCATTCCAGCCTTTAAGCAGATGATAACAAAAAAATGGTAAATGGAATAGACAGCTAGATAGATTAACATCATTTCCTAAGGATGTAACTATTTTCCTAACATATAATTCAGTCATCACAATGATGAGAACAAAAGAGCTTAGAAACTGCCTTAATCAGCAGATATAATCTCTTTGCCAAGCAAATAGATGTGGCAGCTGAGGACAACATAGGTCTAGCAAATAAGCTCATATGGAAAACTCTTATGAAGAGAGATGGTAGAAGGTCATAAATAGTATTGTGTCAGGAAATATTGAGAAGTGACGTAAGAAAAAACATTTTTATAGAAGAGCTTGGCAATATGAAACCCAGTTAAGCCAGATCATCCTGAGGGCATTTAGGGACGAAACTGAAAGTACCACACTAAACAGATAAAAATGGAAGAGATTTCTTACTTTTCAGACATTTTTTTGGACCATATTACATGCCCTCTAGCCATCCTTCTAATCCTTATTCCACTAGATTATGAACTCTGCCCCTGGGACCCTAGGCTCTAGATAAATTTACATTTTATCTTGCCTAGAACCAGTCTTCCTCATAAGCTTCCCAAATTGTACTGTCTTGACTTCATTCCCTTTTCCTTTATGTATTGTCTTCTCCCAATAGAATGTAAACAGCTTAAGGGAAGAGACTTTCTTGCTCGTATTTTTAGCCACCATGTTTAACACAATGCCTGGCACATAGTAAGCACTAATAAATACTCTTTCTTTCTTTCTTTCTTTCTTTCATTCATTTATAATCATCTCGAATTGTTCATTATCATGACAAATTATTATCTCCATCAGTGACAGTGGAGGCACAATCCCATATATCTTGGATAAGGAAATAGAAATGGCATTAACAAAAGCAAAGGACAGCTAGATGAGCCCTACTTATATCCATAGGAGGGTATATGAAGAACAGTCAAGAGTTAATTCTTGGTTTTGCCCAAAAAAAGGTAGGCTGCTAGACACTTGGGGGAAAAATATTATAGCTATTACTGCGACTACTTTAAAAAGAGGGGGAGGAACAATCAAGAAAACACCCTACATGCTCACTTTCCCATTTCTATGAAATCTTAATGAAACTAATTTTTACATGTATCAGCATCATTAATATAGATGTGAATAAGCGAATAAGTAAGATTTTGCAAAGCATATTGTGTAGCAGGCTAAATCTTTACAATCACAAAATTGAGAGGTATAGAACATACCAGGAGCTATTCCATTACTTGTTAACTTAAAAAAAAATTTTTGATTTGGTAAAGCAAAACCTTTCCTTCAGTAAGATATCTCACATATTTGTTAAACTCATACAAGGTTCCTTGAAAGATAGAACAGAGATAAATATGTGTTTAGCCCTCTAATTACAAATGTAATAAATGTAAATATATATAATAAATATCAAGTGAGGAATAATGCAGGGATAAGTATAATTGTTTAGATGTGTTTGCCACTCTTAAGGATATTCAGAACAGAATCCACATGGAAGAGGTTTCACTCTAGATGGTGAGGTCCTCTAAATGATTCTGGGTTTTGATGCCAGTATGCTGATCAAACAAACCTTGGAATGGGAGAAAGTATCCTAAATGAGATCCATAATCACTCAAGGGCTTGGTCAGTTGTCAACATAGGAAAACCCAAGTGAAGGAAGAATGTCCTTTGAGGCTATGTTATGAAGGCAGATGGATGACTCAATAGAGCTGAACCATATATCTTGAAGTGACATTTCATGAGTAGCATATAGAAGAAAGAGAGGCACATTTATGCAGAATTGATGAACTTGTGAATGGTCATAACCATTTTGGAAAGCAATTTGGAATGAAATACAAAAAGTGTGTGCCCATGACCCCACTATATCATGTCTGGGTTTATGCCTAAAAGAGATTTTGAAAAAGAGGAAAAGGTTCTGTTTGCAAAATATATGTATTCACACATATATCTATAGCAGCTCTTTTCTGTACAACAGTTAAGGAATGTCTGAATTAGTAAGTTGTATATGAATGTGGAGTACTATTATTTTGCTATAAGAAATGAGGGAAAAGATGATTCCAAAAAGACTTACATGAACTAATGGAGAGTAAAGACCTAGAAAAACAATTTATAACATCAGTAGTATAAAAAGGAACAGTTTTGATAAAACTGTTGAAGAATGAAATGAACAGAACCAGGAGAACAGTTTATTCAATAACAACTCTGTAAAATCAAACAACTTTAAGAACTGCAAGAATTATGATCAATACAGGTACTATTCATATAAAATCTCATTGATATGTATGTCCGGCAAAGGAGGAGGTCATACTGATTATGTAGCAAGAGTAAAAGATAACAGTGGACAGCATGTGTACTTCATTGGTAGCCTCATGTTGTCTAAATCTAGAGAAAGTTCCTTGGTGGAAGATTAGTCAGATGACATGGACAAGAATAGCACAAGTTTAGAAGGTGTGGATGGGTTATTGTGACTTCTTATTATCCGAAAGGATTAATCATATTAGGGAGAACATTGATTCATTTGAAGCCTAATTTAAGGCTAAAAAATTCTGTTCTTTATAGCATGGTATTTTGTGATAAGCCATATATTAAATGAGAGTTTAAAGCCTTTTGACAGTTTATCTTACCTTCAAGCACTCAAAATAACCTTTCCTGACTTAATTTTCCAGTTTGAGTTGTTATTTCTGCCAATTACTGACAAACCACATCCACTAGCAGCATTCATGGGCATTGATGCCCTGTTCCTTCTGTTACCTTTGTGAGCTAAATAAGTAGGTGAGGTTTTAGATGGTTCTGTAGAGTAGTAGAAGGAGATGGATTATAAGTAGGGAACAGAGGTAGTAGGATTTCTGTATCTTGAGGATTATCTGGAATTTTAGAGACAGTCAAATAATATTCATGCTCTTTAATAAATACTTAAACACTTAAATACTCTTTATAAAGCTTATAACTTATTTGCGACCACTCATAAGATATTTTAGACAGACTAGCTAGAATTTTAGCCCCTTATAGGGTTAAGTGACTTGCCCAGGGTCACACAGCTAGTAAGTATCAAGTGTCTGAGACCGGATTTGAACTCAGGTCCTCCTAAATCCAGGGGTGGTGCTTTATCCACTGCCCCACATAGCTGTACCCAATGAAATACCATGTTAGAGCTGTTTAATCCCTTTTAAAATATGTAATTTAAATTATATTAGGTAATTCTTTAATGAGCAGAAGTTCATATTTTAACTAGTCATGCTAGTATGCTATGATACATTTATCTGAATAGCATGTAGTATTAATAGGTCTGTATAATCTAAAGATCTATAAAATCTTACTGGGGGAAAAGTATATTTATTTTAATCTTGTATGGTATGGGAAAATACTTGTTAAAAGTTATTTATGTGTGAAAAATAATCCTGGTATGTTTCCTACTTTTTACTATTTCTCTAATTTGCCACCATTGTTTATGCACAAAATTCTTATATTACTACATTTTAATGATTTACAGTCAACTGGTTTTGGTTTAGAACATAAAATTACATTAACATTTGATAAAGATACTTAAAGGGTTTTAAATATTTTTGTAAGATAGGTAGGACAAGAAAACAGACTTTAGTTGCATTTTAATCCCTAAAATGGTTTTTGATGGAGAGGGAGTGCTTAATAAGAATAATTATCACGGATTTAGCTTTAAAGAATTGCACAGAACTTTATCCTCTAAATTTGTTTTATACAGTACTAAACTGTAAACAGCTGAAAAGATTTCAGTTTAATATGCCATAATTAAAACTACTAATTATAATAGGTAAATAAACAAAATGTTTTAAAATGTAGCATAGGAGCAACTCCAAGGTTCTACTTCAAACACATCAGAAATAGCAAAGTTGACAAAAATGGAAAATGAAAGATGTTGGAAGGACTACAGGAAAAGATGCACATTGATGCACTTTTTTTGGTGGAGCTATGCATTGGTTTAACCATTCTGAAAGGCAATTTGCAACTATATATGCCCTCAGACTTACCTGTCCCTTTCCCAGTGATACTGCTAGTAGGCCTATATCCCAAAGAAATCATAAAAAAGGGAAGAGGACCTATATGTACAGAAACATTTATAGCTGCTCTTTTTGTGGTGGCAAAGAATTGGAAATTGAGGGGATGTCCATCAGTTGGGGAATGGCTAAACAAGTTGTTGTATATGAACATAATAGAATACTATTATGCTGTAAGAAACGATGAGCAGACGGATTTCAGAGAAACCTGAAAGCACTTACATGAACTGATGCTGAATGAGATGAGCAGAACCAGGAGAACATTGAACACAGTATCAGCAACATTGTGTGATGATCAACTGTGATAGACTTAATTCTTCTTAGCAATACAGTGGTCCAAGATAATTCCAAAG
Organism: Dromiciops gliroides; assembly: GCF_019393635.1. Taxonomy (NCBI): domain Eukaryota; kingdom Metazoa; phylum Chordata; class Mammalia; order Microbiotheria; family Microbiotheriidae; genus Dromiciops; species Dromiciops gliroides. Next base: position 542,383,734 of record NC_057861.1, on the reverse strand, counting down.
GACTTATGATGGAAAATGCTCTCCAAATCCAGAAGAAAAGAATTGTGGAATCTAGATGCAGATTGAACCATACTATTTTTACTTTTGGGGGCTTTTTTTTTTCTTTTTTGAGGTTTTTCCCTTTATGTTCTGATTCTTCTTTTTACAACATGACTAATGCATAAATATGTTTAATGTGATTGTATATACATAACCTATATCAGATTGCTTGCTATCTTGGGGAGGGGGGAGGAAAGGGAAGAAGGGAGAAAAATTCAGAACTAGAAATATTATAAAAACAAATGTTGGAAACTATCTCTACATGTAACTAGAAAATAAAATACTTTTATGATTAAAAAAAGTTAAATGTCTTTCAGGAATTCTGATGAAATAGAGGCTTATTTTTAAGAATGAAAAATTGGAGCATTCTTGTAAATCTCTATTTATTTATTTATTTATTTATTTATTTATTTATTTATTTATTTTTTAAGGGCAATGAGGGTTTAGTGACTTGTCCAGGATCACATAGCTAGTAAGTGTTAAGTGTCTGAGGCCAAATTTGAACTCAGGTCCTCCTGAATCCAGGACCAATACTTTACCCACTGTGCCACCTAGCTGCCCCACTTGTAAATCTTATTATGGTAACTTAATAAATTTTTTTCTAGTAGGGCTGATTATTGATCAGAATAATTTACAATATGAAGGGGCTTATTTTATTATGCAGCAAGAAATAGTTGATTGATCTATTAGGGAAGGTCCAACTTTCACATCAGTGGTTTCAGATTTTGAATAGTAAAGAATATATATTTGCAGATAGTATTGGAGAAATCATTGGTAATTGGTATTACTGGTCTATTAAGAGGTCTCTAAGTTACCTTAAAGTCAGAATGGATTAACAAAAAGGTTATAAGACAGAGAGTCAAAAGACATGATTTCTAGGCTCAGTTCTCCAGTTAACCAGCTGTTTGGCCTTTGGTAAGTCATTTAATTGCACTAAACCTATTTCCTCCTTTGTAAAAGGATAAGTGGGATCTAAATCCTTCAATTCTAAGATTCTGTATAATTTAACTGCCTTTGGTGATCAGACATTTTTGTGATGAGATGGATATTAATTTTTTTAAAAGAAAAACATTTTTATATTTTATTTTTTCCAATTACATGTAATAACAATTTTAAACATTTAAAAAATTTTTTTGAGTTCTAAATTCTTTTTCTCCCCCCCTTTCCTCCCCTCTCCTTGAGAATGCAAGCAATTTGATTATATATGTAAAAATTATACGTGTAAAGTCATCTAAAATATTTCCATATTAGCCATGTTGCAATAGAAAACAAAGACCAAACAAAACAAGAAAAATGAAGTTTAAAAAAATATGCTTTGGTTTTCATTCAGACTTCATCAGTTCTTTCTCTAGAGATGGATAGCATTTTTCATCTTAAGTCCTTCAGAATTGTCTTGGATCATTGTATTGCTGAGAATAATTTAAGTCATTCACAATTGATAATCATACATTGTTGCTGTAACTGTTCAGTGTTTTCCTAGTTCTACTCACTTCACTTTGCATTAGTTTATATGTTTTCCCAGGTTTCTCTGAAACCTTCCTGCTCATAATTTCTTATAGCACAGTAATATTCCATCCCAATCATATACCACAACTTGTTTAGCCATTCCCCAATTTATGGGTATCTCTTCAGTTTCCAATTCTTTGCCACTACTAAAAGAAATACTAAAAATATTTTTGAACGTATAGGTCCTTTTCCTTTTTCTTTGATTACTGAAGGGTATAGATGTAGCAATAGTATTGCTGGGTCAAGAGGTATGCATGGTTTTATAGCCCTTTGTGTATAGTTCCAAATTGCTCTCCAGAATGGTTGGATCAGCTCACAGCTCAACTAGGAATGCATTAGTGTCTTAATATTTGTCATTTTCATTTTGCCATGTTAGCTAATCTGATAATTGTGAGGTGGTACTTCAGAATTGTTTTAATTTGCATTTTTCTAATCAATACTGACTTAGAGCATTTTTTTTTGTTTGTTTTGTTTTTTGTTTTTTTAGTGAGGCAATTGGGGTTAAGTGACTTGCCCAGGGTCACACAGCTAGTGAGTGTTAAGTGTCTGAGGCCGGATTTGAACTCAGGTACTCCTGAATCCAGGGCCGGTCCTCTATCCACTGCACCACCTAGCTGCCCCAGAGCATTTTTTTTTTAATATGACTATGGATAGCTTTGATTTCTTCTTCTGAAAACTGCCTATTTGTATCCTTTGACTATCAGTTGGGGAATGACTTTTATTCTTATAAATTTGACTCAGTTATGTATTTGAGAAATAAAAGCTTTATCAGAGACATTTGCTGTAAAAATTTGTTTCCATTTTCTGCTTTCCTTCTAATCTTGGCTGCATTGGTTTTGTTTGTGCAAACTCTTTCATCTAATGTAATCAAAATTATCCATTTTACATCCTGTAATGCTCTCTATCTCTTGTTTGGTCACTAAAATCTTCCTTAAGAAAAGCATTTTCAATTATAGATTCCTTTGCTGTACCCTTACAATACTGTTCTCTTGAATGGTGTTTCCTGGGGACTATTTTGGGTAAGTTTGTTATTTCTCAGTGTCTCAGTAGCAATCAGTATCCTTGGTATTGCATTTTAATGATAGTCTCAAGTAGGAATAAAGTGGGGCCCTGAACAGTAACTGAGCAGCTACATCCCTGGAAAGTAACATTTGCCTATATTGAGAGTCTTTCCTTAGAGCCAAATTGCCAGGTTGAAAAGGGAAGAGATTTAATTTAATTTAGAGGAACCCAACTTGCCTTACTTTTCTTTTTCTTCCTTCCTTCCCTCCTTCCTTCCTTCCTTCCTTCCTCCCTTCTTCTTCTTCTTCTTCTTCTTCTTCTTCTTTCTTTCTTTCTTTCTTTCTTTCTTTCTTTCTTTCTTTCTTTCTTTCTTTCTTTCTTTCTTTCTTCCTTCCTTCCTTCCTTCCTTCCTTCCTTCCTTCCTTCCTTCCTTCCTTTCTTTCTTTCTTTCTTTCTTTCTTTCTTTCTTTCTTTCTTTCTTTCTTTCTTTCTTTCTTTCTTTCTTTCTTTCTTTCTTTCTTTCTTCAACATTTAAATAGAGGAGGCATGTTATTCATATGGACCCTAAATTGTTTTTTTTAATTATTATTATTATTATTGAAGATTAAAAGAATGTTCTGTTGGATGTAGTGAATGATAAAGTGAATAGATTATTGGTATTTTTAAAAAATAAGTTTGATACAGCTACTTGTAAAAAAGCAGTTTATCCCATAAAACCCATAATTTAATTATCCTTTTCTGTTCCAGCAAGGCCTGTATTCATGCTTAACCAATTATGGGCCCCTGTACCTTGAAATCTAGAAAACTGAGAGGTCCTCCCCTCGAAAAAATGTTTAAAGGAATAAGATAATGCTATAAGGAAGGATTTCTGAACCTGGTATCTGTGAACTTTAAAAAAAATTATAACTATTTCAGTATAATTGGTTTTCTTTATACACTTGGGTATTTTATTCATTTAAAAACATTATTCTGAGAAGGGGTCCACAGATTTCATCAGGCTATCAAAGGAATCCATGACACATCCAAAAAAAGGTTAATAAGAACTTCTGTTGTAAGGGAAGTCTAAAGGGATTAGAGTTTTTCAATCTAAGAGAGATATTAGTATAAGGGACTTGAAAATCTCTTAAAAGAGAATAGTGTTCTAAAAGAGGAAACTGCCATACACTGCAGAGTGGAACAAGATAAAATAAGTTTAAATTATACTGGGAGAATTTAAGGTAAACAGGAAGAAATATAGGTTCAGAGACACCAAAACAGGTTATTTAAAGGAGATTTTGTAATCATAACACCGCAGGGAGGCAGCATGGGATAGAAGAATAGAGGAAGGAATGCTAGCATTAGATATGAGTTCAAATTCTGCCTCCTACCCTTGTTGGGTGACCAATCATTGGTCATCTAATCCAAGACTCAGTTTTCTCATCTGCAAGTATTTACCCCATAACATTGTTGTGAAGCATACAGGAGAGATGCTAGTTAAGTGCTTAATAAACCTTAAAAAACCTGTGTGTTAATTGTTCTTATAATCTTTTCACATTTTTAAAGGAAAAGGCAAACCCCTTTTGACAACGATATTTAATCTACTGTAGAATCTGGAAAACAAGCGAGCATGCATGAATGAGGTGATCTGCTCTCCAGAGATCCCTTTCAGCCTTATTCATAAAAGTGACATTATATAACCAAATAGAAGCAGTAAGCTTAACCATATTTTTTAACAGCCAGCATGTAACAAAAGGAGCTAGCACTTGTAGGAGTCTAGACTCTTAAGCTGCATTGAAATAATCAAATAATATGAAATACTTTTGAGTTACCAGGTTTTTTTCTTCTTTCTCTAGTTCCCTCCTAAGCAATTTTTAGTTCTTCATGATTGTGGGCCTCAAAGTAAAGTCTGGTTCACATCAATAAAAACCTTTGATTTTTCTGGATAAATCGTGAAAGGTACTTTTATCACCTTTATTGGAGCTACCAATGTAGTCTTCCTTTCAGTTAATTAATATTGTTATGTTATCATTTTTCTGATGTGGCTAAAAATTAGACCTCTTACTGTGCATACCCTTTGACCCAACAATACTACTACAATGTCTGTATTTCACAGAGATAAAAGAAAAAGGGAAGAGGACCTATACGTACAAAAATATTTATCGCTGCTCTTTTAGTAGTTGGCAAAGAATTGGAAATTGAGGGATGCCATAAATTGGGAAATGGCTGAACAAGTTGTGGCATATGATTGTGATGGAATACTGTTGTGCTATAATAAATGATGAATGAGCAGGATGATTTCAGAAAAACTTGAGAACACTTAGATGAACTGATGAAAAGGGGATTGAGCCAGAACCAGGAGAACATTGGACACAGTAACAACAGTGTTGTAATATTAATCGACTGTAAAGGACTTATCTACTCTCGTCGATACAGTGGTCCAGGACAGTTCCAAGGAACTCATAATGAAAAATGCTCTCCACTTCCAGAGAGAAAACTGATGAATTCTTAAGTACACATTTTTTTTTTCACTTTCTTTATTGTGGCCCCCACCCTGGTTTTTTTTTTTTTTTTTTTGGCAACATGCCTTATGTGGAAATGTTTTGCACAACTTCATATGTATAATGGGTATCATATTGCTTACCTTCTCACTGGGTGGGGAAGGGACTGGAGGGAGGAATAGAATTTGGAACTCAAAAGTTTAAAAATGAATTTTTTAAAAATTAGAGCTCTTTCTGCGGGGGGTAGAATTTAATGGAAAATGTCAAGAGAAATGTTAAGAGAAATACTTTTACCTAAATCAAAAAGCTTTATAAGCATTCTGTTGAGGTAATAATCAAATATACAGCCTTCCCCTAACATTAGTTACAATTGGTGAGCTAGTCAACCTTGAAAATGATCATTACATAGATTGGACAACATTGCCCATAATTAGTGCAAGGTGAAGTTTTATTTCCCTAAGCTGTTAATGTTTAGGTTATGTGTCATTTCAGGATCTCTGACTCATCAGCTCCAACACCATTTACAGCATTCACAGTACTGCATGAACAAGTATATTTAGTGCTTTGGTTCATTGTCCCAGCCTTTCTAATATTAGAAACTACTGAGACTTGAAATTGCTTAACATTAACATTATAACAAATGTATTGTTACATTGAGGCACAGAAAAACATTTTAGTGACTTAAGATTCTGTATGCAGGAAACTCATGATAAATGTATTCATAATTTGTGGTTTAAAATATTTGTATTTGTGATATCACTTCAAACCATATTCTGTCCCAAATAGTATTGATTCCCCCCAACTTCTGTGTGGTACAGAGCTGCTTTCGAAGGTATGCAGGAGAAAGAGATGGGTGGTCTATTGCTGTATGCCACTAAATGATGTAATTTTATTTTATCCCTTTAAATTTGTCTTTGCTGGGCCACTTGTCATAACAGGACTGGTTTACAAGGCTACAAACCTGTCTTTCTGTATTCATCCCATTCTCCCTAGTCCAGTTTATTTTTCCATTTCAGGCCGGTTGCTCTCTGTTCACGACTCCTTGCCCATTTAAATTTATGGATGAATTTCCTGGAGTGGAAAGTGGTGATAGAAAAGAGGAAAAAGAGAGAGATGTATGTATGTATAGGCTTTTTTGGGTCACCTTTATGTTCCCTGCTCTTCTTGTCCCTGAAGCCAACATGATGAGAAATGATAGTGGATGGATCATCAAGCAACATTATTGGTAAAATTTTTCCATTTGTGGTGAATATAAGTATTCACAGTATTTCAGTAGGAAAGAGATACTCTGGCATTTCCTTTGATCGTACTAAAGTGAAAAACCTTTATGAAATATTCTAGCATTGAGAGAATCTGAACATGTATATGTGAAGAGAATGATGTATAAACACACATAACACATAAAATTATTTTATTATTCTTGCTTCAGACCTTACCAAGTGAAGAGAGATACTATGAATAGAGCTTAGTGTCTCAAAACCTGATTTCAAATCTTTGCTTTGACACTTTGGGCCTCACTTTACTTATCTGTAAAATGAAGGCATTGAACTAGATAATGTCTAAGTTCCATTTCAGTTCTGAATTGTTGACTGTATCAATGTGGAAGAAATATAATAATCTCCCATCTACTTAGGCATGCCATTGGTGTCATGTTTTTGTATTAAGGAAATGCCTTGTTACTACTTTGACAAACATGAATTGCAAAATAGGTAAGAAAAGCATGAAATATTTTATTATATTTAGTGGATCTGAAAAATTCCCAACTTCTTAAAAATGGTAAAGGACAGAACTACCCAAATGCAGTATATTTAAGGAAATTTTTGACTAGTTTTGATTTGTGACTGAAATCCTAGTCAGTGTGGATATTGAGGTCATGTACTTCTCATACATTATAAATGTGTGACCATGGACAAGTCGGATAACCTCTCAGTGACCTAATTATTGTCAGAGAAGTTGTTCATCTTCATTGGTTGAAGAAGTTTCCACAGCATGAATTCACAGCTCTAGGTATCCCTCCTTTACAAGAAAAAAAATTATTGAAATTTACTTTCTTCTTTAAAAAACTATTATAAACTTAATTTTCAGCATACACAAAGACTTTAATATACAAAGAAGTAAAAAAATCTATATGAAACCATGAACTTCTATTATGTATACTCTGTTTTGAAAAAGAATATATTAAATTTAATGGGACACTATCAAATTACCATATTTTGTGTGCATTTCTGAACTTAAAGTTCTGGGTATTTTTTTCACTGTTTTATTGTGATCTATTTTTTCATCTCACTACTAGTTTTTAAAATTGTTGTTTTCAATTAAGAAATCTATTTCCTCTCTCCCTTCACCTTTATTTATAGCTTGTATTTCTTCCTTTGAAAACTGTTTCTTCATATCCTTTACTATTGGGGAATGGCTCTTATTCCTAAATTTGAATCAGTTTCATATCTTTCTTAGAAACAAGACCTTTATCAGAGAAACTTATTGCAAAGGTTTTTTTCACACTTCCCTGCTACCCTTTTAATATTCGTTGTGTTGGTTGTATTTATGCAAAAACTGTTATTAAATTTTCATACAACCAAAACTTTGTGTTATATTTTCTGTGATCCTCTCTATCCTTTGTTTGATCAGGAATCTATCACTACCTATTCTCCACCCAGATCCTCACAGAAGTCTTCTTTTATAACAAGTGTAGTCAAGCCAAACAAGTCAGTGCATCGGCTATGTTTGAAAGTATACAACTCATTCGGCACCTCTTGTCCATTATCCTTCTTGCCAAGGGGTAGGAGGCATGCGTCATCATTAGTTTTTTCAATCTTTTCAAGTCATGATTTGTCACTGTTATAATCAGAGTTCTAAAGTCTTACAAAATTGTTTTCCTTCACATTATTGGGGACATTCTCTGTGTTATTCTCCTGTTGTGCTTATTTCACTTAGCTCATACACATTTTCTCTGAATTTTTCAGTCAACTTTCTTATGGTACAATAACATTTCATTACATTTGTATACTATAATTTGTTCAGCCATTCTCTAATTGATGGACTCTGTTTTTCTTTGCTACAACAACAACAAAAACCTACTATAAATATTTTCAAAGATGCAGGTTCTTTTCCTCTGCCTTAGATCTTAGCTCAGGCCCCCTTACCACGTTTTTGTTCTAGATTATTGCAGTAGTTTCCTGATTGTTCTCTCTGACATGAGTCTTACTGCTTCAGTCTTTCCTACAGTCATTTTCTTTAAATTCAGATCTGATTGTGTGATTCCCCTACTTAAATGACTGATAGAATTCTAGACCCTGATTCCCATACATGTTGAAGCCTCTACCTTCTTTCTACCTTTTGGCAGTTCTGCTATTTTTATTATGTATATGGAATTATGTAATCTTATGGACATAAAGTGATGACAGCATATGTGGACAAACATCATAGATCTGTTTATGGAAACAGTCTAGATTTTATAGGATGAGTCAAAAGTCTCTGGGCATTTACTATTGACAATTAAGTACAGTGAAATCCTTTTATAAAGGATTGAGAACTATATTTATGTTAAGTTTTCATCAAGTTTTAGGGTATCTCTGGTATATCCAAATCTTTGTAATAACTAGACATGTTATTATAGGAATATATTGTAACAGCACAATTCCTGCATATAAATAGCAGCATATTTTTATATCTGAACTAAAATGTTGACAGTACCCTCTACATATTTATAGACCTGAATCTTATTTCTTATTGTGTTTAATTTCTCTTAGGCCTTTTCTTTTTTTCTTTTTTTTTTAATTTTAGTGAGGCATTTGGGGTTAAGTAACTTGCCCAGGGTCACACAGCAAGTAAGTGTTAAGTGTCTGAGGCCGAATTTGAACTCGCGTCCTCCTGAATCCAGGGCCAGTGTTCTATCCACTGCGCCACCTAGCTGCCCCCTCTCTTAGGCCTTTTCAACAAAGGTACACAGGAAGTTTTGGCTCACTCTGTTTAAAGAATCCTAGTTTCATTGTCAATATTTTAAGTATCTCATGCTTTAAAAATTATGATGATGAACAGAACTCTGAAGTTCATATTTTGTTTTCTATAGATTGGATATTATAGTGTATTTGAGAGGAATAAAAAGGTACTTTTTGATGTAAATTGAACTTTTTTTTTTTCATTCAGGAGCTTGCAGATTATTCTACTTAAGTAATTAATGTTTACTATGTTAACATTTGTAAAGAACACAGAGCTCCTTAGGAACAACACTGTTTTTGATTATTTAAAAGTAATTATTTTTTGAAGAAAAGAATGTTCAGCTCTTTGTAAGTTCTGATGTCTTCACTGTAGAGGCCAACTAAGTTTTTAAATTCAGCAATACTTCTAATGTTTAAAGTTACTAATAGTATTTGACTCGTAAATATCAAAATCTGTTTCTGAGTATCCTGTTTTTATCACTTAAGTAATTTATAGTAATTAGCCCCAGAATGAATATAATTCTGTGCAAACTTGAAAATGAATTCTAGAATGTTTCGCAATAGTACTTTTTAACCTTCTAGCAAGTTTAGGACTCTAGATTTGCAAACAAAATCTGGGTTCAAATCATGGTCCTTGTCAGTAAATGGTTGTAGAATATTAGATCGATTTATATCTCTGTTCCTCAGTTTGCTCCTCTATACATTGATAAGGCTGTGATAGGTGGGCTAAAATTCTGACAATCTATGGGTCTCTGAATCTTCCTATAAATAAAGGGTTTGTGGCCATTTTTTAAACACAAATTTGGAACCTCAAGTGTAGATTTTCCTTTTTCCCTTTCATTTTCAGGAAATACTGAAAATCTTAGTTCAGTAGAACAGAGGATGAAACACACCCCTCCTCCCAGTAGGCAGGGGTGTGTGTGTGTGTGTGTGTGTGTGTGTGTGTAGGGGGGCCATGGTGGGGTATGTTCCATGAATAATTAGATGTGGTTATTTTGTCAGTCATTTTTGTCTGTTTCTTTGTTATAGTGCAGGGTTCCTTGGGGAACAGGTTGTATGCTGGGAAATCTACCAAACCTACTCTATAGTTATTGATGATCTATTAACTGCCCACTCTAAAGTACTTGATTACGTTCTTCTGGATAGTTGCTCCTCCCTGGTTGTTCATGGTGCTCTCTTTTTTATTCTTTTAACTGTCTCATCATTCCTCTTCAGTACTCTTTGCTGGTTATCACCCATATCTGACCCCTTGACTATAGGTCTACCCCAAGGTGTGCCTGGGCCATTTTCCCTACACTTTCTCCCTTACTTAACATCATCATCTCACAGGGGCTCTGGTTGTAACCGTCATGCCAGGAAAGTAGATTTCCTCACCTTAGTCTTTTAGAATACCTAGTTTCTTTTAAGACTTAGCTCCAGCACCCCCTTCTACATGAAATCTTTCATGATCACCTCCCACATGCTCTACAGATGCTATTCCCCCACCCCTCTAAATTGGCTTGTATCAATTTTGTAGATCAGTTGAAAGTCTAGGACCTAATCACAGAAAAAGGGCCAAAGTAATATATTAGGTGTAAAATGTGGTCATGCCATCCGATCTCTTTGTGATATGTGAACACAAATCCCTTGAGTAAGTCAAAATGGAGTAATGTCATTGGACAGTAATTGAGCATTTTCCCAGGACACCTTTAAAGGATGACAGTCTTGTCAGTCATTCAGTTAGAGGTAGTAGATAGAAGCAGGAGTCAGAAGTCAGTGAAGACTCCAACTCCTTAGCTTTGGGGGAAGGAGAGAATTTCCTCTCCTCCTCCCATTCTCCCATTGACTATGGCATTTAGCATTGGAGCTACTTGCTCAGGTCCCATCTGGCGTTTAGCAAGTCAGTTCCAAAGAGTTCAAAGAATACTTGACAGAGGACAGACAAAAAGTGGCCGCCACTTGAGGCTGGAAGCAGCTTCAAGGAACAAGAGTTCTAGCGGTACAGAAGAGAACCTACTCAGTATCCGAAAGAGAGCGACCCTGGGCAGTCGCTGTGAATGGAACTGCACAGAAGAGCAGACCTTAGGAACCCAGCTGAGCACCCCCCCCCCCCCCCCCCCCCGCACATGTTGAACTCAGGAGTAACTTTGTGAGGGCTCCACTAGGAAATAAAGGACATTTATGCTCTGAACTTCCAGAGTTGTGAGTTGCTTGTCTGCCCGTGTTTCTTACACATGTATCTCTCTGCCATTATACTCTGGGCCCTCTTCCCATGGACACTAAATTTTGGGAGAAGTTTATGCCAGAAATGTTTTGCAACCATTATTACCACTGTTATTATTATTATTATTTTTAGAAAATACCATTATTCTGAGTTGTGTCTATAGACTGACTTACTGAGAATCATACCTGTACAGTTTGTAGTGCTAGAAATGTAGAGAAACACGATACCTTCCCTAGATCTGAGGTGGCAGCCACCCTAAGGGGACTCAGCTCATTGGTTAGGGAGAAAAACACTCAGGATTATACTCTTAAATATGTACATTGTCTCCCCAGAAACAAAATAAGTTATTTGAGGGAAGAACTGTTTAATTTTTGTCTGTATTCCCTGGTACCTATCACAGTGTTGGAAACATGAGTACTTAATAAATACTTATTGTTGCTTAAAATAAATAAATAAAATAAAGTGGTTTGAGAACCACTGTTAATGTTGCACTTCATTACACATAGAGCAGCATAGATTTTTGTTGTTAATTGTTTTAGTTATGTCTGACTGTAATTCCATGTCAGGTTTTCTTGGCAAAGATACTGAAATAAGTTTGACATTTCCTTCTACAGCTCACTTTACAGATGAGGAAACTAAGGCAAACAGGATGAAGGGACTTGCGCAGGGTCACACAGCTAGTAAGTGTCTGAGGCCAGATTTAAACTCAGGAAGATGAGTGTTCTAACTGCAGGCCCAGCCCTCTATCCACTGCCCCACCCAGCTGCCCAGGAAATATTTTTGAATTCTTCTAATCTGTATTTTCTCTTGGAATGAGGACTCATCTGAATAATGCTCTACTATATTTCTCTTTAGTAACAAAATACCTAATCATTTACTCAGTAGACATTCAGTGTTAGTTGATGCTAAAGAAACACTCTTTAAAAATTAAATTTAGTAACCAAAAGAACAGAACTTTATAATATTTTTTAAAGATAAATTCATATCTAGGAAAAGATTTTTCAGACATTTTCAAGTGTGTCATTTATTATTAGTGCTTTAGTGCATAAGCACTTCACTAGATAATTTTCTTATGTGTATCGTAACTCATTCGTTCCAACTAAATTTTTAAAATTTTGTTACTGTCTTAAAAATATTTTTAAACAGCTTCTTTGCATTCTTTTTTTGTCTGGCATTTTTTCCCCCCAATTACATGCAAAAAAGAATTTTTTACATTCATTTTTAAAACTGAGTTCCAAATTCTTTACCTTCCTTCTCATCGAGAAAGCAAGCAATTTAATATAGGCTATACATGTGTAGTCGTGCAAAACATATTTCCATATTATTTGCATTCATTTCTTTACAGGATATCTTAGTGAAATGCAGATTTCCATTAGTATTGCTATTTCAGGGGATGTTAATTCTTTTGACTAAAATTTAAAAAGAAAGGCGCAGCTAGGTGGCGCAGTGGATAGAGCACCGGCCCTGGAGTCAGGAGTACCTGAGTTCAAATCCGGCCTCAGACACTTAACACTTACTAGCTGTGTGACCTTGGGCAAGTCACTTAACCCCAATTGCCTCACCCCCCCCCCAAAAAAATTTAAAAAGAAAGATTTAGGCAAGAGAGGTTTTTAATTAGCTAGTGAAATCTCTGTTTTCTGTTACTAAGAGGAAGCCAAGCATGGGTATGAATATGTGCATTTTTCCAGAACAAAGAAAGATTGTATATTTTCATCAAATTCTACTAAAATTAGATATAGAATGGTAGCTTATGAAAATAGCTTGATATGTTTGCTATTGTACTTCCACTCTTGAGTAGAATTAGTTTGGGGGGTAAGTTTTGAAGTAACCCCTTTAAAATATCCCTTTTTTCCAACCAGTACTTTAAAAGGTTTGCTATTCCATTTGAACCATTGTTTCAGAGATGACTATTAAGAAAATTACATAGACCAGCCTTATGCTTGTTTTTCTTAGTTAGGAATTTTGAGAGCTATGTTTATTTAGTATTTGGATTAGAGAGTCAGGTACCACCCTTGACTAAGCTGATGAGTTATACTGAGAAACTTTCTATTTATCTGTTGAAGAATAACATACCCTGACATCACTGAAATTGTTTATCATTGTAAGTGTTGAAGTTGAAGCAGGTTTCATCAGAATTCTCAATGAGATTGAGAGCATCTGTTAGTGACTTTATTTCCCTTCCTTCAGGCCTCAGAATTTAGTGCTACATCTTCATCCATCCTTGCCTCCTTTGCAATAATAGAAGATGAAGTGGCCATTTCTTTAAACCAAGAATAACCCCTCCAGTTATGCCTGTCTCTTTTGGAAACTTGCCTCTTTTATCATTCTGTCATCTGAGATAAGAAATGTAAATGTGTTGCAAGTTTTAATGAGCTGTATAAATGCCAGCTATATAAATCTATACATAATAAATATAATCTCATTATTTTCATCTTTTTTATGAGGTTCAGAGAGAAATGGTTCTGGGACAAATTATTAATCTGCTGTTATTCCTCTATATTTAATTGGATCCAGGTTATTGTACAGATAGATAAAATAACTGGTTTTTGGTTTTGGTTTTGAAATAAAACAAAGGTATTAGGATATAAGCTCATCCTCTAAGAATGCTCTGAAAGCATCCTTGGTACAACTTCAGTGATTGAGAAGTCAACAGGAATGACACGTACTTTGTCCTGTTCCCATGTGATATTAATCTCTTCTATTAGGTGCCTATATTTTGAAAGCTTTTTGTTTCATGGAGCATGAAGTTTGAGAATTTGGTCTAGTGATATCTATTTAAATGATTATTCTTAAGTTTTTATGGATCATCTGGAGAGTAATTTGGAACTATGCCCAAAGGACTATAAAAACTGCATATACCCTTTGACCCAGCAATACCACTACTAGATCTGTATTCCAAAGCGAAAATACCCACACATATAAAAATATTTATTGCTGCTCTTTTTGTGGTGGCAAAGAATTGGAAATTGAGAGGATACCCATCAGTTGAGGAATGGCTGAACAAGTTGTGGCATATGAATATAATGGAATACTATTGTGTTGATGAGCAAGCACAGAAACATTGTGTGATGACCAACTGTGATAGACTTGGCTCTTCTCAGAAATACAATGATCCAAGACAATTCCAAGAAGCTCATGATGAAAAATGGATTCTGAATACAGATTGAAACATACACTTTTGTTGTTGGTGGTTTATTTATTTATTTTTGGTTTGTTTCTTCTTGTGGTTTTTCCCTTTTATTCTGATTCTTCTCTTACAACATGACTAATGTGGACATATGTTTAATATGATTGTACTGTATAACCTAAATCTGATTGCTTGGTGGCTTTCAGAGTGGGGAGGAAAGGGAAGGAGGGAGAAAAATTTGGAACTCAAAATCTTAGAAAAATGAATGTTGAAAACTATCTTTACGTGTAATTGGAAAAAAATAAAATACTATTTTTAAAAAGTTTTTATGGATCAGTGTTATGGGAACTGGTGGGAACAGTTTATTATTTTTTAAAATAATTATAGGGTTCCAGTATAATTTATTATTTATTTCTCTAGGTTTTTTTCAGGCCTGTGTTTGTAGTATGGGAATTTTCCATGGAGGGCAAATAATTCTAGCTTCTGTTAAATAATTCTAGTGATCAGGTCATGTTTTGCTAGGTATTCATTAGTGCTAAATTTTCATAGTCTGCAGTAAGGTATTGCACTGCCTCTACCATTTCCTTGCACAATCTACATATATCACTAAATCCAGGCTCCTTAAGAACTATAATTTCTGTTGGCAGTGTCCTGGTCCTGAATTATCATTAAAAAAACCTTGTTTCCACAAACAAAACTTGAGTGATCCCATCATTTGTTTGATGTTTTTCTATTAAAATATTATGAGAGGGGGCAGCTAGGTGGCGCAGTGGATAAAGCACTGGCCTTGGATTCAGGAGGATCTGAGTTCAAATCCATCCTCAGACACTTGACACTAGCTGTATGACTCTGGGCAAGTCACTTAACCCTCGCTGCCCTGCAAAAAAATATTTATATATATATTATGAAACATCATGAAAATGTCCCACATAGAAGGTCTTTTGATTCCTTTCTTGGATCATAGCCCTTTTATAAGCTTCATCCCGAGACAAACCACTTTCATTTTCATTTGAACTTCCATTCCAGTGACACCTACCTCTTACCTGCTTCAGCTATTATTTGGTGACATGGTCTGTTTTTTCCAGAAATACTTGTTTAAATTCTTAGCTTATGTATCATTTGCTAAGAATATCTATCAGTCATCTTCCTTTTTTTTTTTGGTAAGGAAGTATTAATTTTTCTGTATCTGCCTTAGTATTGTGGGTCCTTTGTTTCATTAGTATTTTTTAAAAAAATTTTTTTTAATTAATAAAGTATTTTATTTTTTTCCCGTTACATGTAAAGATAGTTCTCAACTTTTGTTTACACAAGCTTTCCAATTTCAGATTTTTCTCCCTCCCTCCCCCCTTCCCTAGACAGCAGGTAATCTGATATAGATTATTTTTATACACACACACACACACACACACACACACATAATAACATTAATCCTATTTCTGCATTAGTCATGTTATAAGAGAAAAATCAGAGCAATGACGAAAAACCTCAAAATAGAAAAAACAACAGCACCAAAAACAAAAGAAATAGTATGGTTCATTCAGCATCTATACTCCACAGTTCTTCCCCCCCCCCCCCAATTTGGAGATCCTCTTCCATCATGAGTTCCCTGGAACTCTTCTGTACCATTGCATTGGTGAGAAGAATATAGTCCATCACAGTAGATCAACACTCAATGCTGATGATACTGTGTACAATGTTCTTCTGGTTCTGCTCATCTCACTCATCATCAGCCCACACAAGACCCTCCAGGTTTCTCTGAACTCCTCCTGCTCATCGTTTCTTACAGCACAATAGTATTCCATTGTATTCATATACCCACAACTTGGGGCAGCTAGGTGTCGCAGTGGATAGAGCACCAGCCCAGGGATCAGGAGTATCTGAGTTCAAATCCGGCCTCAGACACTTAATACTTACTAGCTGTGTGACCCTGGGCAAGTCACTTAACCCCAATTGCCTCACCAAAAAAACCAACCAAACAAAAAAAAAACATATACCCACAACTTGCCCAGCCATTTCCCAATTGATGGGCATCCCCTCAACTTCCAATTCCTTGCCACCACATAAAGAGCAGCTATAAATATTTTTGTACATGTGGGTCCCTTTCCCCTTTCCATGATTTCTTTGGGCAAGAGACCCCAAAATGGTATTGTTGGGTCAAAAGGTATGCACAGCTTTATTGCTCTTTGGGCATAATTCCAAATTGCTCTCCAGAATGTTTGGATCAGTTCACAGCTCCACCAACAATGCATTAGTGTTCCAATTTTCCCACAGCTTCTCCAACATTTATTATTTTCCTTTTTTGTCATTTTAGCCAATCTGATAGGTGTCAGGTGGTACCTCAGAGTTGTTTTAATTTGCATCTCTCTAATCATTAGAAATTTAGAGCATTTTTTCATATGGGAATAGATAGCTTTGGTTTCTTCATCAGAAAACTGCCTGTTCATATCCTTTGACCATTTCTCAATTGGGGAATGACTTGGATTCTTATAAATTTGATTTAGTTCCCTATATATTTTAGAAATGAGACCTTTATCAGAAGTACTGGCCATAAAAATTGTTTCCCAGCTTTCTGGCTCCCTTCTAATTTTGGATGCATTGCTTCTGTTTGTACAAAAAAATTTAATTTAATGTAATCAAAATCATCCATTTTGCATTTTATAATATACTCTATCTCTTGTTTGGTCATAAACTGTTTTCCTTTCCAAAGATCTGATAGGTAGACTATTCCTTTCTCTCCTAATTTACCTATGGTATCACCTCTTATGTCTAAATCATGTATCCATTTTGACCTTATTTTAGTATAAGGTGTAAGATGTTGGTCTGTGCCTGATTTCTGCCATACTATCTTCCAGTTTTCCCAGCAGTTTTTGTCAAATACTGAGTTCCTATCCCAGAAGCTGGAGTCTTTGGGTTTATCAAACACTACATTACTAGTGTCATTTACTACTGCGTTTCCTGTGCCTAGCCTATTCCATTGATCCTCCACTCTATTTCTTAGCCAGTACCAGATAGTTTTGATGACTGACGCTTCATAGTAAAGCTCCAGGTTTGGTACCGCTAACCCACCTTCCTGTGAATTTTTTTTCATTATTTCCCTGGATATTCTTGATTTTTTGTTTTTCCAGATGAATTTTGTTATTATTTTTTCTAGCTCTATAAAATAATTTTTAGGTAGTCTAATTGGTATGGCACTGAATAAGTAAATTAATTTAGGTAGTATTGTCATTTTTACTGTATTAGCTCTGCCTATCCATGAGCAATTGATATCTTTCCAATTATTTAGATCTGATTTGATTTGTGTGAAAAGTGTTTGGTAGTTGTGTTCATAGAGTTCCTGGGTTTGTCTTGGCAAGTAGACTCCCAAGTATTTTATATTATCTACTGTTACTTTAAATGGAATTTCTCTTTCTATCTCTTGCTGCTGGACTTTGTTGGTCATGTATAGAAATGCTGATGATTTATGTGGATTTATTTTATATCCTGCTACTTTGCTAAAGTTGTTAATTGTTTCAAGTAATTTTTGAGTTGATTCTCTAGGATTCTTTAAGTATACCATCATATCATCTGCCAAGAGTGATAGTTTTGTTTCCTCCTTGCCTATTCTGATTCCTTTAATTCCTTTCTCTTCTCTGATTGCTAAAGCTAACATTTCTAGTACAATATTAAATAATAGGGGAGATAATGGACATCCCTG
The DNA here is from genome assembly GCF_019393635.1 of Dromiciops gliroides. NCBI lineage: Eukaryota > Metazoa > Chordata > Mammalia > Microbiotheria > Microbiotheriidae > Dromiciops > Dromiciops gliroides. The sequence goes on along the minus strand of NC_057861.1, from coordinate 542,365,748 downwards.
TTTCACCCCTGATCTTATTGGGAAGGCCTCTAATTTATCTCCATTGCATATAATGCTTGCTGGTGGTTTTAGGTAGAGACTGTTTATTATTTTAAGGAAAGCTCCACCTATTCCTAAACTCTCTAGTGTTTTTATTAGGAATGGGTTCTGTATTTTGTCAAAAGCTTTCTCTCCATCTATTGAGATAGTCATATGATTTTGGTTGGTTTTCTTATTGATGTGGTTGATTATGTTAATAGTTTTCCTAATGTTGAACCAGCCCTGCATTCCTGGTATAAATCCCACCTTGTCATAGTGTATTATCCTGGTGATCACTTGCTATAATCTCCTTGCTAATATCTTACTTAAGATTTTAGCATCAATATTCATTAGGGAAATTGGTCTATAATTTTCTTTCTGTTTTTGCTTTGCCTGGTTTTGGTATCACCACCATATTTGTGTCATAAAACGAATTTGGTAGAACTCCTTCACCTATTTTTCCAAATAATTTGTATAATATTGGAATTAATTGTTCTTTAAATGTTTGGTAAAATTCACCTGTAAACCTATCTGGCCCTGGGGATTTTTTCTAAGGGAGTTCATTAATGGCTTGTTCAATTTCTTTTTCTAATATGGGTTTATTTAAGGATTTTATTTCCTCTTCAGTTAACCTGGGCAGTTTGTATTTTTGTAAATATTAATTTATTTCATTTAGATTGTCAAATTTATTGGCATACAGTTGGGCAAAATAATTCCTAATTATTGATTTAATTTCTATTTCATTGGTGGTAACATCACCCTTTTCATTTTTGATACTGGTAATTTGGTTTTCTTCTTTCTTTTTTTAATCAAATTAATCAATATTTTATTGGTTTTTTCATAAAACCAGCTCTTAGTTTTATTGATTAATTCTATAGTTTTTTTGCTTTCAATCTTATTAACTTCTCCTTTAATTTTCAGGATCTCTAGTTTAGTATCTGGGGATTTCTAATTTGTTCTTCTAGCTTTTTAAATTGTATGCCCAATTCATTAATCTCCTCTTTCTCTTTTTTATTCATGTAAGCATTTAGAGCTATAAATTTTCCCCTAAGCACTGCTTTGGCTGCATCCCATAGATTTTGGTATATTTTCTCATTATTGTCATTCTCTTAGATATAGTTATTGATTGTTTCTATGATTTGTTGTTTGGCCCATTCATTCTATAGAATGAAATTATTTAGTTTCCAATTGATTTTCATTCTACTTTTCCCTGGATCTTTCTTACATGTAATTTTTATTGCATCGTGATCTGAGAAGGATGTATTTACTATTTTTGCCTTTCTACATTTAACTATGATGTTTTTGTGCCCTAATACATGGTCAGTTTTTGAAAATGTGCCATGTACTGCTGAGAAAAAGGTATATTCCTTTCTTTACCCATTCAATTTTCTCCAGACATCTATCATGTCTAACTTTTCTAGTAATCTAGTCACCTCTTTCACTTCTTTCTTATTTATTTTTTGGCTAGATTTATCTAATTCTGAGAGGGGGAGATTCAGATCCCCCACTAGTATAGTATTACTGTCTAATTCCTCTTGTAACTCATTTAACTTCTCCTCTAAGAATTTGGATGCTATACCACTTGTCGAATATATATTTAATATTGATATTACTTTATCATCTATAGTACCTTTTAGCAAGGTGTAATTTCCTTCCTTATCTCTTTTAATGAGATCTATTTTTGCCTGCGCTTTGTCTGAGATAAGGATTGCTACCCCTGCTTTTTTTACTTTAGCTGAAGCATAATATATTTTGCTCCAGCCTTTTACCTTTACTCTGTGTGTATCTCTCTGCTTCAAATGTGTTTCTGGTAAACAGCATATGTAGGATTCTGGTTTTTAATCTACTCTGCAATTCGCTTCTGTTTTATAGCAGAGATCATCCCATTCACATTCACAGTTATTATTACTGACTGTCTATTCCCCTCCATTCTATTTACCCCCTTTGTACTTTTCCCCCCTTCTTTCACCCTATTCCTCCTCACCGACGTTTTACTTCTTACCCCTGCCTCCCCAATCTCCCGTCCCTTTTTATCACTCCCCTCTCTTTTCTTTACCCTTTTCTCCCTTGCTTTTGTCCTCCCTTCTATCAGTCCCCCCCTTTCCCTTCCCCTTTTGCTTCCCTAAAGAATGAGCTAAGTTTCTTTATCCCAATGAATGTATATGTTATTCCCTCTTTGAATCAAATCTAATGAGAGTAGGGTTGAAACAATGTTCACCCCTCCTTTCTTTCCCTCTATTGTAATAGGTTTTTTTTTTCACCTCTTCATATGATATAATTCATCCCATTCTACCTCCCCTTTCCTCTCTTCCCCATAGACTCCCTTTTTAACCCCTTAAATTTTTTTTTGTATCATCACATCAAAGACAATTTATATTTATACCCTCTGTGTAAAGTCCTTCTCTCTGCCCAAATACATTTATAGTTCTTAAGAGTTATGAGTATTATCTTCCCGTGTAGGGATATAAACAGTTTAACCTAATTGAGTAACCTATTTTTTTTCCCTGTTACCTTTTTAAACTTCTCTTGAGTCTTGTATGTTAAGATCAAATTTTCTATTTAGTTCTGGTCTTTTCATCAGGAAAGATTGAAAGTCCCCAATGTCATTAAATGTCCATCTTTTCCCCTGAAAGAGAATGCACATTTTTGCTGGGTAATAGATTCTTGGCTGCAATCCAAGCTCCTTTGCCTTCCAGAATATCGTATTCCAAGCCTTGCGGTCCTTTAATGTTGAAGCTGCCAGGTCCTGAGCAATCCTGACTGTGGCTCCATGATATTTAAATTGCTTCTTTCTGGCTGCTTGGAGTATTTTCTCCTTCACCTGATAATTCTGGAATTTGGCTACAATATTCCTTGGAGTTTTCCTTTTGGGGTCTCTTTCAGGAGGTGATCGGTGGAATCTTTCAATGATGATTTTATCCTCTGATTCTATGATATCAGGGCAGTTCTCCATAATAATTTCCTGGAATATGGTGTCTAGATTCTTTTTCTGGTCATGGCTTTCAGGCAGTCCAGTAATTCTCAAATTGTCTCTCCTGGATCTGTTTTCCAGATCAGTTGTCTTTCCAATGAGGTATTTTACATTTTCTTCTATCTTTTCATTCTTTTGATTCTCTTGAGTGATTGCTGGTGTCTCATGGATTCCTTATCTTCCAACTGTCCAATTTTAATTTTTAAGGCATTGTTTTCTTCAGTGAGATTATGCACCTTTTTTCCCATTTGGCCAAATGAATTTTTAAGGCATTGTTTTCTTCAGTGAGATTATGCACCTTTTTTTCCATTTGGCCAGATGAATTTTTTAAGGCATTGTTTTCTTCGGTGAGATTATGCACCTTTTTTTCCATTTGGCCAGATGAATTTTTTAAGGAATTTTTTTGTACAGTCAGTCTTTGTGCTTCCTTTTCCAAGCTGCTGATTCTTTTTTCATAGTTTTCTTGTTTTGCTTTCATTTCTCTCCCCATTTTTTCTTCTACTTCTCTCAATTGATTTTTAAAATCCTTTTTGAGCTCCTCCAGGATGGCTTTTTGTTCTTGAGACCAATTCATCTTCCCTCATGAGGCTTCACATGTAGGCACTTTGAGGGTATTGTCCTCATCTGAGTTTGTGTTGGCTTCTTCCTTATTGATACAGAAGCTCTCAATGGAGAGGGCTCTTTTTTGCTTCTTACTCATTATTGCAACTTATTTATTTATTTTTTAAGTTGAGGTCTGCTCTGGGGGCACCAGGGTCCCTGTTTTGGGCTTCTTGTGCAGGGGTATAGGTGCTGTGTGACTGGCTTTTTACTCTGAGGCCTTTATGGTGTGTGCAGTTCGCCCCCCTGCACTTCCTGTCTGAGTGCGCTCGGTCAGGCGCCTGATCCCATCTGTCCTGTTCGTGGCCCTACCGCTGGCAATTTGCCCTCTCGGCTGGTGCAGGTAGGTTCTTTCACTGTCCTTCTTGGCCACCAGATTTTTGAGCCAGGTTCCTGGGGCCTCAGTTGTTCAGCTGTGGCCCACAGCTCCTGCTGACTTGCCCAGACCCCCTTGGCGCTGGGCTACTGCCCTGCGCTGGGCCTCCCTTTTGCCTGAGTCAGACCAACCTTTTCCTGAAGTCTTCTAAATTATCTCTGGTTGGAAGACTGTGTCTCTCTGTCTCTTTGCAGGTTCTGTAGTTTCAGAATCCGTCCAGAGGCTTGATTTAATGTTCTTTTTGAGGGAACAGGAGAGTTCAGGCAGCTTGCTGTTTCCTCTCCGCCATCTTGGCTCTGCCTAGCCGTTTCCTTAGTATTTTAAAAATTTTCATTAGGATAATTTCTAAATCTGTTATGGTCATTTATTATTATCTTCAAACTTTTCTCATTGTATGACTTCTCTGTAGATTCTGCTGTCTCCTCAAGTTATTATCCTGTATCCTGTACCCTGTTGCCTCTGCTGCCTTACATCCAGTTCTCTAAATTTGGAAGATGGTATCTATCCTCAACCCTTTTCTCACGGTCTTCTCTCAAAAGTCACCAGTGAGCTCTTTTACAAAAATTTTTTGTTGATATCGTTTGTTTTCACATTGCTGAGTTTTCCTTTGTATTCCTCCATTCTCCTTCCCAGAGAGCCATCCATTATAACAAAGAATCTTTTTAAAAGGAAAAAGAGGAGGAAAAATTCAGGAAGACCAATCAACATATCAAATATATCTGAAGTTATAAGAAGTACTTTACACTCCTAGACCCTGCCCTTTGAAAGTCAGAGACGGAGAGAGAGGGAGGAGATGTTTCCTCATATCTCTTCTTTGTGGCAAAGTTTATTCTTTACAATTTAAGTGCATTCAATTTCATTTGTTTTTTAGTGATTTCTTCCACTTGCATTGTTGTCATGTTTATTTTTTTGGCTTTGCTTACGTCACTTTGCATCAGTTCATATAAGTCTTTCCATGTTTTTCTGTAGTCATCAAGTTCTTTATTACTGTAAAAAGAATGCTGTCAATCTTTTGGTGGCATATGACCCCTTTCTTGTGTCTGTATCCTCCTTTCAGTATATGCCTAACAGTGGCTTTTTGTGTCAGGGTAGGTCCATTTTAGTCACTTTCTTTGAATAATTTAAAATTGCTTCCCTACATGATTGTAATTAATGACTTCTTATTTGCTAAATCAGTGACTGTTTCTGTTATCATCTTCTTGACCTTTCTGTAAGAACAATGACAATAACTAACATTTATATATTGTTTACTATGTGCCAGGCTTTGTATGAAGCACTTTACAATTATTATCTCATTTGATCCCCAAACAACCCTGGGAAGTAGGTGCTGTAATTATCCCTATTTTACAGATGAGGAAACTGAGGCAAATAGAGGTAAGTGATTTGCCCAGGGTTACATATCTGAAAATAGCTCAGGCACTTCCTAGGTATATGAGTCTGAGTAAATCACTTACCTAGGAAATGTCTGAGCCCTTTTCAGTGCTGCTCATTCACCTTTGGTGTCTTCCTGTCATCCAGTTCTTACCTGTGATTCTAAGAACCTGTAAGCATGGGCAGCATGGTAAAATTGGCAGACAAGCTAAACCAGGTTGAAGATAACTGACAGGTCTTAAACCTATTACTGAGTTGGAGGGATATCAATCCAAAGCATGTAAAGACTTCCCTCAGTGGAATGAGCAGGTGAGAGCAATTTGTTCCAGGGCCACTGGACTTTGATGACTCTAGAACAGAGAGTGAGGCTGATGAGGAGGGCCAGAGGGAAGGGGCATCATTCCAAAGTCCAGAAAAATAAAGGTTAGCTCTCATGGGCTCTTTCAAAATGGAAGTTCTGTAAAGAACTCACCAGTGGGAAAAGTGGGGTGGCAGGGGTAGAGGGAGAAGACCACTAAGTGATTCAATAGCACCCTTTAGAATCACATAGGTTACTGTTGGGTTAAGATTGGAAAAGGAGAAAAGTGAGGATAGAGCCCTGCAAGAATACTAGGAACAGAAGACTTAGAAATCTTGGATGAAGACTAAGTGAGGGTAAGGTATGGGGAGAAATGGAATGATAATAGATTATGATCTGACAAAAGGATTTCAGGGTTTTCATCACTGAAGTAGAAACTTGTGGTTGATGGCAAAATCAAGGGTATAATGATCCTCATGTGAGACAGAAGTAGAAAGGAGAAGTAGGTCGTGGGAGCTCAATAGATTGCGGAATTGAGAGATTAAGGTGTTTGAGAGGATGTTCACACATATATTGAAGTCCTCTAGTACAGTAGTGTCTGACTCAGATCCTTGCTGGCTGCATATGAACCTAGAAAACCACAAATTAACATTATTTATGTTGTATTTTTATTTGTTTTGTTAAACATTTCCCAATTACATTTTAATCTAGAACAGACATAAAATAGGGCTGTGCTTTTGACACTTACTTACGAGAGGGAGGGAGGGAGGGAGGGAGGGAGAGAGAGAGAGAGAGAGAGAGAGAGAGAGAGAGAGAGAGAGAGAGAGAGAGAGAGAATGAATGAGTGTAAGGTACCTAAACTCCTTGAAAAAGGAGGGAAAATTACCTAAAGGCCAATAGATAACTGCTACTGGGGGGAAGAGAAGGAAATAAGCATTAATATAACACTTACTTTATGCTAGGCACTGTGCTCAGCACTTTACATAAATCTTTTTTAAAAATATATTTTATTTTTTCCCTAGTTACATGTTAAAACAATTTTTAAACTTTTTTTTAAAGTTTTGAGTTCCAAATTCTATTCCTCCCTCCCCTTCTCCTCCCTGAGATGGTAAGCAATCACATATAGGTTATACATATGCAATCGTGTAAAACATTTCCGTGTTAGTCATTTTATACAAAAAGACAAAAGAAAAAGAATGAAAGAAAGTGAAAAATAGCATGCTTCATTCTATATTCAAACAATACCAGTTCTTTCTCTGGAGGTGGGTAGTATACTTCATCATTAGTCCTTTGGGATTGTCTTGGGTCTGAGAATAGCGAAGTTATTCACATTTCTTCATTGTACAGTATTGCTGTTAATGTGTGCTACGTTCTATGGGTTCTTTACTTTGCATCAGTTCATGTAAGTCTTTCCTGGTTTTTCTGAAATCATCCTGCTTGCAATAGTATTCTATCCGAATCATATACCATAGCTTGTTTAGCCATTTCCCCAATTAATGGGCATCCCTTTGATTTCCAATTCTTAGGCAGCACAAAAAGAGGTGCTATAAATGTTTTTGTACAAATAGGTCCCCCCCTTTTAAAAAATACAGGTGTAAAGTGTGTGTGTGTGTGTGTGTGTGTGTGTGTGTGTAGACCTAGCAATGGTATTGCTGGATCAGAAGGTATGCAGTTTTATAGCCTCTTGGGCATAGTTCCAAATTCCTTTCCAGAATGGTTGGATCAGTTCACAGCTCCACCAATAGTGCATTAGTGTCCCACTTTTCCCACATCTCTTCAACACCCATCATTTACAAATATTTTCTAATCTGATCCCCACAGAAATCCTGCTATGTAGGTGCTATTGTTCTCCCCATTTTATAGTTGCAGACAAAAATTAAGTGACTTGCCTAGGGCCACACAGCTAGTAACGTATCAGGCTGGTTTGGAATTACTGTCTTTCTCACTCCAGGTCCAGCATACTATCTGCTGCACCAGCTATAGCTGCTAGTAGGCATCTAGCATCTTGATTAAGTGATACATTTGAATGTAGGAGGAGAGGTTGCTGAGTAATGGAGTCCAGGGAAAGTTTAGAAGTGGCAGTGTAAAGCTAAATGTATTCCAATTTTCCTTCCAAGACCATTAGGAGAGAAAAATGCCCATGCTGCAGTGAGTGACTAGGGTTTCAGTATTATCTGGGAGGAGTCATGTCTCTGAGAGTTTGAATAAGTGGAATTAGTCTTCTAAAACTATGCAGAGTCAGAGGAGGGGTCTCCAAAGGGTACTGGTGAAGGTGAAAGCATAGCTGGAGTGGGACTTAAGAGGGGGTAAGGTTGAGGTCAGTAGGGATGAAAGACCTGTGAATTCAGGGTTGGGGTAGGAGTATGGTATATACTTCGACAGCTACCAGTTCATCATAACAGACTGAGAAAGGAAGAGGCAAGATGAATTTGTTAGAGAATGAATTACCAATTAAATAACAGGTCAAATTGCTTCCCAGTCCCCTTAAAAAAGTTGACTGTAAAGTCTGTGAAGGGAGGCACTTTTGCTTTTCATCTTTGTATCCCAAATACCTAACATGGTGTCATACACTATAGTAAGAGTTTAATTATGGTTTGCTGAATTGAATCAAAGAGAAATGATTGGTCTGAATGGTTTCATTATATTTACAATCAAGGACACTACTAGACATGGGTAAGTCCCCATGTTGAATAGTAGGAAGGAGGTTGTTTTTTGTTACAGTATTTTATGCCTAGAATTTCTTTCCTTTTGTAGGCAATGCAAAACCCATGTTTACTGTTCATCCTACCTAGATGGGCAAGATACTATCCATCTTGGTTTGATTTCTTTATTTTATAAAAGTTTATACTTCCTTATCTTGTAAAGTCACTTTGAGTTTTCATTATTTTGAGCTTTTCAAGAGAAAAATACTCTTAAATTTTTTAAAAAGTGTAGTAATGTGCCACTATTACAGGTTATCATATTTTTATTCAGTAATTTATAGAATCCTTTTCAAAAACTGAATTAATATTTCTTTCCATACACTGTGGAAATCTGAGTAAGGGAAGGCTAAACAACATTTTAGTGTTGTGATACAAATACATACAAAGGCTAGATAATAAAAGCATTGATCTTGTATCCTTAACTGATTCAGATAGTAGCATCATTATTCAGCTGATCTTAAGTTAGTGTTACTTAGTTTTATAGAATCATAGATTCAGATTGGGATACCTTCTAAAGCAGACTAATCTAGCTACCTCATTTTATACATGAGTAAACTGCGGCCTGGAGAAGTTAAGCTATTTACCCAGTCACACAAGTAGCAAATAACAGAGCCAGGGTTTGAACCTAGGTCCTCTGACCACAAAACAAATGATCATATCCCTGTTTAAAAAGGCTGGTTTGGGGGCAGCTAGGTGGCGCAGTGGATAGAGCACCGGCCCTGGAGTCAGGAGGACCTGAGTTCAAATCCGGCCTCAGACACTTAACACTTACTAACTGTGTGTCCCTGGGCAAGTCACTTAACCCCAATTGCCTCACTTAAAAAAAAAAAAGGCAGGTTCAGTGCACAACTAAATCCATGACTTATTCTTGCTATAAAAATAATAATTACAAAACAATAATAGGTAGCATTTATATAATACTTTTAGATTTACAGAATGCTTTGCAAATACTGTCTTTTTTTCATAAAAGTATTATTTTCCAGTTACATGTAGAGATAGTTTTCAACATTTGTTTTTATAAGGTTTCTAGTTTCAAATTTTTCTCCCTCCCCAAGACAGCAAGCAATCTGATATAGGTTATATATGTACAATCACATTAAACATATTTTTGCATTAGTCATGCTGTGAAAGAAGAATTGGAGCAAAAAGGAAAAACCTCAAAAAAGAAAAATGGGGCAGCTAGGTGGTGCAGTGGATAAAGTACTGGCCCTGGATTAAGGGAGGACCTGAGTTCAAATCCAGCCTCAGACACTTGACCCTTACTAGCTATGTGACCCTGGGCAAGTCACTTAACCCCCATTGCCCTGCAAAAAAAAAAAAAATTAGAAATAGTATGGTTCAATCTGCATCTAGATTCCATAGTGGTTTTTTTTTTTCTTTTCTGGATTTGGAGAGCATTTTCCATCATGAGTCTTTTGAAACAATCTTGGACCATTGTATTGCTGAGAAGAGTCAAATCTATCACAGTTGATCAACACACAATGACACAATGTTGTTGATACTGTGTGCAGTGTTCTCCTGGTTCTGCTCATCTCACTCAGTATCAGTTCATGTAAGTCCTTCCAGGTTTCTCTGAACTTCTCCTGCTCATCGTTTCTTACAGCACAATAGTATTCCATTACATTCATATACCACAACTTGTTCAGCCATTCCCCAATTGATGGGCATCTCCTCAAATTTCCAATTCCTTGTCACCACAAAAAGAGCAAATACTGTCTCATTTGATACTCATACTAACATCAAAAAGAAGGTTTTATTATCATTCCCATTATACAGGTGAGGAAACTGAAGCAACAAGAGGCCAAGTGACTTGTCCAGAGTCACACAGCTAGAAAGTATCTGAATGCAGGATTCAGTCAGGTCTTCTGACTCCAAATCCATCCACCTAGCCACTTAGGTTGCTGAATATCTTTTCACTGCTATTGTTAAATAAACCTCCTTTTATTAAATGTAAAAAATAAAATAAAAAGGCCAGTCAGTCTTTATAAGTAGAGTGTAATATTAAAATACTTGACCATTGGAAGATTTTTTTAAGAGTAAAAGTATTTTAGCATCACTAGTCTGTGGAATATGGAGGCTAAGAATACCAACCAACCAAGGAGGAATAGTAATAGGCTTCAGTTTTATTGTTTAGGTTTATTTAGGTGGTTTTATTAATTTGAAAAAAAAGAACGGAGATACTTGGACCATCATAGTTCCAGATGTGCTTGTAGGGAAGGTACAAGTAAAACTAAATAGAACACAGACAGGGAAAGATCTGGCTTAGATCTGTATGGAGAGGGAAGCCTGCCAGAAGCATCACAACTGTTTGTGCATTGAAGAATTGATAGGCAAGGTATCTGAAAGTGAGGTAGATATAAAGACATGGACGGAATCTTGGGCCTTATTGCCCCACTTCCTCCAAAGGACAACTGAGAAAAAGCATCAATAACTATCAACCTATACACCTGTTCTCCCTTCTATATAAATGATTTCTGAGAGTCATCTGTACATGAGAGAATCTTCAGAGAGTATATTAGTGTGTAATATTAGGCTTTCACAAACAATATTAAACAATGGACCATATCTTTGCTATTTTGGAACTGACTGAAAGATGTTGGGGATATAAGATCCAAATGTCCTTATTGTTGATTATGAAAAAGTATCTGATTCAGTATAACAAAACTAGGCTGTCTTCCAACAGATGTCTCCCATCCATACATCAAATCATTTAAGATTACTCCAAAGAGAGAACAACAGAAGTAACTATTCAGGTGAAGCATAAAACAAGGAGATGTGTACTCACCAAAAATGTGTCTTAGGTGGGAAATCCAGTCCAACTTGAAGAGAGATTCTCTATAGATTCCTATTTGTGGATGATGTTCTTTAAATATCATCAGTACTCAGAATGTTGCAGAGCTTCTTGGAAGATCAAGAATTTGATCTGACCATCTACTCAGGAAAGACCAAATGAATGAAAAGTATCTACTACCCAGGTTACAACATCCATTTGCATGGACATCTTATAGATCTAATCCAGTAGCATCTATATACAGCACAAATGAGTAAGTTGAGTCTAATGTTGAACAGAGAGAGCAGGGTGGATTGCTTTTGAGAAATCGCAAATAATAATAGTTAGAATTTATCTTAGCACTTTAAAGTTTCCAAAGCACTTTACATATTATTTCATTTGACCTTCATATCACCTTACATGTAAGGTAGGTGCTAAAAATATTCTCATTTTACAGATGAGAAAACAGAGGTTAGAGAGATTAAGTGACTGGACCCAGGTCACACAGCTAGTAATAAAGTAGGTTTTGAATACAGGTCTTCCTGATTCCAAAGAATCACCTAGCAAAGTTCCTTTAATGGCTCTAGGCTTCCCACAGATTCCAAGGCCATCTTTTAAATAGCATCATTCTGCCAGTCTTGCTATGTGGCAATGAAACATAGAATATAATGGTTTCTGATGAATTAAAAATGAGCATCACACAGAGGTCAGTGGAGAGTCACATAATGTTTGTGAGCTCACTTTACATATCAATAAGGAACATCACAGAAGAACCAGAGTAAAAGATATCTTCAAGGAAATATATGATTAGAAGAGATGTGCTGATTGTCATGTTGCAAGGGTGCAAGAAAACAACTGTGCAGCCAGAGTGTACCAACACCTTCTGATACTGAGAGAAAACAGGAAGGGCTCTATCATGTTGGATGGACCACTTTGGTGAACTTATAGGAAGACATGGTCAAGTCATATAGGACAGGCAGATATGGATAGGTTCTGGTCTTCCTAACGGATGACATTTTAGAACCATTTAAGTATTGAATATTTGCAGGGCACTGTGGTAGGTGCTAGAGCTACAAAAATAAAAAGAAAACAATCACTTTCCTAGAGGAGCTTACATGCCAGGAACACACTAGTAAATACAAGCTATATACAAAATTTTACAGATTAAGATAAATATAGGATGTGTTTTAGTAATTGAGGGGTGAGATTAGAAAAGGTCTTGTGAAGGCAGCCAGGTGGTACAGTGGATAAAGCATCAGTCCTGTATTCGGGAAGGCCTGAGTTCAAATGCAGCCTCAGACACTTGACACTTGCTAGCTTTATGACCCTGGGCAAGTCACTTAACCCTCGTTGCCCCAAAAAGAAGAAACGGTCTTCTGTAGCAGATGTCACCTGATTTGTGCTTTGAAGGAAGCTAGGTATTCTGTGATTGAGAGGTGAGGATCACTTGGGACCTCCTTCTACAAAGGCAGAGATGGAAGGTGGAATGTTATGTATAGGGAATAACTAGCAGGCTAGTTTGCCTAGAGTAGAGAGTATATGAAGGTGAGTAATGTGAAATAAAATTGGAAAGGTATCCTGGAATCAGGATATGGTAGACTTTAAATTCCAGTCTGAGGGTTTTGAATTTTATCCTAAAAACAATAGAGAACCATGCAGATTTTTGAGTTGATCAAGGTTGGGGCAGAGTGTCACCCCATCATCAGATCTGTGTTTTAGGAATATCAGTTTGACACATATGCAGAGACTGAATTAGGAAAAGAAGAGAGTTCAAAGGCTCACAGTAACCTAAATTAGAGTTAAAATCAAAATAACAGAATGAGCAATTGAAAGTAATTCTAAAATCTTATTCATCTTTAAATATATTGATTTTTTTCATTTGTCTTTTACTGCTAAGTACTTAACAGCACTGCCAAGAAGAATGTACTTTGATATACTTGACATTCATCAATTAACATAGATTTTTGCAACACATTTTATAGCACAGATATAAGTTCTACTATTAGCCAAAATAGTTTTGTGAGAATTCATTTGAACATTTGTTACTATATTACTATCCACAGATAGGTTTTGTTCATACAAGAATTATAGTGTTAGGACTGGAAGCACTATAGAAATCATCTAGTCCAACCTCTTTGTTTTATTTTATTTTAAATTGTCATTTACACTTTTTAAAAAAACTTTGCTGTCAACTCCTCAGTAACTCACCTTCCCCAAAGAACTCTTCCTAGTAGAGAAATATAGTTAAGCAAAAGAACACATTGAGCATGTTTTAAAGTGAACGCCTCATTTGTCTTCCTGTTTTCTGTTCATTACACCTTTGACAAGAGTCAAGACCATGCTCTACCCTCTACTCTCTGTCTCTGAATTCACAATTGGTCACTAGACTATCCAGAACTCTTAAGTCTTTTAGCGTTGTTTTCTTTTACATTATTGTGTTCATTATGTAAATTGTTCTGGTTCTACTTATTTTGTTTTGTTTGTTTGTTTTTTTGTTTTGTTTTTTTAGTGAGCAATTGGGGTTAAGTAACTTGCCCAGGGCCACACAGCTAGTAAGTGTTAAGTGTCTGAGGCCGGATTTGAACTCAGGTACTCCTGACTCCAGGGCCGGTGCTCTATCCACTGCGCCACCTAGCTGCCCCTCTACTTACTTTGTTTTAAAGTGCATAAGTCTTTCTAAGTTTCTCTTGATTTCTTCCTGTCATTTCTTATGGTGTATCAGTATTCCATATATCATATAGCACAATTTGTTCAGCTATTCTCCAGTTGAAAGACACCCACTTTCCTGCTATAAATTTTTTTCCAGATAAAATCTCTTCATTTTACAAAGAGAAAACAGACCTAGACTAGGGTGGGGGAAAACTCCAGGTTCATGGAGTTACTATTGGTGGGAATTTAGTGGTTTTTGTTTGTTGTAGACATACCCTGGTTTTTCTTGAATGAACTAATAAGTCTACAGCAAAATTTGCCTGATCACAACTTGGATGGAGCATAACAATACAATTGTTTTTTTTTAATCTACTGTGATTTCACCACAGATATATTAGCTGCACTGTTATTGAATGGTATTAGACTAATAAGGAAAAATGCTGTATTTAGAGAAAATAGTATCCACCAATATACCCCACTCCCCCAAAATGTTCAAATAAGTTATCATTCAAATAACTCACTCGTTGCTCAAAGACAGATGGATGAGAATCTTAAATTGTCCATGTCTTCATTCTAAGCATTTAGACAGCATTTATTTAATATTTGATCCAGTTTATGCCAGGGGGGGGGGCATGTGTATTGATTCAGTGATTAAAACTGAATTTTGAATGCATTTGTTTTTAAGAGTACTTGCCTCTTTCTTTTTAGGGGAAGCAGCTGCTGCAGAAGTGTCCTTACTTTTTGTGGTTCTATCAGTATGCAGTTTACTGACATTGGTAGTGCTGATTGTGAACTGTGTATCCTGCTGTAAAGATCAAGAAATAGACTTTAAGGTGAGCATTAAAAAAATAGAAACCTTTTAAACGGTCCTCTGGAAATAACTCTATTATGGCATTTAAATATATGAAGCATTTTTGACAGTAGTCACCATAATGAATCTAAATTTTTGCCATGCAAGTAGAGAAACCGTGTTCATTTAATTTGTTTCTTGTGGGGGAGGACACATTCCTTTTCAAACAAAGGGAAAAAGCCCATAAGATTTTTTTTGGCTAGTAAATTTGTGTTAGTTAAGATTGCTATGGAACAGATGTCTGCAAACTTTTGAAAATGAGCTATTTTTCATTTCAGAGTAGTTGATCATTTGGAGATATTTTTAGAGAACATTCATCTTTCAGTTAAAGGTTGGGCTAGATAACTTCTTTGTGTAACTTCAAAAGATTTTCAGAAGCCTTGCTCTCCCTCAGGAGAGAAGTTGCCAGGAAAATATATAAATATTATTAGAGAGGAATTCTACTGAGAATGGAATATAGTGGTAGCAATTGACTTAAGCTTTGAGATCTCATGTTAGGTCATAAGGTCATTAAAAATTGTATAATTCAAATAATTCATTTCACAAATGAGAAAGAAAGGTAAAGAGATTGGTTGGAAACCTTAGCCATAAAGCTTTGCTTTTTAAAAAGGAAATATTTCCAGAAGTCATTCCCTGGATTTTATTGGTTATTTTATG
Organism: Dromiciops gliroides; assembly: GCF_019393635.1. Classification (NCBI taxonomy): domain Eukaryota; kingdom Metazoa; phylum Chordata; class Mammalia; order Microbiotheria; family Microbiotheriidae; genus Dromiciops; species Dromiciops gliroides. The sequence goes on along the minus strand of NC_057861.1, from coordinate 542,350,486 downwards.
TTTATTTATCATGTGGAAAACTTCACTTAATTCAGTGTTACTTGTGGCTAATATCCATATATTAACAGTAATAATAGCCTAACTATATATTAGTACTGCCACAGAAAGACTAAGGACTACTAGTTTGAAGACTATAAAATCTTTATAAGCAAGTATTTTCTTGCTTTGATGTATAAAAGCAGTCTTGTAATCAAAACCATCTGTGTCCATTGAATGGACGTTTTTCATTTATATGAACTTCTCTGCAGCTGCTACTTTGCACCAGTCCAGTGGCACAAGAAAATCACCAACTGTCTGTTTATCTCTGGGATTCAAGCCTTACAGAGTAGGGAGAGAGCAAGACTCTAGGAAAAGGATCCTACCAAACATGTTTCCCTCTTGGGAGCACAGAGGTGGGGTGACTACCTGGGTAGTGAAGTGTTGTACATGCTGTTAGAATGTCATCATTTTGCCAGTTTGTTTTGGTAACCTCCTTTTGTTGTTACAAGAGGAAGGTTTAGTGTTACTGGTGGAAAAGTAAAACAATTATAATAAAGAGGGAAAAGAAACACCAACAGTGATGATTTTATTTGTCTTTTAAATATTTTATTTTGTTCAGTGAGTAGGATATTGGTATCAACACACTAAAATTAATTTCAATAATTTAGTGACCAAGCTTCCTTGGATTATATAGTGCTATATGCACTATATAATCATCTATATTTGGAGAGAAAATCTATGTCTGTACAATGTCAGTATTTTAAAGTAAATTTTTATTAATATCTTGCTTTTATGTAACGTATATTTCCCAATATATTTTACTTACCTTCTGATAGCTGAAGGTGATATGATACTCATAACCAAGGAGAAAAAAGGGGGGAACAATTCAGCAAAACTCAACAACATATCATTATATGACATTATCTCTCCTTTAGGGCCAAACTTGGCCATTATAATTTCAAAATATTTTCAACTGTTTTGTTGTTTTTTCTATTTTCACTGTTGTCATTATGTATATTTTATTCCTAGTTCTATTTACTGTACTTTGTATCATTTTGTTTTATAACTCTTATTTATCTTTATTTATCCTGTCTTATGTATAGTAATATTCCATCACTTTCATATACCAAATCTTGTTTTTACATTTTGTTTTCAGTTCTTTGCTGGACTGCAAAAGGTTTCATTATAAATATTTTGGTATATATAAGGACTTTGGATCATTTACCTCCTCCTTTGAATAGGTCAAAATTGCTTTCAACAGTGGTTCACAACTCTACCAACAATATATCCATCTTCCACAGCCCCATCTACATTGACTATTCTTGTCATCTTTTTATCTTTGACAGTTTTCTAAGCATGAAGTGATACATCAGAGTTTTGATTTGCATTTCTCTTATTATTTTTATAGGGTTGTTAATAGCTTTCAGTTCTTCTTTTGAGAACTGTTCATATCCTTCTAATGAGAAGAATGTCTTTTGGCCTTATGTATTTCTTTTAGTTGTCTTTATATCTTGTATGTTACTTTTTTTTTCTTTTTTTTTGTTTTTTTGGCAGGGCAATGAGGGTTAAGTGACTTGCCCAGGGTCACACAGCTAGTAAGTGTCAAGTGTCTGAGACTGGATTTGAACTCAGGTCCTCCTGAATCCAGGACCCATGCTTTATCCACTGTGCTATCTAGCTGCCCCTTGTATGTTACTCTTATCATAAATAATCCACAGAAAGATTTTTTTTCCCCTTGGTTTATTACTTCTCTTCTTGTTCTACTTGCATTTGTTTTTTCCATGCAAAACCTTTTAACTTCCATGTATACAGTGTTATCCATCTTACCTTTTGTAATTTCCTCTATTGCTTTTTTTTTAAAAAATTTTTTTTTTAGTGAGGCAATTGGGGTTAAGTGACTTGCCCAGGGTCACACAGCTAGTAAGTGTTAAGTGTCTGAGGTCGGATTTGAACTCAGGTCCTCCTGACTCCAGGGGTGGTGCTCTATCCACTGCGCCATCTAGCTGCCCCAGGAAGTAAATTTTTAATAAACAAGCAATAGGGGGCAGCTAGATGGCGCAGTGGATAGAGCACCACCCCTGGAGTCAGGAGGACCTGAGTTCAAATCCGACCTCAGACACTTAACACTTACTAGCTGTGTGACCCTGGGCAAGTCACTTAACCCCAATTGCCTCAGAAAAAAAGGGATTTTTAGGAAAAAATAAGTATTGTGCTTTGTCAAAGGCCTTTTTGCCATCAAGTGATATAATCATGTGGTTTGGTTTTATTTTTCCCTTTTCTTTTCTTTTTTTTTTTTTTTTGGTAGGGCAGTTGGGGTTAAATGACTTGCCCAGGGTCACACAGCTAGTAAGTGTCAAGTGTCTGAAGCTGGATTTGAACTCAGGTCCTCCTGAATCCAAGGCCAGTGCTTTATCCACTGCGCCACCTAGCCGCCCCTGGTTTGTTTTATTTTTATTTTTAATAATATTAATTAATAATATTATCCTAATTGTTTGTCTTACATTGAACCATCCTTGCATATCTAGTATAAATTGAACCTAATCATATTGAATTATTTTTTTTGACAAATTATTATAGCTTTTTGGGCCAATTTTTATTTTTAAAATTTAAATCAGTATTCATTAATAATGTGGTCCATAATGTTATGCTAGGTGTTTGAACTATATATGTCTGAATGTTGACTGAATCTTTTCCTTCACAAATTTTGAGAATAATTTTTGTGTATAGATATTCATTGTTCTCTCAAAAGTTTGAGAGAACTCTTCTGCAAATCTGTCTCGACCAAGCTTTGTTTTTGTTTTCCTTTAGTTTTTTGGTTTTATAGTTAATTCAGTTTCCCTGTCTGAAATTTGATTGAAATCTCTATTTATTGTTCTGTTTGTTTAAGGGGGGGGGGTTCCTCTTTTTTTTAAAGCCTCCTTTTGAATTCTCAGTTTTGTTGGCAGATAGCTGAGCATTTAGTGGATTCAGATAATTTTTATTTTTTCTGGGTTTGTTGTGATTTTTTTATCTTATTCTCTTATTTTGATAATTTTCTTTTTATAAGAAAATCAATTGGTTATCTGAGTTCTTGTCTAAGTAAATAATTCTGTAATAGAAATCTGGTCATTTGGAGTCATCACTAAATTCTGACTTTTAACTGTGGTCAGTACTCCAATATAGTCTTCATTTCACCTTTCTTGGCTTCAGTTGCCTCATCTGTAAAATAAAGGTACCTACACCTACCTCCTACAGTTGTGAAGATCAAATAAGGTAATATTTGTAAAGTGCTTAACACAGCACTTGGCACAAAGTACATACTATATAAATGTTAGGGTTCTTTCTTTCTTTCTTTCTTTCTTTCTTTCTTTCTTTCTTTCTTTCTTTCTTTCTTTTTGGTGAGGCAATTGGGGTTAAGTGACTTGCCCAGGGTCACACAGCTAGTAAGTGTCTGAGGCTGGATTTGAACTCAGGTACTCCTGAATCCAGGGCCGGTGCTTATCCACTGCGCCATTTAGCTGCCCCCCTTTCTTTTTTCCTTTCTTGCTTAATGTTGCTCCAAGCCTTTTGATTCACTAGCGAAATGGGTATTCTGCTTATCTATTTGGTCTTTTTAAGAGTTTGATTTAACTATAGCATAATCAGAAAGCTTTTCCTCAAATATTTTTTGTTTCATATCTTTTTTCCTGACAGTTCCCATCTCATTGTGATTAGTGTGCAAGGAGTCTTATATAAGTAGTGATAGTGGTTTGTGCAATAAGTTTTAATGTGTCTGGAGTTTATTGAGCTCTGTCAGGAACAGCCTGTTTTCCCATGGAATATAGTTAGTCATTTAGAACTTATAATAAAGATGGATAGTATAAGTAACTTTGTGTACCTTTTTAGGTCTAAGCTCACTATTGGCTAGTTTTCAACACCTGAGATTGTGTTAGTTACATTAATATTTGTTTAAGGTGTGGCAGCATTTTGTAGTGGAAATAGCATTCAGTCTGGGATCTTCAGGAGACCCCAGTTAAAATTCCAGTTTTACTAAGACGTTTTATAACATTAGGCAAATTGCTTGATCTCTCTTGGTCTCTTTACTCATCTGAAAAATGAAGAGGCCATCTTTTAAAAATTTCTCTGATTCTCATTATATTATGATCTATGCTTTATTAAATTATTTGTAACAAATATAGTACATAGGAATTTTAACTATTTTAGACCTGGAAAGAACCTTAGAAATCAACTAGGCAAAACCAATCAAAACCAGATGTTGCGAAATTATAAATATGTTTCTCCTCAAAGAGGAGATATGAGAAGACACCTTTGCAAAGCTTAGGATAATGGTAATGGAACATTGCATCAAATGCCACCAGATTTAAAGTTGAGAATCTCTATTTGAGTCCTGCATCTGACAGATTAGCTGAGGGTCCATACACCTTTCAGTGCCCAGGCATAGTCTTCTGTTTATTTGGTTGGCATTTGCTTCATAGACCCACACGGTAGGAAGAGAAATCAGAAGTCCTCTGCTACATAAGATTATATAAAAGTTTTATTTAAGGAAATCCAAGTTATGGTCAAATGTATAATTTTCTCAGAGTAGTTTGGTCTTGTGTTTTTGTTTTTGTTTTTCCTTAAGTGAATCCATTAGTTCAGAGAACTCCCAGGATACAAATTCTATCCACTAGAACAGATTAGCAACAACTTTATATCTCACTCTGGTAGAGTTGTCTTATGTACTAAAAGGTTAAGTCACTTGCTCTTGGTCACACAGCTAACATGGGTCAGAGCCTGGACTTCTTTTGACCTCCAAGATAGGACCACTTTGCCATGCTGCCTTTCTGTCCATTTCTTAGCTGTGAATAGTTGAAATATTTCTTATTAAGAAATCAACATAATTGATATGTTTCTTTTCTTCTGTCCCAACTTTTTTTAGGAGTTTGAAGATAATTTTGATGATGAAATAGATTTTACACCACCAGCAGAAGATACACCCTCTGTTCAATCCCCTGCAGAAGTTTTTACACTTTCAGTACCAAATATTTCTTTACCAGTTCCATCCCAGTTTCATCCTTCTTCAGGTAATATTACTGGTCAAGTTGTTGTCCTAATGTTAAGTTTCACTCATTATTCTGAATGAAATCTAAAGAATAAGAAACTTTTATCATTAGTGGAAGCCTTACTACTAACCAGTGAAAATTGGAGGTGATAATTATTTTATAATCTTTATTCTTTTTATCTTTTCTACCTTCCAAAGACTATTCTTTGCATTGAGTTAACCTTTCTGTTCAGGGACCAAAGAGGAGAACTTTATTATTAGGAGAATGTGACTTCTGTTCATAGAAGGCAGTTAGCACTTGGTGATCTCTACTTTGGGGGGGGGGGAGAGCTTACATTCTAATGATGGAAGATAGCACACAAAAGGGAGCTAAAACTTAGGGGTGGGAATGAAGGTATCCAGTGGAGGGCATGGTTTTGAAGTTGAGAAGTCAGGATCAGAGCTAAGAATGAAAGAATGAGTGTGGCTGACTAACCTGGGCTCCTCCACAAAATGGAAATCAGTCCTCCCACCCTTTTTCTCTTAGCATGAATGGTTAAAGTATATGATTGATGTTTGCTGTGTTTTAATATGAAAACACAGACAATAAGAGTAATTTGCAAACATAGTCACATGTTAACCACTTGAACACATTAAAGCATAAAACATTTTCCTTTCCAGTTCATAAACTCAGTTCCATCATCTAACCCCAGACCTTTGGATTCACTGTTCAATAAATTCAATTTAGTAAACACTTATTAAGCGTCAGCACTGGGGAGACAAATACAAAAAAAGAAAGTCCCTATTCTCAGGGCACTTCCAGTCTACTGGAGGGTAGAAACACACAAAAGGAAGTTAAACAGTTAGAGCAGGGGCAGGCACCAGGGGTACCTGCTACAGGGGCATAATATTTCTTGGAGTCCAAATCAAGCAGAGCTGCTAATGAAAGCCGCTGGAGAGTTACCTAGAAAGTTCAAATCCCAGACCCCTTTAAAGAAAAGCTTTGAGAGGAGTTCAGTGCTCCACCTTCCAGTACTTAATAGCCCATGTTATTTCTTCTATCTCCCAGGTCTAAGCTTCCATCTTACTTATTTTGGTTGTTGTTTTTGTTGTTGTTTGTTTGGGTTTTTTTGGTGAGGCAATTGGGGTTAAGTGACTTGCCCAGGGTCACACAGCTAGTGTGACTGCCCCTAAGCTGCCCTCTTAATCTTTATAAAATTAGGTCATTAGGGGATAGCTAGGTGGCACAGTGGATAAAGAAAGCACTGGCCCTGGATTCTGGAGGACCTGAATTCAAATGCGGCCTCAGGCACTTGACTCTAGCTGTGTGGCCTTGGGCAAGTCACTTAACCCCCATTGCGATGCCAAAAAAAAAAAGGACATTTCCTTTTGGGGTCTGTTCCTTTAGTTTTAGGTTAGGACTCTTGTGGTCTTCTGACCTGTTAATTCAGCCAGTATTGGGTAGGTTCTAGGTTCTACCCCTAGAAAATGTTTGATCAACCTTTCTCATAATTGTAGGCACTCAGCCCCTTACTGAATTTCTTACAGCTGAGTTGTGCTTTGTTATTTTGGGTTCTGTTCTCTTTGGATCATTGCATCCTTTCTTCTTTCCGTAAGCTTTTTTTTTTTTTTTTGCAGGGCAATGGGGGTTAAGTGACTTGCCCAGGGTCACACAGCTAGTAAGCGTCAAGTGTCTGAGACTGGATTTGAACTCAGGTACTCCTGAATCCAGGGCCAGTGCTTTATCCACTGCGCCACCTAGCTGCCCGGTTCCCTAAGCTTTTAAATGGTTTTACTACAATGTCCCCATACTCTTTATTAATTCTTCTTTCTGTCACCATATATCAGCCCTGAAACCATATCCCTTTGATAAGATTCTCTGTATCCCTTTCTCTGGGAATCACATAGGTCAGATATTTTATTACTTTGTTTAAAAAACAGCCACCTTTTTGCTTTGGAAAATCTCACCATTGTTTTTACTTATAATAGTTAAAAAATAATTAAGATCAGGAAGGTACTCTCTTGCTTTTCTTTTTTGGGGAGGGTGGGGTTTTTTGTGTCTTCACCACCTATAGTGATGCCTTGTATAGTAGGTAATTAATTAATAAATGTTTATTGAATTTGTTGAATTGGTATTGCCCTTCAGTGAACCATAGGAAGTGAGTAGATTTGTCAGTAAGCTTGATATCTCACAGTAAACATTTTGGAATCTGTTTGGTTGGATCCTACTCATTTACTGTATGTTATAAATCAGCTATGAGAACTGAGTGATTGTATGGTTGGAAGAGCATATCATTAATTGCACCTTTTACTCCTTAGGTCTTAGTAACCCCCATAGAATAAATTGATGTAACAAATAGTTAGGAAAAAAAAATCCCATTGCAATTATGTAAGTTTACTATCACAAATGTGCTACAGTGCCCCATGTGTTTGTATTAAATATATAATGAATGACATTTTAATATACAAATCCTTATACATTCATTAATGGAGCAAAAAATGTTTAGTATAACTTACTTATTAAATTAAGTTGATATTAGAAGAGATAATGCATAAAATTGGAGAGCTACATCTAAAGTATATTTAGAGGCAGCTAGGTGGCACAGTGGCATGAGCCCTTGAGTTAGAAGGACCTGAGTTCAAATCCAGACTCAGACATTTACTAGCTGTGTGACCCTGGGCAAATCAGTTAACTCCAATTACACATGCACTTTCATGCGCATGCGCACACATGTGTATGATGTATACGATTATATGGCGCTTAGTATTCCTGTAAACATTTTCTCAATATATGTAAAAAAACTAATTAGCAAACTTTGTTTGCTAAATCTCTTTTAGGTGTTAGTTGTTTTGTTGTTGTTGTTTTTCTATTAAAATTCAAGAGTAGGGGCAGCTAGGTGGCGCAGTGGATAGAGCACTGGCCCTGGAGTCAGGAGTGCCTGAGTTCAAATCTGGCCTCAGACACTTAACACTTACTAGCTGTGTGACCCTGGGCAAGTCACTTAACTCCAATTGCCTCACTAAAAAAAAAGTAAAATAAAATAAAATTCAAGAGTGACCTAATGATGTAGTGGATAGTCAACTGGGTTCAAGTCTCACCTCACATTGGCTTTGCGACTCTAGGCAAATTACTTGACCTATGAGTGTCCTGGGCAGCTCAGTAAGAATATAAGTTGAAAAGTAGGTATAGATCTTTATTGATAGAGGGAGTTTTCTCTCTGGGAGATTCTCCTAAGTTGTACATAAGTAGATTCACAATATTCTTTCTCATCTTTGTAATAGAAACATTCATATTTATTGATATTTGACAAGTTCAAAGAAAAATTTTTGATATATATTTGATGACTTTGTTACTTAAATTCTGGTGACCTTTAAATTTTTTTAATGTGATGGGGGGGGGGTGTATTTTTTTCCCCTGTAACAGAAGGATTGAAGTCTCAAGTTGCACGCCAGAGTCTAAACTATATCCAGGAAATTGGAAATGGCTGGTTTGGAAAGGTAAAAATTTATTTTCTGAAGCTTTAGTAGTGAAATTTTGGTTTTATGACTGATTGATCTATGTCCTTCATCATGTAGAATTCCCATTAAGTGTCATATTCTACAGGACAGATTACTAGTTTATTCAACCAGCAAGTGAAATAATTTAAATACATTTAAAAAGAAAACATTTTGGACCAAAGCCACATTAACTATTTAATTTATATTATCACTTTTACCTTAGTTACTATACTCTAGATTACTTCTGCCATTTTTCATACTTTACCTTGTAGTGTTTTTTAACCCATATTTATTTTTCTTAAATCACTTCTGTTAATTCTATATTTCTTTAATGTTTTGTAAAATTCAATTAAGCAAATTTTTTATGTTCCTGTTTATATTAAGGACTTTTAATTTGTGTTACTCTAAAAAAGATATTCAATGTATAGTTTTAGGTACAAAATAAAGATATACTATTTCTGGAATGTGGTAATTATTTTAAAGTTAGAATATATGTATAAAGTTTTGCTATTTATTTGTACCCAGGATATGAGTATTTTTATCCCTTTATAATTACTTGCCCCTTCTAAAACCCTAGTCTGTTATCTTGTGGCTACCTAGATTTAAGCCTGAGATCTTTAAGGCCTATGTCATTAGAGAATAAGATCTAGCAGACCTCTCCCAATTAGAAACGTTTGGGGTACATTCTAGTGACTGTTAGGATCAGTCTAGCAAAATTTGGAGAGACATGTCAACACTAGGTTGGACAATGGGTATTATCTTTTGGTCATAGTAATAGTAATTTATAAAACATAGAGGACATAGTAGACCCAGACAAATAAAATCTCTGATCCTTTGCATTATTTAAATGTAACAAAGGAAACTAACATAAGCCTATCAAGGTAAAATGCTTTTGACCAAAAAAATTTTTAAATATCCCTGTAAACTGACCTATTAACTGATAAGTTATATTTTGCTTAATAGAAAAGGTATTTATCTGTATGCATGTTAGAATCATTTGTTTCTTTCTGGTAAAAAAAAAAAAAAGGACTTTTCTGTGGTGGTTTAGAAATGGAAAAGAAAGGACTATTTGTCTTCACATATTATTTCCCCCCATATTTCAGTTGATTTTAATCAGGAAATGAAACTTCCTGTTCTAGTTTGATGGGCTTTATTATAAGGAATTGTTCTTTGTTTCCAGGTTCTGCTTGGGGAGATTTACACAGGGACTAGCGTAGCAAGAGTAGTAGTGAAGGAGTTAAAAGCCAGTGCAAGTGCAAAGGAGCAAGATAAATTTTTGAAAAATGGAGAGCCATACTAGTAAGTAAACTTTAAATTGTTCAATGATGTAAATATGTTCTGTTGAATGAAGTTTTTTGTTTTTTTTAATGTTGAAGACACTTTTCTTTGTCTTTTTTTATATAATTATGGTATCTTTTGTGGGAAATACTATTCAAAGAAATTTTCATAGACTGGGGCAAAACATTGAAATTATTTTCCCTAAAAAGATCTTAGCGCTATTAAATATTGAATTAGAATTCTATAATTAAATTTGCTAGTGGAGACTGGCACTATAATAAGCATGGCTCAAAATTGAACCTTTCTATGAAAATTTGTATGACTACCCTTAATTTAAAAAATCCAATGAAATATGGAAATGTTCTCTCTGCAGTGGCAATTACTTTATTTATTAAGAAGCTGTGTATAAATTATAAATCACTTTCTCCTAATCAGAAGTAACATATTTATCTAGTCATATTTAGTTTGCTATTTCTGTTTAAATTTGATATAGAATGTTCTAGGATAGTGATTTATAAAACATTGCAGTCTATAGGTAGAGAGAATTCCCACATATCTGAAATTACAAGTCCTTAACATATTGCAATATTTACATTTGATTCAGTACCCCCAAAAAAATTGGGATAAAAGCTTGTGGAAGTTTTATTGGCATGCTTAGTAGTGAACATTGATTTGAGGGTTTTTTTGTTTTTTAAATGTAGTATTCTTCAGCATCCAAATATTCTTCAGTGTGTTGGACGATGTGTGGAAGCAATCCCGTATCTTCTGGTGTTTGAGTTGTGTGACATGGTAAGTTTCAGGAGAGAATTTAAGTTCATATTTTTAGAAGATTTTATTTGAAAGGCTTATGAAATATGTGAATATGGGGGCCAAATACCAGTTCTACCTCAATCTCTTGCTTCAATTTCAGGTGCTTTTGCTGGTAATATATTAAAAAATCACAAATAGGTATTTCTGGGAAGTGATCATTTACATATTCCCACTGAAGGAGGAATATCCTGTTAGCTTTTGTATTTCCCTCCTGGACTGTAAGGTCAAAGAATAACTTGGGTACTTTATGATGTAATAAACACCTTGATCTTCCACTCATTGTGTAAGCCTACCAAAGAAATGGATGAGCCCAAGCTCAAAAGCCCAATTCAACTTTATGGATAACTGTGGTAATGTGACACTGTTAAGTATCCATTAACACTAACCTCCCACAAACAGTTATAGTTGCTCTTATCTTTTCCTCTACCAATGACTGGTTCACTTCCTGTCATAGAACCTTTTTTTTTTTTTTCCTGAGTATTTAATATACTATTAGGCAGCTCAGTAAAGCTGAAAGGATATAAAACTTCTTCCCTCCTACATAATAGATTTGTTCAGTTAACTTCTCTTCTTTCCTTGTGATTCCCTGTCTCAGTTTTCAGTCAGATCCAGTAACTTTAACATTTAAATCCAATTCCTTTACAAAGGACAGATTTCCAACCTATCAGTGACTACTACTTATGTACATAAGCCTTAACATTAACCAGTCCTGCAAACAGTCGGTTATTGGACAATGCCTAACTCCTCAATTATTTTTCTTTGCTATGTTCACCATTGAGTTCCCATACACATGATTTATAATCCTGATTCTATCCCCATATTAAAATCTCTTATGTCCCAACCTTCTCCCCCCCAAAAAATAAAAAAATAAAAAAACTGGAAAAAAAATCTCTTACATCCATCAGGTTCTGGTCCTCATCCAAATGCATCTTCGACACATGATTTAACATTCCAGTAGAGTACTAAGCAACTTGTGACTTTTTAAATAGAAGTGCTGCTCTCCCTCTTAAATGTCACATAGGGTTAATTCATCCATAATTCTCAGTTTTATAGATACACAAAAAAATTAAGGAGTGAGAACTGTGTTCCATCTTGTTACCATGACCTTTGCCTATAAAACATGCCCATATTTAAACAAATATATATTTTTACAAGCCTTTGTTATTTATTCCTTTTTTATTATTTCCTTCAGTATTATTTGTACCACCCAGCTCCATTGAACAAGAAAAGAAAAAGAAAATCTTCATTAACACATATGTATAGTTCAGTGAAGCAAATTCCCACATTAGCCATGTCCAGAAATGTATGTCTCATGCATTTTGAGTCTATTACCTCTGGCAGGAGGTGGGTAGCCTGTTTGATCTTTGCTTCTCTGACTTCATAGTTTATCATTGTATTGATCAGTGTTCTAAAGTCTCTCAGAGTTGTCTTTTCTTTACAGTGTTAATTGTTATTATATAAATAGTTCTCCTGTTTCTGCTCACTTTATGTCACATCAGTTCATAGTGGTCTTCCCAGTTTCCTCAGAAATTGTCCATTCTACCATTTCTTTTTTTCCTTTTCCTTCTTCTTCTTCTTCTTCTTCTTCTTCTTCTTCTTCTTCTTCTTCTTCTTCTTCTTCTTCTTCTTCTTCTTCTTCTTCTTCTTCTTCTTCTTCTTCTTTTTTGCAGGGCAGCGAGGGTTAAGTGACTTGTCCAGGATCACACAGCTAGTAAGTGTCAAGTGTCTGAGGCCAAATTTGAACTCAAGCCCTCCTGAATCCAGGGCTGGTGCTTTATCCACTGCACCACCTAGCTGCCCCTATTCTACCATTTCTTATGATAAAATAATATTCTATTAGATTCATATACATAATTTGTTTGGCCTTTCTCCATTAAACGGGCACTTCCTTAGTTTCCAGTTTGGGGCTACTACAAAAAGAGCTGCAAAAAATATTGTTGTACATATAGGTACTCTTCATCTTTATTTGACCTCTTTGAGGCATAGTCCTGGTAGTGGTATTGCTGGGTCAAAGGGTATGCACAGTTCAATAACTTTTGGGGCATGGTTCCAAATTACTTTCCAGAATGACTGGACCAATTCACAGCTCCATTGACCATGCATTAATGTGTCTCTTTTCCCACAGACCCTCCAACTTTTATTTCCTCATTTGTTATCTTTGTTTATCTGAGTGTTAGGCAGAGCCTCAGAGTTCCTTTAATTTGCATTTCTCTAATTATTAGTGATTTGAAGTACTTTTTCATATTGTTGATAGTTTGAGATTGCTTCCTTTGAAAACTGCATGTTCGTATCCTTTGACCATTTATCTATCAGGAATGGCTTTTAATCATACATTTGGACCAATTCCCTTTATAGCTTGGATTTTTATCCTGGAAAATGTCCTCTGTTTGGACTTTTATCCTAGATACCTTCTACAAATATTTTTCCCAATTACTTGTTTTCCTTCTAATTTTAACTATATTAGATTTGCCTGTGCAAAACCTTTTAAATTTTATATGATCAAAATAGCTCACTTTATCTTTTATAATCCTCTCAATTGCTTGTTTAGTCATAAGTTATTATCTTCTCCATAGATCTGAGAGAGAATTTCTTCATTGCTTCTCAAAGTTGTTGATGTCTGTTTTAATAAGAGACATCCAGATTGACTTATGAATTTTATGCCTTTGCTTCACTAGTTGTCAAGGGGTTAAAAGCCTATTAGAAAATTAATATCAGATGAATTTAAGAGTGGAACCAGTTAAAGTAGGAAAAAAAGCAGTATATCACATTTCTCTGATAAGGACTTGGTTCTAATGGTCAAAGGATATGAACAGATATTTCTCAAAGGAACTAAAAAGTATTCACAACCATATAAAAGAATAATCCAAATCACTAATAATAAGAGAGGCAAGTCACACAAGCCTGGAGGTTTCAACTCATACCCTGCAAAAGGACAAAAATGACCCAAAAAGGGCACCAGTCAATGTTGGAGGGGTTGTAGAAGGATAAGACATTCCATAACCATTCCAAATTTTGGAATTATGCTAATAAGGTAACTAAAATGTCCATACCCTCTGAACCAGAGATTGCATTATTGGGCTTATATCTCAAGGAAGCTGTAGATAAGAAGAAAGTCCCCATATACTCCAAAATATTCATAGTAGCACTTTTTCTGATAGCTAAGAATTGTAATCAAAGCAGATGCCCATCAACTGCGGGATGGATAAACAATTTGTAGCACATGAATATAATGAAATAATATGGTGCTATAAGAAAGTATGTATGTGATGAATACAGAGAAGCATGGAAGTTCTATGTGACTTGATGCAAGTGAAGTAAGCAGAGCCAAGAAAACAGTATATACAGTGAAAACAACAGTGTAAGAAGAAAGAACAACTGCACACCAGAAAAATCAAAAGTGAATGTGACGAAATTATCAAGTGGGACTTGAATGAAGAGATATTAGAAGACAGCCTCAATCTAACCCTTGGCAGAGGCGGGAGGTCCACAGGTGTCACCTATTGCACATGTTTTGGACATTATCAAAGTTATGCTGTGTTTTTTCCTCTCAAAAATATTTGTCATATAAGGATGACTCTCAGGGAAGGGGAAGTGGAGAGATACTTGGGATAATTATGGTGATGTAAGAAACAGAAACTATCAATAGAAACTTATTTTTAAAAAGAAGTAGGACCAACATTAGGTAAATAAAGTAACAACAACAACTAGTTTATGTATTGCTCTTTAAAATTTGCAAAGCATTCTGCAAATATTTTCCAATTCTTTTAGCCTCACAACAACCCTGGGAGATAGGTGCTAGATAGATTTATTCTGCCTTGCCTCATAGGTCAGAAGTAAGATCAATAAACAGAAGTTACACAGAGGCAGATTTAGATTTATAATAAGTGAAAATTTTCTTGTAATTGGAGCTGACTGAAAGTGGAATGGTTTGTCCCATAAGTTTGTTGGTTGCCCTTCACGAGAGGTGTTCAAAGGCTGGATAACAACGTGCTGGGTATATGATGATTTCTGAGATTTTTCAGCCCTGGGATTCCATGAGTCTTTGGTTTATGCTAATTTTAAGGGTAACAAAACATTTCATGCATGATCTTTCAAAGCCAGAAAAAAATAAGCGGTTGGATGTTCTTTAATTATAAGTTTTGTTAAGGGCTAAAATTCTAGCTAGTCTGTCTAAAATATCTAATGAGTGGTCGCCAATAAATTATAAGCTTTAGCAAGAGTTAGACTTTTAAGCATTTATTAAGGAGAATAAGAATTTGGTAAAGAGAGAGAAAGCCCTAGATTCCTATCTATTAAAGGGAGAGCACATTTCTAGCTCCCCTCTCCACCAGCGTCCTCAGGAAAGAGTGTGAGCCGGAGCGCCAGTCTCTTCCTTCCTCCTCCCACTAGCCCGCATCACTTCCTGACGCCAAAGAAAAGACTCCTGGTCTTGCCCTCAAAGACCTTCGCTTCATGGGCGGAACTCTTCTACAGTAAGTCTCCAGCAGGTGGCATTATTCCAATCGTTACAGTTTGGTAGCCAAAATATTCAGATTTTTAGAATTTTTAAAAATCTTATTTGAATAGAAATGTGAAAAACTTTTGTCATTTTTAGAATTGAAATAGCAGTGAATTTAAAACCATAGGTAGGGTCTGATTTCTTTTCACAGTTCTGCCTTTTCTGTGTTTAAAAATTTCCTTTGACTAGGGTCTGGAAGAGTGAACACAAAAGGAAGCAGTCATCTGCAACACTATGATTTGGCACCCCTCTTCCAAACTTCCTATTTCTGTCATGAATTCTATCTACCACCTTTCCAATTACTTAGGTTTACAACTTTAGTATGATTCTCAACTGTGACCTCTTCCTCACCCCACGTAGCCAGTCAGTTAGTTCTGCCTATTTCTAGCTTCTTAACATCTCTCACATCCATCCTTTTCTCTCCACTTAAAGGGCCACCACCCTAGTTCAAGCCCTCATCATCTTTCTTGGCTGGACTACTTCAATAGCCTCCTAATTGGTCTTCCTGAATCCACCCTCTCTCTAATTTATCTTCCACACGTCTGCCAAAGTGATTTTTCTAAAGTACAGGTCTTACCACTTCACTACCCTACTTATTAAATGAGCTGGTTCTATATTACCTCTAGGATTAAGGAACAAACTCTTGTTTGACCTTCAGAGCTTTTTTACAATGTAGCCATTTGACTTTCCCTGCTTTGTTCTTCTTTATGGATACTTCATTCCAGCCAAATTGGCTCACACAAGTCATCCCAACTCCTGTCTCCATTCCTTTTCACTGGCTGCCCCCCATGCAGTCCTTCCTCATCTCTGTGTCTTTGAATCTTTAGCTTCTTTTAAGGCTTCACCTTCTATGTGAAGACTGTTCTGACCCCTTTAGCTGCTAGCAGCCTTCCCCCACTGCATGTTATATGTACATATGTGTTTATATGTGCTAGATTGTAAGCTCCTCAGGGGCAGACAATTTAACTTTTGTTGTTAGATTCCCGTTACCTCAGTAGCATGCCCGTGAAGTATTTAGTAGATACTTAACAAATGCTTGTTGATTGATATTTTCATTTAAATTTCCTGATGGAGTTTTAAATGTTTTAATATCAGTCTTGAAGATGGTGCATTCCAAAGGAAATTGAATTGATGAGCACAATTTGTTCAGGATTTTTCCTGCTGCTTTAAGGAAGTGATACTCTGAGTTGTGTGATACTCTGGAGTCATATTTGAGATAATTACTAAACAAGTCACATGACTACTATATCATAAGTTCTAATATAAGATATTTGGAAAAGCCCAAAACTGTATTAGAAGGAATTAATATGTCTTTAGTTCCATGGTGTGAAGAGATCCCTTCAAAATAAATTTAAATAACTTTTGTTATGGTTTTCATTTTATTGGGAGATCATTTAATCTAAGTGCAATTAACTTGATAAAAATAAGATGTCCTGAATCTTACCCTTCAGCAATCCTAACACATACTATGCTTTTGGCAACCATATTTTTCAAAATGTTGTTTGCCTTTTCATGTAGCCAAGTAATATTGTTTATTTCTTTAACAACTATCAAAAATATGGATATAAATCTATGTATATAAAACTATCAAAATTATGACCTTATAAACTCTCAAAATCCCCAAAGCACTAGATACCTGATACCACAGTGATGATGATGGTGGTAGTAGTGGTAGTAATATAGTTCGAGTGAAAATGCAAAATTTAATTGATTCTTACAACATCTCTGTGAAATGAGTAGTCCAAATACTACTTCTGATTTACAGCTGAGTAAACAAAAAGTTTAAGTATATCTTGCTCTCACACTAATTGTGACTCCAAGAATAAAACCAATATCTTCTGGCTTCTCGAAGTATGTATGTATGTGTAGACTAACTAAGCATGTTTTCTAAATATATACAAACCGTGCTGTCGAGTTTGGCTTTCATTTTTACTCATTTCCAGTTATTTTGAAATTATTATTTACTATTGCAGTGAGCACTCTTTAGCTGAAATAGGATCAATCAACAAACGTTTATTAAGCACCTACTATGTGTTCAATTCTGTGCTAAGGAGACAAAGACAAAATAGAATTGTCCCTGCTTTCAAGGAACTCACGTGCTTTTGGGGAAGATAACGTGTGCATATTAATATATACAAAATAAATAGGAAAATATGTTAGCTTGGGGCTAAGGAAGAAGTTCTACTAGTTGGGAAGATCAGGAAACTTCTACAAGTGATATTTGTACTGTATGGAAGGAAAATAACATTTCTGATGGGAAGTGGGGAGGGATTGCATTCTAGGTAAATGGGATAGTCATGTATGTATTGGACACTAACTGGATATGTAATGTCATATATGAGGAACAGCAAGAAGTCCAATTTGACTGGAATAATGAGTAAAGGCTAGAAAAGTAGGTTGGAACCAAAATGGCAACCAAAGGAATTTATATCTTATCCTAGAAGCAGTAGGGAGCCATTGGAGTTTGTTCAGCAGAGGAGTGATGTGGTCAGGCCTGTACTTTAGTCTGTTTAGGTAGCTGTGGAAGATAGATTGTAGTAGAGGGAAACTCGAAGCAAGGAAACCAGTTAGGAGTCTATTGCAGTAGTCCAGGCAAGAGGTGATAAAAGACTGAGTTAGGGTAGTGACTGTGTAAGTTGGTAGAAGGAGATGGATGTGAGCAATGCTGTGCAGGTATAGGGGGGGAAAGAGAGTGGGCAGTCAAAGAATACACCAAGGTGGTTAACTTAGGTGACTGGAAGAATAGGGGTCTCATCAGCAGAAAGAGGGAAATTAGGAAGAAGGTGGTTTTGGAATAATGAGCTCTATTCTAGACATTTTGTTTCCAGTTAAAAATGTCCAGTAGACAGTTGAATGATTTGTAATAGCGAAGCTCAAGAGATACTGGGGTAGTTGGGCAGTCATCTCTGTAAATCCATGGGAGCAGATGAGGTCACCAAGAGAGGGGTGAGAGAGAAAGAGGGCCTTTCCTGAGCCGAAGGGTATGCCCACACATAGTTAGAAAGTGATGATTTTCCTGAGAAAAAATCAGACTTGTAGGAGAACCCAGAACGTGGGTTTGCAGTTGCAAACCCATTGAGGAGAGAGTATCTCAGGAAGAGAGGGTCATCAGTAGTATTGTGCAGCAAAGAAGTCAAAACGGATGAAGATTGAGATGTTTTGCTACTGTTGAACCTGAGTATTGACATGCATGAATACAACAAGCCTTCAGAGACCATTGTTCTTCCCACAAATATTAAAATTTATTAAGGGGAAGGAGACAGCAGGGAGAACTCTTGGGTTGCATTGTAGTAATTCACTGTTAACAGAGCGCAAGTGTTTGGACTGTGAGTACACACCCAAGGTAGTATAAAGAAATAAACAAATGAAATGATCTCGTGAGCCTGGCCTATTGAGTAATAAAAATGTTTCTAGTATGTTTTGATTTTTGTCCAAGAGAAAACTATTGCCCTAACTTGTAAGCTAATTCAGAGTAAGGATTTCCCACCAAATGGGCTTTCCTTCTCTCTCCACCACCTTCTTTTTCACATTAATAGCTACTTTCTTTGTAAATACTTAAGTAGTTATAGGCATTTGTGCTGTACATGGACCTAAGTTGCGAGTGCTTTAAAAAATCACCATTAATAATGAGATATTGATTTTTCTGTCTCTGCTAAGGATCTAATAAAAACCTCAAAGACACAGGATCAAAATAAAGAAAACTCACTTCATTATATATTAATCCATCTTCATTTTATGACTTTCTTTGTTCACAAACTGAGATGGTAGAATTGCTTAAGTACAGCCACATATAACTAGATAAAATATCACTTTAATAGGGCAGGTATTACTTTCTACTACAGCTAAACATCCTAAATAGTGATATTGATTCATATAGCAAAGTAAACATAATGTGTAAGCTGTAGACTCGTAAAAACAGGAAATTCCACCAAGTTCCAATGTGATTATACACAACAGTGGAGGGGAAGGCAGGGAACCCTACCACAAGAAGAACATGAACTATTCTTAAAGAAAGGTTCTAATTTCTCATTTGGGCTTCCCTGCTATAAGAAATTAGTCAGTGGCTTTCATTAGCAATTAGCAAATGAACAAGAGTCCCATGGTTTGAGGACAGTGCTATAACTCCTTCTTTTTGGGTGGCATGGAATGGGCCTTGGAATAATTTTATTATTGACAAGGCAAATGATGGATATAATAATCAGAAAAAAAAATTGCTTCTTGGGGGCAGCTAGGTGGCGCAGTGGATAAAGCACCGGCCCTGGATTCAGGAGTACCTGAGTTCAAATCTGGCCTCAGACACTTGACACTTACTAGCTGTGTGACCCTGGGCAAGTCACTTAACTCCCATTGCCCTAAAAAAAAATTTTTTTTTAATTGCTTCTTCTAATTACATACCATAATGCTCAGGGAACAGCCTGTACCTAAAGACTTTCATTGACAAAGTAGAGATAACTTCAGTTAAAGTAATTGTTCCACAATATTAATCAAGTGCCTAGTGTGTATGAGGTATGTCCATTAAGTGCTATGAAGGTATATAAAAAGCAGCGTAGTCCCTGCCTTCAAGAAGGTTACAGTCTGGGGGCAGCTAGGTGGCATAGTAGATAGAGCACTGGCCCTGGAGTCAGGAAGACCTGAGTTCAAATCCGGCCTCAGACACTTGACACTTACTAGCTGTGTGACCCTGGGCAAGTCACTTAACCCCAATTGCCTCACCAAAAAAAAAAAAAGGTTACAGTCTTTTTTTTTTCTTAATAGTATTTTTTTTTCCAGTTACATGTAAGGATAGTTTTCAACATTCGTTTTTATGAGATTTTGAGTTCCAAATTTTTCTCCTTCCCTCCCCCCTCCCCAAGACAGCAAGCAATCTGATATAGGTTATATATGTACAATCACATTAAACATATTTCCACATTAGTCATGTTGTGAAAGAAGAATCAGAACAAAACCTCAAGAAAGAAAGAAAAAAAAGTAAAAATGGTATGGTTCAATCTGCATTCAGATTCCATAGTTCTTTTTCTGGGTATGGAGAACATTTCCCATCACGAGTAAGAAGGTTTGTTACAGTGTTATAGGGAAACTGGCATGTGTACAAATAAGTATTCTAAAAGTCACAATCTGAGATCCAGGCAGTTTTATATGAAATTTTAAAAGCATCTATTGTATAGCTGTGGGATTAGAGATGGTTTCATTGAGGAAGTTGTAGTTAAGATAGACTTTGAGCTCTGATTCCCCTTCTCCTAAAGCAGATGAATGAGTTTAAGTATCTAATCCCTGCAAAATAATAACTATTATAAGAGCCCCATATCCTTTTATAGAATATCTCTTTCCATCCCTAATAGTATTCATCAGTATTACCCCCCTCTGTCAAAATAAGATTTCCCTCCTTTTCTCCCCCTTTTTCAGTCCCTCTCTTTTCTTCTTCTTTGCTTTCTCCTATAGGCTCTCTTCATCCCAAAAGCCTACAAGAATTATTTTCTCCTCATTGTTAGCCTTTGACTTGATATGGGTATATCACATATTCCCCTTTGTCCTCTTCCTGCCTTCTGCTCCCCTCCCCATTTTTATGCACCCTCCTGTTTTGTAATTTAGTCCCTTAGAAAACATTGATTTGCCTGTAGGCATTGTTGTGACATTTAGTCCAGGATTTTTCGGATTTGATTTTCCACCATCACTTGTTCAACTTCTGTTTTCACCCATTTCTTTGTGTATGTATATTTAGAAAGTCTTTTAATGGTCTTTTTGTTGTTACTTTGTTTTTGTTGTCCTTGGTTCCTATATTTGTTTACCCTTGTTGTATTTCATCTGGCCTGTTTAAGAAGCAAATAATCTCTTCAGGTCTGGTTTTCTTTCTTTCTTTCTTTTTTTGGTGGGGCAGTTGTGGTTAAATGACTTGCCCAGGGTCACACAGCTAGTAAGTGTCAAGTGTCTGAGGCCGGATTTGAACTCAGGTCCTCCTGAATCCCCAGCCAGTGCACTGCACCACCCTAGCTGTCTCTGGTTTTCTTTTTAAGAATGTTTTGAACACCTCTTTATTATTGAATTCCATCTTTTTTCATTTATGATTAGATTCAGGTTTGCATAGTGGGTCAACTTGAGCTCCATTGTACTTTTGGAACACATTATTATACTCCCTTTTTAATTTTATAGTGGGTACAACAGAATAGTCTTGCATTATTCAAATTTTTTTTCTTTTGTATTTGAAGATCTTCTGACCACTTGCAGAATTTGTTTTCTCAGTGGAATTGTTAAATTTAACCACTATTTGCCTTGAAGTTTGAAACCTTGGGCTTTTTTTCTGAAGTCAATTTATAGTTTCTTTCAGCTAACCCTTCGTTTTCTGTGTTCAGCAGTTCTAATTAGTTTTCTAGTATTATTTCTTACATTATGGTGTTCAGATTTTTTTACTTATTTCCTTCTGGAAGACCTATAATCTAGAAGTTGTATCTAGTCATCCCGTCTTTGAGATCATTGTGTTTTACTAGTATGGAAGGCATACTTTCTTTTAATGTTACAGCTTTTTGCTTCTTCCAGATTGTCCTTTGCTCCCATGTACTAGAATCCACAATCAGTTATCCTTTTCTTTGTTTCTCTGGTGAGACTTACCACCATGGATTTGGGTTTTTCTATTCTGCCAATTATTTCTGTTGTACAATACATTCTGCTTTCACAATTCTTATTTTGCTTTTAAACCATTGAGGAACCAGCATGCTGTGGTTTCATGGTCTTCTCAAAAATCCACCGTGTCTTCTGCCTCATCAGGTGTTGAATCATTTACCACGGTTTTGCGTTATTTATTCATAGGTGGCTACTCCTAAATTTTCATGGAGATGACTCCAAATACATGAAATCTGCAAATGATGACTTTTAGAGCCGTAAAAATCTCAGCAAAATCCCTGAGAACTATCACAAAATCACTTTAATGGCAGAAAAGATGTCAAACCGAATGGCTAGAGTGAACCAATTGGTTACGATTAGTTGTTAGTTTTGTCATCTGTGCCTTGTATCTCAAATTCTCCCTTGTATAAAGGAAGGGAGAAAAAAAATAACTTAAAGAACTCATGTCCATTGAGAGGGCCATGTGCTACCACCAGTGTTCTAGCTTCATCACTTAAGGTCACCAGCCTTGTCCTGAGCAGTCTGATGAGGTCCCCAGACTTTTTTTTTTTTAATGTAAAAGAAAAATAATCTGGACATCAGACTTAGTTGATTTGAGATGACTTAAGATTGGAGCAATTAAAATGAAATTATGATCCCTGTGTTATTATTCTGTCTTGTTGACTTGGATTTGCTGCAAGTTTAGTCTTGCATCTACCCAGTACCCCAGGTACTTAACGGTCTCCATCCCACCCTGATCCTGGCCACTTTACTAGGACCCAGCAGTGAACCTTGTACCTTAACAAGATCTTTTAGTCTCTCTGCCACTTCTTTGATCATGTACAGTGTCCAAAATATGCCCCTCTGCCCCCTGAATGTAACATTCACTTAAATATATGAAACTTTGGAGGTATGGAAAGGACTTGAGCCTGGAGTTGGAAGTCTGAAAAAGCGTCATGATAAAATGGATAGAGAGCTGGCATGAAAACCATGAAGACCTAAGTTCTAATCCTGCCTCTGGCACAGTAGCAACAGTAGAGATAGGAACTATAGTTATAGTTCATGAGCATTTTCCCCATCCCAGACAGCAAACATGACATAGACATAAAGCCTGCTCATGGGAGCTTAATTTAACTCCCATGGCCTCTTCCAGTTGACAACCTTGTGCACAAAACAGGTCAGGGGTTAACCCTGGTACCTTCCTTCTAATTCATCAACCCAAGTATTGCCACCCCTACCACCTCCTGTTTGTCCAGAAGTCTTAACAAATGAGGATCTTTGATTGGCACATATATTTCATTACTGTTTTACAGAACTTAAGCTCCAGTCAGTGCTGTTTCCTCTTTGTAAGCTGTCTTTCTCTACCTCAGTCTCTGCTAATTCTACCTATCCAGTGTCTGCTTTTCCTTATTTTATCCAATGAGATAACATATAAAGTGCTATATAAATGTTAACTATTAATATTGGAAGAACAGTGTAGTGGATAGAGAACAGGCCTTGAGACCAGGAAGAACTGGAAGATCTCTGTGGTCCTGGATAATCTTTGGTGCTTTCAGGCTGTTGTGCCTGAGCAGCAGGTAAGTTGATGAGAAGGTGCTGACCTCTACTGGTTGAGAGAGGTTTTTTCCCTTAGGAGTTCCCTCAGTGAAATCATGAGTCTAGTCCCTATCTCGGTTGTGGTTGTGGTTCTGGTTGTGGTTCTGGTTGTTCCAGAGGCAGGACTTAAATCCAGATCTTCATGGCTTTCAGGTCAGCTATCTATCCAATTTATCATGATGCTTCTTCCTTGGCCTAAATACTACTTTGTCTGTGAAGCTTTCTCTCATCCCCTATTCCTCAGTCAGAAGTAATCTCTTTCTAAAAGGAGTAAAGCACAGCTCCTTGCCTTCACAGAGTCTCTTATAGAGGAAACACAAACTTGTTCACAGCATAGCTTAGTGCTGTGGAGAGGACTGGATTTGGAGTTGAAGGGCCTTTGTTAACTAATATCTTACTATCCCAACCCTGTTATTTATCACCCTTGGGCAAATCACTTAACTTGATTTTGGGCCACAGTTTTTTTAGCTGTAAAATGAGTGATATGATCTAGATCTTAGCTTTTTAAACTGTGGGTCACAACCCCCGTATAGGCATCCTGTAACTGAATGCGAGAGTTGTTAAAAAAAAAATGGGCAGCAATAAAAGGATATGTATACCTATTTTATAAACCTATACACCCAGGGTCGCGTAAAAATTTCTTGGGCAAAAAAGGGTTGGGTCACAAGTGGAAAAAATTTAAGAAGCCCTGATCTAGATGATTGCTGAAGTCCTTTTTGGCTCTAAAGCTGTGATATTGTGAATTTTTCTTGAACTCAGTTTTTTGAAAACAATTCCTAAGGATCTGAGGTTCATTAAATTGTAGTTTACAATATGACTTGGTTGTTTTTTTTTAACAAATAAAATTTTAAAATATCATCATTTTATTCTTTTCTTTTTTTCAAAAGAGGCATTAGAAAGTATTATTCTTTAAGCCTATCTTTTATAAAAAATGAATGAGTTGTCATGGCCAGCATTAGATCTCCTAAGCAATGGCAAAGCATTTTTCATTGGGGGAAATTAATTCTAAAATAAACAACAGCCATAGTAGAGTTTTGGGAATTATGAGAAAATGTCATAACTTTTGTTGGATAAGAGGTAGCAACTGGCGATTCTATACTTTCCAAATTAAAAAAGAAAAAGATTGAAGAAGTTATTTAAGAACAGTCTTGTTATTCAGCTATTTTTAAAATATTTTTGATTCCATTGCTGCCTATTCTACCATTGTTTAGTTATATATTTTCTTGTCTTATGTTCTCAAATCTAACCAAGGTAACAGTAAGATTGCAGCATTTCTATTTCTGAATTTTTTTAAATTGTAACTTCTATCTGTATACTTTTTTAAATTTGAGGAAATTCTGGTCTCTAAGAGTAATAATCATAGAGGGATAATGAATGACTCAGTACGCTTTATCCAATCGTGAGTAGTCTTGCATAGAACAAAGTTTTACTGTTTTTTTAATCATATCTAAACTAAACATCTTTTAAATCAACTGATAATTATGTAACAAACTTTATTATGGGAATTTTAAATTTTGTAGAAGAAATGTCATTAAATCAATCATCTTGTGGTTTTGTTTTGTTTTGTTTTTTGGCGTGGCAGTGAGGGTTAAGTGACTTGCCCAGGGTCACACAGCTAGTAAGTATCAAGTATCTGAGACTGGATTTGAACTCAGGTTCTCCTGAATCCAGGGATAGTGCTTTATCCACTGCGCCACCTAGCTGCCCCTCTCATCTTGTGTTTTGATGAAATGGAATGTTTTCCTAGTCAATTTGAGACCTAAACTTGCCTTAATTAACTTCTACTGCCACCAGTTTTTCTGTTCCCGGATTTACATTTTTTTGATTTTAGGAATTTATTTCATTTTATTTTTTTGGTTTTGGTTCCCCCCCCCCACTCCATCTTTTAGGGACATACCTTCGTTTGTCAGTGAGCTTAACAGATAATTGAAGTGCACAATTAATCTTTACTACAATGTGAAGAAATATGGGGGTACAAACTCTATAGATATGAGATAAATTCCAAGTTCAGGCGCATATTATTATGCAACTTGATACAGTTTTAATCCATTAGTAAACAGTTCTAGATGCTCACCTGTTATCACTTCCTGTTCTAGTCTGAAAACCCTTTTTACCAATCCATGACTCTCAGGTTCATTTGTCTTGCTAGTCCCTAGCCCACCTTCCTTCCAGCTCCCAGCCTAGGCTGTTGTTTCTCTCTCCTCTTTTTAAAAAAATTCTCTTCTTAAGGTTATAGGATTTGCAGCAGGTAGAAACTTTAGAGCTTATCTGGTTCATCTTCATTTTAAGATAAGGACATTGAAGCTTAGAGAGATTAAGTGACTTCCCTGAGGACACACTGGTGGTAGCAAATGTCAGAACTAGGAAGTACTAGGGGATATAGTCCTTCCCTCAAGCAGCTCACCCTCTAATGGGGAGATAATGTGTCAAAAGCTATGATCTAACAAGATATAATCAGAGTAGATGGTTGGGGAGAGATAGGAAAAGTCTTTTGCAGAAAGTAGGATTTGAACTAAGTCTTGAAGGAAGCCAGGGACACCAAAAGGTGAAGGTGAGGAGGGAGAACATTCTAGGCATGAGAGACAGCCAGTGAAAAGGCATGGAGCTGGGATATGGAGTGTCTAATGCAAAGAACAGGAGGAAGGCTGGTGTAGCTAGATTGTAGAGTATGTACATGGCAGAGATTAAGGTGTAAGAAGACTACAAAGGTGCCAAAAAGAAACAAAAGCCTAAAGAAGACTACAAAGGTGGGAAAGGCTTTAAATACCAGAAGATTTTATATTTGATCCTGAAAATAGAAGGGAAACACTGGAGTTCATTGAGTAGGGGAGCCATGTCAGACCTCACTTTAAGAAAACATCTGGGGCAGCTAGGTGGCACAGTGGATAGAGTACCAGCCCTGGATTCAGGGGTACCTGAGTTCAAATCCGACCTCAGACACTTAACACTTACTAGCTGTGTGACCCTGGCCAAGTCACTTAACCCCAATTGCCTCACCAAAAAAAGAGAAAAAAGAAAACATCTGGGGGGCAGCTAGGTGGTGCAGTGGATAAAGCACTGGCCCTGGATTCAGGAGGACCTGAGTTCAGATGTGGCCTCAGACACTTGACACTAGCTGTGTGACCCTGCAAAAGTCACATAACCTTCATTTCCTCACCAAAAAAAACATCCAGTATGTGAGTGGAGGATAGATTAGAGTAGTGAGAGACTCAAAGAGATGAGACTCTCTACCAAATGTTTTAGTGCAGAGAAGGGAATATTTATGAGAGATGATGTGAAAGTTCAAAAAGGTCTCTTGGCTAATGTAGCCAGTGTCTGGTAGGTTCTACCCCTACAAAAATGTTTGAACAGTTGTTTATTCTGGTTTATGGATATTTAGCCCTTTTTTCCCCCAAGTTCGCTGAGCTGAGCTTCATTTTTCTATAAGAACATCTTGGATCCTATTCCCATCATTTGTGTTCCTCTTTGCTTTTTACTTTATCATTAGTTCTCTTCTGGAGTAAGATTTCTTAAACCAGCCTTTTTTTGATGACTTAACTCATTTCTACATCATCTGACTCTTCTGCAACCATAAGTTCACTGTAAAAAAAAAAAATCTAATTTTTGTCAACAAAAAATTCAAATATATGTACATATGCATGTAAATAGTCTTCCCTTATAATGTTTAAAGTATTTATGATACCACATCTGTCTTATGTTATGTATACCTCTATACCCCCTTGCTATTTAGTCTACCATTCTAGACGACAGATACATTTTACCATATTTTTTTAAAAAACACTTGATGGTGTGGGGGGGATAGGTGTAGTAGTAGAGTATATTAGATAGGGATGTGTACATTCTGAATTACTTTGTGAATGTTACTTCACCTAGGCTGTACATTTAGAATTATGATTAAAACAAAGTGACTACGTGAAAAAATAGCATGTTCATTTGTTTAATAATTATGACACCCGGGGGCGGCTAGGTGGCGCAGTGGATAAAGCACCAGCCCTGGATTCAGGAGTACCTGAGTTCAAATCCATACTCAGACACTTGGACACTTACTAGCTGTGTGACCCTGGGCAAGTCACTTAACCCCCATCGCCCCACCAAAAAAAAAAGAGAGAGAGAGTGAGAAGAGGGATGCAGTGGCAAACGGAGGACATGTAGAAACAAAAGACATCCAATAATTATGACACCTTCATTTTTACCCATCCTTTTTCCTATTCAGTTTTAAGAATGAAAAGACTTAGTTCAGTATAGCACACTATAGAAATTAAAAGTCCCTCAGAACAATTTCCATCCATTTCTCTAGATTTTTGGGGGGGTGGAGGGTGAGGCAATTGGAGTTAAGTGACTTGCCCAGGGTCACACAGCTAGTAAGTGTCAAATGTCTGAGGTCAGATCTGAACTCAGGTCCTCCTGAATCCAGGGCCGGTGCTTTATCCACTGCACCACCTAGCCGCCCCCCGGGTGTCATAATTATTAAACAAATCCACTGCGCCACCTAGCTGCCCCATACTAACGAATTCTTGAGACCACAGACAACCTTTTAGGGCAGGGTTCTTAAACTGGGGTCTGTAAATTGCTTTTTGGAGGGTGGGGGTGAAATGAGGGTTAAGTGACTTGCCCAGGATCACACAGCTAGTAAGTGTCAAGTGTCTGAGGCCAAATTTGAACTCAGGTCCTCCTGAATCCAGGGCTGGTGCTTTATCCACTGTGCCACCTAGCTGCCCCCATTTCTCTAGATTTTAAGAGGCATTTAAATAATCCTTTTTCAATATATTTCAAATAAATCAGAGATTAACTCAAAGAAACCTTAAGTAACATGTTGCTGCGCCTGAGTGACATCTTGATATAGTCACTTGCTGCCCTCTACAGTCAAGTATGGAAGATGACAGGTTTGTGAGAATTTTTAAAACTTAGGTTTCTTTGGGGTATTTGATTTTCATCTAGAATGTATACCATTAAATGCCCATTTTATTTGATGTTTGTTAAGTTCAGTATAAAAATTAATTTTTTTCCAAATAGAATATACCATTCTAAAACCTTTCCAACCCCCCCCACACACACACACCTTGTAAAAACAAACAATACAGTTGTGGGCCATAGGTATTATGGGGGGGGTGGAGTTAATGTTGTTTCATTTGAATAATAATGAAAATTTATAACTGGATGACCTCAGTATTTTCCAGAAGGAGCTGAAAATCTAAATAAAGACCTGGCAATTCTGTAGTTGAACAAACCAATATGAACCATTCGCTGTAATGTGAAATCTTCTGAAACCAAACACTTTATGCTGAATTTTACATTTAAATGATTTTAAACACAGAACTGTTTCCTTCTGGCACCCATTGTTTACAAAATAATTATGAGCAATCAACCAAATTTATTATTATTAGATATTAGAGTACTAGCAGTGTTCTAATAACTGGCATATAGAGTCATCCCTGTATCCTGCTCTAATGTTGAATGTCTTAAATTGGCAAAATATCATAGGGAAAATTTATAAAAGTATTAAAAGAGAAGCCTGTCATTTTTCTTCCTTTTAAGGATCAATTGCTATTACTTTCTTAATGATTATATGAATTTAACAAACCTTTACATTTTAGGTTTTAGTGACATAGGGAGGAAGGACATTTTCAAAATACAGCATGTGGACATGAATATCCTTTGGTGACATTTTTAAATGACTGCAGCCACCTTGCCATTTCTCCTTCTATCTTTGTGGTAGAAAGCACTTGTGAAAAATGTTAGCTGTTTGGCAAAAGTGATTGTTTATTTTGAGAAGTAGCCAAATATTACAGAACATATATCATCATGCCCATAAGTTTCTGTTTGGCCTCTTTCTTTGATAGATCTGATAAGATGCCCTTATTTAAGGAGTTTGGGTAATAGATTGGATTTAAAATCCAGTAATCCATTGGAAATGTAGATATGTCTGTTATTTCTTGTTTAGTTTCCAAATAGATTACCTTTAACTGTCCTCCTTAATCTGTGATAATTTGCTTGAATTTGTTTTAATTAATATAATTAGCATTAATCAACATTTATTGACTTCTGATTTGTGTAGAGCAATGTGTATGGTGGTGGGTTTTTTAAATCTTGATACTGCCCTTGAGGGTATTACTTATTTGAAAAGATAAAGAAAAAATCATAAGTGATAAAAAAAAGAATTTTAAAAGCCATGAAATAATGCAAATGAATTCAGCATAGAATATATATCTAATTCCTGTGGGGGTGGGACATTTTAAAACTTGCTTTCTCTGATAAAGGCATATTTACCATAATTAAATGCAAACAAAAATATTGTTTGGCTTAAAAATTATTTTCAATGAAACAGCATGATAATTCAGCATCTTTTTTTTTCTTTTCTTTTTTTCCTTTTTCCCCCCAGGCAATGAAGGTTAAGTGACTTGCCCAGGGTCACACAGCTAGTAAGCATCAAGTGTCTGAGGTCAGATTTGAACTCAGGTCCTCCCGAATCCAGGGCTGGTGCTTTATCCACTGCACCACCTAGCTGCCCGAATCTGTCTGTCTGTCTGTCTTTCTTTCTTTCTATCTCTTTCTTTCTTTCTTTTTAACCAAGGGCTGTGGGCTGTGATCTATTAGAGTTCTTCTGAGTTTAATTACAATTTTAAAAGAAAAACTTCCATGCCTTTTAGTTAGCATTAATTTTTTCCTTTGACTTTATATCTCTTTTTTTAAGTTGAAATTGAAACAAAGGTATTTTCAGATTTCTTTCCCAGTGAGAAACTGAGAATATTTTTAATGTGCTTATTTGTTAGATCTAGTTACAGTTCTAATTTTTAAAGTTTACATTTAGAATCTAATCAAAATAAAAGTTTAAAGTCATTATCAAATCATCGAAGATACAGCCATAGAAATATGTTCTCCATTATTGTGATAAATTCCTTTTTTTCTTATACCTATTATATTTTTAATCTCCCTGATCACCACTTTCCCCATATATTTTTTGAAACTACTTTTACCAATAACTTACATTCCCAGTTATTTAACTGAATTTGTAAAAGAAGTCTTAGTGAATTTGGGAATTATATGGTGGCAACATGGAGATAATTTAGTGTCTCAAACTTTAAAATTTAGGTAGTTTTAGGGGGGGCATAAATGGAAAGCAAAATTATATCACCTTGTTTATACTGTTTTTATCAGAATTATTAAATTAGTGAAATTTTTAATTCCTGGGGACAGGTAGTTAAGGGACAATTCTTGTCAAAGAGTCATGTCACTTCAAGAGAGGCTAGACTTTCCCATCATGCAGCAGGTGCCACATAACCTGTTGGGCCACCTGTAAATTGTTATTGGTTTTATACCTTATTCTTTCTCCTTTCCTCTCCTAGTTCCATAAATTGGTCAGTGTTAGAGTCATAAAGATCCTCAGTATGATGAGAATGGCAAGAACAGTGGGTTGTAATCAAAGGACTTGGGTTTGAATCACAGTTCTACTTATCGCCTGTGTGACTTAGTTATTTTGCCACTTTAAGCTACATTTTTCTCATGTAAAATGAAGGGGGCTGAACTGGATAATCTATAACATCCTTTCCAAGTCTTGATCCTATGATCTTATGAATTCGTTCATTCTGGCTGCTGTTGTTATCATCATTATTCCAGACCATCCAGTCTATATGATGCAGTGTGTAATGTCTGTATAATCTGCCATAATGCACAAACAACATATGGTATTTTGATTCTCTGACAATGCTTAGCTGTATTCTTGAGAACATTTTGAAGGAAGTACTATGACACCATTTCTTTGCTCTCTATTTTCACATGATTGTTATAATCTAGTACCTTAAAAATATATATTCCATGGTTCGAGGAAAATCACTGTATGTCTGTGACCCCAAGATTCCATTGCCAGGCATATATTCCTGAGGAGGTAAATGCTTTTTCTAAAAGGTCCCAGACACTTCTCACAGCTGTATGACCCTAGGCAAGTCATTTAACTTGGCTCTGTGTTTCCTTATGTATAAAATGAGGTTAATAAAATAGCACTTTTCTCATTGTTGTGAGGATCAACTAAGTTTACATAAGTTAGACAGTTCGTATACCTTAAAGCATGTTAGCTTTTGTTGTTGTTAATGTTATTATTTGACACCAAAATATTTATAGTAGTACTTTCTGTAGTAGCAAAAAACTGGAAACAAAGTAGATGCATAGACTGGGGAATGGCTGAACAAGTTGAAGTAAATTAATGTAATGGAATTATTGTGCTGTAACAAAAATAGAATATAATGAATACAGAGAAGCATAAGAAGATTTAATATGAACTGATGAATAGTTAGGTAAGCAGAACCAAGAAAACAGTAATGTAAATGGGGAAAATAGCAGCCTCAATAGAATTGGAAATGAATATTGTGAAATTATGATAACCAAGCTTGGCCCCAAAGAAATGCTATGAGAAGATATCTTCCTCTCTTTACAGAGATGGTGGGAAGTTTAGGTATGAAACACTACTTTTGATGTGTCAGTTAATTTTTCTGAACTATTTAGTTTTCCATCCCTTTTTTCTTCTTTGTTATAAGGAAAAGATACATCAGGAAATTCAGCTTATGTAAAAAACAAAAGATCAATAAAATTTTTTAAATGCATATTTCCATTTTCAGTTTCCTCATCTGTAAAATGAGGAGTTGGACTAAGTGCAGGTCCATCATTCTGTATTTCTATGTTTTCTCAAGTTTGGTTTAAAAGTCAAAGTTATACTATAAGTAATGCCATAATGCAGAGCTATTGTTTTACTGTTATGCATATACTATTTCACATATTTGGATGAAGAAGATGATATGATGGTTACTTATAATCTACTTATAAGGAGAGCACTATATATTTAAGTTGTGTTTTGTAAGAATCATTACTTCTGACTTAAGACTTGATGGTTGAAGTCTATTAAGTTCATATATTTTATAACTACTAGTAACCTTGTTGATCGATGTTAACTAAGTAATATATTTAGTTGTTGCTTTCATCTTAAGTATCTGTTGGGCATATTTAGCATTCAAAAATAGTAATATATGTTTTGTTTTCTTTTGTTTTAATAGTAATATATGTTAACAATTTATTTTTTCCAGGGTGACCTAAAAGCATATTTGTGCAGTGAGCAAGAACATATAAAAGGAGATTCACAAATGATGCTGCTACAGAGAATGGCCTGTGAGATTGCTGCTGGACTTGCCATAATGCACAAGCATCATTTTGTGCATAGGTAAGATTTTCTTATCTGAGGTCTGGTTTTATACTTTCTACAAAGGTTATCTTACCAAAACACATTAGGAGGTAGAGATGGCAAAGGGGAGAATTTCTTCTTCTTCTTTTTTTTTTTTTAGTGAGGCAGTTGGGGTTAAGTGACTTGCCCAAGGTCACACAGCTAGTAAGTGTTAAGTGTCTGAGGCCGGATTTGAACTCAGGTACTCCTGACTCCAGGGCCGGTGCTCTATCCACTGCGCCACCTAGCTGCCCCCTAAGGGGAGAATTTCTTAATCTGCAAATATGGTTTGAGGTGCACCTGCATCTCTCTTTCATTGTAGACTGTTCTCCTTGCTAATATTTGACTTAATGGTAAACCTAGAAGCTAATGCTATACTCAGAAGCTCCAGAACAAGTGCTTGACATTTTAAAATTCTTTTACAGACATCATTTCATCCATGTTAATAAAGTAGAAAGCCTTTTACAGCTTCTCATTCTGTATAATTCATGTTGATGTCCAAGTCTTCCCAGAAATCTTCCACAGAGGATCAACCCAGTATGTTGAAGGCATTCTTTTTCTTTAAAACATCAGCATATGGGACAGCTAGGTGGTGCAGTGGATAGAGCACCAGCCCTGGAGTCAGGAGTACCTGAGTTCAAATCCGGCCTCAGACACTTAACACTTACTAGCTGCGTGACCCTGGGCAAGTCACTTAACCCCAATTGCCTCACCAAAAAATAAAAACATTGGCACATGCAAGATATTAATTCAAGCTCTCTCTCTGCTTTCTCTCATTTTTACTTGTTTGTTCAGAACATATATATATATATATATATATATATATATATATATATATATATATATATATGTTCTCAGTGATACATTACATATGACATCTGTGGCATACAAGTTTCTGTTAATAACATGCTACACCCAGATTATGCTCAACCATGTGCCTTTCCATTGATCTTTGGATTATTATCTTTTTAATTTTTCTGAGGTGGTAGTATTTTACAATATACAGCCACATAGCATTACTGGGAGCATGGTTTTATTAAAGGGATAGGCTTTTGTAGCAGTGCATATTTTGGAATCATCAAAAGTCCTACATAATTTCACAAATGTGATCCAGTCATATCACCACCTCTTTCTCAGCTGCAGGCCTAGCTCATTATCATCTGTGCTTACCAAGACACAGATAGAAGGACCAGTTAACTGAGTCTCTTTTGTTGGGTCTTCATCTCAGTCACACCTTCTAACCATGGGTGTGCCCCCAAGGCTTTGGTTCTCTCTCTATGCCTTTTCATTTGGTGATCTCATCAGTTCCCTTGGATTCAGTTATAATCTTTATGCAAATGATTCTCTGATCCATTTATTCAGAACTCCTTGGCTTTCCCCCAAATTGTTCTTTTCTTTCTAACTTCCTTATTACTGTCAAGGACACCACCATCTTGCGGCGGCCAGGTGGCACAATGGATTCAGCCCTGGATTCAGGAGGACCTGAGTTCAAATCCAGCCTCAGACACTTAACACTTACTAGCTGTGTGACCCTGAGCAAGTCACTTAACCCTCATTGCCCTGCCAAAAAAAAAAAAAAGAAAGAAAGAAAGAAAGAAAAGGACACCACCATCCTCCCAGTCACGGTACCTAGGTGTTATCCTCAATTCATCACTGTCCATTTCCCCACTCCCCCACCCCACATTTCCAATTCGTTTTCAAGTCCTATACATTTAACATTATAACGTCTCTTATAAATGTCCCTTTCTCTTCTTTGTACATAGTTGTTTTCATGTTGTTTCCCCCATTAGACTATGAGCTCTTTAAGAAGATGGACTGTTTTTTGTCTTTCTTTGTATTCTCAGTGCCTAAAACAGTGATTGGCACATAGTGGGTGCTTAATAAAATGCCTCTTGCTTTGACCAGTTCAATAGGCTGCCCATCCCTTTACCAGTAATAATCTGTGCAATTTAGAGTTCATCATTTACATCGAAAGTAGCTGAAAAGAAACCTGAGATGTGCACATTTAGAGACATCTCTACTCCAACTAATTGTACCCAACCTGTGGTAGAGCCATCTGAATTCATATTGGTCTGGTCGGCCACACAGTACATTGACCCCAACATAGTAGTGGCATCTTGCTCCTTTTCAAGTATTAAGGACAGCAACCTGTAAGCTCCCAGAGCTCCTGCTGCTATCTTAACAGTCAAGAGGCTGGACTCACCATTCCTTAAATTCAAGTCTTCTCAAGCAGTGTATTATTAAAATACCATCAGGTCATTTTGAGAAGCTATTTGAGATTGTACTGTAGTAAATAAATACACTATATTATTTATCTGCACATTAGCCACTTATATGTCTTCTATAGTAGTTGGCTAAGTATCCAGATTGTTTTATCTGGAGGAACTAAGCTCTTAGGGTTTGATTCAATCCAGTTAGAGTAGAATATTACCAGAATTATTCCAGCTGAGGGTATTGAAGTCACTCAGTTATTCAGCTGCCATAAATTGTTAGGTGTCCAGTATTATTTAGTTGCACAGTTACACACTTAATATTAAGAATTTTCCTTAAAAGTTTTTCATGATATGTAACTAGAGGTACCTTAACCCAGAAAAGCACAGGGAATTAGTTTCATTCATATTGCCATGAGCTTCAGCCAGGGGCTTTTAAAGGTTTTCATTATTACTTATGTAATTTGGCGTTCATTTTGACTTTCTGCCTTTTTTCTTGTCCTCTTTTGTTTTCCCTTATTTAAGAATAACCTAAGTATTCATGTATAATACACAAAGCTTTGGTCTAATTCATTTACATAGTTATTCATTTTAAATCAAAAAGCCAATGGCAGTTTGCTTTTATGCCATTTTACTTTCAGGATTGAAATTCAGTGTCTTAGTTGCCACCCATTGAATGAAGTAACTTCTTCATAGGGACCTTTTTAAGCCTACTTGGTTTTTTAAACTCTTGGATGAATCTAAATGTAAAATGAAAGGAATTAGAGGAAAGCACCGAGTTTATTGATTTGTTCATTCATTCATTCATTCATTTATTTTTTTTATAGGGCAGTTAGGGTTAAGTGACTTGCCCAGGGTCACACAGCTACTAAGTGTCAAAGTGTTTGAGGCCGAATTTAAACTCAGGTCTTCCTGAGTCCTCCAGGGCTGATGCTTTATCCACTGTGCCACCTAGCTGCCCCCAAGTACTGAGTTTATAAATGAAGTTGGGAGCCACCTTACTGTAGGAACATGTGACAGCACAATCATATCAAATGTATAAAAATACATAACTTCCATTTTCTTAGATTGAGCATAGATGCTAAGGAAAAATTGGTTTTTAAGGGATCAGCACCACAGATAGACATTTATTGCCTTTAGTTTTTAAAAGTTAAACCTATTTGCTAATTTGAAAATGTACATGTATAGAACATGTACTCTGTACCATCATATTGCTTAATATATTTTGGTCCTAACCTTATATCTTGGTTTGTTTTCAAAATAATGATAATAGTGACTAACACGGAGCACTTAGAAGGCTGACAAAGTAATGTGTATATATGATTTCATTTGGTCCTTAACATCATTCATGGGATGAAGGCACACTGTTTTACTCCCCCCATGATAAAATGAGGAAGCTGAGCCTCAAAGAGGCTAAATGACTTAATGACCCGGGATCACCCCCCTGGGAAGCATCAGAGGTAGAATGCAAACCCAGGTCACTTCTGATGCCAAGTCTTCTCTCAGTACTGTAGCACACAGCGTCAGCCTGACCTAGAATGTGATGTACTGAAAAATCAGGCTGTTTGCTCACCACTTCTATTCTTATAAGGTGAATTCTAGCTTCCAAGATTTTTTAAGAGAACTAACCCCAATGTAAGATAAACCCAACAAGTAGGCTGTGACCCGAGATGTTCTGTCTTAGTCGAGGTTAAGTCTAGAAATCTCATTTTGTTCAAAACTCCTCTCTTAGACAACCCCCAAGCCTTGAGTTGGTTAACTGAAAATATCTCTTAATGACCTGACAGATTCTCTGAATTTGCCTCAGGCAGGTGGAATACTTTGGCAGTTCTCTTGGCCTAATACATTTCCTCCCACATCTCTATGTTCTGTCTAGGTATAATAGGTTATGTCACATTTTGAGATAGTAAGATATATGTGTACACTTGTCTGCTAAGGAATAACTTGGAATTGGTGCCCTGTACTCGCTTCAGTACTACACTGTCCAGTTTCATCTTGAGACAGATAGCAGGTGACCTCATTCACTTCCTACTTTACTGAGAATATTGAAACCCTTAGGTCTCTTCCCATCACAACCTCTACTCTTTCTCCTCTCTCTTGAATTTTTAGTCTGTATTCATTGCCTACACTCTCACACCACCCACTCATTCCATAACCCTCTGCAGTTGGGTTTATATCTCCTCCTCTCTCAGGGATCACCAGTAACCTCCCAATGGCCAAATCCCATGGGATTTTTCTCAGTCTTTATCCTTCCCTGACCTTTCTATTGATCTTTCTTTGGTTTGCCTCCTGGTTCTCCTCCTTCCTTACTGATTTGTTCCTTGATGATTTCTCTTGAATCCTTCAATAACTAAATGTGGATCTCCCCTAAGGCTTTTTCTTCAGTATTCTTTTCTCTTTACACTCTCTTCCCTTGGTGATTTAATTCCTCCTTGGCTACAACTACCACCTATGTGCCCATAATATATGTACCTCTTTAGCTCTGACTTTTTCTCCCAAGTGTCAGACCCCATTTTTCAGCTGTCTGCCAATCATCTCCACTTTGATGTTTTGCTTTTGCCTCAAAATCATTTTCCCTAAAACTATACTCATCATCTTTTTTCCTTAAACCTGCTCTTTTCCCTGACTTTCCTATACTTCTCAATGGCATCACCATTCTCTTATTCACACAGGTACAAAACTTTAGTCACCTTTGACTCCTTTTTCTCCTTAGTGTTCTATACCTTCAGTGTAGAATCTTTCTTCTCTTTGCTGTTTGTTTCCATTATTTGTTGCTTCCATCCTTTGTTTTCTTGACTGTATTATTGCACTTGGTCTCCAGGCCTTTTGTTTTCTATTTCCTCCATTACTGTTTCAGAAAATATTTCTTAAGTACCTATTGTGTATAAAGCACTTTGTTCTACTATGAAGGGGAGATAGAGTTAAGAGTGAATTCTGGGGCAGCTATGTGGCACAGTGTAGAGAGCACCGGCCCTGGATTCAGAAGGACCTGAGTTCAAATCCAGCCTCAGGCACTTGACACTTACTAGCTGTGTGACCCTGGGCAAGTCACTTAACCCTCATTGCCCTGCAAAAAAAAAAAAAAAGAGTAGATTTCAACCTCCCAAAGTTTGTAGTCTAGTAGGAAGATTAGTTACTAATACAAATGATTATAATATACAACCTTCCATGCCAAACTGAGCCTAACATTTTTTAGATTAAAAATCATTTTATTTTTAATTAAATTTTATTTTATTTTCAGTTCTTAATTCTCTTTCTCCCTCCCACCCCTTCCTTACCACATCGAGGAAGCAAGAAAAACAAAGCCTATTACCAATATGTATAATCTTACAAGCAAAAATTCAGCAGGGGAGAGAGAAAATATTCTTCAGTCTGCATTGAGTCCATCGTCCATCTAGAAGTAGATGGCATGTTTTATAATGAGTCCTTTGGAATTGTGGTTGGTCCTTTTGATCAAATTTGCTAAGTCTTTCATAGTTGATTATCTTTACAATATTGTTATCGCATAAATTATTCTCTTACTTCTTGAGCCTAATGTTGTTAACTAACTGTTCCAGAATTCCTACATCATGGGATTCAAAGCTGGAAAGAACCTCACGTATCATTTAATCCAACCACTTTTGTCTTACACATGAGGAAATTGAGGCCTAGAGAGGTTAAGTGATTTCTGAGTCACAGTGGGGTTGGATTAGCTCTCAGTTCCTCTGACTCCCAGGACTCTTTCTGTTATTCCACAATACTGTTTTTAATGTATTAGAGGTACAAAGCAAAGTTCTATGAAGCGAGTCATTACTAACCAAGGAAAACTTAAAGGATGGGAAAGAATTCAGTAGATGAATAGGAGGAAATAGGGGCACTCCAGAAATAGGAAACCATACCAACAAATATATGGAAGTGGAATAGGGATTTGTTGAGTCTTTTGCATCTCTCCCCTTTCTTAATGCTTTCACTCATATTTCAGGTTCTCATCACTTTTCACTTATTTTGTTGTAATAACTTAATTGGTTTCCCTCCAGTCTTTCTCTCCTCCAGTCCATCTTCCACATAGTTGTCAAAATAATCTTAGGCAGAAATCTAACTGTAGAACTCCCCTGCTCAGTTTCAGTTTCATTTGTTCCCTCTAGGATTAAATATAGACTTCTCTACCTGTTATTTAAGGCCCTCTGCCATCTGGCTCCATCTGAGATCTACAGCCTTATTTTACAGTTCTCCCTTTGACTCTTCCCCCCTCGCTCCCCCTCCCTCCCTTTCTCTCCCTTTCTTTTTTGCCTATTGGCTGCTCCAGATAGTTTATACTCCATTTTCTACCTCTGTGCATTTGTATAAGTAGTTCCCCAATCCCATACCAGGAACATTATTCGTCTTCACCTCTATTTTTCAGAATATTCTTTCAGGGTTCCACTCAAGTGCAGCCTCTTCTATGAGTCTTTCTTGTTCTCTCCTTCCCTGAGTTACCTTATATTTACTTATCTTTATATGCATTATATCCTATTCAAATTTTTCATTGGAAGAGATTGTTTTGTTTTTGTATCCCCAGCATGTGGCACATGCCTTGCATATAGTAGGAATTGAGTAAATGTTGATTTGAATTGCATTCACACAGAATAGACCCTTTTGGCTGTATTTATAGTAATGAGAAATGGCTGGAAAGGTAGCATAGTGCTGAATTAGAGAGTCTTGAATGCCAGACAAAAGAGTTTAAACTTCACCTGAAAGGCAACAAGGGAGCCTCTGAAGGTTTTGAATAAAGAAGTGACATGACCAGATCTATGAGTAAGAAAGATCATTCTGGCACAGGTAGAGAAAATACAATGGAGGAAGGATTGGAGTTCAGAAGACTTGATAGAAGGCTATGAATATAGGCCAAGCAAACGGAAATCCATCTTGTGTGCTGCTCACAAATTACTCCATAATGAGTTGATCACATAGCTACACTGCTCAAAAACTTTGATTAACTTTTCATTGAATAATAAACTCCCATCTGAATGAAATTCTTTCTCTGTAGCCTCTTATAAGGCCTTCCACGATTTTAGGAACTACCTACTTCTTATCTTCCATCTCATACTGTCCCCTCACGTACTCTGTTTCACAGCCAACATTGACCACTTGGCATTCCCAAATATTGCTTGCAGTGTTGTACTGCCGCTCTTTTGTTCTTAGAAGCCTGGTGTTCTGGAGACTAGAGCACTGGGCCTGGAGTCAGGAATACCTGGATCTTTCAATTGTAAAATAGGAATCAGAACAGTACCTACCTCCCAGGGCTTTCGCTAGGATAGAATGAGCTAAGGCTGTTACTGTCCTTCAGTGTGCCTGGGACAGCCTCCTCTCTGCTTCCCTTTCTGCTTCTGCAGCTTCCCCTGAATCCTCCCTGAAGCCTTCAAATGTATATGACTATTTATCTGTGTCCATTAGAATGGAAGGGCCTTGACAATGTAATATTTCATTCCCTGCACTTGTATCCCTAACTCCAGTCCCTGGGGATATAGTAGGCATTTAGTAGATGCTTGTTGGTTAATTGAGCACTGCTGCTAGATAGTAGTTTCTTTTTGTTGTTTTTTGGTGGAGCAGTGAGGGTTAAGTGACTTGCCCAGGGTCACACAGCTAGTAAGTGTCAAGTGTCTGAGGCCGGATTTGAACTCAGGTCCTTCTGAATCCAGGGCTGGTGCTTTATTCACTGCACCACCTAGCTGCCCTAGATTCTAGTTTCTTAGCTCCTTCAGGTCAGAATGGGCATTTACTAAGCATTTTTCGGAGTGAGCAAGGGATGACTAATGGAGTAAAAGTTGATATGCCCATAGACGGCACTTCTTTGCATGAATTTTGGTATTTGTTTACACATAATTCTAATCTGGAGAGAAAAGTAAAGAATGTTTGGTTTGAAGGCTCACGAATTGTTTATAACATCTTCATTATGGACTTTTAATATAAGAAAAGACAAAATTAAATGGAAAAACAAGCTTAGAAAGCCATCCTACTAGGGTTAGAGTTTTCTTTTGGTTCAGGGAAGAACAGTACCACCTACGTCTCAATGGCTCACCAAAAAATGCCCTGTCTCTTGGATTTTAGGGCAAAAATATCATGAAGGCACAGACTTCATCCAACTTTGGGGGGGGGGGGGCAGGGCAATGAGGGTTAAGTGACTTGCCCAGGGTCACACAGCTAGTAAGTGTCAAGTGTCTGAGGTTAGATTTGAACTCAGGTCATCCTGAATCCAGGCTTGGTGCTTTATCTACTGCACCACCTAGTGGCCCCAACTTTTTTTAAAAAAAAACAACATGATAACATCCACATTTATGGGATGTAGTTTTATAGTACAGTGTGTGTACAGATTTATCATTGCAGCTGTTTATTTCTGGCAACACTCTCTTGATGATGTCAGTACATGGTAAAGCTCCAGTATCCCTCATTTTGTTGGGGGTGGTATATTCAAACCACAAGAAGGATACTACCTCACAGTGCTCATTTTCTGGACCCCCATAAACTGATCTGAAATGATGAGTGTATCTTTCATTGTTGGGTTGTAATGGTTTTTCCTTTTTTGAAGACATCAACATCTAGAAATGACTGCTGCTATTTGTTAGTTGGGTTCTATAGTTTCTTAAACTATTCACTAGTTAAGAGCTAAAGTTACAAGAAACCATCAAATTAGATTTGTTTTTTCTGGACTAAACATTCTAAGTAGGAGAAGAATTATAGCAAAATCAATAGAGGATCATCCTCAGAGCCATGAATACCAGGACTCTATCTGACCACGAACAAATCATTTAACCTGTCAGGATCCCAGGCAACTCTCTAAGGCAAAAGAACAGATGAGTCGCTAATGTGCATTGGTAGAGAGAATTTTATTATTTTACTAATGAAATCACACATCCAGACAAAACACAAAAACTAGTCATAGGAATTTCTAACAGGTCGCATTTTTTAATATTAATTTAGCCCTAAAACAAGGTGTATCTCTATCTAGTAAGTAGTTTATATAACAATGAGAACCAAATAAGCTTTTCTTTTTTTTCTGATTGTAATAAGCTATGTAATTTTCCCCAACTTTAAAATATGGAGGTTAGGAGGAACAAGAATGACCTGAAAAAGTTTCTCTCTAAAATCCTCTTTCTGAAATTTTTTTAACTATGAAAAATGAAGGAGATAAGCTCCTAAATGTAGTTTACCAATTCTCTTCCTCCTTATCTCTGCCTCCTGGCTTTCCTGACTTCATTCAGGCCCCAGCAAAAAATTTAACTTCTACAATAAGCCTTTTCTGATATCCTTTAATACCAGTGCCTCTATTGATTATCTCCAAGTTATCCTGTATATTTCTTGTTTGGCCATAGGGCAACTAGGTGGCATAGTGGATAGAGCACTGGCCCTGAAGTTGGGAGGATCTGAGTTCAGATCTCACCACAGACACTAGCTGTGTGACCCTGGGCAAGCCACCTAACCCCAATTACCTTAAACATCCGGAGTCCTCTTCAGTTGTCCTGATGTATACATTGCCACTGAACCAGATGACTCTGGAGAAAAGAGTGAGGTGGTTGACTTTGCACAACCCTGCAATTCACTGCAAGTCATGACATCACCCTGATGTGTCAGGTCCTCTTCTAGAACAAAGGACAAACAACAAAACAACAACAAAGTGGTTATCCAGAGTTGTTTGCATGTTCTCTCGCCCATTAGATTTCCAGCTCCTCGAGAACAAGTACTAGGCTGTCTTTTGCCTTTCTTTGTGTCCCTGGCAAATAGGAGGTTCGTGGTCAGAATTCTTGCCGATGAACTATCATGGTCTAAAACTGAATCAGCTATACTGATTTGCAAAAGAACTAACTTACTTCTGCTGTCCAAGTAAAACAGACATAGGAAAATTTCTCAGAGTAATTCATGGTAGGCTTTGAAAATCAGTATTACAACATGGCAAAGGTTTCATCATTACAGTCACTCTAAGGTTTAGTCAGGGCTTTATTTCTCAGTCAGTAAACCATTATCAACCACCTGCATGTGCTAGGCACTGTGCTAAACCCAAGGGATACAAAGAAAAGCAAAGACCAGGCCCTATTCTCAAGGAGATCAGAGTCTAATGGGGGAAACAACATGTAAATAACTATGGACAAACAGGATATACTTCAGGATAAGATGGAAATAATAAAAAGAAGATATGGGGCAGCTGGGTGGCGCAGTGGAGAGAGCACCAGCCTTGGAGTCAGGAGGACCTGAGTTCAAATACCGCCTCAGACACTTGACATTTACTAGCTGTGTGACCCTGGGCAAGTCACTTAACCCCAAATGCCTCACCAAAATGAATGAATGAATGAACAAATAAATAAAACAGAAGATGCTAGCATCAAGATAACAGTATCATGTTATCTTTTCCTACCAAGATTACTTTTTAAATAATTACTTTGCTCTAATACCTGATAATGAATTCAGTCACAATTCAGACCCACATTAACCAGGTTATTGATTTTTGTCATAGAATTGGCTCTGCCCTTTCTTACTTTTATTTCATTCTTCTTTTTGTTTTCCAGTGACTTAGCCCTGCGGAATTGTTTTCTTACATCTGATTTAAATGTAAAAATAGGAGACTATGAAATAGGACTTGGCAAATACAAGGTAAGTTAGAGGTTTTGATGTGAACTTTTCCTAATTCTATTTCAAAGAATAACCATTGTGTTCACAAAATATCATTCTTTGTTCAATGCAGCTTTGGTCTTGATGTAATTTTTTAAAAGAGGGAATTACTGTTCTAATTTTTTAATGGTAGTTTTGGCTTCTGAAGGGGGGTGTAGGAAAGACAGGATAAAGTCCAAGTCTGTGTCTGGGGTTTCTTGCAGAATATGATGTACTTCTACATAAGGAAATTTAAGATTTCCTGCTGCTGAATAAGAAATTTTAAATGAGTGAATGGACAATGAACCTTATTACTATTATCCTATTTTTGATTAATACAAAGGATTTTTAAAAGTTGAAGATTATAGAAGTTTAAAAATGAATTGGAAGAAATATAAACTTCCCTGTAATTATTTATGTTAATTACCAAACAATAGTCTTTTACAAATTTAAAGTTGTTTTTTTCATATAGAAATTTATTTTAAAATAACAGCAACAGATGCCTGAAGTCATATTATATGTACAAGAGACAGCCTAGTGCAATGGAAAGAGCCCTCACTTTGGAGGCCAAGGACCTGGGTTTGAATCCTGGTCATGCCACTTAACTCCCTGTGTGACTTTGGGCAAGTGACTTAACTTTTTTGAACCTCAGTTTCTCTGTCTATAAAATGGGAGTGTTGGATGATTTCTGAGATCCCTTCTGGTTATAAATCTGTGAAACTGATCTTAGTAGCATCTATTATGTAACATTATACATATAGACCTCTTCATTTAGCCAGTAAAATTAGTTTCAATTCTCTTCCCTTCTGGATATAATTATCAATTTAGTTTTAACTGTCAGAACATATCCCAGAAGATAGTTTTCTATTTTGTTTGTTTATTTATGTATAAATCACCTATATGAAATAATGTGTTAATAACATTGTAAAATACCCATAAATTCTAGTATTT
Source organism: Dromiciops gliroides (assembly GCF_019393635.1). Lineage (NCBI taxonomy): Eukaryota > Metazoa > Chordata > Mammalia > Microbiotheria > Microbiotheriidae > Dromiciops > Dromiciops gliroides. Next base: position 542,306,270 of record NC_057861.1, on the reverse strand, counting down.
ATATCCAAATATTCTTTTCTCCTGTGACTGTGGCTGTGGACAGCTATTGTGTGCCATTGTTTTCCGGAAATTAAAGACCATTCAAAGCCATTCACTAGTTCACTATTCGGCTTATAGAACATTGTAGAGAATTTCATAAAAGTTCATTACTTACACTTCATCCTAGAACAGTTCTTTTGTAACAGCAAAAACAGAAAAATATATCCTTTTATCCCACTCTACCCCTTTTTATACAAGCATTTTTAGTTCATGTTAAGCATCTCTTAGAAATAAGTTATGATGCCCATTAAAAATCGAATTCTGTTTTCCCCATACTCTGTGTCTTTCTTAACACCATAGGCGGATTATATTGAAACAGATGATAATAAAGTTATCCCCCTTCGGTGGACTGCACCAGAATTGGTAACCAGCTTCCAAGAGAGATTACTAACTGCAGATCAAACAAAGTTTAGTAATATCTGGTATGTAACTATTTTAAGTTGTCATCTCATATATCTTTATTTGGCAAAAATTAGACTGTGACCATTTTTAAGAAGAGTGAGGCATATAAAATATAGAAAGAAAATTTTTAGGTTAACTCTTCATATAATGGAAATTTTAAAACAATTGTTTTCAATACTTTTACTTTCCAAGAAAACATCTTCTAAAACAAGATGAAAGAATTCAGCAGAAGATGAATACATAAGTTGATATTTAAAAATTCTTTATTAGCAAGTAAGATTTTTATGGATGTACTTATTGCTAGTTAATGGAATATAGTTGAGCCTGGTGATTTCTGTTTAATATTTATTAAAATATCAGTCTATTAATCCTTAGAATGTTCATTGTAATTAAAGATATCTATTTCTAACAAGGAAAAATCTACACAAGTAATTTTCCAAGGACATAAAATGAAGAATTATAACATTTGTTTCTACCATTCATTTTTACACCTAATTTTATGTTGGTAACATTTAACTGGTTCAGTATTGAATTTAAAAGCATTGTATAATAATGTATAAAGAATTTGCTTTGGAATCAAGAAGACCTTTAAATGCCCTAAGCAGTTCTGTAAGAGTATAAATTGAATATATACTGGGAATTCCCTAAACTAATTGCATTACAGTTCTAAGCTTTCTTCTGTCCCTCCACCCCTCTCCCTCTTGCCCCCCCAAAAAGATATACATTGCTAGTACCACTATTAAATTATAAAGTCCAAGGATAGAAACTGAGTCTTTTTTTAAATCTTTTTATCTCTTTTAGAGTCTGGCACAAGATTATATACATAACAGATATATTTAATAAATGTTCCTAAAGTTTCATGTGGACATATCTACTCAGCTATATTATAAGCTCTTTGAGGGCTGGAACAATATCTTAGACTTCTGGACCCAACACTTCTCAGCACAGAGGCACTCATAGAATTTGGAGCAGCTCATTGGCTAGAACACCAGGCCTGGAAGTTGAGAAAAACTGAGTTCAAATACAGCTTCAGATACTTATTAGCTATGTGACCCTGAGCAAGTCACTTAACTTCTGCCTCAGTTTCCTTATCTGTAAAATGGGGATAATAATCACAACCATCTCACAGGGTTGCTGTAAGGATTAAATGAGTTAATAATTATTAAGTGCCTTAGCCACAGTGTCTAGCATGTGGTAAGCACTATATAAATGTTAGCTGTTATTAATTTGAGTTGGAGGGGACTACAGAGCTCATCTTGTCTAATCTAAATTTGAACAGGAATCTATCTGTTCTATAGAATCCCTGGCAGGTGAGCAGCTTGCCACCCCTTGAAAATCCCCTGTGTTGGGGAACCTCCCTCTTTAAAGGCAGCCCTTTGCACTTGTAAACATTCCTCATGATTGGGAAGTTTTTCCTCATATTGAACTGAAAACTACTTCTCTACACTTTCTGCACATTGCTCCTAATTCTGATCTTTGGGGTCAAGCAGAGGAAATGGTATCCTTTGTGATTTCTCTTCAGATATTGAAGACACCTCGTATATCCCTGTTAAGACTTCTTTATACCAAGCTAAAGAAAGAGCAAGAGCTCCTTCAACATGTTTTCCAGACCCTTCTTCATCCTGGTCACTTTTCTGTATGAACGCTCCAGCTTAGATGAATACCTCCCTTCTTATGGACACCGTGCTTCTAGCTGAGTAGCCTAATTTATTCATTTGAATTTGCAGTCCACTAAAATCTTCAGGTTTTTTTTTCATGTACTGTTGTTTTCTTCCATCCTGTCTGATATTTTTAGCCCAAGCATAAAACTTGGTATGAAGTTTAGCCCACTGGTTTTTCCTGTCAAGATCCTGATTCCTTCATCCAACATGTTATTTATGAATCTTGGTAATAACACGAATTCTTCTGCAGACTTTTTTATGACAGACCATATCTGCAGAGTCACTGAGGAAAGAAAATGTGAGATTCTGCTGTGTGTGTTAGTTTTTTATTTTAAAAGATATTTGACTTGAAAAAAGACTATTGTCAGATAAGTAAGCTCTAAAATATACATTTTAACTTTATGTCACTGTATAACAGATGTGACTGTGGAGCTAACAGTCCTCTCAGTATTGATATCGAGAGAGATATAGAACAGTAAGATTCATCTAAGGGTTTCACCCAGTGTGGTGAAAAATGTTCTCATTATTCAAGCAGAAGGATTCCTATTCATGTTCTTGTTCACAGATGGCATTATACTAATTGCATTGAGCCTCATAACATTACAAATACATAGCTGTACAAAACAGATTGGTCTAACCTTCCACACTGAAAAAAACAAAGTGGATGAAAAGTATTTTCCAGACTGATGCAAACTAGAAAGGCAAACTATGAAGTTAACCCATTGGTATAGAGTGTCTTTCAGAGGTTATACTGTTCATCTGTATTCAGTTGAAGGAAGAATTTGGACTGTGTCACATTTGAGAAGGCACTTTAGTGCCTTCTGCCACTAAAGTCTGTCTTTTGGGGGGGGGGGCAGTGAGGGTTAAGTGACTTGCTCAGGGTCACACAGCTAGTAAGTGTCAAGTGTCAGAGGCTGGATTTGAACTCAGGTCCTCCTGAATCCAGGGCTGATGCTTTATTCACTGTGCCACCTAGCTGCCCCCTGTCCGTCTTTCTCTGTCTCTCTCCCTCTCAAAAGAGACCCTCAGTATTCTCTTAGTAATGCTAGCTGCTAAAGAATCATGGAAAAGACAGAATTACTAATAACAGAGGAATTAGGACTAGAAGGGACCTTAGTGGTCCTCCAGTCCAACCCCCTGGTTTTATAGATGTGGAAACTGAGGCCACAAGGTTGTGATTTCCCCAGAGTCACACAGATTTGAACTCAGATTCTCTGGCTTCAGAGATCCTCTGTAATAATAGTAATCTTATTATTAATAAGCATTTATAAAGTACTTGAAGGCTACAAAGTGCTTTACGTGACTTTTTTTATCACAACCCTGCCACCAGCTCCATTTTACAGATGGGGAAACCAAGACACAGAGCAGCTAAATAACTTTCCCAGGGCTATACTGCTAGGGAATGTCTGAAACAATATTTGAACTCAGGTATTGCACCTTGGCAGTCTGGCTTATAACTGTACCACTCTACTGAAACTGCTCTTTAAAGGTTTTGATTGGTTTCTTAAAGGAGATGGCCATTTCAGCCATTCTCCTCGGCCCCTCTGCAGCTTTTTTTTACTGGTAATCTTATCTCCTCCTCCTAGGTAATCAGTCTCTTTCCTTGGCTTCAGTCACATTAACTCTCTCTTGGTTTTCTTCCTACTCATCTCACCCCCCACACCTGCCTCAGCCTCAGCTGCTTCATGGTCCCTCTCCCACCTCCCAAGCACGTGTTCCATGAGGCTCTGGCCTCAGCCTCCTCTCTCCACACTCTCTTGGTGATCTCATCTATTTCCACAGGTTCAGTGATTTATTTAGATGACTCTGAAATTTATGTAACTAGTTTTTAGCTTCTGACTTCCATACCCATATCACCCCTAGACACCCCTCTGGACGTTCCATTGAATCTCAAGCTTGGCATATCCATAGTAGATCCTCTCAACTTCCGCAACCCAGACATGTTCCTCTTCTAATCTGTCTTTTTTCTGTTGAGAACATTACTATCTTCCCTCTTGCCTAGGTTAATAATCTCAGTTGTCATCCCTGGCTCTTCCGTCTTCCTCTCCTTCCAAATCCAATTAGTTACCATATCCTGTTTCTTTTACCATCCCAGTATCTCCCCCCATATCCTTTTCCACCATGCTTATTCAAGCCTCATACCTGTAATAATTAATTGTAGTAATCTCCTAATGGGTCTCTCTACCTCCAGTCCACTCCTTGTTGATCTGTCTTTCTCATGCAGCTGTCAAAATAACCTTCCTAAAATACACGTCTGAACATGTCATTCCTCGGCTGAAAAGTCTTCAGCTATTCCCTGTTATTTCTAGGATAAAATAAAAATGCCTCCTGGCATTTTGTCTTCTACAGTTTGGTTGCAATCTACATTTCTAGGGTTTATTTCATATCACTTCTCATCACATAGCCCGTGTTCTCACCATGTACAACTCTTCAGTTCCCTGAACTCTACATTTCATTTCCTACCTCCATGCATTTGCATAAGTCATTTTCTCTTCCTTTCTTTTCCCTTCTCTTCCCACTCCTCCTAGCCCCGTTCCCAGAATAAACTACTGGCAACTAACTCTTGGAATACTTTTTTCCCCAAAGCTCAGCTTGGATCCCGTCTTTTCCATTTAAGCCTGTTCTTATAGCTCTTTGCTCAGTTGTCTATGTCCTCTTCTCCCTCTAGATTGGCTTCTGTTTATTTCCTTATCTATAAAATGATGGGCTGGACTGTGGTTTCTGAAGGTCTTTCCAGCTCCAAATCTGATTGTATGTATGTAACTAATCTACCCCTCATTGTTTCCCCAGTGCCTAGTTCAATTCCTTAAACATGATTATTTAATAAATATTTGTAGAATTGAGGTACATGGACCCAAAATGTCTCCTCAATGCCTCCCTGTTGCTCCTGTTTCTGTATAGTGGGTCCAGGTAGGAAAAAGTCTCGTTCCCCTTTAGACATTTGAAGAGGGCTAACACATGCCTCCTAAGCCTTTTCTTCTCTAGTCTAAATGGTCCAGTTTTTCGCCTCATCCCTTAGAAAGAGCTGCCTTCTTCTGACTTCCTTATTTCTGTCATCAGTATCGCCATTCTTCTAGCTAACCAAGCTTGAAACAGTCATCTTTGATTCAGCATGCCCCTTCAGCCGTGGTCCCCTCAGCATTTCCTTAGAACAACCTGTTTTTCCTACTGTCATTTTCCCCGATCCAGTAAATATTTCACATCAGATTGATGATTCTGAAACAACAATATCATCAAATCATTTAAGTATTTCTTAAGCCCCTATTGTGGACCAGGCACAGTGCTAGGAGATACAAAAAGAAAAGTAAAACAGTCCCCACCCTCGAGAAGCTTATATTCTAACAAGGGAAACAATGTATATAGATCTATACAAGACATCCAAAATGGATACAAAGTAACCTTGGAGTAGGAGGTCCTGGTAGCTGAGGGGTCCAGCAAAGTCTTCATGCAAAAAGTGGATCTGGAAGGAAGCTGGGAAATTCCAGAAGGTGGAGATGAGAGAGTTTTCTAGAGGGGGGCAGTCCAGTGCAAAGGCTCAGTGACAGACTATGGATTGTCAGGCTGAGGAGCAGCAAGTAAGCCAGTCTGGCCAGAACTTTAGAGTATGTGCTGAGAGAGTAATGCATAACAGAGCAGGAAAGGCAGAATGAAGTCAGCTTGTGTTGAGCTTTATCTGCCAAACAGAAGAGTTTATATTTAACTTTAAAGGTAATAAGGACTCCCTGAGGGTTTGGGTGGGCAATATAGTCAGACCTGTGCTTTGGGAAAATCACTTCGTAAAGTACTTTTCACAGTGCTTGCCAGATAGTAAGCATTATATAAATGTTAGCTGCTGTTATTGTTATTTAATATCAATAGGCTTTGGCAACAGATTAAAAATAGTGAGTAGGGGGATAGCAAGGAGTCAAGAATGACACCTATGTTGTGAGCCTGGGTAACTGGGAGAATAGTGGTACTCTTGACAGTAATAGGAATGTTTGGGGAAAGGAAGTTAGATGACGAATTAAGTTTTGGACATATCGAGTTTAAGAAATGTCTAATAGATTATGCCCAAAGGGCGATAAAACTGTCCATACCCTTTGACCCAGCAATACCACTTTTGGGTCTTTTTTCCAAAGAAATCATGGAAAGGGACCCACATGTACAAAAATATTTATAGCTGCTCTTTATGTGGTGGCAAGGAATTGGAAGTTGAGGGGATGCCCATCAATTGGGGAATGGCTGGACAAGTTGTGGTATATACATACAATGGAATACTATTGTGCTGTAAGAAACGATGAGCAGGAGGAGTTCAGAGAAACCTGGAGGATTTTGCGTGGGCTGATGATGAGTGAGATGAGCAGAACCAGAAGAACATTGTACACAGTATCATCAGCATTGAGTGTTGATCTACTGTGATGGACTATATTCTTCTCACCAATGCAATGGCACAGAAGAGTTCCAGGGGAACTCATGATGGAAGAGGATCTCCAAATTCCGGTGGGGGGGGGGGGGGGGAGAACTGTGAAGTATAGATGCTGAATGAACCATACTATTTCTTTTGTTTTTGGTTGCTGTTTTTTCTATTTTGAGGGTTTTTCATCATTGCTCTGATTTTTCTCTTATAAACATGACTAATGCAGAATAGGGGGAGGGGGTCGTGTGTGTGTGTGTGTGTGTGTGTGTGTATATATATTATATGTTATATATATATATATATATAATATATATATATATTTATATATCAGATTACTGCTGTCTAGGGGAGGGGGGAGGGAGGGAGAAAAATCTGAAATTGGAAAGCCTGTATAGACAAAAGTGGAGGACTATCTTTGCATGTAACGGGAAAAAAATAAAATACTTTATTAATTAAAACAAAAAAAGAAAAAGAAAGAAATATCTAATAGGCAATTGCAGATAGATACTGGAGGTAAGGAGAGAGAAGTAGTGGTTGTTGTTTAGTTCAATCTTCATTATTTGTAGTTGTCGGGTTGTTTCAGTCAAGTCTGACTCTTTATGACCCCATTTGTGGTCTTCTTGGCAAAGATATTGGAGTGGTTTGCCATTTCCTTCTCTTTTACAGATAAGGAACTGAGGCAACAAGGGTTAAGTGACTTGCCCTAGGTCACACAGCTAATAAGTGTGCCACCTTGCTGCCAGGAGAGAGGTTAGAGCTGGATAAGTAGATTTGAGAATCATTAGCACACAGATATCATTGAATCCATGGGAGCTGACTAGATCACAAGTGATTTCAGGCAACAAATGCTTGTTGATTTGAATTGTGCTTTTACCCATATGCAGCATACATTGTCAGGTGTGGTTTTTAGCAGATGTTCCATTATCCTTTCTCAGCCATAAGAAGCAAAACTTGTATTGAAATGTAAATTTATGTAGACTTGGTTCTTTGAAGTGCCAGTTTATTTCTGTGGCCAGTGGTTTTAATCTGTGACTACTTAGACTACCATATTATGACTAATGTGGAAGATATATGTTTTACATGATTGCATATATAACATCTATATCAAATTGCTTACTGGCTTAGGGAGGAGTGAGGGAGAAAATTTGGAACTCAAAATTTTATATAAAAAATGAATGTTGTTGCTTTATCCATTAATGTGGCATCATGTATATGAAATTATTTGAAAGTACTGAAGTGTTAAGTATATTATATCATAAATATGTATTTATGCTAAAAAATTTTAAATGAATGTTAAAATTTGTCTTTACATGTAATTGGAAAAAAACCCAAAATACTGTCTACTGGGGGAAGGGGGCTAAAGTACCATGTTAATGAAACTAAGTGTCCTAGTCTGTTACAGCTGCTTTGAGACTTAGGAAGCTTTCAAAAAAGCCACTTTAAAAAAAAAAGTCAGGGGCAGCTAGGTGGCACAGTGGATAGAGCACCAGCCCTGAATTCAGGAGGACCTGAGTTCAAATCCAGCCTCTGACACTTGACACTTACTAGCTGTGTGACCCTGGGCAAGTCACTTAACCCCAGTTGCCTCACCAAAAAAAAAATGTCAGACTTAACAGTGATACTCAAAACAGCAGGCCTTTATTTGGCACATTTTCACTCACACAAGGGAAAGTTGAAGGGATAATCCCAGAGTGAGAGCAAGCAGAGGAAGGCTATAGAGCCTTAGCAGTCACTGTATCTTGGGTAATCACTTCTTCAGGCCATGGCAGCTGGAGGAGGGGGATTAGTGATAGTCCTTTGGAGAAGCTGCTCCTTGGCTTTGGCCATTCATCTCTAGCTCTCTGGTCTCTACCCTAACTGGTATGGGAAATGATAACCTCCTTTATAGAACAGCAGACCCACATTCCTAGACAAGAACAGCCTAACTGATAGGGCAGCTCTGAAACCGAGTGACACACAGGGTTTTATAGGGAGTGTCAGGCTAGCACAGCCGATTTGTTTTCCCTTGATGTCACAGGCAAGGAGGCACCAGGGATTGGCTAGTGAGCATAAAACAGAAGTTTCCAGCTTAGAACATTCCAGCATGGAAGATTCCGGAAAAGGGAAGGCATGTTGGGGGGGGGGTAATATTTAGAGCAAAATGCTGCATGCGAGTTTTATGGATCTCAAAAAGACTCCTAAAACAAAAAATTACCACCCTAAGGTCTTGGGTTTTTTCTTTGTATGGGCCCAATTGGCTTTGTTTTGTTCCATGCTACAGATTATACCTTTAAATCTGAGTAGTCAGTCATCTTATGTGTCATGTTGTTCACAAGAAGGAATAGGGAAGGAAGCATAAATGGATCAGTGAAAATCTATCCATCCCTGCTACTGGAAAAACACCTCAAAGAGCATGACTCAGTAGTGTCTTCTTCATGTATCAAAAGCACATATTAACAATGAGGAGGAAATGTGCTAAACTCACACTCTTGTTCATGGTAATATTATTGGGATGCTAGGCCCAGGATTATAATGAGTTCTTATTCATTGTTTATAATTTAGTGTAAACCATCAAGAAACCTTGTGATGCCATTAGTATAGAGGGCTTTTTGATGTGTAACTTAAAAAAGAAGTTTAAAATGGCAAAAATGTCCAGTACATATCGTCTATAATATGTATAAAAAGTTAGATGAAAAAAATTGTGGAAAAATGTAATCCTTTCATTTTTTTTCATTCTTCTAGGTCACTGGGTGTAACACTTTGGGAACTCTTTGATCATGGTGCTCAGCCTTATGCACACCTTTCTGATGTCGAAGTTCTCCAACAGGTCATAAAAGAGAGGGACACAAAGCTCCCTAAACCACAGCTGGAGCAGCCCTATTCAGAAAGATGGTAACCTTTGCTTTTGCTTTGTTGCCTTTCAAATAATTAGATGGTCTGAACATGTTCCTATCATGTTCATTTGGGGGAAATTACATTTGTGAAAAGCCACTGTTTTGTGTATAGTTGTTTTTAAACATCATTGTCCGCTAAAAAGCTGGCTAACACTCTACTTGCTATTTTTAAACCGACTTTTTTTTTTCCCCCTTTAAAACAGGATATCTTGGGGGGGGGGCAGGTCTTGAGATAGTAAATTGTGTTGAATTTTAGACACTATTAAGTTTGTGCATTAGGGAACTTGAATCTAGAATGATCAGAAATAAAAACAAAGGGAATTGTCTGTTTTCATTACCTTTTGTCTTTTCTGATACAAATAAAAGAAATTAAGAGTAATGTTCAATTAGGATAGTTATTTATGTAGTACTTCGTGGTTTAGAAATTATTTTTCTTGTAACCCTGTGAAATAAATGTTTGTTGATTGATTGAAAGAATTATTTCCACTTTTACAGAATTAGAAACTGAAGCTCAAAGGGGCTAACTAACTTGCTGAGCTAACTACAGGACATTGAAGTTAGATTTAAACCTAGGTCTCCTCTAAGACAAATTTTTTGCATATGATAAAAATGGAGGTTTTAAAAATAACAGATTTGCATCGGTTGCAAAAGAATGCTTCTTTTTCATGAGATTTTTTTAACCTGTGCTTTGTAACACTAATAATGTTAGACTTGAACACCACCATTTTCCTTGCCTTTAAGGCTGTTTGCTATATAATCTTGAGTTATAACTTAAGATACTTTGTTCAGTTAAAACCTACTCATGGTTACCTTTTACCTTGGGCTTTGGGTTCCCCCCATTTTTTCCTTTCTTATTTCTTCACTCAAGTTATGTTGTATGCTTTATGCAGAAAGAATAATACATGGCAAGAAATTACATTATTGGTAATTCTTTATGGAAAGAACAAGTAAAGGACACTTGTCTGTGCTAAATTCACTTAAATCCAAATGAATCCATTTAAAATATATAATAACATTTCCGAAATAGAATGTCCATTTTTTGGAGTGGAAAAATACAGTTAAATCTAAATTTAATTTAATTTAAAAGTAAATTTGGAATTGCTGTGGCAGCTCCTATGAAGAATTAATGATCAGGCAAAAGAATTGGAAAACAGACTTAAAGAAATGTTATTCTGCCAAAACTCAGGCCCCATTTTTATGTCTGTCTGTTCTTTCACCTCGATATCTTGGATCTCAAGAATTAAAGATTAAAAATTGTCCCCAGGAGTGTGGAGGTCAAGATTTAGTTTTGTAGTTTTATTATTTATCTTAAATGCAATAATTGCCTCTTATATTTCAGGTATGAAGTTTTTGCAGTTCTGCTGGCTACCACCAGACAAGAGACCAACGGCAGAAGAAGTACATAGACTACTAACTTATCTTCGTATGCAAAGCCAAAGGGACTCTGAAATTGACTTTGAGCAGCAATGGAATGCTCTTAAACCAAATACCAATAACAGAGAGACTTCAAATAATGCTGCATTCCCAATACTTGACCATTTTACCAGGGATAGGCTTGGTCGTGAAATGGAAGAAGTCCTTACAGTAACTGAAACAAGTCAAGGGCTTAGTTTTGAGTACGTCTGGGAGGCTGCCAAACACGATCATTTTGATGAACGCAGCCAGGTCAATCCTGATGAGGCCATGTCGTATACAAGCATCTTTTTTCCGGTTGATGTTTTTGAGAATTCACTCTCAGATCCTGGACCAGGAAAGCAAGATGAAAGTGGCCAAGATGTGTCACTCAGGGCACCAGGGGTAGTCCCTGTTTTTGATGCCCACAACCTTTCTGTTGGGAGTGATTATTATATCCAGTTAGAAGAAAAAAGTGGCGGCAGCTTGGATCTTGATAACCAATCAGCAATTCTCACTACAGAAGTGGATAATCCTGAAATTCTAACTGATCAAAGTTCCCAGTTCATGGCACTCAGGGATCTTGATGATGGGGAATCAAATACAGATGGAGATTTTTTCCACTACACTGGAGACCCTAAAGATATTGGTATACCTGAAGATCCGCATGTTGCCAGTGTCCCGGAAAGCCCTTTCAGTAACATATTTAATGAGTTTGACAAATCAGAGGATTTGCACAGTCATCAAAAAATATTTGACTTAACAGAGCTAAATGGCATTCATGCTGAATTTAAACCAGCTACTCTGAGCCCAAGCTTGGATGTGCCTAAAGAGACACTAGTAACTGGCCATGTCGAGAAAAAGAATGGCCGTAATGTTTTTGATCATGATGCTATTTGCTTAGCTGAAAATTTTGTCCATCAGAATGATTTTGACCCACTGAATGTTCAAGAACTGTCAGAAAATTTCTTGTTTCTTCAAGAGAAAAACCTAATAAAAGACAGCTTGTCTAAGAAAGAATGTGCAAGTGATCTCCAAACAGAATTAGAAAAAGTAGGTTTTACTGGGAATATGTTAGAATCTTCACATAGAAATTCTTTAGACCTTGAGCTTAACTTCATTGAAAATAAGTCAACCTTGTCTTTGTTACAGGATAATGCAAAACCTGAAAGTAAAGAAGAGTGGGTAAAGCCTTCAGGGGAAAACTTGAATGTCTCATTGCAGTCTTCTCCAGAATTGCAAATAACGTCTAACTTGCCCAAAACTGAAGAAAAGGCTTGTGGTATACATTCAGATCCCATCCTGTTTCAAGAGGAAACCAAACCCACATGTTTAAATGTCCTTACCTGTGCTGATAGCCCCAAGCAAGAGATAAATCCAGGCACCGAGACTGCTTTGGTTGAAGTGCTGCCCAATGATGCCATGACACAGAACATTGAAGGTGGATCACATAACATCTCCCCCAAAAGTGAAAAGTCCACCAATATCACCAAAAGTGAATCACTTCATTTCGATGAAGAAACTGGTTGTAATATGGGCACAGAGATAAGTCTTCCAGAAGAAATAAACCAAGACTTGGAAAACAAGTCACCTTTAGGAGACCATAAAGGTAGAAGTTTGCTAGAGAAAGAAAGTGAAACTCTGGGGATTACTTATAAAGAAGCACCAAAAGAAGTTGGCTTGATATCTGCCCTTTCTTCCGATTCCACAAGCCAAGACAGTCTCTTGGAGGATAGCCTCTCAACACCCATACAGACATCTGAGCAATCTATAGAAACACCAGACTCTTTGGATTCATTAGATGTCCATGGGGTTTTAGATGCTTTAGTTACTCAAAGTCCTCAGAAACTTGTGCCACCTGATAAACCTGCTGACAGTGGTTATGAAACAGAGAATCTCGAATCTCCAGAATGGACTTCTCATCCTGCTGTCGATGAGACTTCAAATACAGGTGCCACGTTAATTGACAATGACACTCTTGCAGCTTTACCTCCCAATCCAGTTATCATAATTTCAGATGAAGCAGACAGCAACAAAGATTTTGACTTGACCTCAAAGACATTAGCATGCAGTACTCAAAACTCCTATCGAGACTCTGCCTATTTTTCTGATAACGATTCTGAAACTGATAAGAAAAATGAGGATGGCTCAGGAACATCATCAGCATTGGCCTTGTTTACAAAAGATCAGCCCCAAAGGGGTTTATCCAACACTGAACAGAGTTATGATGCCAAGCATAATGGTCATGAAGAGAGAATTAACCAAAGCCCTCTGTCTGGTTTGCAAAACACCAATGAACCAGAGTCACGAGATGCATTGGAGCCAGAAGAGACTGACGTTTCCAGACAGGTTGATGTGGCTGAACTGGAAGCGGAAAATCCTTTGACTCTTACTATGAGTTCAGAGTGTAGCTATAGTGAAGAATTTGACATTCTCGATGATCACTGCTGCAACCGAACCTCTACTGGCACCAATACTGATGAATTACTTGCCTACACAAATGCCACATTTTGTTCTGGAAGCCCTTCAGCAGTGGCAGGGGCCTCCTTTTCAACAGACTTGATGGGAGATAAGGCCTTATCCTGCTATTCTGAAGGGCCTAAGTTGAAAGAGCCAGATATTGAAGGAAAATACCTGGGGAAACTTGGTGTTTCAGGAATGATTGACATATCAGAGGATGGAATAGATGCAGATGAAGAAGATGAAAATAGTGATGATTCTGATGATGACCTGAGAGCTTTTCATCTTCACAGTCTCAGTTCAGAATCAGAAGATGAAACAGTGCATCCAGTGCCAGTGATACTGAGTGATAATGATGATGGGAAACACTTACGGAGTTTACTGAAACCGCCTATGGCTGTTGGAAGTGACAAGCTACCTGATAATTGGAGAAAGGATAAGAAGGCAGTAACATTCTTTGATGATGTCACGGTCTATCTGTTTGATCAGGTACCCATAATCTAGGAAATTCTTACTGGAGGTTTTTTTTAATGTCTAAAAATTAGTCATGTCAGGGGTTCAAAATATAAAAATGAATCTACTTAGAAAATTCTTGCCATTTTGAAGCACTTCTAGCTTGAGTTTCATCATTTAATTATTGTCGGCCAATTAGTCTCATCGTTTTGTAGCATCGTGATCTAGACATGAAATCAGATTAAATTGAAGGACATAGATCCAGATTCTTTTTCTCAAATCACCAAATGACCTTACCCCCCAAATGCCTCAGTTTCATATGTTAAAAATTCCAAATAATATCTCATCCTTCCTCAAGAGAACCATTGTACAGATGATTTAAACTTTTTAATCTTTTGTGAATCCCAGAGAGTAGCATAGATAACAAGCACAAATTAAGCTCTTATTGGCATACAAAGTAAAAGATTCTCCATGGATGATGCTCTCGGGAGCTCTGCCTTCTAAATCAGCTGAGTTACATTAGGAAAGACCATTCGATTCTGGTTGTGGTTAGGTGATTTCTATTGAGAGAACATCATGTAAATGAAACCAAGATAACCAACAAAAACAATGAGGTGACAGCAGCTTATTTTTTCTAATTCCTATTACCTGCCCTTTGGAAAAAACTAAGGGCAGGGATTTGGGCCTAGCTTTTGGGGAAAGGGATTAATAATTAGCACCAATAGTAACTATTGTGGTAACAGCAATGAGAGTGGTTCCAAAAAGGAAGAAGAGTCTCCACCATAAACTTAGCGATGGAAGAGACTCTCATTTTGTAAATGAGAAATTTGAGGTCCAGGGAGTTTGTGACGTCTCAAGACCACACAAATACCAAGTGGCAGAATCAGGATCTGAACTCAAGTGTCCTGACTTCAAATACAGCATCTTTCCACTGACCATTATGGTCTGTTTTGTGATCATCTCTGCCACCTGATAACCTATTTCAGGGTTGGTTAAGCTGTGTTTAAGGGGGCAGTTAATTAAGCTGCTCCTGTGTCTCCTATCCCTGGGATATAAAGACAAAACATAACAAACAAAACCAATCTCTGTCTTAAAGGAATTTACCTTCTGGCTAGGTACATAAACATGTAGAAAGATAAGTATGTATGTTACTTTTGAGAGAGGAGAGAGCATAAAGTATTTATTAAAAGCTTACTGTATGCTAGGTATTATGCTATGCACTCTGTGTGGTGCAGCAAAGGGATTTCTTGCTCTTTCCACTTTTCCTTTGCCTGTCCCACCTTTGTTGCACAGAAGCTTCTTTTTTAAAGCTTCCTTCAGGCTTTTCATTAGGATTCATCTGTTCTTAATCTGTGGTTCCTTATAATCTCAACATCTCTCTTTCCCCAGTAATGTTGCATATAGTTTAAAACCAAAACAGTTCATATTTATATAGGTTTATAAAGTAATTTCTCCACAACCCCTTGAGGTGTGAGTATTTCTAGGGTTGTTCCTATTTTACAAATGAAGAAACAGGCTCAAAAAGTTTAGTCTGTTCAAGATAGTACAATTAGCAAATGTTGACACCTTAATTCAGATCTCTCTCATAGTGCTCTTTCCATACCATGCCTGTTCTAAAAAGATGGTTGCTGCCTTTGACATTTTTTCTGATTTCTGCCTAGTCTGAGTGTGAATACAAACATGATAGAAGGGCAGTGCAAAGGGCTTTGAGTCCATATCATTTGAGGAGGAGTTAGGAAGAGGTGAGGAGCATAATAGCTGCCTTCCAATATGCAAAGCACCGTCTTGTGGAGGAAGGACCAGAATGGTTATGTAGAGAGCAGAGCCAGGAAATGCATGGATGTTGAGGAGAAACAAATTTAGACTTGATGTCAGGAAAACCTTCCCTAGCAATTAGAGAAGTCCAAAAGAAGGTGTTCAGGCAGAGGCTAGACAGTGACCTACCTTGTTATAATATAGTAGGAATTCCTTTCACGTATGGGTTGGTCCCTTCCAACTTTGAAATTCTGTTTTTGTGATTTAGATTTGATGTTACCTTTATCAGTTTTAAGCTTGGAAACCTATGTGTAACTTTTATTTATTTTTTTTTATCATAAAAGTATTTTATTATTTTCTAGTTACATGTAGAGATAGTTTTCAACATTTGTTTTTATAAGATTTCTAGTTCCAAATTTTTCTCCCTCCTTCCCTTCCCTCCCCCCTCCCCAAGTCATGACAAGCAATCTGATATAGGTTATAGATGTACAATCTACATGTAACTATGTGATTGGGGACTATAACTTTTTTAAAAACCAAAACCAAAAAACCCCCCTGGTGCCATTGTAGCAAATAAGGACTGTACAAAGCAATTCATTTGAGGTTGGGAATAGAAGGTTATGTTAATGTGTTTTTAAAATACAGAAAAATCAGATGATGTCATACAGTGGCATAATGAAGCACTGTGGTAGAGAAAATTAGAGAGTTTAGGAGTTAATACACAAATTAGATATTACATAGATCTTCTTTTGATTCTATTTTTATTTTTTCTTTCCTGGTTTGTCTAGCCAAGAGTTTCATTTTCTTTTGCCTAATTAATTTGCTATTATTAATTTAACCTTCTATTATCCTTCCCTTTTCCAGTTTTCCCTTCACTTTTGTTTTTAAGTGAACTGAAGAATCCTCGTAAAATATTTTTTTTTCCTATTAAAGAGTAGAAAGATTCAAGTCCTGGTCTTAGGGACTCATTTCATTCAATATCCAACAGAAATTAAAATTTCTCCCTTATACTCCATGTGTGAATTGAAGGCTTATGCTAACTTTTTTTCCAGGAAGGACTCAAACAAAATTCTGATGAGTAAATAATGTAATTATTTAATCAAGTCTTTGAGCACCTACATAAGTCAAAGGCATTCTGTTGGATGCTGTGGGGATTCAAAGCAAAGTAAAACACAATTCCTGACCCAAGAACCTTACAGTTTAATTGAAAAGAGAAGACACACGTATTCCAGGTAGATGTGAGCAGGCAAAACAAAACAAAAAGCAGGGATAAAGGGGTGTAAGACAGGGCAGAAAAGAACACATAAACAGATATTGTTGGCTAAAACTGTCGATTAATGTGGTATTTGATTTTTTTCCTTTTTTCCATATAGTACATAATAAGACTTTTTGTTTTCTTAGGAAACACCAACCAAAGAGCTGGGACACCGAGGAGCAGAAGCAAATAATCAGGAGTCTAGTGGTGCGACGCCATCATTAGGTCCCAGTTATTTGAACAGGTTTACAAACTCAGAAAGTTCAACCGATGAAGAAGGTATTTTGAAAATCTGAGACAAGCTTTACAATGTAGTATTTATCAGTTCATTTGTCTTCTTACAAATACTTAATGCTGCCTGACAGTTTATCTCTGCTACAGAGAATTTCCATTTCAGTACAAGCTTTTCATTAATTATTGTCAACAGATTTTATTGTGTGTAATGTGCAGAGTACTGTATGTTTTGATTCTTAGGAATAATCAAGAAATAATTCCAAAGCCAGAATTTCTATTTTTTTTAGGTGGAGGTTTTGAATGGGATGATGACTTCTCTCAAGAACCTTTTATGTCAAAGACAGCAGATAACCTTGGTTCCAAGCCCTCTCTTCAAACATCAAAGTACTTTTCTCCTCCACCACCATCTAGAAGCATTGAACAAAGTTGGTCACATGCATCGCCTTATTCCAGGTTTTCTATCTCTCCTGCCAACATTGCAAGTTTTTCTCTTACACATCTTACAGATTCAGATATTGAACAAGGAGGTGAGTGCCCATGTGACAGTGAGTGCATATGCAAACATGTGGGTGTGCAGGAGTGGAGATTTGGGGAGATATCAACTCCATTAAAGAAGGCAAGCCATTGAGGCAGCTAGGTGGCACAGTGGATAAAGCACCGGCCCTGGATTCAGGAGGACCTGAGTTCAAATTTGGCCTCAGACACTTGACACTTACTAGCTATGTGACCCTGGGCAAGTCACTTACCCTTCATTGCCCTGCAAAAAAAAAAAAAAAAGGCAAGCCTACTAATATGATAGAAGTCACTATGTGAATACAGGTTAATTTGAAAGTATCTTGTTTCCTAAATCCACTATAGAAAACTCTTAAGATAATCACAAGCCTCAGATTTTGTTCCACAAACTAACTTCTTTTTATTATATCTGTCCCACACCACAAGCTGAGTATATTCAGTTAAACCAGATATGCTCAATGTCCATGGGGATTTTTTTTAGGTTCCCCTCACCAGAATGAATAGAGCTCCCTGAGGGAGCAATGACCTGTTCTTCCCTCGTATCTTTCTGATCTTTGGTTTGAGCTCTAGAAATAGCTCTGAATCATTGCCAGATGGGGCATGATATTCTCTTACCCTTAAAAATCTTTTCTTCCTTCCTTGCTCTTTGACCACAGAAAGAAGAATACAAAGTATTTGTTTAAACTCCTTAGAGATAGGGCATCTCTAATTCATCTTTTTGGTAATAGACCGCACTTTGCTGCAGTGGCATTTGAGGTACCTCCTCTTAAAATTTGCCTGTGCCATAAGGTGTTTTGTGGGAGTTTTTTTGGTTTTAACTAATATAAATGTGTGGTAGATAGGGGTAGGAATGAAGGGATGAGGATACATATCAAGTAGTATCTTAGAATAAATACCACCTTCTTTCATAACTAGATTTAAAGATAAATGTTAATAGGTGTTCTGGCAGTTGAGGTTTGCAAATCAAATAATTTAAAAGTAATATAAAGAGCTTTTATTTGTGCTTGCACTATATTTTACTTGTGCTGATTAGATAATACCAGTTACCCAGTAGTCCTTCAAATAGGCAGATGTTTAGTGAACCTATCCAATTTTTTTGCATGCTTCAACCTGTGACATTGAAATAAATGTGTGAGTTAAACAGATGTGGGTTGTTGTTTTTTTTATGAGAGGATGGCAGGTGTTGCTTTAAAGGAGAAAAGCCAGTCAGGTGTTAAGTCCTCAACTACTTACTTTTCTACAGAATGCTGCATTGGTGTCAAATTTGAACTAGAAATTTGAACCTTACCCTAAAAAAAATTATTTATCTTCATATCATCTTATTATCTTTTTACCAAACAGGAAGCAGTGAAGATGGAGAAAAAGATTAAGTGGGTAAAATACTTTTTTAAAATCAGAAACTGCTCATACAAGACAGCATGCCCACACTGCTAGCCTGCACAGTGTAAATACTGATTAACACAATTGTGTTCAGAGAACCACTATAGGCTTCTGCTGGAGTAAGAAGAGGTGAATCAAGAAACACAGAAAAGAAATACTAAATCAGGACTTCTGGTGTGTATTTGTAATGTGTGTTTTTAATCAGTGCAATTTGCTTTTCATTTGGAAGAGATGAATCTACAGCTGTTTTAAAAAAAAAACTTGAAGTATTAATTCTAAAGGCAATTGTTATTTGTAATAAACTTGTAAAGCAATTACACAACCTTCTGGTTATGTATGGGATTGTATCATATTCTTTTTATATTTTTCCATGTAGTTTATTCTATTTGAACCTACACCTGTCATAGAATTATATATAATTGTGTGTACAACAGGTGGCTGTGTCACTGAAACTGTATGAATGATAGTTGGTCAGTAGTGAGCCATATTTATTCTGGGGGGGGAAGATCACTAAATACATATTACCTTGCTTTCTGTAATTGCACTATGGATATATGTTCCCAGATTCCCCACTATTGTACAGCATCAGAATCATAAATTATTCAAGGAAAATAAAGCAGGTCAAGCTAGGGCTCTTCACTAGTTTGATTTCTCCTGTTTCATATTTTGTTTGCTATGCATGGTACCTGTAAAATTTAAATGAGTGTTATGCTGTTGTAGAATTTGCTGGAATCTTAAACCCAGTACCATTTTTCAAAATGATAAATGATTCTGAATGTTACAGTATTCATGTTTTTATAGGAAATATTTCTGAGGAGTCTGAAAACACTGATCTGGGTTACTCAACTGAATCAAATGCATTTTCATTTCTTCTCTTAGAGTGACTTAAGAATGTCAGGCTTCTTTCCAAATAGTAGAAGGGTCTTTCAACCAGTGGTTCTTTCTTTTTTGTTTTTGAAGAGAAATGATTTCACTCCTAAACTTCCTGGATTGGAAAATAAAGCAACTGTAAAGGTTGTATCAGATAAAATTTCTTAGCTTGTATTAACCAAATTATTAAGTCAGATACTTCATAGTAATGTCATGAAGTTTTCCCAAAAATTAGTTGAAAAGATCAGACTTTTATAATGACAGTTTTATTCACCTTTGCTTTAAAAAGGCAGCGATGCCAAAACTAAAAATGGGAAATGCTACCCCCTAAAGACTCTCTGCCTTAAAATAAGTAAGAATTGATTGCTACTTACCTAGACTCCATTGTTGGTTGATATGAGCAGTCGAATAAATCAGCAATCTTCCAAGATGAACCTGCTTGACTTCAAATAGTTTTTCTGGGTGGTATAGCAGTCAGTTCATGAAGTGAATAACATGGTGCAGTTTAGGGTGGTGGCTCACTTTAAAAATGTGTTAGCTAGAACTCACAGACCCTTCAGATGTTTCTGTTATTGACCTGGGCACACAAGTCATTTTCTCCTTCCCTCCTTCCTTCCTACCCTCCTTTCTTCCAGTAACTGTGGACTCTCTAGACTTTATAGCTGTTTCAATATTTGAGGACAGTTACTGTGTTCTTCTGAGTCTTCTCCTTCCTTCCTTCCCTCTTTTTTAAAGCAGGGATTTGGGGAGATTTGCCACTAGATGGGCATAACCATAAGCTGGCCCTAGTGCTCGTGGGACTGGATATTTTCTCCTACATTAAATCACAGAGCTACTTTATTATTGTTTAAAAGCACTTGATTTTTAAGAGACTGGAATGCTTCAGAAACAGCTTTGTGATTGTGCAGAGAAGGGGGAAAGGGGTTTACTTCAAAGCAGACAATGTTTATTTTTGAAGACTGATAGTGGCCACAGGTAAGCCTATAGTATCTGGCTTCCCCAAATACAATGTTTACAGTTGCCAAAAAGATGCAGTGATATTGTGCTGAGTGAAGAATCAGGTTCATGGTGAAGCCATTTATCATAAGGGAAAGTTTGCCAATCGGTGGGTTAGTTCATGCCATAGAACATTGTTCTATATGTCAACAAATACTCCTAAGACCCAAGTATAAAAAGCCTTACTGTTTTTAGGAAGTATATTTTACAGTCTCCACTACTCTAATAGCTTTGAAAACATTGTAGGTCACAGTCTGTGACTAAATGTTAAAAAATAGTTAAGACTAGTAGGCCAGGGCACCTTTTAACTTATGATCTCAGTTCAGTAATGCAAATTTTTTAAAATCCGTAAGTTTATGTAGTAAAATTATGACCTACTTACTACATGTATACATTAATTTCTTGTAGTAACATTACATTTCCACAGGGGAATAAAATTCAAAATAGAGACTGTGACCCTTTTAAAAACCACTATTTGTTGTGTACACTAAACACTTGCAGGAGTCTCCAAAGAGCATGAAATCCTGTTTCAGAAACCATATTCATATGTGTGTGTATATATTTTTTTCTTTTTAAATCACAGGGCATTAGAGTATGATTATGCCAAATTTAAACCTCAACTAATTTCTTGCTATGGAGACTCCTTGAGTATTAATAGTGAATGAAACGTTTTATAGCTAAACACTGACCTAAATTGAATAAAAAACAAGAGGCTGCTTTTATTTTACAAAACTGTAGCTATGGAAATTCAGCTTGAACTGCTGATATCAGACAGATTCAACAAATATTAAAGTAAGCACCTACTATAATAAATTGTTCTAGGCGCTGAGGATTCAAAGATCAAACAAAAAAACATTGTCCCTGCCCCTCCCCCCAAGGAACCCACATGGTCAGCCCAGCAAGGTTTTCTTCAGACTTTTAGGTAATTTTTTTTCACCATGTATAAAGAGATTAGCCCCATAGCCTCCTATTTAATAGATTAAAAAAAAAAATAATACTACCCTAAGCCTCAATAAAAAGTTACTTCTTTGAGTCTAAATGACTTGTAACTAGTTGCCAAACATGCATCTTTATATGATCAATTAAGATTGGAATTTATGGGAAAATCTTACTGTATTAGGATATGGAAGGTAGAATTTATTTACTAAATGTGTGTCAGCATCCTATTTTGAAATTTCAAGCAATACACAGTAGATGGTTCAATAAAATAGATTTACAGTTGTCAACTCTGTGTTTGGAAATATCAACATGTAGTTCATTGTTCAAATTTAGGGTTTTTTGGTTACAAGCAGTAGGACTTTTTTGTGTGTTAATTGTTCTAAAACAGATTATGCAATTGAAAGAAAATCATTGGGATTCTTCAGATTAGATAGGATTGGTTTATAATACTTGATCCACAGAAAATATTCATTCTTAAACTTCCTCTTTATAGTCCAAAAAAGTATCCAATTTTAAGTTGCATCTTAGTTTTTTTAGTGGCTTATTGCTGAATAGTTGGATTCTATCAAGTAAACCCCATCTAAAAAAAAAAAAACCCATCTTATCTACCCTTTTAAAATTGCCTTTGTAGGGGTAGCTAGGTGGCGCAGTGGATAAAGCACCGGCCCTGGATTCAGGAGGACCTGAGTTCAAATCCAGCCTCAGACACTTGACACTTATTAGCTGTGTGACCCTGGGCAAGTCACTTAACCCCCATAGCCCTGCAAAAAACAAACAAAAATAATAATTTTTTAAATTGCCTTTGTTGTCTGTCTAAAGTAGTTAACTGATTTTCTCAGATGACCCCCTAATCAGTCTAAAATAGAAATGCATAAAAAGTGCTTCCAAAGTCTCTGATAACCTGATTTAATGTTTATAAATTAGACCTTCAGGGCAGATAAACCACAAATGTGTTTGATTTGAAACAAAACATTCAGTAATCTGGCTTTTGTAGACATACAAGTGGATGGGTAGCCATTTTTGTACAAATGGGTTTATCTAGGAAAGGTTATTGTATATTTCTGCTGCACTAAAAATCCTTTCAAGCCACCTCCTTTTATTACTATTTCAAATAATAAATTTATAGGATTTAATGAATCTTTGTGTGTGTGTTGAGGGGCTTGGCTAAAAGGAAATACTACTTTTAAACTATGTACTAAGCACTTCATTTAAAACTTTCAGAAGTGAATCAAGTGTTATAATCCAATTGTTTGGATATAGTGATGGGTAGCATCAAAATATATTAGCCTTATGAGAAACAGCCTTAAAATATAAGAATGGGGTGTACAAAATAACTTCAGCTTTAAGTCACAAAAACAACATTCTAAGATATTAATGGTATTAGTTCAAGTCTTTGATTTGGAGGGAAAAAAAATTGCTGTAAGAAAAGGACCTTAAAGATGTGCTGACAGTATTTTTGATACCAGCAGCCTGTTAAAGATATGTTTGAATGACTTAAAATAATTTGGTTTTGTTTAATAAGTTGTTCAGATTTGCACAGGCCTAGGTGTAATTTGATAATGGTACTGATGTGTATATATGATGTTGAATTATGTTTGTAAATGAGGAATTATGTAATAAAATCATAGGTATGAGGGTTTTCATATTGTAATTTAATACAGGTATATGAGGTTTATGGCAATATCATAGTTAATGAAATTTCAGGTGAAATTGTCTTTAAATTGTGTACATTTTTAAATTGTAAGATTTCTACTGTATATTGATCATGCATAGTGTGATTCAACAAATTGCTTGTAATTTAAAAACTATTTAATATTCAAAATAAAATATAGTTATATATTTATAATCTATGTTTCTGTGGTCATTTACTACATCTTTACTGTAAGAAAAAAAAACAGCATGTAAATTCATGGAGTTGACAGTGGCCTTGGATGGACCACACCCTGCCCCTTAAGATAGCATCTACATTGTCCCTGTTGAATTAAGAATCTATCCTATTTTTTCTGGAGCTCATTAGAAGGTTTCTGTAACTCTGGGTAATGGTAATGCCTCCAGGATGGCAAGTACTCTATCTTTTGTCACCTTTTGTTTAGGCCCTACAACTCTTACATTATGACTTCAGAAATACTTATATATAACCCAGTAGGTATACTGTTCATGTGTAACAGTTAACTACTAATTCAAATACTAAACTAGATCTTTGTCTCATCAGTTTGGGAATTCCCTCCAACAGCACAGAACACACTTTATCCATGTCTGCTCATCTTGTGCAACTCTCATCTTAATCTCCTCTAAAAGTTTGCCCCAGAGGATCCTAGAGACCTCCTTTGCTTTCTCCTGACATTAGAAGGATACTGGAGGAACACCCTGGCTGTCTTATCCATCATCCCTCATTCTTGCCATATGACCAACCCATCTATTCCCATTATACAATTCCTTGATGGCATCTCTTCTTCATTTCTTCCTAGGAACATTTTGCAACCTGCTCACACCCCTGTGCACCTCTTCCAGGATACTTAGTTCAGAAACAACAGTATTCCATGCCTTGCTGCCTTAGAGTAATCCCTTTACTCTCATGGGAATCTCAGGGTCAGTAAAGGAACATTTTGATTTCCTGAAAAGAGTCCTATTCACTCTCTTCCTGTTCAACTCTGTTGGGTTTTTTTGTTTTGTTTGTTTTTAGTGAGGCAATTGGGGTTAAGTGACTTGCCCAGGGTCACACAGCTAGAAAGTGTTAAGTGTCTGAGGCTGGATTTGAACTCAGGTACTCCTGATTCCAGGGCCGGTGCTCTATCCACTGCCCCACCTACCTGCCCCCTGTTCAACTCTGGGTCCAAGTTTATTACCCTTCTGGACTGTCTATTCCAGATATACAGACTATTGGATAAGCTGTAGAGAGTGGCCCTCCAAATGAAGGTTGAAATCTGGGCAATTGGGATTCTTCACCCGCTTGTTCTTTCCTCTGTGTGTGTGCTAAACTCCTTTAAGTGAATATCTGTTTTCTCATTGAATCAAATCAGGACACATTCAGAGTTACAGAAACTTGAACCTCTTAATCAGACTTTGTCTTTTTACTTAGATTGGTTATAGATTTGTGTTGCTACTGATGTTGCTTTGTTGTTCTTGGGCCCAGTACTAAAAGCAGCATTGTGTTAACTTTTACTCTGTCACTTGAAAGAAAATGGGAATGGTGGGGTAAAGAGGTCCTTTATACTTGCCAGCTAAATATCCTTATGTACTATAGACATCACAAAATCACAGGACTTGAGTTAAAAGGGCCCTCAGCAACCATCTAGTCTAATCCACAACCAAAAAGTAATCCTCACTATAATATTGGTCGTTGGTTTGGTCATCTTGACCAAAATAACATCACTATATTGAAGTCAAGGTATGATGTGTCCAATTGTGGCGGATCAGACCAATATGAGCTCAGAAGGCTCTATGACAGATTTAAGGATCTCCAGTGAGAGGGAACCTCTCTTGAAACTTCCCGTTTCACTTTGGACAGTTCTAAATGTTAGGAAGTTTTTCCTGATTTCAATCCTAAATTTGCTTCTTGGCAACTTTCACCTATTACTTATGCTTCTTGCCCTTTAGGGCCAAACAAAACAAAGCCGGACTCTCTAGAATTTATAGCTATTTCAATATTTGGGGACAGTTATTATGTTCTCCAGAGTCTTCTCCAAACCCACCCACATCTTTTGACTCATCCTGCGGGACAGACAAGACACTTGACCATCCTGGTTGCCTTCTTCTGGATGACCTCTGGCTTATCGATATTCACCTAAACTATGTTCCCAGAATAGAATATACCTTCCAGATATGGTCAAGGAAGAGTACAGAGGGATTTATTTCCTCGGAGCTATGTATCCCAAGGTTGCATTAGCGTTTTTGACTGCTAAGTTACTGAGCTTGCAATCTACTCAATTCCATCTAACAATATTCCAACCACCACCATCTTATATTTATGAAGTTGATTTTTTGAACCCATGTAAAATTTTCCATTTATCCCTATTGAATGCCATTTTTTAAATATTCAGCCTAATACTCAAGCTTGTCAAGATCTTTTGGGATCCTTACCCTGTCATTGAGTCTCTTAGCTATCCCTTCTAGCTTTGAGTTACCTTAAATTTTGATGAGCTATTTATGCCCTTATCCAGATCATTGATTTTTTTTTTTTTTTTTTTGCGGGGCAATGGGGATTAAGTGACTTGCCCAGGATCACACAGCCAGTAAGTGTCAAGTGTCTGAGGCCGGATTTGAACTCCTGAATCCAGGGCCGGTGCTTTATCCACTGCGCCACCTAGCCGCCCCCAAGATCATTGATTAAAAAAATATATATTAAACAGTATGGGGGGGCAGCTAGGTGGCACAGTGGAAAAAGGCACTGACCCTGGATTCAGGAGGACCTGAGTTCAAATCTGGATGCAGACACTTGACACTTACTAGCTGTGTGACCCTGGGCAAGTCACTTAACCTCCATTGCCCCACCAAAAAAAAAAAAAAAGAAAAGAAACAGCATGGGTCCATTTACATATGGAAGGATGTAGAGAGGTAGTGCTCCCTCCCTCCCAAATGATCCCTAATCAGTCATTCAACAAGTTCCAAATCCATCTAGTTATCATCTCTCCATCTTTTCCACAGTTAAAGCACTTTAATCAAGTTCTTTGCATATATCTAGGTAAATTTGATCTCTACCATTCCCTGATCTAGCAGTTTAATAACCCTGTCAAAAAAGAAAAGATGGCTAGTGTGGCACGAGCGTTTCTTGATCAAGTCATATTTGCTTTTTGTAATCAATAACTACTTCATTTTCTAAATGGCTACCAACCTGTTCTTTAACAATCTGTACTAGAATTTTCCCAGGGATCAAAATCTTGCCTTTTTTTAAAAAAATTGGAATATTTACATTTCTCCCAGTCTTCTAGTCTTCTCATTCTCCATGCTAGCAAATCAATCAATTAATCAATATTTATTAAGTACCTACTACTGCCAGGCACCTGTACTAAGCATTGGAGATACAAAAAGAAACAAAAGATAGTCCCTGACCTCAAGGAGCTTACAATCTCATGAGGGAGACAACATGTTGTTGTTTAGTAGCGTCCAACTCTTTGTGATCCCATGTACTGTACCATGCCAGGCCCTTCAATCCTCTATCTCTTGAAGTCTGTCCAAGTTCATGTTCATTGTTTCCATGACACTTTCTATCCATCTCATCCTTTGCCATTCCTTTTTCTTGATCTTTTCCAGCATCAGTCTTTTCCAATGAGTCCCTGTCTTCTCATCATGTGACCAAATCTAAGTGACCTTTTCTAATTCTTCATCCTTCTTGACTTCTATGAAGCATGAGACACTTGGCCACCCTCTACTTCTACTCTCTTCAGTTTTTATGATGCTGCTCTTTCCTGGTTATCTTATCTGATGGACCATACCACCTCAGTTGTTTTCACTGGATTAACAGCCATGTAATTCCCTAAGTTCTGTCCTGAACTCTTCTCTTTTTCTCTTTACACTCTCACTGGGTGACCTCATCAGTTTTTGTCATGCAGATGACTCCCAGATCTATATATCTAGTTCTATTCTCTCCTTAAACTCCAAACTCATACCAATCAGTCAATCAACTAGCATTTAGTGACTACTATATGCCAAGCACTAGGGATATGAAAAAAGACAGCAACAAAACAAAAAACCTTCAAAAAAAGCCCCACTTCTTCCTAGGGGTTCAGTCTAATGCACAATTACCTTTTGGACATTTCAAACTGGATCTCCCATAGGCATCTCAAACACAACCTGTCCAAAACAGAACTCATTCCCCCCCCCAAAAAAAAAAATCCCTCTTCCACACTTCTAATAATTTCGCAAGCACCATAATCCTTGATTCCTCACTTCCCCTACCTCGATATTCAGCCAATTTCCAAACCTTGTCATTTCTATTTCTCTAATATCTTTGCTATCTTCTCTCCATTCACATAATCACTGTCTCAGTTCAATCCCTCATCAGCCCTTACTTGTATTATGGCAGTGTCCTTCTAACTGATTTTCCACCTTTGTCTCTACTCACTCCAATCAATCCTCCACAGAGCTGCCAAGTGATTTTCCTACCAAAGATATAGTCCATCTGTGCCAAGTGACTTGAATGCATCAAGTACAATTAGGAGCTCTCTTATTATCTACTTACCCATCTTGGGTATCAAACTCCTTGTCGGACATTTTTGTTTCATTGTTTTCTGTGCAAAGGTTATTCTCCTTGACATAGAAGTCTAAAGAAAATAAGGAAGGAGCAGCTCTGCATTCTCTCAGTGGTTGGTTATCAGTCATTCTTCCCTTCCCCACATCCTGCAAGATAAGGTCATCACCAGGAAACTCATCATTATGGAGATTGCTTCAGCTTTGGTATTCACAACTCATCAGTACCCTCACTAGCTATTGCCCCTCTGACTGGTGAGCTGAATGACGGAGCCAAAAACTCCTCCTGAAGACTCCCTTTATAGGGGACTCAAAATCCCAGGCATTTCTTCATTTGCCACTGGATGCTGTGCTTGGTTTAGACCCCAACATCATCATCATGCTCTCCAGAAGGTTACCCTCCAGCACCCCCTCCCTTTTTTGTGTATTGTCTTTCCCCATTGGATTATAAGCTTCTTGAGGTTTGGGACTATCTCTTTTTCTTATATGTATCCCCAGCACAGAGTCTGACCTATAGTAGGTACTTAATAAATGTGTATCATCTTGTATCATCCCACTTACCCCAAGCAGCAATCATCCCTTCCTTGGGCATCCTCCCCAACATCACTTTTAAAAAAACACAACAGGGGGCAGCTAGGTGGCGCAGTGGATAAAGCACCAGCCCTGGATTCAGGAGGACCTGAGTTCAAATCTGGATGCAGACACTTGACACTTATTAGCTGTGTGATCCTGGACAAGTCACTTAACCCTCATTTCACTCCCCCCTCCAAAAAGCAATTTATAGACCCCAGTTTAAGAACCCTGCCCTAAAAGGTTGTCTGTGGTCTCAAGAATTTGTTAGTATGGGGCAGCTGGGTGGCGCAGTGGATAAAGCACCACCTTGAATTCAGGAGGACATGAGTTCAAATCTGGTCTCAGACACTTGACACTTACTAGCTGTGTGACCCTGGGCAAGTCACTTAACCCCTGTTGCCCCACAAAACCAAAACAAAACAAAACATAAAAACAAAATCATGGTTTCCTTAGCTTGCCTTGTTAGCCTCAGTACAGTCTGAGTTTTAGAACTCCGGACACAATACAATATTCTCAGGTTCATCCTCCATCACCCACTCTTATATTCCTTTTATATTTCTTTTTTTTTAATCTAAGTTCGACAATGATATGTCAAAAGTCCAAAGAATGAACGTGAAATGGGCCACTCGCCTCTTGACAAAAAGGTGATAAACTTAAAATGAAAAGAAAAAAAAAAGACCAAAAACCCATGCATGTTCAGACATTGCTAATGTGGGAATTTGTTTTGCTAAACTAGGTGGATATCTGTTGAAGGATTTGTTTTTTAAATTTCCCTTCTAGGTGGACTTCCCATAGGGAATCTTAGTCCATAGGATGCTGCCTAATCTTCTGAATCCTTTGAAATCTGTTTTCCCAAAATTTAGGGTAGATGCCTGACATTACCTAGCTTTCCTTTTTTCTCTGCAAAAGAACTTTAGGAAAGAGTAGTCATTTTCCCAGAAGTTCTAATTATTTCCACCCCCAACAACCCTGTTACTGAAAATCAGAGCCAATATTTTCCCTTGTTGGTTCCTCTTAACTTTTGACTGATGAAATTACAACGAAAACAAATCAAGAAGTTATTAGCCACTCTGCTTTTGACAGGAAAAGAGCCCTACAGATGTCTAAATCACTAGGCTGTCATTACTATTACATCATCTTCAATGCTTGTGATCGATGTCTCCCAAGCTTCTCATCTATGTCTTTCTGACCAGCTGGTTTGTATGCTCTGATGACAATGACTTCTCCCTCCATTGATTTTTACCCAAATGCTCTCCAGCACGCTTTCCCCTCTCTGGTTCTTGGATTTTCTCACATGACTATACCTTCTTTTTTGTTTGTTTGCTTTGTTTTGTTTTGTTTTATTTTTTTGCAGGGCAATTGGGGTTAAGTGACTTGCCCAGGGTCACACAGCCAGTAAGTGTTAAGTGTCTGAGGCCAGATTTGAACTCAGGTACTCCTGAATCCAGGGCCGGTGCTCTATCCACTGTGTTACCTAGCTGCCCCTTATACCTTCTTAATATATCATGCCACTACATCCCACCCACCCCCCAAGACCTGACTTATTTCTTTTGAATAATGTATTCTGAAGCAGAGCTATAGTTCAGTCAAATGGGTTACGCTCCAGTAAGTCTCATAGATACCTCACTTGTTTCCTTCCATTAGGTGACCTAGAGATTTACGTATACATATTTGAGGCCACTGGTTTTACTTCTGTCTCCTTTGAGCTTCATAGACACTTTGTACATAGATGTAGGAAATCTGCAGCAAATGGATCTTTTAAAACTTCAGGGTGGAAAAAGTTAAATGAATATTTTCTGGCAACCTGTGCACAGGGAGGTACAAAGATTGTCTTCAGTTTGGTATAATCTGTTGCCATGCAACAACAAATTTGGCCACTGTGTCCAAGTCTTTTTTTGTTTTAGATAGGTGGTGACTTCAGCACACAGAATAAACTGAAAGCAATTAGTTTTCATTGTCCTAAAGTCTTTCCACCAGACTTGAAAATACTGTGAAGTTTAAAGACTGGAAATGTACTCAATTTTTCCTTTTAATCAAAAAGCAAACATCTTTGGTTATATTGGACAATGGAATAAATTAGGCTTTAGCCTGTGCCTCTGTTTGCCTAAGATAATGTTAATACAACAGACAAGTTTTTCCATGAAATATTCCCTTCTGATTCTTAGCTTCGGGTTCTTACCTAGTTAGGCCCTTCTGGAAAGGCAATTTCACCTATTAGAGGAAACCAAATTATGAATGTGACTCATTTATAAGTTCCCAGTTTGAGGGGCCATAGTTGCTTTGAGCAAATGAATTCTATTGATTATCTATCGATATTGATTCTTCATTTGATATAACTGTCCAGTACATTCCCTACTTTCAATTTCCACATCCTTATTGGCTCAGTGCTGGAGCTTAAACCAATCTCTTACTCCCCTCCTTATCCCCTCCTGCAAAAATAAATCTATCCTTCACATGGTCTAGCAAATTAGTCTCTTTAAAATATCATTTTTGGGGCAGCTAGGTGGACCAGTGGATAGAGAGCACTGGCCCTGGATTCAGGAGGACCTGAGTTCAAATCCAGCCTTAGACACTTAACACTTACTAGCTGTGTGACCCTGGGCAAGTCACAACCCCAATTACCTCACCAAAAAAAAAAATCATTTTCATGTAATTCCCCCAAAACTTTTGGAAAGACTCCTTTGCCTTGAGGTGGACCTCCAAACCTCCTTCCCTGGTCCTGAATCTAGCTTTGCAGCCCAATGCCCCCCGCCATTACTGGACTGGGGCACTTCACTTCTAAAAGATCATAGATTTTAAGCTAGAAAGACCTAAGAGGCCATCAAGTCCAACCTGTACATTTTACGGATGAGGAAACAAAGCCCACAGAGACTTGCCCAAAGTTACACAGGTAGTAATTGATGGAAGCAGGATTTGAACCCAGGTCCTTTGACTAGTATTTCCATTGTTCCAGTCATTTGCTCCAGTCAGACTGAGATATTCACTATCCCATGGTTCTTGTACTTTCCTCATCTCTCCTCTGTACCTTTGATCATCTTACCCTTGTCATTCTTTCCAAACCCTAACCATCCTTAAAAGCACAACTCAAAAAGAGAAAAGGACCTATTTGTACAAAAACAATAATAGCAACTCTTTTTTGCTGTGGGAAAGAACTGGAAATTGAGAGGATGCCCATCAGTTGGGGATGGCTAAAAAGGCTGTGGCATATGATGGTGATGGAATATTATTGTGCTATGAGAAATGACAAGCAGGATGATTTCGGAAAGGCCTGGAAAGACTTGTATAAACTGATGCATAGTGAAGTGAGTGGAACCCAGAAAATATTGTAGACAGTGACAGCAATATTGTAGATGAAGAATTGTAAATGACTTAACTATTTCCAGCAATACAGTGATCCAAGACAATCCCAAAAGACTCAAGATGAAGCATACTATCTGACTTCAGAGAAAGAATTGATACTGTTTGAATACAGACTGAAGCATGCTATTTTCACTCTCTTTTTCTTCCTTCCTTCTTTCCTTCCTTCCTTTTCTTTTTTTCTTCTTTCCTTCCTTCCCTCCTTTCCTTTCTTTCTCCTTTTTAAAAATTTGAGTCTTCTTATACAAAACAACTAATAAGGGATCATTTTATATGATAGCAGAGGAAAAGGAAAAAGGGAGGAATAGGATTTAGAACTCAAAATTTTTTTAAGAATGTTTAAAATTGTTTTAGCATGTAATGGGGGGGGTATTGGCTTTTGTTGTTTTTTTTTGTGTGTGTGTGAGGCAATTGGGGTTAAGTGACTTGCCCAGGGTCACACAGCCAGTAAGTGTTAAGTGTCTGAGGCCAGATTTGAACTCAGGTACTCCTGACTCCAGGGCCGGTGCTCTGTCCACAGCACCACCTAGCTGCCCCGGGGATATTGTTTGTTTTTTTTAAAGCACAGCTGGTGGGGGGGCAGCTAGGTGGCGCTGTGGACAGAGCACCGGCCCTGGAGTCAGGAGTACCTGAGTTCAAATCTGGCCTCAGACACTTAACACTTACTGGCTGTGTGACCCTGGGCAAGTCACTTAACCCCAATTGCCTCACCAAAAAAAGAAAAAAAAGAAAAAGAAAAAAAAAGCACAGGGGGACAGCTAGGTGGCACAGTGGATAAAGCACTGGCCCTGGATTCAGGAGGACCTGAGTTCAAATCCGACCTCAGACACTTGACACTTACTAGCTGTGTGACCCTAGGCAAGTCACTTCACCCTCATTGCCCCTCCAAAAACAAAAAAAAAGCACAACTCAAAGTCCATCTCCTTCCTTAAGCCTTCCCTGACTCTTTTAATCCTTGATGACCTTTCTTTTCTCTGAATTTCTTTTTCACAACTCTTTCCTCCTCCTCCTTCTGCTTAACCTCACACAGATCATTGTATAAATTTTTGTTGGTCAGTAAAGAGCAGGGGACAGCTAGGTGGCACAGTGCAAAAAACGTTGGCCCTGGATTTAGGAGGACCTGAGTTCAAATTCGACCTCAGATACTTGACACTTAACTAGCTGTGTGACCCTGGGCAAGTCACTTAACCCTCATTGCCCTGCAAAAAAAAAAAAGTCAGTAAACAGTAAGCATTTATTAAGTGCCTACCATGTACCAGGCACTATGCTAGTGAATATTTGATCAACTGAAACATCACCAACCCAAAATTCTTTGTTATAAGAATTTTGAGAGAAGGAAGAGGAATATGAAGGGAAATTTAAGTGATGTTAAAATGAAGGATATCAATAAAAGTTATCTTTGAAAAAGAAACAAGGGGCAGCTAGGTGGCGCAGTGGATAAAGCACCGGCCCTGGATTCAGGAGTACCTGAGTTCAAATTCGGCCTCAGACACTTGATACTTACTAGCTGTGTGACCCTGGGCAATTCACTTAACCCCCATTGCCCCGCAAAAAAAAAAAAAAAGAAAAGAAAAAGAAAAAGAAACAAAAGATCATTAACTACTCCAAAACTTTTCACCCAAATTACAATAAAGTAGCAAACTTATTTGATCAGAGATTTGCCTCTTCTCCCTAAGGATCCCACCTATTTCAACAATATTTTCTACTATCCAAAACAAAACCTTGTCTCCTACATAGGGCACATTCATTCTAACCTTAATTCATGATTTATCCTAATTTCATGTTATTAAGTGTGTGTACCTACATGGGCAAGAGCTAGGAGGGAGAGGAGGGGTTACCTACATACATATACATGCACACACACACACACACACACACACACACACACACACACACAGGAGTGTGGAGGATTCAGGAGGACCCGAGTTCAAACCCAGTCTCAGACACTTCATGCTCACTAGCTGTGTGACCTTGGGCAAGTCATTTAACCCTCATTGCCCCACCCCCACCCCCCAAAAAGAGGGGGGAAAAACACCATATAGGTAAATCTCATTGGAAGGGATAATGCTATCTAAAACTAGGAAGTAAACTTTCTAAGATCAACCTAATCTATGTACTAAATACAATTCAATAAACGTTTACCAAGTGCCAATTACTATGTATGCCAGGCATTGGACTAAGTGCGGGAGATTTTTTTTTTTTGCAGGGCAATGAAGGTTAAGTGACTTGCCCAGGGTCACACAGCTAGTAAGTGTCAAGTGTCTGAGGCCAGATTTGAACTCAAAGTGCAGGAGATTCTTAAATGAATCCATGATCTCTGTGAACATCCACATCCATGGATGTTCCTTCCAAAAACACAGACCATAACCCAGCCATGCCCACCCCTCCTCTGCAGCTCCTCCCCTTGTTTTCTCATAAGTCAGTCGTCCAATATATTAGAGGCCTCCCTTGCTTTCCCATTGCACTCAGCATGTCCATAGTCATCCCTTAACCCCAACACATGGCCAGCCCATCCTTTTTCTATCATGCTCTTCCCTGATGACAATTTTTACTCCATTCTTCCTTTATTTTGGGATTTCTGTTCATACCCAGCATCTACCTTCCCATGTATACTCCCATTGTTTGGGAGAATTAAGTGACTAGCCCAAAGTCACACAGTTAATAAGTGTCTGAGGTCAGATTTGAAATCAGGAAGATGAGTCTTCCTGTTTCCAGGCCCAGTGCTCTCTCCCCTACACCACCTAGCTGCCCACTTATCCAGGTAATGGATGTTGTTTGTATCTTCCTAATATAAGGGTGTGGTTAATTGAGTACATCAATCAGTCAGCACACTATTTAAAGTAAGTGATAAGATGCCCTAATAACTTAATGAAGTGAGAAGTCTTGATCAATCAGTTAAATCTTAATTGTAGGTTTTAATTTAAATCAGTCTTAGGCTTTAAACTAATTGCTTAAAGTCTTTCAAATAAAGACTATATTGCAACTGGAGATTGTTCAGCTAGGCTGAAGGAGCCTGATAAACACTAGGGGTAGGATCTTAACTATCAAGCTACTCCAGAACTTAAAGCAAGTAAATTTCCCCAGAAAAAAAAAAAACAACCCTGAGAAAGAATCGCTTGGAGAAAAGGAGAAAGGAAGGAAATAAGCATATATTTATATAGCTCTTAGTACATGCCTGTCGAAGATTATCTCATTTGATTCTCACAATAGCCCTAGAAGTAGGTGCTGCCCATTTTGCAGTTGAGAAAACTGAGCATTACACGTCTCTCCCCACTCTAGTTCATCCTCCATTCATCTGTCAAAGTGATCTTCCTAAAGTTTAGGTCCAGCCATACACACACACACACACACACACACACACACACACACACACACACACACACACACACACACACACCCCTACTCAGTAAACTCCACTGGCTCCCCATCGCCTCTAAGACCAAATATAAAATCATGTTTGGGGGGCAGCTAGGTGGCACAGTGGATAAAGCACCAGCCCTGGATTCAGGAGGACCTGAGTTCAAATCTGGTTTTAGACACTTGACACTTAATAGCTGTGTGACCCTGGGCAAGTCACTTAACCCTCATTGCCTCACCAAAAAAAAAATCATGTTTGGCCTTTAAAGCCCTTTATAACCCAGCCCTACACACACACACACACACACACACACTTTCTAGTCTTCTTCCACCTTCCACCATCTCCCTCACACACTATGATCCAGTGATACTGACCTCTTTGCTGTTCCTCAGACAAGACATTCCATCTCCTGACTTCTCGCATTTTCTCAGGCTGTCCCCCACGTCTGGAATTCTTTCCCTCCTCATATTTGCCTCATGGGTTTTCTGGCTTCTTTTACAATCCCATTTAATGCTAGTGCCTTCTAATTTATCCTGTGTATATCTTGTTTATGCACAGTTGTTTGCATGTTGTCTCCCCCCATTAGACTGTAAGTTGAGAGCAAGGGCTGTCTTTGGCCTCTCTTTGTATCTCTAAAGCATAGCCCAGTGCCTTGCAAATAGCAGGCACTTAGTAAGTATTGATTGACTGACAAGTAGGATTCATAGGCTGGTAGTTGTTGATGTTTTCTTGGTCACCTTTTTTTCTTTATTAACATCAGCAGAGATTTTTTTTTTTTTGTTCCCACACTATTGGAATCTTCAGCTCCATTAGTTTCCTTGTGACTTGCTCCCTTAACACCCATACAACTGGGTCACCCCCAACACAGACCTATTTTATGTACACTTGAGCCAATCCAGGTGCTTTTTTCATCTTTGGTCCCTTTAGTGCCTTTTTCTGTCTCCTTTATCAGTATATCCAAGAATTCAAAATTAAAGGCCCAGGTTCAGTGGCTTTATTGTCCTTGATGGTGAAAATAGCTTGTTATAAAAATCTTTTCAGGCATACACAATGCCGCCCATGCCAGGCACTGGACTAAAATGCTGGGAATGAACAATCAAAAATGAAACAGCTCCTGCCTTCAGGCAGTTTATGTTCTACTAGGAAGATATAAGATACACACAGAAGGGGCAGCTAGATGGCGCAGCGGATAGAGCACTGGCCCTGGAGTCAGGAGTACCTGAGTTCAAATCCAGCCTCAGACACTTAACACTTACTAGCTGTGTGACCCTGGGCAAGTCACTTAACCCCAATTGCCTCACTAAAAAAAAAAAAAAAAGATACACACAGAAAAGTAAGTAAACAGTATGTGTAGGTTTTACTTTCCTAAAATACCGTCCAATCGATATTCCCACTTTATCTTTATAATAGTCCTTTGATGGTAGAAATTACTCCAGATGAGAAAAATGAGAAATTGTGATTTTTCCAAAGAGTTACAGCTTAATAGTAGAACTGAGATTATTCCTCTTCCTTCATCAATTAGTCTTTCCATAGATGATGTTGTTTGCTATTCAATGTTTGTGGACACTGTTAGACATTAGAATTGGCATCCATATGACATCATACTATATGCAAATATATCATTCACTTACAAAGGCAACCTACTATTAATAAGGAAATTTTGGGGTGCCAACCCTTCCAATAATAGCGGTAGGGTACTTCATAGATGGATATCTGCGCTATCTGGTAGAATTGTCCCTTGTGATTGATAGCTCATGTTTATGAGGTGGCTACATCTATCATCACAAAACAGAAAAATTAATCTTGAAGATTATATTACTTTGCAGTGATTAGTACTTTTCAGAGAGAAGGATAATTAAGTTTTCTGTGTTAAGGTTGCTAAGCTGAGCTGGTGTCTGGCAATGTCGCATTAATGATCTATTGTTGGGACATGTTTGTTTTTGATAGAGAGATCTGTTGTCTGTTGTTTTTTTCCTTGAGGAGTCTCATATTTCTAGAATAGAAGTGAGAAAAATGGCAGGGATTGTTAGATGTCAGGCTTAGAAGAGAATTGTTTTCCTGACTTCTTATTATTTTAGGTTTGTAAAATCAGAATTGTAAAATATTGAAGCTGGGGAAAATTAAGTTAAGGGGATGGAAGCTGAGAAAATAGTCCAACATGTTGGGGTTGGGGGTGAGGGTGGAAGTTGTACAATAGCCCAGAATGAAGACAGTTCCACTATGAAAACAGTTACCAGGAAAAAACAAGTCTCATGCCTCCAGGGATGACGGTCCTTGGGGTGGAATCATGGAAGTAAGCCTTCCTATGTAGGAAGCATGCACCCATAAATTATAGTGCCCTGGGGCAAAGTC
Source organism: Dromiciops gliroides (assembly GCF_019393635.1). NCBI lineage: Eukaryota > Metazoa > Chordata > Mammalia > Microbiotheria > Microbiotheriidae > Dromiciops > Dromiciops gliroides. The sequence continues at coordinate 542,268,826 of NC_057861.1, read as the reverse complement.
CCCTTTAACCCATGCCAGTTGTAGCTCTGAGTAAAATAATCAAGTTCTCCTACTCAATCTGACTCCTGTTGTATGTTGTTTCCCTACCTGAAGATTACATGAATAGTCAATGAGGCCAAAAAAAAAAAAGCACTGACTTGTGAATCAGATAATTTAGCTTCTAATTTCTGACTAATTGTGTAACCTTAAACAAGTCATTTTATTTCTTCAGGCCTTATTTCCTCATCAAGGAGTCTGGACTAATTGATCTTTAAGGTCTAAGATTCCATGATTCCATCTATGACATACCTTAATTTTGTTGCAGTATATCTCTTTTGATCTTGAAGTAAGGCTCATCTTCATGAGTTTAAATTCAGCCTCAGACATTTATTAGCTGTGTGACCCTGGGCAAGTCATTTAATCCTGTTTGCCTCAGTTTCCTCATTTGTAAAATGAGCTGGAGAAGGCAATAACAAACCACTCTAGTATCTTTGCCAAGAAAACTCCAAATGGGGTCATGAAGAGTCAGACATAACTGAAAATGACTGAACAATAAAATCTCTTTTCATAATTTATACTTAAGATTGTTATTTTTCTCTCCGACTACCATCATCTCCAACAACACACACAACTCCTCAGACTCCATTATAATGGCTAGATGTTCAAGAAGGAATTGAATTCTGATCAGCATCTGGCAAAAAAGAAGAGCACAGTGCTGAGAAAAAGACAAAGTCTGGTAGGGTTTTTTGCATACTAAGTGGATATTCAATTTAAAAATATTTAATCAGCATGATATAGCAAAAAACAAATTTGGTGGAATTGGTTGTATCATTCATGCCAAAGAAATTCAAACCAACAAGCATTTTTGTTTTGTTTGGTTTTTGCAGAGCAATGAGGGTTAAGTGACTTGCCCATGGTCACACAGCTAATAAGTGTCAAGTGTCTGAGTCTGGATTTGAATTCAGGTCTTCCTGAATCCAAGGCTGTTGCTCTATCCACTGCACCACCTAGCTGCCCCGCCCCCCCCATTTTCTAGGAAAGTTTAACCAATGTAAAATCAGTGGTCATGAGGAGACCAAAGAGCCAAAAAACCATCCTCAGCCAGAAAACATTTGATCTACTTGCCAAAATGAGATATAACCAACAAGGGTATATGGCAAATCTTACTTGGTCTACCTCAGTTAGGAAACTACTGAGGATAGTTTTTTGGCTATTCTCTCAGTTTGTGCTCCCCTCAAAATTACTTTGTGTTGGGGGCAGCTAGGTGGTACAGTGGATAGAGCACCGGCCCTGGAGTCAGGAGGACCTGAGTTCAAATCTGGCCTGAGACACTTAACACTTACTAGCTGTTTGACCTTGGGCAAGTCACTTAACTCTCATTGCCCTGCCCCGCCAAAAAAGAAAGAAAATAATGGGGATCCCAAAAAGACCATAAAAAAGGGAAAAGGACCCATATGTACAAAAATATTTATAGCAGCTCTCTTTGTGGTGGCAAAGAATTAGAAATCGAGGGAATGCCCATCAATGGAGGAATGGCTAAACAAGTTGTGGTGTATGAATGTAATGGAATATTATTGTGATGTAAGAAATGATGAACAAGAGGAGTTCAGAGAAACCTGGAAGGACTTACATGAACTGATGCTGACTGAGAGGAGCAGAACCGGGAGAACATTGTACACAGTAACAGCAACATTGTGTGATGAACAATGGGGATAGACTTGGCTCTTCTCAGCAGTGCAATGATCCAAAACAGTTTCAAAGAACTCGTGATAGAAAATGTTCTCAACATCCAGAAAAAAGAACTGTGAATTATGAATGCATATTGAGCCAAACTGTTTCTACTTTTGGACTGGTTTTTTTTGTCTGAAGTTTTTCTCTTGTGCTCTGATTCTTCTTTCACAAGATAACTAATGTAGAAATATGTTTAATGTCATTGTACATATATAACCTATATCAGACTGTTTTCCGTCTTGGGGAGGAGGGAGAAAAAAAATATGGAACTAAAAATCTTGTGAAAACAAATGTTGAAAACTATCCTTATATGTAACTGGAAAAATAATAAAATACTTTTAAAAAAAAGAAAAGAATGGGGATCCTTGCTTTATCCTTTTTCTTATTGGAAGGTCTCTAACATTTCTCCTTTACATATGATATTTTTTCTTGGTTTTACTATTTGTTATATTAAGGAAAGGTCTACTTATTCCTATACTTTCTAGTATTTTTAATAGAAGTGAGTATTGAATTTTGTCAAAAGCCTTTGTAAAGGATCTATTGATATAATTGCAGTTTTTATTATTCATATTAGTAATATGGTTTGTTATATTTATAATGTTCTTTATTTTGAATCAACTCTGCATTCCTATTTTATGTTTAGTATTTCTACTTTTTCATATTTTAATGATGTTTTTATGCCCTAAAACATAATCTATGTTTTTAAAGGTGCTATCAACAATTGCAAAATATGTAAATTACTTTCTATTCCCATTCAGAAATCACCAGATAGCTATCATCTCTGATATATATATATATATATATATATATATATATATATATATATATATTTGGGGGGGCAGGGAAATGAGGGTTAAGTGATTTGCCCAGGGTCACACAGCTAGTAAGTGTTAAGTGTCTGAGGCCAGATTTGAACTCAGGTCCACCTGAATCCAGGGCCAGTGCTCTATATACTGTGCCACCTAGCTGCCCCCATTTCTAATACTTCTAAGGTTCTTTTCAGGTTCTTAACTTCTTTCTTGTTCCCTTTAGGTTAGATTTGTCTAAGTCTGAAAGGGGTACATTGAAGTCCCTCACTATTGTAGTTTTATTGTCTATTTCTTCTTCCAATTTGACCAACTTTTCCTTCAAGTATGTTGATACTGTTATTTGGTATGTATATGTTAAATATTGATATTGATTCATTTTCTTTGGTGCTTTTATACATAATGTAGTTTTCTTGCTTATCTCTTTTTATCATGTCTATATTTACTACAGCTTTATCTGAAATCATAATGCTATCCCTGCTTTTTTGAATTCAACTAAAGCATTATAGATTTTGTTTTAGTCCCTCATTTTAACTCTATGTGAATCTTTCCATATAAAGTGTGTTTCTTGTAGATTGTTTTCTAATCCATTCTGCTGTCCTCTTCTGTATTGTGCATGAATTCATTCCATTCATCTTCACAATTATGATTATTAATTGTGTATTTCTCTCCATCCTATCCTCTTGTACTTCTCCTCTTGGAGAATTTTCAAATATTGTGGATAAGTTCACTTACCTTGGCAGTATACTTTTCAGGGATGTACACATTGATAATGAGATTGATGCACACATTGCCAGAGCTAGCTCAGCATTTGGGAGGTTCTGAAGGAAAGTATGGGAGAGAAGACGTATTAGACTAACTACCAAACTGAAGGTCTACAGAGCCTTTGTGCTAACCTCATTGTTGTATGCCTGTGAAACCTGGACAGTCTACTAACACCATGCAAGGAAACTGAATTGCTTCCATTTGAATTGTCTTAGGAAGATTCTGAAAATCACCTGGCAGCATAAGATACCAGACACTGAGGTCCTCTCTCAAGCTAAACTGTCAAGCATGTAAATTCTACTGCAGAGAGTGCAACTCCAATGGGCTGGCTACATTGTTCAAATGCCAAATGTACACTTACCTAAAAGACTATTTTTTTTTTTGCAGGCAATGGGGGTTAAGTGACTTGCCCAAGGTCACACAGCTAGTAAGTGTCAAGTGTCTGAGGCTGGATTTGAACTCAGGTACTCCTGATTCGAGGGCAAGTGCTTTAACCACTGCACCATCTAGCTGCCCCAAATAGTTCTATCAAATTCCTTTAAAAATGACACAAATATGGTGGTGGTGTTTGTTTTTTGTTTGTTTTTTGTTTTTTGCCGGGCAATGAGGGTTATGTGACTTGCCCAGGGTCACACAGTTAGTAAGTGTCAAGGGTCTGAGGCCAGGTTTGAACTCAGGTCCTCCTGAATCCAGGGCCAGTGCTCTATCCACTGTGCAACCTAGCTGCCCCGCCTAAAAGACTATTTAATGGAGAACTCACAGAAGGCAAGCACTCACATGGTGGTCAGAAAAAGCAATATAAGGACACTCTCAAGGTCTCTCTTAGGAACTTCAGAATTGATTGCATAACATAGAAGACACTGACACAGGACCACCCAGTGTGGTGTGCCCTCCTCAGAAAAGATGCTGTGCTCTATGAGCAAAGTTGAATTGAAGTAGATGTACAAATTTAGAGAATCCAACGCAAATGTTCACATGGATTATTTGTGCCTCACCTGTGATAGGACATTCCAAGCTCATATTGGTCTGATCAGCCACAATCAGACCCAATGTAACTTGACTCTAACATAGAGATGTCATTTTGGTCCTCTTTGACAACCACCACCACCATCCTCTTGTATTTTTTCCTCTCTTTGCTCCTAACCAATCCCCAACTTACAAATAAGATCTTTCAAATTATTTTACAAACAAAAAGGTAGTGAAAGAGAGAGAACATTTCCCTAACCCTTGTAATCTGTAAATAATATGGCCTATTCCTGTTCTGTTGCCCATCTTCTCTTCCTCTTTCCCCTCCTCTGATCTGAGGTTTTTATACCTTCTTCCTTTTTTTTTTCATCCTCTATTGACCTATCTCTCTATAATCTCACTCTCAGATACTGGAGTTTGTTTGCGAAATAGATCTAATAATGTTTATGCCACCTACTTTCCAGGATGTCTATGAGAAAATCATCTTGGCAGTGTGAATTATTATGAAGTGAAATTGAATTATTTTTATATGGACCAGGGAGATAAAAATATGGTTAATTTTGATGATATTCTTTAGCAATCACTGCTGCTTTAGGTCTCTTAAAAGGCAACTACAAAAATAATGAAAACGTTATTTGTCTGGGTTTTTTTTTGGGGGGGGCAATGAGGGTTAAGTGACTTGCCCAGGGTCACACAGCTATTAAGTGTCAAATGTCTAAAACCAGATTTTAACTCAGGTCCTCCTGAATCCAGGGTCAGTTCTTTATCCACTGTGCCACTTAGCTGCCCCCGAAAACAAATTATTTTTACCAAAATGGTAAAAAGATATTATTTATTTTTAACAGTATTTTTATTTTAATTTTGAATTCCATATTCTCCCCCTCCCTCCAGTCCTTCTCCCAACCATTGAGAAAGCAAGCAATATGACATCCATTCTACATGTGGAATCATGCAAAACATATTTCCATATCAGTCAGAAAACATAAAATTTTAAAGTACAAAATGGGATTTGGTTTAACCTTCCCTGGTGCTGTTAATGAAGACAGAATGTTCCTAAAACTGAAACCCCAAATGGGTTTCAGTTAATAATAAGTGTATTCAAAGTCTTAAGTGGGAAAGACATTGTGATGTGTACAAACACTTTGATGGAAGAGAGTCTGGTTCCCCAAGGCCTGGATTTTACCTGCTTTGTGTCTTAATGTTTAATGGAAAACAGGTTATTCTTCTTCAAGTAGCACTCGATGTGGCTTAAGTTTGAGGAGATCCATTTAGAACACTAAACTTTCTGCCATTGAACAGCAACAACAAAGTAATTCTTAACCAATCTATCTTTTTGAGTTCTCAACTCCCATCCTGGGATTGGGGATTGGGAGATAAATAAAAAGAGAAGAGAAGCAGATCAGGAAGGGCGGAGTTTGACTGGCAGATAACAATGAAGAGTGTCAAAAGAAAGTACTTTCAAAAATCCAAGTGTTCCATTACTGAACGCTGTGTAGGGGAAGCAAGGGAAGAGATCAAACCACAAAATACATTGTTGGTTTAATTATTTGGGCCAGGAACTCATAATTCTAAGCCATCAATAACAAGTGCCCCTAAAGACTGCTTAGCTTGATGGACAGCAAACTGATGGGTACAGACCACGTATCCTTTTCAGTCCTCTGACTGGAGTTGAGTTTAAGTAAGATAACAGACTCAAGAAATACTAAGAAGATAGGGGCAGCTAGGTGGCGCAGTGGATAAAGCACCAGCCCGGGATTCAGGAGGACCTGAGTTCAAATCCAACTTCAGCCACTTGACACTTACTAGCTGTGTGACCCTGGGCACACAGGTGACTTATTTAACCCTCATTTCCCCACAGAAAGAAAGAAAGAAAGAAAGAAAGAAAGAAAGAAAGAAAGAAAGAAAGAAAGAAAGAAAGAAAGAAAGAAAGAAGGAAAGAAATACTCAGAGGATAACTGGAGATCTTCCTGAACTTGGCTGCCTTACAAAGACTTCATTTTCCCAACGATGAGCTGTTTTGAAACAATTTCCCCTATCGGTGGCATGCAGACCAGCTTTTCTTCCATCCCAGGTAATGTCCTACCTTTGAGCTCTCTGACCAACAAGAACTGTGGGCCTTAGAGAGAAATTCACTTTCTCAGAAAGGGGTGTTTCCATAGTGCCAGAGTTGGCATTCCAAAGGACCTTTCCAATGGGGAATCCAAAGCTTTCTTTTGCATGCCTGGTTCCCAAACCCATTTGCCCAAAGTGCTTCTTTGCCCCTTCTTCTCCATGTTCTTTGGAGAAGGGGAAGGAAATGTTGTTTGCAGGGTATCCTGTTCTGGATACACACACACAAAACATATATATGCCACACATACATGTTACACTGATTCACGATGTTTCAAAATAATCTTCTTACTGGCAGATTTTATTTTATTATTATTTTTTTGAGGGGCAATGAGGGTTAAGTGACTTGCTCAGGGTCACACAGCTAGTAAGTGTGAAGTGTCTGAGGCTGGATTTGAACCCAAGTCCTCCTGAGTCCAGGGCCAGTGTTTTATCCACGGTGCCACCTAGCTGCCCCCTCAAAATAACCTTCTTAACTGAGACCTCTCCAATGGAGATTTGTGGCATTATTGTTGTTCTATCATTTCTGTCTTGTCTGACTCTTCATGACCCCATTTGGGGTTTTCTCCAAAGAGATACTGGAGTGATTTGCTATCTCCTTCTCCAGCTCCTTTTACAGATGAGGAAATAGGTGAACAGGACTAAGTGATTTGCCTGGGGTCACATAGCTACTAAGTGTCTGAGGCCAGATTTGAATTCAGGAAGATGAATCTTCCTGACTCCAGGCCTAGTACTCCACCCATTGTTCCACCTAGCAGTTCCCTGGTTCATAGCATAGAGGACTACTATGCATTCACTAAATTAAAACGACAATGATGTTGATGATGATGTAGCATTCCGCTTTACAAATATTATCTCATTTTATCCTCCCAACAACCCTAGGAGATGTGCTATAATAACCCCCATTTTGCAGTTGAAGAAACTGAAGCATCTGAGGTTAAGTGACTTGCCCAGGGTCACACAGCTAGGAAGTGTCTGAAGCCAAATTTGAATTCAGGTCTTCCTAACTCTAGGTCCAGCACTCTATCCACCACACCATCTATAATGTGCAAAATGTGCTGTCATATTCACTTACATATTATGTATACTCCATACCTACTTCACGCTATGTACAATAATCATTCACCCAGAGATCTCAAGCATAAGAATCTTAGTCTAAGGGAAAGGGATTGCCCCACAGTTCTATTCTGCCTTCTCATTAATTGCTTCCAGGTAGTTCCCACTCTTCTCTCCAGTCCCTTCTTCATCAGTCTGGAAGAGTTGAATTTCTTAGACAATCAGGGGAGTCAATGGCCCTCTTCCCAATCCCTATCTGCTGTAAAAACCATAGTAGAGGAGGGTTCCGTTTGGAGGAAAGATCACTGGATCTAAAGTTCAAATCCTGACTTGGCCATCTCCACTAGTTCTGCGACCTTTTCATTGCCGAGGATTATGGCCTCAGCAACTGTTTGTTATTCAGTCGTGTCTGACTCTTCGATGATCTCTCTTGGGGTTTCCTTGGCAGAGATACTGGAGCGGTTTGCCATTTCCTTCTCCAACTGATTTTACAGGTGAGGAAATGGAGGCAAACAGCGTGAAGTGACTTGTCCAGAGTCACATAGCTGGGAAATCTCTGAGGCCAGGTTTGAAATTAGGAAGATGAGTCTTCCAGACTCCAGGTCCAGAGCTCTATACACTTCGCCACCTACCTTCCTTAACAACCATAGCATCCTGAAAAGAGCACTGGATTTGGATTCAGAGCTGGGTTCAGATCCTAGTTCCATCTCTGTGACCAACTCTGTCACCTTGGGTAGGTTCACTGTACCTTTCTGGGATTCAATTTCTTCATCTGTAAAATTAAGGACCCTTCCCCCAGAGCCATCCCTTCTAGCTAGAAATCCTTTAACAATGATTATTAACATTAACTATGACTAATAATTGATCATATCATAAGGTTATTGTTTTTATCATTAACTTGAATTTATAGTTACAAAATTTATCTAACATATCACCAAGTACAGCATAGTAGTGACCATTGACATAGCACTTACTATGTGCTTCATAAATATTATCTTTTTTGATCTTCACAACTGTAGGAGGTAAGTGCTAGGGTTATCCCCATTTTACAGATGAGGAAATTGAGGCAGGAAGATGTTAAGTGACTTGCCCAGGGTCACACAACTAGTAAGTGTCTGTGGTCAGATATGAACTCTGGTCTTTTTGACTCCAGACCCAGTGCTTTATCCACTGCACCACCCAGCTGCCCAAGAGTAGAGCCTGTCCCATCGGATGATAATAACAGCTAACATTTATACAGTACTTACTATGTGCCAGGCACTGTGCTAAGTACTTTACAATTGTTATCTCATTTGATCCTCATAATAACCCTGGAAAGGAGGTACTATTATTAACTTCATTTTACAGATGAGGAAACCAGAGGTTAAGTGACTCGCCCAAGGTTACACAGCTAGTAAGTGTCTGAGGGTGGATTTGAACTCGGGTCTTCCTGACTCCAGGCTCAACTCTCTAGCCACTGTGCCCCAGAACAAAGGAAAGTCAGGGAGTCAGCAAGCATTAACTAAGCATTTACCACATGCCAGGCTCTGTGCTAAGCACTAATGTGTGTAAGCACTATATACAAGCAAATAACAACCCCCAAAGCTCTCAAGTAGATTACATTGCTATGCAGGAAGACAATACACAAAAGAGAACTGAAGATGGAGGTGGGGTACCTACCCAGGGCATAGTGGTGAATTCTGGAGTGTCAGAAAGAGAGCTAGGGAGGAACACTGGATGGGCCAGCACTGGAGCCCCTGGAAGGAGCTCACCCATGGGAGACAGAGGCTTCGGAGAGAAAGGGCTATTCCCGGGTGAGAAGGCAGCTGATGTATGCTGGCAAAGTCCCAAGAGTCAGAAGCAGATCTGGGAGAGGAAGGAGTAATGGTTCTAGAGTCAGAGGTCCTGGGTTCAGGTCCCAACTTTTGATGCTTACTAACCTATGTAACCTTGGGCAAGTCACTTAATTTTCCTGGGCTTCAGTTTCATCTGTAAAGTGACACTGAAGTCCCTTCCAGCTCTAGCTCTAATAGGCAGACCTATAAATGGCAGAAGAGAAGCATATCTGTAGAGAGGGGGAGTTTCCTCTTTGCGAGGTCTCAATGCCAATGTAATCACAGATCCAAAAAAAAAAAAGACATATAGCCTCTAAAGACATTTTTCTCTCTCACCTTTTTTTCCTCTCTCTGCCTCTACACTTCATATCTGCTGTGAGTTTAGTCCATTCTTCCACACCAGACTCACTACACGATCTGTTTTTCTTCCACTCTGCAACCTTTTTTTTAACCCTTTTCTGTTAAGAGTCTTCTCCTATACCTAAGAGAAGAGAAAGAATCGAGTTGTGAAACTGCCTCCTCCGGATACCCCTACTAGGTCTACACCCCACAAGAGTTCAACGAAAGAGAAGGACCCACGTGTACAAAAATATTTATAGCTGCTCTTTTTGTGGTGGCAAAGAACTGGAAACTAAGTGGGGGAGGGCAACCATTGGGGAACTGGCTGAACAAATTGTGTGTGAATGTATTTATATGATTGTAAAAGAATACTATTGTGCTGTAAGAAATGAAGCGAGAGGGACGGTGTCGGAGAAACCTAGAAGGAGTTGTATGAACTGATGCAGAATCAAGCGACTAGAACCAAGAGAACAATTTCTACAACAGCCACGTTGGAAACACTACCAACTCTGAAAGACTTGAGCAAGGAGATGACCAGCCACAGACCAGAAGACCTCCTCACAGGGAGGTGATCAATCCCGGGGGCGGAATGGGACAGTCACTTTAGGTCGGGGATCTGCCCTGCTTGGTTATACGTATTTGTTACAAGCACTAACTTTTGTTTTTCCATGGGAGGTGGGGAGAGGTGGGAGAGAGAGAAAATCAATGTTTGTAAATTGAAAATTTTTAAAGAAAGGAAGTCACGTCAGTTCCCGCCCCTCCCCCCCCCCCCAGGCGGCCCAGCCGGTCAGGTAGCGGCTTGGGACTAGGTTTCCTCCTTAAGCTCCTCCAGACAATGCTCGCTCTGTGCCTCCCCCTGCCTCCAGGCTGCTGGACGTCCCTCCCTTCCCTCGGCTGGGGGGGTGGGGGTGGGGGAGCAGCCCTTCCCACCCTGCCAGTTTCTGTCTCTTCCCTCCCTCCCCCCCCCCCCCCCTCCAGCCCAAAGCCCCCCCCCTTTTTAAGAAGGAGGGAGATACCGGACAGACACCGCCCCCCCACTCCTGTCCCGCCTCCTCTCCCTCCTCCCCTCCCCTCCCCTCTCCCCAGCAGACTTCTTCCTCCTCTCCCCTCCACTTCTCTCCAGCATCCCCCCACCTTTCCCCTCCCATGCCACCCCCCCTTCCCCCGGCTCATTTACATCCCGGAGCCGCTGGCCCAGCCCTGCCCCGCCCCGCCCGGGCCCGAACTAAAGCGACGTGTCCTTGTCCCCCGTGGGCAGCCCGAGCCCGCTGGCCCCGCGCACCTGTCCCGGCTGAGCACCTGTCCCAGCCCCGCGCCTCTGATCTGCAGGTAGAGGGGTGGGGGAAGGGGTCGCGCGCCGTCACCCAGGGCTAGGACCACTAACTTGGCGCGGGTGGGGCTGGGTGGGTGGGAGGGTCGGTTGCCCTTGTCTTCACATTCGTGGATGGGGTCACGGGAGAAGGGAAGTGGTGTGACTGGTGTTTTCTGAGTTGGCGGTTGTCTCACTGCCACCTCTCCCTATTCTGTCTCCTCCCTACTGCTGACCCTGGCGGGGCACTTGCAAAGGCTCCCACTCCCATCCCCCTGTGGGTCGCGGAAGGAAAAAACGGGGTCCCCCCCCCAAACTCGTTAGAAGCTGTCCGTGGAAGTTTATGTTGCTGAGCCAGATCTTCAGGGATTTATTGCGTGGGGTCATGGACAGTAATACATCTTGACAGGTCTCTCTCTCGGTAGAGTCGGGAGGCTGGGGCCGGGAACTGACTGTCCAGCAGAGCCTTTGAATGTCTTGACTCCTCTCCCTTGTAACTTCTGCCCCCTAATGTCTAAAACTTTCGAGGCTACCCTGCTGTCCGTCTGAGCTACTGTTGTATTCTTCTTCTTGGGCTCCACTCTATTTCTGTGGTCTTCGTTTGGCATGTTTATGAGGAGAGGGCTTAAAGGTAGGGAGGGGGTCCTTTGTATATGCTTTCACATGGGAAGATGGGTCCAGGGCACCCGAGTATTTGAGGACAGTGACTTCTCTTTGAGGTTAGTGGCCAATGGACTTCAGAGGGGACACCTTCAGGGATGAATGTCCAGGGTTTAAAGAAAGTGAGACATGTATAACCTATATCAGATTGCTTGCTGTCCTGGGGAGATGGTGAAGGGGAATTAGGGAGAGAGAAATATTTGGAACTCAAAAATCTTACAAAAAATGAATGTTGAAAATTGTTTTTTTGTATAATTGGAAAAAGAATAAAATACTATTTACATTTTTGTTAAAGTGAGAACTCAGGGCATCTTGTCTTGAGAGAGCAAAAGGGTGAAAGTCACACAGAACCAAAAGAGGTCCTGTGGAACAAGTCAGGGACCCAAAAGTACTAGTGGGGAGCCCTGCTGATCTCATTGAATAAATCCCCAAATTTTCATAATCAATCAATCAATATGCGTGTGTTAAGCACTTACAATGTGTAGGCACTGTGCTAAGTATTTGATACACAAAGAGAAAGCAATAAGTCACTATGAGAGACCACATATTAGCACAATTACAATAAATGCAGAGTAGATAGAAGATACTTAGGAAAAAAGGCATTAAAAATGAGAGATCAGTTATGGCTTCTCTATGTCTTTCTAAAGGTGTTGAGCCCGCCTTGGCAAGGGTGGTCATTCAGTCCAGCACTGTGAACTGTCTGTGTCTTATTGTTACAAGCCATTCATGATTGGTGCCCAAAGATTTTTAAAAAGCCCTTTTATTTTTAGGAGGAAAAAAAATTGGAGATAAGCCTGGGTTGCCATTTCCCATCTTCTACTGAAATATGAAGACCAAAAACAAACCCACAAAGCGCAGGATTTTGGCGGACAAAGAGACATTTCATGGTGAGCCAACATCCAGTAAGCAGGACCTGGAGAAATGTTTGAGGAACAGGGACAGGCGGAAGGGGGAGAAGACTGAGGGCAGCAAGGGAGGGACTGCCAGAAAGAAGTCATCCTCAAGCAGCCGGGAAAGCAATCTGAGGAGGCTGGAGAGTAACGAGAGGGAGAGGCAGAGGATGCACAAACTCAACAATGCCTTCCAGGCCTTGCGAGAAGTCATTCCCCATGTCAGGGCAGAGAAGAAACTCTCCAAAATCGAGACCCTCACCCTGGCTAAAAACTATATCAAATGTCTGACCTCCACCATCCTCAACATGTCCAATGGTTGTCTCCCTCCCCTGGAAGGGGAGGGATCTGCTCACAACTCTAAATTCTACCAGCATTATCAGCAGCAGCGAGGAGATGAGGAAAGTGAAGATCAGCTAAAGAAATATTCCACCCAGATCCACAGTTTTCGGGAAGGGAGTTAGAGGGACCTCCTCTCTCTGGACCAACATCATGACATCTTCAGGCATGGAGTAATGGACTCCGAAAAGGTGTAATGGTACCTAGTCACCTGTATTTTTATTGTGTTACATTTTGGCCAACATTTCAAATTATCATGCGCAGATGAAAGTGGTTCATCTTCTGTCTAAAAAAATATCTTAAAAAGAAAAACTTGAACTGACAGCCCCTTGTTCAATTACAGTCCCCAGAGGGCATTTTCCACCCCTCAGCCTCAGGCACCGTGTGACTCTTGACTCCCCTTTGTCTCTGGATACCTGGGTGTCCTCAGACCCTTGTCAGAGGCCTGATTCTGGTATAATCCATTTTAAACATGCCGTGAGGAGTAGGAAATGGTTCCAATGCAGCTTATAGTGATCCAAGTGGTGCAATATTATTCCCATAAACATTTTGACCTTTGTAACGAAAACATTTCTGACCCTCTCGTTTGACAGATAACTTCCTAGGAGATTGTTTTTCGTAAATATCACCAACTGAAATCAAAGCCTCAGTCTACCTTTTTGCAACGAATCCATTTTTTTTTTGGTCAGGAACTGTGATTTATTTGATTTATGCAGGGAATTCCACTAATGCAAAATGGCAACTCTATAATTCAATACCTTATAGTGTTAGTGACTTGACCAGTCACACAGTTAGTATGTGTCAGAGGTGAGAAATTGAACCCATTTTCTTTACTCCAAGGCCAACACTCTTCCCACAAGGCCATGCTGCCAACTTCAAACATATATCGTCTTATGATTATTGGTGTTATAGTAATTGAGTGCTGGAAGGGATTTTCACAGTTACCTAATTTAACTCTCTTATCTTGCAGATACAGAAACTTAAGGCTTAGACCAGTAAAGTGCCCACCTATCAAGAGTGCAGCAGGGTGGGATTATAATTTGGTTTTTTTTGCTTCTAGATGATCAGTGATGGAATAGGAAACCTCTAAAACTCCATGACAGTTCTTAACCATTTTAATGTCATGGACCTCTTTCACAGTCTGGTGATGCCCATGGTCCCCTTCTCAGAAGAATATTTTTAAATAATTGAAGGAAATGCTAAATATTAGTTAGAAGGTAGGGAAAATGAAGCAATTCCCCCCCACCCCCCATCCAAATTCACAGACCTCCTTGAAATCGATCTACAGGCCCTTTGAGGGGTGTGGTTATCTTTCAATTCCAGGTTAAAAACTCTTGTTCTAGAGGGAGTTTTGCTAGGAAGGCGGGTTTTATATCTTTTTTCTCCTTGTGGTTTTCTAAAAGACTGTCTCTTGGAAGAAGAGAGATGGAACCAAATCCTGCAAGTTTGTGAAACACACTGTTATTGAGGTCTGTGTTGAAATTCTTGCAATGCGCTCATCTAGACACAAAAATAATGGGACAGTGCTTTGGAAAGGACTTTCTGTACTTGGTACAAAAAGCATACTTTATACAGGGTTGGGGAGAAAATCCTCTAGGTCCTGGGCACCAGGCCACTCTAAAGTGTTAGCATGTAGACTTTAAATGTTTTTTAAGGTTTCTTCTTCATGTGCATCCGTCCTTGCAGAAGAAAAATCTGTTGCTTTTCTTCAAGTAGAAATGCTGACTTTCCCTTGTAGTCAGATTGTCCTGTTCTCCCAAGGGCTCAGAGTTTTGCCAAGCTCCATTCTGCTCCCTTTTCTGGTTGGGATGAACTCTACCAACAATTCTTCGAATAGTTGTTTGTGTTCATTGTGCATTGTTCCAGGTGAGGGGTGATGGGGGAAGCTGTACACTTCCCCCATCTGCAGCTGCACACTTCCCTTGACACCCCCCCCCCCATATGGGTGTCAAGTTGGGTAGTCAGGTAGGAGGGGAAATGCTCTTTTTATTTTCTTGGCACCTGTAGAGGTCCTGGTGGGCTGTTCTGGTGCTGAGAATCAGGCCATACAGACAGGGAACGTTCATTCCTTAGATACATTTCCTTGTGTTTCATAGAAGAGGGGAGTGGTGAACTTAGAGACCAGGGATGGCACAGCAGTCGATTTGCCTAATGAAAACAATAGTATTTCTTGCTTAGGAGAGAATAATGTAAGATTGTATTTTCTGCTTGGCACATAGTAGACTCTACAAACATTGCATGCTTGTTCAGGGAGGGCTAGAATTATTGGAATCATTCCCTTTGGAAAGATGGAGGGTTTCTCCTCCGAAGATCTTCAGAAGAATTGTAAAGCTTATGGGAGCCTACAGTGTTCCTGGTCATGAGGGGAGCTGATAAATGTTAAAATGTTATTTAATTGTGTTATTGTATAATTATGTAATATGATCACTGAGCTCTATGCAATCATCTGGGAAATGTGTTGGGACTTTCTTGCAGATTGCTGGCCAAAGTTAGAAACTTAAAACCCAACCCTAGATCTGTTCTGTTTGTTTGTTTGTTTTGGGGGGGGGGGTGCAGCTAGGTGGTGCAATGGATAGAGCACCAGACATGGAATCAGGAACACCTGAGTTCAAATGTAGCCTCAGACATTTACTAGCTGTGTAACCCTGGGCAAGTCACTTAACCATGTTTGCCGGGGCAGCTAGATGGCGCAGTGGTTAAAGCACCGGCCCTGGATTCAGGAGTACCTGAGTTCAAATCTGACCTCAGACACTTGACACTTACTAGCTGTGTGACCCTGGGCAAGTCACTTAACCCCTATTGCCTGCAAAAACAAAAACAAAAAACATGTTTGCCTCAGTTTCCTCATCTGTAAAATGAACCAGAGAAGGAAATGGCAAAACACTCCAAGTCCCTTTGCCAAGAAAACCCCAAGTGGGGTCACAAAGCTGCTTACAAGTGAAACAATTGAACAACAAAAATCTGTTTTACGATGCTGTGTTTAGGGGTAGAATGTTTTTAGTTAGGGGGCTAGAAACAGGTTGTGTTCGGCGGGGTGTCTCCCATACATAATCTCTATCTAGTCCTCTACTAAAAGCATTTGTTCTCAGTTCCTTGAAAACTAATAGCTACTTGACCATGAGTAAATTACAATCTCTTAGTTTCAGACAATTCTCTCTTCAAGACAGTTATAGAGAGATCTGCCTCCCACATCATACAGAAATCACAGGTCCTGGATGTACTGACTCATTTTCTTTTTTTTTTCTTTTCTTTTTTTTTTTTTTTGGTGGGTCAATGAGGGTTAAGTGACTTGCTCAGGGTCACACAGCTAATACATGTCAAGCGTTTAAGTCCCAATTTGAACTCAGGTCCTCCTGAATCCAGGGCTGGTGCTTTTATCCACTGTGCCACCTAGCTGCTCCGTACTGACACATTTTCAAGAAACTTGTCTGGTGCCAAATTAAACTCTTTTTGGACACTCAGTAGGTATTTTGTTGCTATTTCTAGTCACATCCTACTGGCTCTCTACCAGACCATTCTTCACTATTCCCTTTCTTCCCCGTGGCCTGACCCTTGGGGCAAAATTTAACTAAGTGAATGGGGCTTAGAGTCTAGGGATCTAAGTTCAAATGTGGCCTCAGATACACAGATAGCTGTGTGACCTTAGGGCAATTCAGAGCCTCTCAGAATCTCAGTTGGCCTACTATAAAAGAACAGCTCATATTTATATGGCCCTTTGAGGTTTTCAAAGTACTTTCCTCACAACCACACAGTGCGATCATTAATTAGGCACCTATTGTTACATCAGTCTTTCAGATACAAGGCTAACATTTGAGACAGGATTCAAACTCTGATCCCAAGGCTAGCACTCAGTTGAAAGAATCTCAACGGACAATAATACCTCCACTTCCCACCTCATGGGGTTATTACAAAGAAAACCCTCTAGAGAAAGAAGTTACTTTAGAAATTAGAGTCCAATAACCTCATTTTACAGAGAAGGAAACTGAGGCCCAGAGAAATTGACTTGTCCAAGATGGATGTGTTAACTTTATAGATAGAATCTGAGCTAATTAAGTGTCTGCTAGGCCCTGGTGATAAAAATATAAAGATTGAAACCCTTTTTGCAAGTAATTTACATTCTCACAGGGATACCAGGGACATATACAAGTGTATGCAGAATAAATGTAAAGGGTAATTTGGGAGGAAAGGCACAAGGAGTTAGAAGGGTCGGGAAAGGTTTCACGTAGACCATGGATGATTTTTGTGTCTTGAAGCAAAAATTCTTGGTGGGAGATGAGGACTGAATTTCAGGCATGAAGGACAGTCCTTGCTGACCAATGCAGAGTCAAAGAGACAGAAGATAGAGTGTTGTGTGTGAGGCATTTTTTTTTAAAAGGCCAGCTTGGTTGGACTGTAGAGTACAGGAAGGGAATGAATGTCCAGTGAGACCAGAAAGATGAGTTAGAACTAGGTTGTGAAGGGTTTCCAAAGCTTACCTAGGTGTTTATATTTTAATCTAAAGGCAATAGGAAGCTGCTGAAGTTTGTGGATAGGTGAGTACCATGATCAGTCCCACACTTAAAGACTAGGAATCTTGACACTTGTGACTAGGAGAATTTTAATTTCTTATCTGAGTCCTTAGTCATATTATATGTTAACATATTTTTTCCATAAACTGCACAAATATTATTTTTAAAAAGCGTTGAGGAAAAATGAGACAATCAGCTCAAGACATTCATCTCTTCATTCCATTTCCCCACTTTTAAAAGTCCCTGGGGGTAGAGGCTCCGGGATCTTTCTGCTCTGGGTTAATATTTTTGATACAATTTCAAGTACTGTTTACAGAAATAGTAAAATGATGGTGGAATGAGTCGGTCTAGCTACTCCTCTGAAGTCCAGGATACTCCCCCGTTGGGGCAGGGTTTCCAAGAGTGAAGATTTCCTTAGGGTGCCACAGTCAGTCTTTCCCAACTTACCTTTCAAGGCTGGGCACAGGAGTGAGAGACAGCTGCTGTTGTTCCAGCTAGCTTTTTTGGACTTAGGCAATTCTTAGGGCAAATAGAGGCATTATGAAATATCAAAGGCTTTGGCAAACAGCCCTGTTTACATTAAAAAGGCATGAAACAGCAGTGTAGAGCACCCCAAGGTACAGATAATGACTTTGAGTTTGAGTCTTAACTTTACTGATCAAATACTGTTTACAGGAACTTGCAGTAACAGTCCTCCTTGCCCCAGCTCATATCTCTAACAAAGCCAAATGCTGAGGTGCAATCTGTGGGCATTTGAGATATTCCCATAATAATGCAGCTTAGTCAAAAAGAAGCAGGATCATCTGGGACAGGCAGTTCAGGAGATATGGTTTTGGTTTTGGTTTTTTTGTTTTTTTTTAACAAATAAAATCATACTTTAATCTATATTCAGATACCACCAGTTCTTTCTCTATAGATGGATTCCATTTTTCATAAGTCCTTCTCATAGCATCCTGCTCATGAGATATTGTTTTGGTCCCAGTTTCACTGTATTTTTACTGTATGAGATAAAGGTAGATCTACCTATACATATATATGAACCAGATCTGTCATTTTGTTGATACAGTGATCTCCCAGTGAGGAACCTCCCTCCACCAATGCCAACCATCCTTGCCCTGCCATTAAGAAAGTTGCCTGATGGGGCAGCTAGGTGGCGCAGTGGATAGAGCACCGACCCTGGATTCAGGAGCACCTGGGTTCAAATCCGGCCTCAGACACTTAACACTTACTAGCTGTGTGACCTTGGGCAAGTCACTTAACCCCAATTGCCTCACTAAAAAAAAAAGAGTTGCCTGAGGCATTGAGAAATGAAATGACTCACCTGAGATCTCACAGACATTAATTACTTCATAGGAGCATAGATTTAGATTTAGAGCTAGAAGGGATTCTCATTTTACAGATGAGGATACTGAGGTTCAGAGAGGCTGTGTCCTGCTCTGGGTAACACAGCTAAAAAGTGTCTGAATTGGGATCTGAATCTAGGCCTTCCTAACTCCAATACTATCCACTGAACCACACTATGCTGTTACATGAGGCAGGAGAATTTGCCTCTCTGCCTAGTTCCTCGTCCTTCAGATGGGAAGCAATAATACTTATTCTACCTACCTCCAAGGGTGATTGTGAGGCCCAAGTGAGTTAGAGTTGATGCGAAAGCACTTTGAAAATCATTAAGCGTGTTATACAAAAGTAAGGTAGATAATGAAGTTCTTTGTCCTCATGGAAATGAAGGCCTGCCATAGGGTTCCTTTTCTTGTCCCAAGTGTCTTGAATTTCTGTTGGTGGGCCTCGGATGAAAGGCAAGATTGCCTGCTGATGTACAAGGTTTTCTTCCTTTGCATCTTGTGTGTGGTTTATTCAAGTTAACCCTTGAGTCACAATTCTTAAAGTTTCCCAATAAATAGCATTGAACAAATCTCCTGTTGGACAAATCTGCTGTTGTCTTTGTCCAGTTGTGTGATGAGTGAGATGGGAAAGGAGGAGAATCTAATTGGGATCTTAAGACGAGTGAAACTTGGAGGGAACACTTTGGGCTGTTGGGTTGCTGTTTGAAAATGTATTTGGGGGGCAGCTAGGTGGCGCAGTGGATAAAGCACCGGCCCTGGATTCAGGAGTACTTGAGTTCAAATCCAGTCTCAGACACTTGACACTTACTACCTGTGTGACCCTGGGCAAGTCACTTAACCCCCATTGCCCCGCAAAAAAAAAAAAAAAGAAAAGAAAAGAAAATGTATTTGGATGGGTGAGCACGCTGATTCGGGACTTTGCATGGCCAGTCCCAGAAAAGGTTGGACTGCCCAGTGAACTCGTTTTGTGGTCAGTGGGACCACCTTGTTCTGCCTGCCAAGGACATCCTCCAAGGTGGGTGTCACCATTATGTATCGGATTTTGAAAGAAAGGCGTGTTCCCAGCACTAGAACTTTGAAATCCAACACTGCTGTGAAACGCAAAGGCCTGATGGATGGTGAAAAGTACTGCTTACATAAGTAGTAAATTCTGTATTGGATGCAATAAATTCAGTTCCTTGTGCTCACATTCTCTCTTGCATGCTTTATCTTGATGCAAACATCCCCCAGAAAACAAGAAGGCAGGTTGCTTCCCCTCCTTAACTCTTCTCATCCTTTCTGATGGGTAAACTTAACTCCCTTGATTCTCAGAGGGTGGCCCACAGCTACAAGTTATCTCTTTTAAAAACTTTTTTCTATGGGGGGCAGCTAGGTGGTGCAGTGGATAAAGCACCGGCCCTGGATTCAAGAGGACCTGAGTTCAAATCCGGCCTCAGACACTAGACACTTGACACTAGCTGTATGACCCTGGGCAAGTCACTTAACCCTCATTGCCCCACCCCCTGGAAAATTAATTTTTTTTCTATGAACAAAAATTTATATCCTCTACTTCCAACACCCTCCAACTTGGGAAAAAATTCAAACAAAACTTTTTTTTTTTTTTTGCGGGGCAAGGGGGTTAAGTGACTTGCCCAGGGTCACACAGCTAGTAAGTGTCAAGTGTCTGAGGCTGGATATGAACTCAGGTACTCCTGAATCCAGGGCTAGTGCTTTATCCACTGTGCCACCTAGCCGCCCCTAAACAAAACTCTTGTAGCAAATATGCAGTTGAGCAAAAAATAAATTCCCCCAATGGCACTGGAAACCATTTCTCCTTGTTAGGCAAAAGAGACTTCAATCATCATGAAATCTGTTTCGTGCATGTGTTGCAAGCTGAGGGGTGATTTACAAGTAAGGGAGGTCGACTCTATCCACCTTGCAACACAAGACATTCAGGACATCTTTCCTAGGCCACCTACTGTTTATCTGGATAATTATTAGGCCTTTAAGAGATGCCAAATCCAAATCCATGACTTTTTTTTTTGTTGTTGTTGTTTTTTGTGGGGCAATGAGGGTTAAGTGACTTGCCCAGGGTCACACAGCTAGTAAGTGTCAAGTATCTGAGACTGGATTTGAACTCAGGTACTCCTGAATCCAGGGCCAGTGCTTTTATCCACTGCTCCACCTAGCTGCCCCAAATCCACGACTTTCAATCCAATAAATATGAAATGTTGATGGAGGGTTAACTATACTCAAACTGGGAGCATAAATGACAATGGAGGGGGCGGGGTCCTGAAAATAATTCAGTGGATAGCTTCAATCTTTGACTTTCTATTCCCTCTTCCCAGAATTCAGGCCTGAATACTTATTTCTTAGACAGATACACAAGAAAAACAATCCTTGAAGCCTCTTTTTATAGGGGGCGGGGGGCAGGATCCCTTTATCTCAGAATTGGAGAGGACTTCAAAAACTACTACAACTGATGGAGAATATCCTTTTCAACATCCCTTACAAGGGATCACTCAGCCTTTGCTTCAACTCAAGAAAAGGGAACCCACAACCTCCTGAGGCAGCCCATTCATTTTGGGATAGCTCTGTTAGGAAGCCCATCATTTTAACATGCCTAAATCTGCCTCTATAACTTCTAGACAGTGAAGCCCTGCCCTCTGGGGCTAAGATTAAGAATAATCCCTTTTTTTTTCAGGAGGGCCCCCTTCAAACGCTATCTTCTCAAACGGAATATTTCCAGTTCCTTCAATTTATGTAGTTACAAAATTGTGGTCTGTAGGGTGCAGGTTTATATTTTAGGACTGCAAATGTTTTCTGAAGCTAGCTTCCACGGCCTGTTAGAGACAAAATCCTAGGCTGTAAGTAGCTCAGTGACTCACCTGAACCACCTCTTTCTTTTGTATAGACAGATAACTAACTGGCCCTTGGGTAGGTGGGTCAGCTACTTCACATGGATTTACGGCATGAAAGCACATTCCCTAAGTGGTTAAATACCCATTTTCTCTGATGCTAAAGCTTCCTCATACAAATAAGCATCTATATAATTGGAGGGTACCATCTCAAATCAAACTGGAAAATCTTACCAGCAAAAACACCGTATTAAGTAATCCATGGAGCAAACTGCTTTTCTGAAAATATCTGACATAATAGCATAAACAGAGGAAAAAGGTAGTTTTTCAATGATTCTAATGCTCCCCACAGTGTACATGGGCTCTCTATACTTTATATAATAATATGTATAATAAAGAAGTGGCCTGGAAGAATAAAATAAAATGCACAACCATTTTATTCTGGAATAGATTTTATTGACTCAAAGAATCCTGGAAATTTGAGAGAATTTGGTACTGTTGAACATGTAAACATTTGATTCTCAGAAGGGAAAAGAACAAGTTTACCCTTTGAGTGAGTGCAGAGTTAAAACCCCTAAAGGAGTTTGTTTTTAGAACAGATAGAAATTGATAGCATAACCTGCAAGTAATTTTTAGGAAAAAACAGAACATAATGCCCATTTACAAGGAAATCTTGAAATGCAACATGTAAACAAGATAGGAAATTGACCCACTGTAAGTAAACAAGCTTCTCTCTTTTTTCTTTTACTTTAAGCAAAACCGCATTGAATAGTTTTCCATTTGGGACATCCAAATTGTACAACTTGGTGTGAAAAAAAAATGCCAGAAGACACAATACATGCAAAAAAAAAAAGACATTCACTTCAGGACTCCAAATTTGGTTCGTGAGATGAAGTCACAAAGCAATTTTTCATTCAAAATTCTGTTCATGTGTAATAAAACACAATACAGAGGAATATAATAAATATATGCCTGTCCTCTCTCCTAACAACAGAAGAAAATAGATCAAACGAAAAGGATGATTATTCTGGGCAAAGCTAATTATAAATCAGCTTCTATTTAATAATTTTAAAATAATAAGAGATGGGCATCTGGTTTTGATTCACAGCACATGCAAAGGTCCCCAGTTTGGAAAGGCAAACCAGAGAGGATTTTGCCAACAGGATGTAAATCTGGCAATAAAATGACAGAAGGATTATCCATCATTGCCCCTGTGTAAAACAGATCAAAACCAAGGGCAATTTAATAAACTGATTTAACTGATTCATCAGTTTAACAAAGTGCATTTTGATTCAGCTGATGGAACGGGGGCAGTGTTTCTGGGTAGAACAGCAAGCCTTCTCTACTAAGGGCAGTTCACTGAAGAACTCAAAAACGAGTATTACTGAATGCTCACAGGGGGAGGAGCAGAGGAAAACAACTCCCCTCTCCCCACAAAGTGCCTAGTCCTAACATTTACACAGTCTTCCTTCCTTGGCCTTACTGTTATTTGGTTACACTAACGTAAGCTAAAGACTACTTCGAACAATGTCAATTCAAGTTTTCTAGACAAAGCACACTTTTCTAAAACTCATCTCTTTTTCTAATCTAATGGCATATCATAGTAATTCTTTCTAAACATGGCAGCACATTCCCTTGCAACACAAATAAACTGCAACAAAATGAGGAAAATTCAGTAGTGTTATGTCCACACACAGATGTGGCTGAATTAAGTCCAACTGTTTGTTGTTGTTGTTTTTTTTAAACAACCACTTCATTAACTGATTGTTGTTGGATTTGTTTTGAAATCCCTGTTTATATGGAGATACAGCCTAAGTGAAAGAGAAAGAACAAGGGAAAGAAAAATGAAATAAGACAACACTGAGCGAGGGGAGGTCTGGCCTTCTGGTCTTTGCCTCCAATCTCACAACAATCCTGACCTTCCTTCCTCACTAAAGTCCAGTGTGAGGCTCTAAGCAATACTAGGGGCATAGGTGAACCACGTGATCTCGGAAGCATTCTGATGCCATTGCTTTCTGGTGGAGTAGGGGGACAGTTCTAGGAAGGGACTCGGGCTCCCAGCCCAGAAATGACTCAGCCAGAGACAGGGATAAATGGACTGGTCAGTGCTAAACAACTCCCCGTCCTTTACCCTCTGGGAAGGAGGAAGCCTCCAAAGTCCTTTCCTACAACCCTGGAATCTCTTCCCCTTGTCTTCGTCTGGGCCCATCTGCATTATGGAAGCTACTCAAGGACCAAGGCTCTGCCTCCCCTTTGCTGTTACCGACAGGACAGGCTCCCAAACCAGGACTTGGGTTCCTATTTGTGGTCATAGTTAAGTAGAGAGGATGGTAGGGAAGAAAAGACCAGAACAAGGAAGCATGGGGAGGACACTCTACGAGGCATGGAAAGATAAGATCAAAGACATTTAGCAGATTTGAGACAAAAGTGCAATGACACAAAAATTCACATTTCTGAGGTGGTGGGTGGGGTGGCCTCTAAGATGACCACCTCCCTCAAACCTTGCACAGGAACTATGCCGATCTTCTCTTCCTGCACAAATAGTAATATTCCGATACGAGAATAAAATAAATCTAACTGTAAAAGGCTCACATAGCAAATCTAGACCCTACAAAATCGACCAGCAACCGGGAACTGCTGCTGCTGAAACAGCCTCCTGTTTCAAGTTCCCTGCAGTGGGCAAAGGTTGTCTGGACACCTTAGCAGGTCACCGCACTGCCATTTGCCTCTTGTACCGTATTCATGACAAGCATCATCTTGTTAAAGAAGCTGCTCTCGCCACTCCCATCTCCCTCTTCTAGGTCTGTTGTCCTAGAGAAATTGTCTTCCACTGTCTCGTGTGACACACTCTTCAGGGCTTTGGTGGCATTGGCCCGGACTGAAATATGGTCCCATCCTCCCTGCAAGCAAAGGGAAAACACATAAAGAAGAGTGAGAGCAGCCTGGCTACTCATTCAGGGAGAACAGCAACAACTGGTGCCAGGAGAGGGAATGAGAATTGGTTTTGTTCATTTCATTACCAGTGTGCTTCCCCTGCCCTCCCAGGTGAAGGGAGAAGAGCTAGTAAAAATTAAAGGAATCAAGTGCAGGCTAGCAATCTCCTGACTGGGGTGGGGGGTGGGAGTGGGGTGCTAGACTTAAGGTACAGAAGGAGACCGATTTAAAAATACTTATTTTTAATCATTATAATCATCTATTTTCTCTTCCTCTCATCTCCCCTCCAGTGGAGAAAACAAAACCCTCGTAACAGAAATAGCAGCCGGGTGTGGTGGTGCACACCTACAATCCTGGTTACCCAGGGAGGCTAAGGCTGGTGGATCAACTAAGCTCAGGATTTCTGAGCTGCAAAAGTCCAGCACCAATAGGAAGAGTCCCTGGGAGCTGAGGGCCTCCAGGCTGCCTGAGGAGGCCCAAGATGGCTGAGGTTGTAAACCAAAACTGCCATGGAGGTCCACAGTGGGGTAGAGCCTTTGAGTGGCCACTGCACGTTCAACCTGGGCAAGTTAGGGAGACCCTGTCTCAAAAAAACCAAACAAACCCCAAACAACCACCACAACAAAAAAGAAATATGCATACTAAGGGGCAGCTAGGTGGCGCAGTGGATAGAGCACCGGCCCTAGATTCAGGAGGACCTGAGTTCAAATCCGATCTCAAGACACGTAACACTTACTACCTGTGTGACCCTGGGCAAGTCACTTAACCCCAATTGCCTCACCAAAAAAAAAAAAGAAAGAAAAGAAATATGCATACTAAAACAGAACAGATTCCCACTTTGTTCATTTTGGACATAGCAAATTTGTGGATTTTTTGTTTGTTTGACTACACTTGTTTGTTTTATGTGGTTTGTCTTTTTCTTTTTTGGGGGGAGGCAGCAATGAGGGTTAAGTGACTTGCCCAGGGTCACACAGCTAGTAAATGTCAAGTGTCTGAGGCCGGATTTGAACTCAGGTACTCCTGAATCCAGGGCCAGTGCTTTATCCACTGTGCCACCTAGCCACCCCACTATAGGTTTTTTTGGGTTTTTTTTTTTTTTTTGCGGGGCAATGGGGGTTAAGTGACTTGCCCAGGGTCACACAGCTAGTAAGTATCAAGTGTCTGAGGCTGGATTTGAACTCAGGTACTCCTGAATCCAAGGCCAGTGCTTTATCCACTGCGCCACCTAGCTGCCCCCCCACTATAGGTTTTTAAAAGCAAATTGTTTATAAAACATATTCACATGCTTTCGTTCTACCATGTTATACAAAAATATTAGGGGGATGACTGTTAGATATAGAATAAAAAATATCTGATGTAGTTAGACTATAAAGACAACATATATTATATTAGGCGGGAAAGTCTTTGTATCAAACATTTCTGACAAAAATCTGAGACCTAAAATATGTAAGGAATTAACAAAAACCTGTAAGAGTCATTTTCCATTAGATGAATGATCAAAAGCTATAAACAGTTTTCTAAAGGACTATAAGCTATTGATAACCTTAAGAAAAATGCTCCAAATTTGAACAATAAAATAAAGGCAAATTAAAATAAATCTCACATATCATCTAACTCAAATTTATCACACTGACATGGATGAAAAACATCAATGATGGAGGAGCTATGGGAAGCCAAGCACACTGTGACAATTGGTCCAACTACTGTGGAAAACAGTGTCAGAAAAGATTTTCTTTGACATCGTGTGTAATCCCATATCTCCATATCTCCGAGAGCATCCACCTCCTCTGCTATGCCTCCAAGAGGCCAATGACAGAAACAAAGGTCCTATATACACCCACATAGTCATAGCAACATAGTTTTAATAGCAAGAAGCTAGAAACAAATCATATGTCCAATGAATTGGGAATGGTTGAACAAAGTATGGTATATGAATGTAAGGAATATAACTGTGTCATAAGGAATGATAAACAGGAAGAATTGAGAGAATCTTGGAAAGACATGAATTTATTCAGAGTGAAAAAAAAAGCAGAAGCAAAATACTATACACACTGATTACTGGAAGATAAATTAAGACACTACAATAAGGCACCATAAATCATCTACCTCAGCTGAAACTTTTCTCTATCAACAATCTCTTAATTGCCAAACTGCAGTCTTTCCTTCTAGATCTCTCTGCTGTCTCTGACCCAGCCTCTTCTTTAGATACTCCTCCTCTGGGTTTTCATAACACCCCTCTTTCTTGGTCCTTCTATCTATAGAACTGCTGTATCTCAATCACCATCCACATGATGCCCTGCCACTGTGAGTGTTCCCAAACTTCTGTCCTAGGTCCTCTTCTCTTCTCCCTCTACATTCTCTCATACCCTAACTGGGTTCCATGAGTTTAACTCTCACCTCTATGCGGATGACGCACAGATCTACCTATCCGGCCCCAATATTGCTTCTGAACTTCAGTTCTGCCTTACCAATGGTCTCTTGGACATTCCAGAGAAACCTGAAACTCAGTAGTCTTAGAATCAACTCATTATCTCATCCCCTAAACCTTCCCCTCTTCCAAACTTCCTTATTTTTGTCAAAGGCACCACAGTGTTTCTTGGCATTAGCCAGCGCTCCTTATTGTGGTAAAGATTAATATTCCCATTTTTAGCTAACTCATTTGGGAGGGGCCACACCTGGCCCACCCGGAGGTTAGGTATGCTACTGAGCTCAGAAAGGCAACTTTTGAAGGACTTCCCCTTTTTGGGGAGGAGAGATTGAATGCTCCCTGAAGGGAGGCAGGCTGCTTCCAGAACGCTAGGCATTTTCCGGAACTCAGTCTTTTCCTTCTGGGCCCTTGCGCTGGCGGCACGTGTTCATGCTCTCGGTGTGGCGACTGTGGTCCGGGTGGCGCACGAGCAACCTTAGACTGGCGAGCTGTTCAGGTGTTTGGTGAGTTTAATTAAGGAAAACCCTAATAGGCTAAGTTTAGAGTTAAGAGCATTTCTCTGTATTTCTATTTTCCTATTTCCTTATCTTTGATCTTTTATTAGTTTCACCTTTGTTGTTTAATTAATTCCCAAGTAATAAAATCTGATCCTTTTGTGAACTAAAGCTTAGAGGCTCCTTTCTTATTGGCCTGGGAGAAATATTTAAAAGGGCAGTTCAGAGCGGAGGGAGAACCTAAAAGGTCCCTCATATTTCTGGGACCCCAATATTACGGCGAGTCACCCGAATTACGCTCCGTATATCAAATTTTGGCCCTCACATTACTCTTCCTCACCCATATCCAATGGCTTGCCAAATCTTGCTATTTCAATATTCACATCTTTCACTTTCTACCCCTTCTCCCCACGTACACAGCTAGTACCTTGATTCAGGCCCTCATCATCCCTTTGCCCAGATCACCGCAACAGTCACTTATATGATTGGTCTTCCTGACTCAAGGCTCTTACCACTCCAGTCCACCCTGCTGAAGTAATTTTCTTTTCTTTTTTTTCTTTTTTTGAGGAGCAATGAGGGTTAAGTGACTTGCCCAGGGTCTTCCTTTTAGCTTTTAAAATACTACACGACCTTGCTCCAGCCTATCTTTCCAGCCTCACTGGACATTATTTCCTCTACCACATACTGTACAGCAGCTAAACTTTCCTTCTTTCAGCAAGCTCCTTACACACTCCAGCTCCATGCATGCCTTTTTACTAGCTATACCCAATGGCTGAAAAGCGCTCTCCTTTCCTCTCCTCCGCTTCAGCATCCCTCCCTTCCTTTCAGATGCAGTAGCTCAAGTATCAGCTTCAGCATGAAATCTTTTCAGATTTCCCCTCGAATGCTCGTGTCCTCCCTCCCAACTACCTTGCTTTAACTCCTCTGCATATACTTGTATTTACTTATTCACTTGGTATTTAAGCTGTCTATATTTATATATGTACTTCATGTCTCTACTATAGACTCTAAGCTCATTGTGAGTAGGGATTGTGTTATTTGTTGTACTTGTATCCCCAAGGACCAGCACAGTGTCACATGCATAGCAGGTGCTTAACAAATACTTTGTGACTGAATAATTGGACAATATTGGTTCTATTTGAGTAAGATTAAAACATATTTCCTTTCTCTCAAGGAATGAAAAACTAAAACTTCAAGGTTATGTGAACTCAGTCAAAATCATTATATTATGTGGTGTTACTTAGCTTTTATGGAAAATTATTGTACTAAATATGTTTAATGTGATTGTACATATATAACTTATATCAGATTGCTTGCTGTCCTGGGGAGAGGGGAGGGAAGGGAGGGAGGGAGAAAAATTTGGAACTAGAAATTTCATAGAAACAAATGTTGAAAACTATCTTTACATGTAACTGGAAAAAAAATAATTTTAAGACCAAAAAATAGATAGATAGACAGGTGATAGATAGATAGATGATAGATGTGATAGATAGATAGGCAGACAGACAGATAGATAGACAAATAGATGGGAAAGATAGATTAGATAGATAGATATAAAGAAAGATAGACAGATGATGGATAGATAAAAGGGGGAAAATTATTCTGCAGTTAAACATTAAAATAAAAAATGAGAATTTCCAGAGAGAAGAGAAAAATATGTATTAATCTGCAAGTCTCTATAAGACTTATAAGTCTACAGCATGCTTTAAAAAAAACTATGTTGCTTTCAAATGCTGCCCTGTTTGTGTTGCCTCTCAACTTCCTTCTAGGCATTCCTTTAAGTGCCTCAGTGTCACTTCTTTCTTTTCTTGGGGAATATTACTGATATTCTCCATCTTTCACCAATTAAAAAAATAAACATGATAAATATTCACCAAAAAACCCATATATTGTCCACATCCAAAAATGTGTCTCCTTCTGCATTTGAGTTTACTACCTCTGTGAGAGGGTAAAGAGCTAGTTCTATCATTTCTATTCTCTAGTTATGGTTGGTCTGATCAACATTCTTAAGTCTTTCTATCTCTTTCTTTCTTTTCTTTTTTTTTTTTTTGTGGGGCAGTGAGGGTTAAGTGACTTGCCCAGGGTCACACAGCTAGTAAGTGTCGAGTGTCTGAGGCTGGATTTGAACCCAGGTCCTCCTGAATCCAGGGTTGGTGCTTTATCTACTGTCCCACCTAGCTGCCCCTTTTTTTTCTAACAGATTTTTTTGGGGGGGGGGGGCAATGAGGGTTAAGTGACTTGCCCAGAGTCACACAACTAGTAAGTGTCAAGTGTCTGAGACTGGATTTGAACTCAGGTCCTCCTGAATCCAGGGTTGGTGCTTTATCCACTGCACCACCTAGCTGCCCCCATTCTTAAGTCTTTCAAAACTATTTTTACTTACAATGTTTACCTGTTGTTTTTTTTTTATGGGACAATTACAATGTGATACTATTTACTGGGAAGTGAACAATGAGTCAAAACAAAGTACATCAATAAAGAATAAAGGTTTAGAATGCAGACTGCTCATTTTTTTTCTTCTTTTCTTAAATTTTATCTTCAATTGCCATTTACCAAGCACTGATTAGATAATGTATTACGGAGTAAGCTCTTGGAACTCATGACATGATCGTTCCAAAAAACCTCCAAATAATGTATGATGCTCTTTCCTTTTTCTAAAAAATTGTCCCAGTGCTTAAGGATTCTGGAGCCAGAAGGTACTGAGAAGTCACCTGGCCCAACCCACTGCCTTCAGGGAAGGTGTCCAAACCTCTAGGAAAGGTGAACCTCTAGCTCCTGGTCTTCTTACTGACTTCACACCCACTCTCTATAGCCCACTCTAGTACTTCAGCATCCCAGGGACTTTTTGGCCTAAATCCCTTCTGCTTTAATTTACACTGATTTCTCCTTATTGGGACCTCTGTAGACATAGAAAATAATAACTAATCTAAAATTAAAACCTTTATGGGCTTGGTCTTTTCTTCTTTAGGCTAACTAACCCAGTTCACATGAAGTAACATGAGGTAAGAAGGAGTTCTGAGCCCAGATGACCACATATTCTCGAGAACCATATATAGTGACTAGGGCTTAAAGTGAGGGACATGTGGAAGGGAGATGGTTTGGCCACAGGCAAAATTACAACTGGAACTATAAAACAATTCCAGATTCTCTGGAAAAGGAGTGAAAGGCTCTTCACTCCTTACTTCCTTCTAGTCCACACCAGGCATTCTAGTTTCTTTCTCTTAACTAATAGCTGGTACAGAGGCAAATTATCAAATGAGAAGGATTACTGCAGTTTGCCATGCCACATGACCCCAAACTCACCAGATTTTAAGACTGGGGGGAACAGGTGTGTACATGGGTCTTTATGGTGTTACTGGAAAGTTGCCATCCAAGTGTCTTAGAGTGGAGAGAAGGGAGAGGGTTCCAAATATGTGGTTCCCAAGTTCCAAGTTGTAAGAGGTGTCTTCTGAGAGATACCCCTCCCAGCCTTCATCTCTATCAGTTTTGTCAAGGTTTTGGCTGGGAAGGTGGCACCTGGCAACAAGAATGCCCTCCACCCCCTCCCTTCTTCACCAGCTAAGTATGGGGAGTAAACATTTTAGAGGGTAACTCAGTTTTTGAGTTTCTGGCAGGTGCTCAGGGAAAATGTGTTATCATACACAAAGCCAAAGAAGCCAAATATACACTAATTCCATGTGGTAGAACTCTACAGGGTAGTACACAAAGGTACTATGTCTGACGACATAACTGGACACTAGACTAAGTCCCAACCATGAACATAGTAGCAGGAGCTGTTTTGCAAGGACGCTGCTGCATGCTCCACTACCTTAACCCCAAAGGAAGGGTCCCGTACTCACCCCAATGCCATAGTCCCATCCCTGCCCCTTTGGCTCCCGGGGCTGCACTCCTGTTCGGTGACACACAGTCCCGCAGCTCAGGCTGTGGCTTCCTTGAACCTTATTGGCAATGACCCAGACCTGAAATGCAAGAGAGAATGAAATCGCAGACCATCCTATTCCACTGAAACCGACAGCTATATTGGAAAAGCCTAGGCAAGAGTGAACTATCCTGAGGGGTGCTTTGCTCAGAGTAGAAAAAGACAGAAGGAAGAAGCACAGCTCAACTAGAAATAAAGGAATCGGCTCTAGAAGTAAACAGGCTCAGAGGGCATACCTGAGGGCTGAGATCAAGGAGTAGAGAAATCACAAGCAACACAAGAGAGATTCAAGTCCCTGGGTTCAGGTTTTAGCTTTCTCTAACACACCCCAGGAGCTAGTGTCTAATGGAAGGGCTTTTAATGACCTTACATCAGGGAAAACATATGCCAACCTGGTCCAGCGGGCCAACAGAAACTTTGCGGACATTATTAGAGACATGGTCCCAGCTGGATCCTTGTGGGTAGCTGGGGGTGATTCCCTGTCGGTACCACAAGTTGCCTAGGAAGAATAAGTAAGCAGTTAGTATTAGGGAGGCGCTGCTTATAAAAAGCTCTGCTCTTTATCATCTGGACCCACTGAGGCTCCTCATGGCCAAGAAGGATAGTCGCTCCTTTCTTCCAGCTTTATGCTTTTGGCTTTAACAGACTTAATCAAACCCGGTATTTTTTTTTTGATAGCACCTTATACTTCCTTTTGGGGGGATTGATTTACCTTCTGTTGCCCAGGCTGGAAGCACAACAGTCACTTGTGGGCCTCGATCAGCACAGAAGTTTTAACCTGCTGTTTTTCCAAACTGGGCCGGGTGGCCTTCTGCTTCCAAGGGCTTTAGGTCTACAGCAGCTCATATCTCCTAAGCTCAAGTGATTTATCAGTCTCCACCCCCTCCCAGTAGCAGAGATGCCAGGCGTGTACCAACATACCTGGCCCAGTATTTTTACCTTGATTTTACAGGTAAAGAAACTGAGGCACAAAGAAATTAAGTGATCTGTCTAAGGTCAAACAAATTCTAAAGACACTCAACTAGGATTTAGATCTATTGAATTCTTTTTTTTTGTGGGGCAATGGGGGTTAAGTGACTTGCCCAGGGTCACACAGCTAGTAAGTGTCAAGGGTCTGAGGCCGGATTTGAACTCAGGTACTCCTAACTCCAGGGCCAGTGCTTTATCCACTGTGCCACCTAGCCGCCCCCTAGATCTATTGAATTCTAGTCCACTGTGTTTGTTTTTTTCCACTACCATATTTTGTGCCAGGGAGTATTTCAGAGTCACTTCATTGGATTTGTGGCAGAATCTATAGAGCCCTTCTTCTGATACATTGTCCTATAATTAATTCCTGACCCCATTATTCTGGTACATATCATAGAGCAAAACCGTAATAATCTTAGTTCATATGGAGATGATAGACTGGAGGGAAAACTGCCTTTGTCTTCTACTTCCCTACCCAGGAACCTAATTAACTCTGACTACAAGTTGAACCATCATGAAGTATAAATCATGCTCCTTCTTCCCACTGTTATTTAGCACAGTTCTAGCAATGCCAGCTACAATTATCAGACAAGATAACAAAATCATAGATATAAACACTGTCAATGAAGATACAAAATGACCTCTATAGATAAAACAATACTTAGAATACAACAGAGAATAACAGTGAAGTTCTTAATCTATGTGGATGTTTACCTGTCAAGGTAGACACAAAATTTAGAATGCATACAACTACAGAATTTTTTTTTTAAAGATATAATTAAGGGGCAGCTAGGTGGCGCAGTGGATAGAGCACTGGCCCTGGAGTACCTGAGTTCAAATCCAGCCTCAGACACAACACTTACTAGCTGTGTGACCCTGGGCAAGTCACTTAACCCTAATTGCCTCACTAAATATATATATATAAAATTGAGGGGGCAGCTAGGTGGCGCAGTGGATAAAGCACTGGCCCTGGATTCAGGAAGACCTGGGTTCAAATATGGCCTCAGACACTTGACACTTACTAGCTGTGTGACCCTAGGCAAGTCACTTAACCCCTGTTGCCCCACAAAAAAAAAGAAAAGAAAAAGAAAAAAAGATATAATTGAAGAGAAATTTACTGCAAGTGATGGGGTCATACTCATATAATAAAAATAGCAACACTCTCTAAATTAATTTACATATTTCCTGCTAAACCAAATTACCAAGAGTTACAAAGTAATGAACCTCATTTGGAAGAATTAACGGTCTAGAATCTCAAGGGATAAAGCAGTAGCCATCAGAAGGATTTGGTACTCGTACAGAAAAACAGATCAATAGAACAGATGTAGGCAAAAAACAAGAGTAACTGAAAACAATAATCCAATATCTGATTAACCCAAGTAAATAAATTACAGAGGGGAGGACCCCCTTTTAAAATAACTGCTAGAAAAACTAAAAAGCACTTTGGCAGCACTTAGGTTTAGACCAACATCATACACCATTTATCATAAGAAGCTCTAAATGGATACATGATTTGAATATAAAAGGTCACATCATGGAAAAATGGAAAAGAACATGACAAATTCAAAATTAAGGTTAAGGGGAGAATTCTTTTTTTTAAGATATATTTTATTTTTTTCCCCAGTTACATGTTAAAACAAATTTTAATGTGTTTCTTTTTTTAAGTTTTGAGTTCCAAATTCTATTCCTCCCTCCCTTTCCTATCCCCTTCCTGAGATGGTAAGCAATCAGATATAGGTTATACATATACAATCATATAAAACATTTCCATATTAATCACTATGGACAAGAAGACTCAAATAAAAAAAGAAAAAGAATGAAAGTGAACAATAGTATGCTTCAGTCTGTATTCAAACAATATTGTTTCTTTCTCTGAAGAAAGATAGTATGCTTCATCATAAGTTTTTAAGGATTGTCTTGGATCATTGTATTGCTGGGAATAGCTAAGTCATTCACAGTCCATAATGCAGTATTGCTATTAGTATGTACAACATTCTTCTGGTTCTGTTCACTTCACTTTGCATCAGTTCATGTAAGTCTTTCTACATTTTTATGAAATCATCCTGCTTGTCATTTCTTATATAACATAATAATATTAGATCACAATCATATACCACAGCTTTATTCCCCAATTAATGGGCATCCTCTCAATTTCCGATTCTTAGCCACCACAAAAAGAGCTGCTTTATATATTTTTGTACAAATAGGTTCTTTTCCTCTTTTTAAAAAAATATCTTTGGGATATAGATCTAGTAGTGATATTGCTAGTTCAAAGGGCATGCACAGCTTTATAGCACTTTGGGCATAGTTTAAGGAGAGAATTTTAGCCAAGCAAGGCATATAATAAATCACAAAAAGTTAATTTTGACTGCATATACTTAAATAAAAGTCTTTTGCAGGAATACTCAATGCAGACAGAAGTAGAATGGCAAAATATCTGATTCCAAAAACTGATTTACAAAATGTATAGGGAACTGACACTATTATACTTGATAAAGTGCCAAGGGATATGAACAGTTGTCAAGATAGCATTCACAAATTAAAAATGGCCACATGAAAACATGTTCCAAATAACTAATGAGAAAAATACAAATGAAAACAATTCTGAGGTCATACTTCACTTCACACAAATTGGCAAAGATGAAAAATATAAGAACAGTCCATTTTTTGATGGGTTATGGGGAGATAGGTACATTATTGGTGAATTCTATAGTGGTCCAAAAAATCTGTAATTTATGCAGGAAAAGCAACTAAATTGCCCATACCTTTAACCCAGCAATCTCACTCCTAAGCATACATCCCCAAAAAGTCAAAGGAAAAGGCCCAATATACTCAGCGGCATTCTTTGTGGTATTAAAGAACTAGAAACAAAGCAGGTGTCCATTGATCAGTGAAAGTTAAAAACAATTTTTTTAAAAAGACTAGGTCTCTGACTCAGCAATACCACTATTAGGTCTTTTTCCCAAAGAGATCATAAAAAAGGGAAAAGGACCTATAGGTACAAAAATATTTATAGCTGCTCTTTTTGTGGTGGCAAGGAATTCGAAATTTGAGGGGATGCCCATTAATTGGGGAATGGCTGAACAAACTGTGGTATATGAATGTAATGGAATACTATTGTGCTGTAAGAAACGATAAGCAGGAGGAGTTCAGAGAAACCTGGAAGGACTTACATGAACTGGTGCTGAGTGAGATGAGCAGAACCAGGAGAACATTATACACAGTATCATCAACATTGTGTGTTGATCAACTGTGATAGACTTGACTCTTCTCAGCAATACAATGGTCCAAGATAGTTCCAAAGACTCATGATGGAAAATGCTCTCCAAATCCAGAAAAAAAGAACTATGGAATCTAGATGCAGATTGAACCATACTATTTCTATTTTTTTTTTCTTTTTTGAGGCTTGTCCTTTTTGCTCTGATTCTTCTTTCACAGCACGACTAATGCAGAAATATGTTTAATGTAATTGTACATATATAACCTATATCAGTTTGCTTGCTGTCTTGGGGAGGGGGGAGGGAGGGAGAAAAATTTGAAACTCGAAATCTTATAAAAACAAATATTAAAAACTATCTCTACAAGTAACTAGAAAATAATAAAATACTTTTATGAAAAAAAAAAAAAAGACTGCGTCTCCCTATCTTATCCAGGATGAAAGTTCAGGGGCCACTCAAGGGCCTGATCCCACTACTAATTGGCATGAAGCTTTAACTGTTTCTGACATGGGCTAGTTTAACCCCCACAAAGCCATCTGGTGGCCCACTACACTGAGGGACAGCAGCTCTCTTTACTAATGCTGGACCTAGAGTGGACAGGCCACTGAGAAGTATATATACCACTGTTGCTCATAACTCCTGAGCTCAAGAGATCCATTAGCTCCAACCTCCCTGGTAATGTACCACACCCAGTAAAATGGGTGTGTATTTTATTTTTTTTATGTCAAGTATTATTATGCAGGAAAATGCTGAATACTAGGAATTTAAAGAAATATGGGAAGATCTCTATGAACTGATCACAGGATCATAGATTTATAACCAGAAGGGACCTTAGAAACCATCTAGTCCAATCCCTTTGAAGAAGAGATCTGTCCAAGGATATAAAAGAGACCAAGGTAGGATGTGAATTCAAGTCTTCCAAATGCAAGAAAATAATATGCACAATGACTACAACAATGGAAATGAAAAGATCACTAAGAGGAAGCTAAACTTTGAGTAACCCGGGGTAAAAAAGACAGTCCCAGAGAAGGAATAACAAAACATATCTTTTGCCTCAAAACAAAAAGGTAAGGAAACTACTAGAATAGAATACAGGGTGTCCCAAAAGTCTTAAAGCTTAAAGTTGCCCTAAGAATTTTGGGACAATTTGTATTGCTTACATCATCAAAAAATCTTGCTTGATTGTTTTTCTTTGTATAAGGGATGGTTGATGAAGGGGGGTAGGGAGAGGTGGAACCAAAAACGACTATGATGAAAAGACAAAGGAGTTTAATAAAATGTATTTTTTAAAAATTGGGCCTTTTCTCATTTACACTGAATTCGAAGATCTGCCACTGTACAAATGTTACAATATTTGTCATTAGGTGACACCTCACTAACACATGGGTCTTTCTTAAGATTTTCTTCTAGCACCACATCTTATCAGTGACTTGATCCCTTGGTGACTCTGAGGAGCAGTGTTCTGGAGCACTCACCAAAATGTGAGGAGTAACTAAGCCATTCAGCATCACAGAAATTATACTTGCTATAATTATGACTATTAGAAAAAGCTTGTTACAGTCCAACTCAAATAAAGTTTCATAATCACTTGAGTAGTTTTATTTTCACAGGGTCAGTCTGGGGTACTTTTGACTGTTAATCTATCAGCAATATGGATGATCATAATTTCTGAAAAGCCAATAAAAACTGTTTTTTTATAGCAGCTCTTTTCCTGGTGGCTAAGAATTGGAAATTGGGAAGATGTCCAACAACTGGGGAATGCCTGAATAAGTTGTGGTATATGATCGTGATGGAATATTATTGTGCTATAAGAAATGATGAGCAGGATGGTTTCAGAAAAACCTGGAAAAACTTACATGAACTGATGCAAAGTGAAATGAGCAGAACCAGGAGAAAGCTGTACAGTAACAGCAATATTGTTTGATGAAGAACTGTGAATGACTTAGCTAATCTCAGCAATACAATGATCCAAGAGAATCCCAAAGGACTAATGATGAAGCATACTATCCACCTCCAGAGAAAGAATGGATATTGTCTGAATGCACGCTGAAGCACACTATTTTATACTCTTTTTTCTTCTTTTTTTTTTTTGTTCAAGTGTTCTTGTATAAAATGACCAATATGGAAATGTTTTACATGACTGTCCATGTATAACCTATATCAGATTGCTGTGTGAGGAGGGGACAAGGATAGAATTTGAAAGTCAAAACTTTTTAAACAAATATGTATAAAAATTTTAACATGTAATTGGGGAAAAATACTTTTAAAATTGTTTTTTCCAACAAGTATGCAGAGAGTAATAACAACATACATTTGAAGTCTGCTTTTAACTCTTTCAAAGCACTTTCCCATCTAATATCTCATCTGATCCTATAAGGTAGATAACGCAGGAAGTATCACTCCCATTTAAGGGATTTTAGGAAATTAAGAAAATTAGGAATAAAGGAAATTAAGGCCTCAATTTCCTCACTTGTTAAATGGGAATAATACCCCTCGAGTGATTGCTTACTCAAGTCATCAGCTAGTGTGGGCAGAGTAGGACCTAGAAATTAGTCTCCTAATTTCTAGTCTATGGTTTTTTACAAAAGATCATATTTCTTCTTAAATTTCCTCACACTTTGGTGAAATAGAACAGTTAAGATAAATCAAAAACAACTTACCATTTTCATCTAGTGCATATACTGATGTCTGTCCCACTGACACCTGCTTTAATTTCTGCTTTGGAGGAGAAGGGATATGGTACCAACAATCACCTAAAACCAAAAACCTGTCTTATAAATTGCAGTTGAGAAATAACACAACAGACACACAGCTCTCCTACCCCATTCCTCTCCCCACACAACGATGTTACTAATAATTACTAATTACTAAAAAGGTAGCCTTGTCAAAGTTCAGAATGCCTTAGAGCTGTTTTCTTGTCCTTGACCTTGAAAAAATAGAAAGGGGGAAAGAAAGGTACAAATTAGGCATTAATTCCAGGGTCTGGGTTTCCCTTCTGAATCAATTTCTTCTATCAGACCTGTTCTCTCAGGGGATTCCCTATTCCTTCACTCTGAAGACCATATTCTCCTAGCTCATGGTGGCTTGTATTGGCTTCTATCACATTGCTCTCTCCTAATTCTTCCGCTACCTCACTATTTCTATCTGTCTCCTTAATAAAGGCCTCTATAAGGCTCTCTCCTTAATTCTCATGTGCTCTTTCTCAGTAATCTCATTCACTCATCCATAGTTTCAGCGAAGTGTAGGGAGCCCAAATCCCCAGCTCCAGCTCCATCCTCTTTCCTAAACTCTGTACTTGTATTCCCTGTACCTCAATGTGTTGAGTATGTAAGTCCTTGTCTTTCTCCAATCTATTCTTCTTCCTGACTTCCCTATTTCTATTAATGATACCAATTTAATTCAGCAAACATTTATTAGGCGCCTCCTACAAAATAAGAGAGTGTGCTTGATGAAAACAAGAAACCACAAGAGTCCCGACCCTCGAGGACCTCACAGTCTAACTGGGGAGCTACAGGATGTACACGTGTAAGTATGCCACAAGGAAGGGCCAAGAGGAAAGCAAGGCAAAGTGATTTATTGTTATGATTGGATGGGAAGCCTGGAAGTTGTCAAAGATCACTGAGCAAGCCTTAACTAAGCTCCTCTCACAGGCCAGGCACTGAGCTGGGTGCAGGCGATACAAAAACATAAACAGCTCCTACTCTCAGGGATCCCTGGTAGGGGGAAGGATATACAGGGGGAAAATCTGAAAACAGAACCAAAATCTAACGGATCAGGGTTCCAGAGAGCACACTGAAAAGAGCAGGGCAATGATAGGAACTGAGACAGGCTGCGACAGATAGGAATACGCATACAAGGAGAGGTAGGGGAGTGCTGAGTGACAGCGAGCTGGGGACAAGGAGGCTGGAACTTGCTAACACAGGGCAAGGGAAATAATACTAAGAAGAAAGCTTACAGAATAAATCAGCCTTAAGGTTATAACCAGAACTTTCCCTCATCATCCCTCATTGTCCAATCAGTCGCCAGGACTCATCAAGTGCATTCTCACAATGTCCCTCAGACTCATCCCCTTCCCTCTACCCACACTGCAGCCACCAAAGATAAGGCCTTCATCACTTAATTGATCCCTCTGCCTCAGCCTCTCCCTTCTTCAACTTCAGTTCCACATGGTCACCGATGGATAGTATTGCTCAGCTCAAGAAGCTTCAGGGGCTCCCCATTGCTTTTATGATAAAAGAATAAATCCCTCTTTGTTTGGCATTGAAAGTTCTTCATAATCTGGCCCCACAGAACACCCCATGTTCCGGCCTACTTGCCATTCTCCAGACACATATTCCCTCTCTCTCCTTCGTGCCTTTGCCCAGACTGTCCCTCATCCCTGAAATGCTCTCCCTGCTCACTTTTGCCTCCTCCTTCAAGGCCCAGTTCAAAAGTCTATCGTGATTCCCCTAATTGTTTTGGGGGGGAATAATGCTTTCCCCATTTACTGTGTTTTTATTCTGTATATATCCTACATTTACTTATCTATAAACATGGTCCATCTGCCCAGTAGAGTTTAAGCTCCTTGAAGGCAGCAATTTTCTATGTTTATCTCTGTATGCTTAGGGCCTTACATAGTGCCCAGCACATCGCAGGTGATTAATAAAAGCTTACTGACTGACCAACTGAATATCAGTGTGATGGTGGCTTTTCAAGATGCTATCTCCTGGGGCAGCTAGGTGGCGCAGTGGTTAAAGCACCGGCCCTGAATTCAGGAGTACCTGAGTTCAAATCCAGCCTTAGACACTTGACACTTACTAGCTGTGTGACCCTGGGCAAGTCACTTAACCCCCATTGCCTACAAAAAACCAAAAAAACCCAAACAAACAAGATGCTATCTCCAGGTGGTACCCTCTCTTATGCTTGAACCCTCAGAGGAGGATCCTTTTTACTTCTTCCTACTCCCTGGAATATCCAATGAGTCACCAAAGCCTTTTAGATTTTCTCTTCACAGTACTTTCCATTCTCTTTGTCACTACCTTGACACCCTCATTAACCTTTGGAAGACTGCAATAGATTATCAACTTGCTTCTAGTCTCTCCACTGGCACTCAATCCTACACACATTTGTGACGGACCAGTCTTTTTAACAGATAACTTCTCATAGCACTTTTCTCTTTAAGACCCTTAACTGGCTTTCAATTACTTCCTAAACTGGAGAGATGGCCAGACCGCAAAGACCACACTTTGGTTCCAAATGTCATTTCCAGCCCCACTATGACCCTGTGGTGACCTCCATTTCTCCCCTTCCCCTCACCCTAATGCAAGTTAAGCTAGTTTTTATTTCAAAGGTATTGAAAACATCCTCAAGACTTGATTGGCTTGGGAGGCTAAAGGCTTAGGCCATTGACATCACCTTCTGGTCACCTGAGAACAAAAACAGCTGAGAGAAGTTCTGGGCATGCCCTGATGCTTGGCTGCTAGAGCATGATGAGCAACTCAGACAGGGGAGCTTCGATCAGCTTAATCTTGTCTGGGTGTCATCAAGGCGTAGCCTTGTTGAATATCCTGTTATGGCTAAGTATATTTTTTGTTAACTGCTGCATGACCTTCAAGTGTCCCATTTCATTCCAATATCAAATATAAACTACTGGGGAGCTGGCCTGAGTCAGGCCCAACCCAGAACAGGCCCTTATATACCCATCACTCCAGCCAAACTGAATTGCATTCTCTGAAAACATCCTGCACTGGCATGCATCTCTGCCTTTTTTCTCTTGCTGTCTATCCCTAGAATGCCCCTGCCTGCCAACAAGGCCTACTGCCATCCTGCTTTGAAAGTCCAGCTTAATGCCACTTCCTGCTCCCAAGAAGTCTCTGGAATGCCCTCAGCTAAAGTCCATTTTCTCTCCTTTGAAATCATGCAGTGCTTTGGCCCTCTCTCATACATAAAGTACACTTTGTTTTGAACTGTATTTGGTTATGTATAGATATTTCTTTACTAGAATGTAAGCTCCTTGAGGGGTGGTATCGTCTCTTATTTATCCTTGGATTCCCCTTAGGGGTCCTAGCACACAGTGCCTCATCCCCAGTAAACTCTTGATAAATATCTACTGAATGAACAACCACTCTATGACAAGCCATTATTATTAAACACTGCTCTCTCTTTCTACCTTATAAAATAATCCGAAATGAAACATAACTAATACAAATCAGGGACCAGGCTAATGGCCAGCTGGTATGATCTCTGCCTTTTTTCTTTGGCGGGAAGTCAGAGTAAGATGCTGCTTCAGACGACATCAGGATATAACCACTGAAAGCGGACAAAGTTTGGGATAAATTTTCAGACTGTCTGGGAAACATCAATCTATAAAATTGGGGAGGGGACAAAAGACTTTCCTTAGGCTACAACAGAATCAATTCCAAGAGGCTTTCTGAGCCTTTTGCAATGTCAGCACCTTGCCTGCACATCTCCTGCGTGGTGAGGAGGCCACAAGATGACGGCTACTTGTAGTCTGGCCCTGCATGGGGCACACCTGCACTTACCAGCTGGCTGCTTGGGGGACACAGAGCCCCTGTAGAATGCTGAGCCATCTCTGGCCACTGCCCAGACCTGGTAGAAAGCCCCAACAGAGACTGAAATGAAGGGCTGATCCGTGCCAACATGCAGCCAGGACGAACCCTGGGTAATTAGAGAGAAAAGACAGTTTTGAAAGGGATGAGACTCAAGGGGAGTCTAACCCACAGGGATGGGGGATCACCAAGGCATGCAGCTGGCTGCTGAGGCAGAACTTTTATCTGTGAAATATCCAGCCACAGTGGGACAGCTTTTCCTAGGGAGGTAGGGAAAACCTGCATAATGCTAGTCTACTAAGGCAGAATTTCCAAGGATTAAACAAGTCACTGTTATTCCTTTTGTTACTTGGAAAAGTATAGGGCCTATCCAACTGTGAAGGACAAGACCTGTCAAGTATGGGCCTAGGAACATTATTAAATTAAGACCTTATCCTTTCTTGGAAACTATTTCTGATTGGCTTAGAAGGGATACTCCTTCCAGGGAGAAATTTTATATTCAGACCTCCGAGACTGATGTTCCTTTTTCTCCTCTACCATTTCCAACACAAGGCCTTGAGGCAGAATTTACACATGAGCATCTCTGTTTTATTGCAAGCTCTCTTTTTCTGTTGTATTGTTGAAGTTTTTGTTTGTTCTACTGGATCTTATTTTTTTGGTGAGGCAAATGGGGTTAAGTGACTTGCCCAGGGTCACACAGCTAGTAAGTGTATAAAGGCTGGATTTGAACTCAGGTTCTCCTGAATCCAGGGCCGGTGCTCTATCCACTGCACCACCTAGCTGCCCCCTACTGGGTCATTTTTATAATTTTTTTTTTTTTTTTTGCAGGCAACGGAGGTAAAGTGACTTGCCCACGGTCACACAGTTAGTAAGTGTCAAGTGTCTGAGGCCGGATTTGAACTCAGGTACTCCTGAATCCAGGGCCGGTGCTTAACCACTGCGCCATCTAGCTGCCCTGGGTCATTTTTAAAAGTAGAATTGTCTATCATTACAAAACTCTCTTATTTACCTACTGAAGGATTTCATATATACAAAACTCTCTTATTTACCTACCTATATATGGAATCCTTCAGTAGGTAAATAAGAGAGTTTTGTAATGATAGACATATATATATGGTGAGGCAATGAGGGTTAAGTGACTTGCCCAGGGTCACACAGCTAGTAAGTGTTGAGTGTCTGAGGCCAGATTTAAACTGAGGTCCTCCTGAATCCAGGGCTGGTGCTTTATCCA
Source organism: Dromiciops gliroides (assembly GCF_019393635.1). Taxonomy (NCBI): domain Eukaryota; kingdom Metazoa; phylum Chordata; class Mammalia; order Microbiotheria; family Microbiotheriidae; genus Dromiciops; species Dromiciops gliroides. The sequence goes on along the minus strand of NC_057861.1, from coordinate 542,225,637 downwards.
CTGTGCCACCTAGCTGCCCCTGGATTCCATATATATTAATCACGTGTGTGGTAGTAGAAAGAATTGTAGCTCAAGAGTGAAAAGTCTATATTCTAGTCCCACCCCTGACCCTAACTAGCTGTGTGAACTTGGCCAAGTCCCATCATCTCTCTGGGCTTCTATTACCTCAGGAATGGCAAAATGAGGACTGGTCAAGATGATATGTAAAGGGGCAGTTAGGCGGCACAGTGGATAGAGCACCAGCCCTGGAGCCAGGAGGACGTGAGTTCAAATCCAACCTCAGACACTTGACACTTGCTAGTTGTGTGACCCTGGGCAAGTCACTTAACCCCAATTGCCTCACCAAAAAAACCAAAACCAAAACCAAAACAAAGATGATATGTAAGGTGCCTTTCAGATATTTTATAAATACACACACACACACACACACACACACACACAGAGTCAAAGGCTAGGCAGGAGAGCTGCCATCATTTTCTGTAATCTACTTGGTTCAATAGATCTTATTGTGTTATTTGAAAAGACTGTCCCCAGACTCAACACCTAGAAGAAAGCCCTGGACATCAAATCAGAATCGCTAAGAGGCACAGTGCCCAGTTATGAGAAATGAACCAAAGGGAAGAGAAAGAATCTTACCGCTGGATTAAGCTCTGATACACCCAACCTACAGAGAACGTCTCCTTTGTCACTGATGGCCCAAAGGGCAATGGAATCCTTGCTGCCTTCTTCACAACCAGGGATGATGGAGACATCCCAGAGAGAGATGGGGGCAACTTCCAACCAGGGCCCACTGGTCACCAGCTTACATTTCCTGAGCATTAGAGGAAAAACCAAACCATTAGGTTCAGGTCTCCTGTTTTGCAAATACAGGGACCTCCAAAGGTCTATTTCACTTTTTAACCCCAACATAAGAACCATGAGAGAGGCAGCATGGTGTAGCAGATAGAGTTGGCTGAGGAAGCCCTGGGTTCAAGTCCTACCTTTGACACACAGTAGCTATGTCATCCTGAGTAGGTTACAACCTCTCAGGACATTAGAAAACTCTCTAAGACGATCAGTTGCAGAGAAGGTCCTGATGAGTATTGGTAGAAAGGGTTCTACCTATATCAATGAAATCACAGGTTGGCTCTCTATCCTAAAAACCATGACTTATAATGGGGGGCTCAATGCTACTGATGTAGGCTGGGTTTTTTTTTTAATTGTTAAACAACTTTGGCCAGAATCTATAAGCTTACGACCAGGAATATGAGGTCATTCAGCCATAGGCCATGCCTAGGAAAGTTGGTCCAACTGGACTCTGTCACTTTTATTGGATTTCCTGGCTCTTTATATCATAGAAGCAGAGCAATGAAGAGATAGCAGGAGCTTTATTTCCAGTGCCTCACATGCTACTATTGTTGTTGTTCAATCATGTCGGACTCTTTGTGACCCTGTGGACCATAGCAGGTCAATACTGTCTGTAGGGTTTTCTTGGCAAAGATACTGGAGTGCTTTGCTATTTCCTTCTCCAGTGGATTAAGGCAAACAGGTTAAGTGACTTGCCCAAGGTCACCCAGCTAGTGAGTGTCTGAGGCCAGATTTGAACCCAGGTCTTCCTGACTCCTGGCCCCAGAATTCTAACCACTGAGCCATCTCACTGCCTCCATCTTATGTGTAGCAGGTGCAAATGCTTACTGACTGATTCAGGAGACCTTGGGATCAGTCACTGCAGACACTTTGTAATTGTTCTCTAGTTTGCTCCTGCCTCTAATGAGCTCCCAAACACTCCGGGAGCCCCAGCTCTGCCCACAAAGAGAACAACCAGACAGTGACATTTCTCCTGTTTGTTCATGAAAATAAGCACTTATGAAAACAAGGAGCACTGAGGACCTGAGGGCATTTCCTGGTTTGACATTTACTTTGATTCCATTTCCACCCCCCATTTGCTCTTTCCTGGTCAACAGGTTTCTTCCAAAGGTATAAGAGAAGCCAGAGAATTCCCTAAAGAATTCCCAGCAGTTGGAATAGGGGATGCTACCCATCCTTCTTTGGTTCCCCACCATTACCTTGCCCATCGTCTCCGTCTGACAAAATCCTTCATGGTTTTGTATCCATGATAAGACCTGTGGACAGAAGGAGAATTTTTAATACAACTTGGGGCTCCTACAAGTGTGCATTCTTTCTTCCCTCCATCAATTATCTGGTTAATTAATAATCACTTACTGAGTGTCCACTATGTTCAGAGCCCTGCTCTAAGTCCCACAGGAGACCCCAAAGTAGAAGACATGATCCCTGCCTGTTAGATGCTTCTACTGTATACATTCAGAGGGAAAATCCCCATTTAATGCTATGAGAATACTAACATTTCCATAAACACAAAAATGATAACGTCCACACTGAATGTTCAAGTACTATAGCTTCATTTGTGGAAAACAAGGCTAATCAGAAGTGACTCTTTTTCTTCCTAGGAAGCTTTAAGGGTGCTTTTTAACTCAGGAAGGAGAACCATTATGCAATCCTTATATCCATCCTTAGAATTCTGACTAAAGGAAAGTTAAGGGAAGGGGCCGTCCTAATTTTATCTTTGTATGCCTAGAGTCTGACAATGTTATTGGCACACACTAGGCACTTGATAACTGAATAAATTGAATTGACCAAGGTTCCTATCAGAGTATGATCACATCAGAGAACTCGAAAACTCTGGCTCTGAGGCTGCCAAAGTGGCTATGGTCTTCTTTTCTCTTAACTGGTGACCCAATGGATGAGCTCCTTCTCTGCTCCAACTTGCTCACTTGAAAAGCCAAAGGACCATTCCTTCAGGCCAGCCTCGACCTCAAGTTACTACCATTTGTATATTCAATTAGCTCAATTCACTGTCTGTCTGTGGGCCAGCACAGCAAGGTGGACAAAGAGAGGGAAAGAGAGCATTAGACTCAGAGTCAGAAGATGAAGGCTTGAGTCTGAACTCTGACTCTTCCGAGCTGTATCACTGCCGGCAAGTCACTTAAGCTCTCTTGAGACTTGATTTCATAATTTGTAGATTGTGACTCAATCAACAATCACTTATTAAGCTCCTACTGCATGCTACACTGTCCTAGGAGCTGAGGATACAAGGACAGAGCTGACATTCCGGTAGAGAGACCACATGTATACAAAGAAGAACATATGCCTCTATCATAGGATTTGTGTGTAAGAAAAATCTTTTTTTTTTTTTTTTTGCAGAACAATGAGGGTTAAGTGACTTGCCCAGGGTCACACAGCTAGTAAGTGTCAAGTGTCTGGGGCCAGATTTGAACTCAGGTCCTCCTGAATCCAGGGCAGGTGCTTTATCCACTGCACCACCTAGCTGCCCTGAGAAAAATCTTTGTAAGCCATAAAGTGTTACTGCAATATAGAATATGACTATTAATCAGAAATGGACTTCTATTTTTCTTTCTTTCATACAAAGTTATTCTTTGCTTTGTGACCTGACCTATCTCCAAATTCAGGAACTCTGAAGGGGCTAGATACTTTTCAGAAGAGAATTAGTCTCTTAAGAGGGTGGAGTGGGGGATATCCAATAGGGAGATCTAATAGTCTGGGTCAGTTCACTTAGTTGGTACATGCACAATATTAATAGGGACCAAGGTTCTGAGTTCAGTCCCAAAAGAGAGCAGTTCAATCAACCCCAGCAGCTTCCTATTGCCTCTAGGATAAAACAGAAACTCTGTTTAGCTTTTAAGCCCTACCCTGACAGGTCCCCAGTCTTTTTCCAGCCTCTCTGTCTGCACACTGCAAGCCAAGCAGAATGGCATGGTTGGGGTTTCTCACACTCACAATTCCATCACTGGTCTCTGAGCCCCTGGTTGTCCCCACACTTAGAACACCCTCTCTCTCCCTTCTCCATCTCATCTTGTCCCTCTGTAGTCAATTGAGCATCCTCTGGGTTCTTCCTGATCTTCCCAACTGCTAATGCTCCCCTCCCCACCCCTCCCCAAATACCTAGAACTTAACTGTTCTGGATATGTTTGTATTCCTGTGTGCTCCATTTATATGTGCATATGGAGTCTTTCCCATGGGCGTGTCAGTTCCTTGAAAGCTGGGATTGGCTCATCCTTTGTACTTGTATGCCCAGTGCCTGCACAGAGCAGATTCTCAATAATACTTGCCGATTTAATTCGATTCTACAGCCACAGACTGCAGCCCTGATCCCTGATCCCCAGACAGCCAGTCTTGGTTATAAGGGGGAACGGGCTAAGTGAAAAGTGAAAGATTTGGAATGAGTCAGCCCCATGAGGGGGAAATGCATCAAAGAACACATCTAATGGAGAGTGGGTCAGGGGTGTCATTACAAACCAGTATTTCAGCATTGTCAATAGAACTGGCATCAAGACCTACCTGGGTTCAACTCCTAACCCTGACACACACAGTATGTGTGGCCCTAGTCAATCTCAGCAAGTAAGGCCACTCTTTAGGCCTTTATGTTGCACTCAAGGTGCTGACGTGCACTGGGAGAGGGAATTTCCTCACCCGGGCATTCCCTCTACCAAGTAAAGCACAGGCCCTGTTCCCAGCCTGTTTTTCTTCTATTGGAGATATATATTGACTACTCGCTAGCCATGACACCCTTAGGAAGCTCCTTCAGAACTGTGCTCAGGTCTTCTCTAAGGCAGCACCTTTCACATGGGCCTTTCCAGCTAATACTCATTTCTTTTTTTTTCCCCGTGCAGTTTTTTCATTTCAGTTTCAGCCAGATCTCTACCAAGTCACCCATGTGAGGACCCCCTAGGAGATACTACCACACATCAAAGAACAGTCTGACTGAGCATGTTTCTATATAAATAGAGGCTGGGTTGACCCTCTTTCTCCATCTTACTCTGAATGGCTGCAGCTATAGGGCTTCGTCCCCCAGTCTGCTGCAAAAGCAATCTAAGTCCACCAATCGGTGGAGAGCACAGCAGCACAATTCTTGTTCCTAGTCTTTAGCTTATTAACAAACTGTAATTGTTCACAGCTGCTGCTTTGAGGGCTTGGCTTCCAGCGTCTGAGCCAGACTGAAGAATGAGTTGGGTTTTTTTAAAACCCTTAAAACGTTAACATATATGCCACTAATATATGGATGATCCTGAAATGCCTCCTACTCTCTGACAAAACTAGACACACAGTGACTATCTGATACCTTTAAACATTAGGAAATCACAACTCCCATGATGACATGGTAGAGCAACTGGACTTTGGGGGAAGGGGGGAGGAGGAAGAAGTGTTGACTTAATTACTTAAAGATTCAATATTTAACTACTTGAAGGGTTTTATGAGAAATCTCAAATGAGATAATTTATATAAAATACTTTGAAAACCTTAAAGGGCTATAAAATACTAGTTATTAAAAGTCTCTTGGGCAGCTAGGTGGTGCAGTGGATAAAGCACCAGCCCTGGATTCAGGAGGACCTGAGTTCAAATTTGGCCTCAGACACTTGACACTTACTAGCTGTGTGACCCTGGGCAAGTCAGTTAACCCTCATTGCCCCGGGGTGGGGGTGGGGAGGGAGTCTTGACCAATTTGTTTTATTTTGCTTTGTTTTTAATGTTCACGAAAGTGTGAACAAGGAGAAATGGGCTTAAAATAAAACCAGAGAAATTCTGGCTGCATGTAAGGAGGAAGTTCATGACAATCAGGGGAAATAAACTAGGATGGGCATCTGGCCAAAGGTATGGAGCCTCTGCAGCCCACCTCTCTCCCTCCCCAGAGACTTTTAATATGGGAACATTTAGTCAATCAGCTGCCTGATGACAGAAGGCAGGACCCATTGACTTCTGGAGGTCACTTTCAGTCTTATAAATCCATGGTTTCCCAATAACACTTTGCTATACGTATCCAAAAATGGAGAATGCTCACGATGGAAAGTCACTTGCATACTGCCATCCTTCTCGATCAGTTCCACCAGAAATGTTGAAATCAATATACCAGTCAGAAACCTAGAGTGAGAGAAAGAGAATGCTGTTAAGGGCTTTCCCTTCCTTTCCTCAAGTCCTTTCTGTAAAGGGTGTCCAGCAATTGAGGAATGGCTGAACAAATTATGATATGTGATATACTGGGATATCACTATGCCATTAGAAATGATGAAAAGGATGGTTTCAGAGAAACCTGGGGGTATTTGTATAAACTGAGGCAGAGTGCAGTGAACAGAACCAGGACAATTTATATAATAACAATAACACTATAAAGATAAACAATTTTGAAGGACTTAATTCTGATCACTGCAATGACCAACCACAATCCAAGACGATTTATGAAGAATGCTACCCAGCTCTTGACTGGGGGGTAATGGATTTAAGATGCACAATAAAATAAACATTTTTGGACATGGTGAATGGGGGGATTTTTTTGCTTACCAATGCATATTTGTTACATTACAAGGATTTTGTCATTTTTTTCAATTGAGGGTGAGTGGGAAGGGGAGAAAACTTGCTTGTTAATTTAAAAATTAGTATTAATTAAAAAAAATTCTTCCCTGGGCTAGCATTTGAAGCGCCCAGGACTCACCCACGTCCAATGGAGAGAGGGAGGCTTGGTGTTGGCCTTTGTGCATTCTTGCAGCCCTGTCACGTCACTCCACATGTAGCGGTCAGTAGGCAGTCCCCTGCAATGGAGCAATAAGAAGGGATAAGATACACAGTGGAGACCTTCAGAGGGAAAAAAATCACACCATACCCTTTCTGTTCTCTGTGTTAACACACCTGCTGTGGGATGGGTCTGATGACACTAAGACAAACTGTCCCCACACAAGCACATCTGGATACAAGACCTACCTAAGTTATGACCCAGGCTGTTCCTGAAAGCTAGGTAACTGCCTTTCTCAAGCCACCTCCAGAGGGAGGAAAGATGAGGAAAGGGATGTTACTAGATCACGCCACACCAAACCATCAGGATAGATGATGATGAGTACAGCTAATACAGTTCCTGGAGAACTTTCTGCATACCTCTTTTTTTTTTTCTGATAAAAGTATTTTATTTTTTCCAGTTACATGTAAAGATAGTTCTCAACATTTGTTTATACAAGCTTTCCAACTGCATACCTCTTAAAACAAGTAGAGTCCCAATCCTTGTCTCCCATTTGAACTGGAAAGACTTATTAGCCCCAGGCACAATTTCCTGGCTCTTTCTAACTCAGTATCTAAGACACTCTAAGGTGGGTCCTAATGTATGGACAGTCTGTACAATAACTTTGGAGGGAGCTGAGGTACTTTACAAGCCAACAGAGCATCTTGTGAATTTAAAACAAAACAAAATTAATCCTCAGAAACCACAGGGTCCTTTTTTCCTTTAAGACTCATGCTGTTGACTCTGTAAACAAGATGATTGAGAGGGTCAAACACCATCCCTGCCAGTACCCATGATTCTAAGGCTTCTACTTCAGTCCAGGGCTGAATAAACAGGTGGCCATCCCAACCTCTTCCCTCTCCCTCCCCTGGGCTCTGTATCCCTTTCCCTGGAGTTACGGCTTCCTGCCACCCCATGACGCTCCCCTGTTACAAGGGCTTTATGCTCTCTGCCTAGTTAAATTATACTGTCATTATCTAGTGTTGAAGCTAGTGGATAAAGCTCTGCTTACAGATTTTGCTACTGACTTGCTATGTAACCTTACATCACTTAACCCCTCTGAGCCTTAGTATTTTCCTCTGTAAAATGGGAATAATGATAATTGTCCCTTTTCTCCTCAGGGATGAGAATTAATTGATATTTATACAGAAATGCTTTCTGCTAACAGAAAGGTGATAGACTAAGGATGCAGAAAGAAACAGATCTTTAGAAATGACTAGTGCTTCACTATGCATGTTACAAGGGTTTTTCCTTTTCTTTTTTTAAACAGAGAGAGAGAGAGAGGGCTAAAAAAAACACTTAGGGATGTCCTGGGGTATGAGAAGAAGAAAAAAGAGTAAAACTTGATTTTTTTTAAAAAGCACCTATGACTAAACTCTTTTTAAAAGTACTGTCTTGGGCAGCTGGGTGGTGCAGTGGATAAAGCACTGGCCCTGGATTCAGAAGGACCTGAGTTCAAATCCGGCCTCAGACACTTGATACTTACTAGCTATGTGACCTTGGGAAAGTCACTTAACCCTCACTGCCCAGCAAAAAAACAAAACAAAAAGTACTGCCTTAAAAATCTAAGTTACAGAAAAAACCATTTATAACGCTGGTGTTGAGGATAGAACAAACATCAATGGCTAACGGTGTCTATCTTATAAAGGGTGTGACTGTGGGCAAATCATTTAGGCACTCAGGGGTCTATGCAACTCTGAGACCACATATGGCAGAGAAGGTTCAGATCTGCTTTGGTGGAGGGAGTTTTTTACCTGTCCCCTACACTACTACACTACATCACAGACTCGTTCAGGATACTAGAACATAGGCAAAGCTGAAGACAAACCCTGGCTCTCAGAGAAGAGGGGAAAAACCCCCCTGGCCTTCCTGGCTGATGGTCCCGCCCCCACCTTTGCTCCTGCCTGCAGTCTGTGGCAACTGTTCTCTCTTACTGCTGCTCCCTGTGTCTCACCTGCTGGTATAGCCTGTGACAGGATTCCAGCGTTGGTTTTCATAGATGTAAACGCATTTGACATCTGACTGCATGTAGATGTTACTGGTACTGCTGGCCAGGCCTGAAGAGGAAATGTCCTCCGTGAATCAAGCGTTACAGCAACACTCCCTGCCCCCTCCCCAGCTTCAGGTCTGAAGACAGGTAGCTGCCAATGGAAAACAGGCCTAACCTGCTACTGCTCAGAACATAAAGTTCTATTCTCCGGCTTTCTTCATTTCAAAGCCAGCAGAGGTTTACAGGCTTGCCCATGCTTACCTGCAAACGATGCATTTTGTTTTACGTGTGTCCCAGATGGAAGGAAGGGTCTGTACCTTCCATGGCTATGGATGCCCCCTAGATCTAGCCCAGAACATGGCAACACAGTTGGTACCTAACAAGTGCATAGCTACAGGTTCTGAGCCCACCTAACCAAGGTAGTGTGGAGCAGTAGAAACAATGATGGCCTGGGTTTCTGGTGCCAGCTCAGTCACCCACCTGCTGTTCACCCTTAGGCAAATCACTGGAGCTCTCAGTGCCTCCCTCACTTGTTAGAAAAGGAGAAGGTTAACTTGTGATGGAAGAGGATCTCCAAATCCAAGAAAAAAAAAAAAAGAACTGCGGAGTATAGATGCTGAATGAACCATACTATTTCTTTTGTTTTTGATGCTATTGTTTTTTTCTATTTTGAGGTTTTTCATCATTGCTCTGATTTTTTCTCTTATAACATGACTAATGCAGAAATATGTTTAATGTTATTATGTGTATATATATATATATATATAACCTATATCAGATTACCTGCTGTCTAGGGGAAGGGGGAGGGAGGGGAGGGAGGGAGAAAAATCTGAAATTGTAAAGCTTGTATAAACAAAAGTTGAGAACTTTCTTTACATGTAACGGAAAAAAAATAAAATACTTTATTAATTTTAAAAAAAAGAAAAAGAAAGAGAGAAGGTTAGACTAGAGAATTTCTAAGTCCCTTTTCCACTCTAAAACTGTGTGTTTCTACAAAGCTTACTTTTCCTCAGCATATCAAAGTATCTGAAAGCAAATGCTTTTGGTTGGGAAACAGAAAATAAAGTCATTCCTCACAGTTCTTTCCAGAAACATGCCCGCTCAGGCAGACTGAAGGGGCAGTGCTGGAATGGCTGGTGAGGGGGCTCCCCTGGTGGGACAGAGGAGAGGCTCTGAGATGCCCCAGGCAGCAAATGCTGTAACACTGGAACTCTATTTCCTTTCCCTTCCCTCCTCTCAGCCAGGAGGTTGGCATCTCTGAAGGTCACCTGTCAACCAGCTGTTTGCTAGAGAGTAAACACCACAGCAGCAGCAAGAGTTCAGGCATTTGGTAGGAAAACAAAAGGGGGATTAAACCAGGGAACAAACACACCGCAGAGCAGTTAAAAAAGGACATATTAAGTTGCATGGCTTCATCAGCAAACAGGAGATAGGACCTTGGTGACCCAAACTGAACAGCCCGGAGATGAGTCCTTGCTTACCTTGAAAAAAGCCTCCACCATAACCCCCAGTGTACACCCAGGCTGTGTGATCATAACCGATGCCCCACACAACTCCATGGCTATTACACTCCACTAGCCGAAGGTGGCCCCCAATCTGACGCCAAAACCTAAGAGAGGAGGGGTGACGAGATAGACATTTTAGCCTTCTAACATCCTTAACCTGTCAGCCAAGACCTCAGCAGCCTCATCAAGTAAGAGACGCCCAATTTGAATCCATGACGGGGGTGGTTGGAAGGTAAAGTTTAGAAGGGTGATTCATGGCCAGGCCATGAATGTCAAACACAATAGTATCCAATTTATGAACGGGCCAAAACTCTTGTTATGAAAATACCATGAGATGGATTCCTATTATTTCAGAAAACATGGAATCAAAGCTTTTAAGAAATGAAATGGCATTACGTTTTCAAAGTGCTCTGTGAACTCAGTGGTAAATTCTGACGCCCTTGGTCTTAAAGGATGTACAAGTGGCTCTAGAAAGTGCCAGATGAGGTGACAACATGATGGCTTTGGAGGAAGGAGATGAGGACAAGGTAAGTAACACTTGGGGGGATGCCCATTACCTTCTATGAACTGGACAAGCCTAATCTCCCAATTCGAGAGTATTTCAAATTAATTTAGTGTTTACTAGGTGGCCTGAACTCACTATTAGAGCAGGTCTGACCCTGAAAAAGAGGGAAGGGAACAAGCATTTATATGGTGTTTACTGTGGGCCAGGCACTGTGTTGAGCATTTTACAAATACCATCTTATTTGATCCTTACCACAGCCCTCTGAGGTAGGTGCTCTTCTTCTTTTTTTTTTTTTTTGGTGAGGCAATGGGGGTTAAGTGACTTGCCCAGGGTCACACAGCTAGTAAGTGTCAAGTGTCTGAGGCTGGATTTGAACTCAGGTCCTCCTAAATCCAGGGCCAGTACTTTATCTACGGTGCCACCTAGCTGCCCCGGTAGGTGCTCTTCTTATCCCCATTTTCCAGCTGGGGAAACTAACACAGAGATTACATGACATGCTCAGGGTCTCGAAGACAGTAAGTATCTGACGCTGGATTTGAACTAAGGTCTTCCTGAATCCAGGCCTGGTGCTCTACCCACTGTGCCACCTGACTGCCTCTCTACACCTCCATTTTCTCATCTATAAGATGAAAGGATTGGACCCGATGGTCTCTAAGATCCCTTTCAGGCTTAAATCAATAATGCTAGTTGGAAAAACTGCTGACCTGGAAAATAGATCCAGGAGAGATCATTTGAAAATTATTGCACTACCAGAAAACCATGATCAAAAAAAGAGCTTAGACATCATCTTCCAAGAAATTGTCAGGGAAAATTGCCCTGATATTCTAGAAGCAGAAGGTAAAATAGAAATTTAAAGAATCTATAATGCTAGCCCCTAAAGGACAGGTACTCTGACTTTTACTTTTCTACCCATCGAAACACCCCAGTCCTAGTGGCAAGTAGTAGATGTTAAATAAGTGTGTTTTGTTTACTAAAAGCATTAACCAACTAAGTGGTAGTGTGTAAGGGTGCTGGACTTGAGTTCAAATCCAGCCTCAGATACTTGCTAGCTGTGTGACCCTGAGCAAGTCACTTAACTGTTCCCAACCTCAGTTTCCCCATTTGTAAAATGGGGACAATAATAATAACACTAACTTTATAGTGTTGTGGTAAGAATCAATACACAGTGCTCTGCAAAACTTAGAGCACTAAAGGAATGCTATTAGCCAGAATAATGGAGTCTGACCCTTGCTATATAAAGACTGTTTAGAGACAGTCAGGGAAGGAAATAATGGCTAGTCTCAGATTCCATTGCCCCAGGGATGACCAATCCTGAGAGGTCCTACCAAGCAAGGTCAGAGATTATCCTTGGGTAAATTATGGGACAAAGTAATATCTCCTCTGCCCATGAACATGCACTGCATATTCCCATCTCCATACTCTTGAACATTATGTTTCCCTGCCTAGAATTCCCTATTCAAGTCCTCTTGGAGCCTTTGGAGCCCAGAGCAAGACCTACCTCTTCCACTAAACACTCCACTAAATGCCAGTAATCTCTGTCAGTGATCTCCCACATCACATGAGCTTCATAAGCACAGGATAGCATCTAATTATCTCCCCCACACACACACACATACACTAACCACTGGACCTCACCTACAGCAGGTTATTACTAACTAATCAACAACCTAATGGGGTGACATAGAATCTCAAGAGAACATTAATAGGAATATGTAGTCGGAGGAATGTCTTGGCAACCAGGGGACCGTGGAACAAATGCTGTGGAATAAAGACAGAGAGACTGTGTTTGAAGCCTGCCTGTGTAGCAAGTACAGCACAGTGGGAAAAAGCCACAGCTCCAGCATCAGAAGGCCTGGGTGCCCGCTTCGTCTCCCCAGGCTTCAGCTTCCCATTGCGTAAAATGAGGGAGGTGGGCTCTTGGCTTCCGAGAGCTTCCCAGAGCCAGGGGGCAAGTTCAGGGCCACCCCTTCCCCTCTCTGAGCTTCTGTTCCCTCATCTGCAAAATGAGGAGGTTGAACTAGATCACCTCTATGTCCCTTCCACCTCTTGTGAGCCTCTTGTAAATCTTGTGAGCCAACTTGAAGTACCTAATAATCAAGTTCTGTTTTATCTTACATGCTGGATTTTATATGCTGTTTATGGCTGCCTATATACAAAATCATTGGATTCTCAGAAGCACCATGGGGGGAAGGGAGAATTGCAGGGCAATTATCGTGTGCCCTGTTTTAAGCAGGAAGGATTAATATTATTTAAATTTTAATTGATAGAATTTTAATTTAATTATAAGGAGGAAGGATTAATATTATTTTAATTTTTTATCATTATTACTTTAATTTTAACTAATGGCTAATATTATTTTAATTGTACCTTTAAATTTAATTTTAACTTGCCTAAATGGCCCATGGCTGGCTACAAGGACAGAGACTGAAACCCACCCCACATCTTTGGACGACTGGGCTAGTCAATTCTCTAATCACTCAATGAGCATTTGTTGTTTTTTTTTGTTTTTGTTTTTTTTTGGAGGGGCAATGAGGGTTAAGTGACTTGCCCAGGGTCACACAGCTAGTAACTGTCAAGTGTCTGAGGCTGGATTTGAACAATGAGCATTTGTTGAACACCGACTATGTTATGTACTGGGTGCTGACCTAGACCAAGAATACAAAGACAAAAATCCAACAGACCCTGTGCTTAAAGGGCTTACATTCTAGAGGGGATGACATCGTGTACATGCACATAAGTTTACATAAGTACACAGAAAACTACGGATAATATATAAAGAGACTACCATCTTTATCGCCTTTATCTTTGTCCCTCCTGGTGCAGTGGAAAAAGCACTGGATTTGGAGTCTAGGACCCGAGTTCAAATCCCACCTCTGCTACTCAGCACTGCCAGAGTGGCATTGGACTATTCACTCACCTCCCTGTAAAATGAAAGGGTTGGACTAAATGATCTCTGAGGTCCTTTCTGGCTCTAGGGCCATGATCCTCCAATACAGTAAGCTTCACTAGAGAGAGTACAACACCACAGAGGGGTCCTGGCCAGTCATGGGACAAAGCTAGGGCCCTGAGTGCCAGCATATGGATAGAGGATTGTAAGCACGTAGGCATTTTTAAATGGGGGGGAGGATAAGAGAGAGAGAGAGAAAATGGATTTTTGTCAGTTGAAAAAAAAAAATCAAAAATTTTTTTCTTTTTAAAACATGGCTTTAGGTTAAAAGAAGCAATGACAAGATGGGAAACAGTTAACTAGAAAAAAAAAATTCTTTTTTTTTGGGGGGGGGGCAGAGCAATGGGGGTTAAGGGACTTGCCCAGGGTCACACAGCTAGTATCATGTGTCTGAGGCCAGATTTGAACTCAGGTCCTCCTGAATCCAGGGCTGGTGCTTTATCCACGGAACCACCTAGTTGCCCCCTGACTACGCAGACGTCTTACAAGGCTTTTGTTTTTCTTTTTTGCTTTTTCAATTGGGAGGAAAGGAAGTGGGGAGAGAAGATAAATGCTTGGTGACTGGAAAACCAAAACCAAAACAAAACAAAACAAGCAAAAGAACCAAGGATATAGGCAGGGCAAAGTCCCAAAGGATTAGTGGAAAGACAATGAAGAAAGACGAGCTGACTGCTTTACCTGTCAAACATTTATTTCTTCCTAGGGATCTCACATAGGATATAACCAGATCTTAAAATACCTCTTTCCTCAGGAATTCCACACCCCTTCACCCTTTCCTTCTTGGAAAATTAGCTCTAATTCATCCTTTTACACATCAAAATGTAAACAAATCAATCTCTGGGGTTTGGTCTCTGCAGGGAAGCTCTTGAGGTGTACTTATCCTTCGGGTGCCAGGAGGTAAAGAAATACATCAGGCTGATGGGACAACAGACACTTCTGACATATGGACCAGAGAGCATGCTGGGAATTGCTTACATTTGGTCACATGGCATGGGATGCATGGATGCCTCCAGGTTCACACTGGGCTCACTCACAAAAATGTCTCCTTTGCAAGTGACAGACCAGATGGCCTGGGGGGAAGGGCGGCCTTGGATCCTTCGGCTCTCGGAGCAGGATGTACTGAGTAGAGCGAGCTGCGAACATGAGACAGATGGCAAGTAACTGACCCAGAAGAGGAGCAAGAAAGCTCAGAAGAATCTCAGAGGACAATTTCCAGGGAGTGAGAGGGAGTAACTTGTACATTTTTATGAGGGAGAAAGGAAGAGTGGCCTTTGCCCCTAATGGCAGCCTGGTATTTAGAGGATTTTAAAAATCCTGATTCGTGAATCTGGGAATAGGTCATTCAAAGCCTTGCCCCAAAAGATTCACCTCAGCTAAATCATATGCCCAAGAGGTTTAAAACTCACCCAATCATACATTTCTTGCTCAGTAGCTGCAGCAAGACGGATGGGCCACCTCTGTTTGGTTTTCTCTGGGGTATAGAGGGCAAACGAATGCTTGGCCTCATTTAGCACAGGAACCAGCACTGTCACTTCATTGAGAAATATGTGGATGTACTGTTCAAAGAGGGTAGGAAAAAACCATAAGCTTCCATTGATGTTTCCTTCCTTTGGGTTCAATCTGTACCCTTTGTCAACATCAAGGGGACTAGGGGCAGATGCTGCCTGTGCCTCACCCAGTATTCTTAACTACAGACAGTCATGCCCGTGAGGAGCTAGGTCACTTGGCTCTGTATTCCCTGGGACTGTGTGTCCCCGTCTTCACCACAATAATTTTCTTCTCTACAACCACATGTCCCTTCTTTTCCTCCCCTTTCCACCTTCCACCTCTTTCTCTGAGAATTGTAATCAAATCACTTGTGGCCCCTGGAAAGGGTGTGTTAATGCACTGCTCTAGTGTTCCATTCACCATCTTAGTGAATGAAACCAAGGTCAGGTCAGGAATTCTCGGACACCGTTCTCTGTGCACAGCTCCCCTCCACGGAGGACTCCACTGACCTCCCCCATGAGGACATAAGCTCAAGGAGGGCAGCAACTGTTTCATTTCTGTGTCCATATCCCAAGCACTCAGCACAATGCTTGGCATATAGTAAGTGCTTAAAAACTGCTTTTCATTCATTCAGCAGCAGGCTCAGATCTCATTACTCACTTGTGTTCCCTTCCTTACCAACACCCTTTTCTCAGACAGGGACAAGCCAGGGAAGCAGACAGACCCTGTGCTCTTCACGTTCTTAACTTGTCTACTAAGGTTGTTAGAACAGCAACAAATGACACCATATATTTGGCTAATCTAAGTCACCCACTGAAACTTAGGTCTCAGGGTGGGGACAGGGTCTCAGAACCAACTATGTGGTGTTAAGGGCTAAAATTCTAGCTAAACTGTCTAAAATATCTAATGAATGGTCGCCAATAAATTATAAGCTTTAGCAAGAGTTAGACTTTTAAGCATTTATTAAGGAGAATAAGAATTTGGTAAAGAGAGAGAAAGGCCTAGATTCCTATCTATTAAAGGGAGAGCACATTTCTAGCTCCGCTCTCCACCAGAGTCCAGAGGAAAGAGCCCGAGACTGAGCGCCAGTCTCTTCCTTCCTCTTCCCACTAGCCCGCGTCACTTCCTGCCGCCAAAGAAAAGACTCCTGGTCTTGCCCTCAATAGGCGGAACTCTTCTACAGTAATTCTCCAGCAGGTGGTGTCATTCCAATCGTTACAGTGGCTATCAGTGCTCTGCTTCTTAATCAGTATTAGTATCCTGGACAACGGGCCTACACCTATCACTCAGAGCCAGCAGGTGTCTGCTGGGAGGCAGGAAGCTCCCAGAACACAGGAACTAAGGCTTTGTACTCAGGAGAGTTCGCAATTTTAAAAAACCAGACGTGTAACTTAACATTTTTTAAACCAGACCTATAATGCCACTGGTGTAAGAAGCAAGCAGGAAATAACTTCCTTTACCATTGCAGACCAGAGCCTTTTGCAATATCTAGTCTTAGAGAGGAACCCAGGGCACTTTAGGGTAAAGTGATTTTGCCCAGACTCATACAGCCAGTGTGTGTCAGAAATAGGACTAGAACCCAATCTTTTTCATGACCAGGCCAACCCTATCCTCTACATCAGAGGTGTAAAACTCAAGGCCACAAGCAGACTGCAAAACTCCAGGGCCGGAACCAAATTAAAAATGCAACTGGGAAATGTTCAACAAAATAAATAAAAAATACAACACAGATAATGTTGTGGTTTTCTAAGTCAATATAGTGACTTTCTATTTGAGTTTGACAGCACTATTCTCCATGACTCTACCCTCTCAAATAAACATATACAGTTAAATTTAATAAAAGCCTTTTTGATAACCAATTTTGCCCTCAGGAATTCCTATGGTTCTGGATACTTTCAGATACATTCTTCCCCAAATAGTTTTGCCGAGGGTAACCCAAGTCCCTTATTTCCATCCTGGCTTCCTCGGGGTCCCCTCCAGGGCTTACCCTGGTCCCCAATCCCTTCCTCTCCCTCGCCATCAGCTACAGCACCTTCTTTTCCTCATGGAACATGTAGTAGATGAAAAGGATGCTGTCTCGAGTTCCATCATTCCCGGTGAACTGCTCCAGCGCCACCCGGACATCAATCCACTTGTGGGGCTTCCAGTCTGCCCACCACTGTAGTGTGCCAGTCTTCACCCACACCGACTTCAAGAGGTACCCAGAGAGTGTGAATACAAAGCAGGGTGAATGGCAAAAAACGTGAAAGGCCTGAAGAGCCTCACGCGGCTCTAGACCTATGCCCTCTGAAAAAGACCCACATCCCACGTCTGGAGCACGTGCTTATTCCTACCAATGAGAGGCAGGTGATACCTTTTAAAGGCACCCAAGAGGCCCATGGGCTTTCTTATCCCTCACTTCTTACTGCTTTATCTCTATGACACAGGAAGAAGCAAGCTCTGGAACGCCCATTTTATAGAGAAAGAGGCCAGGACACAGAGGGCCTAATTAGGCCTCAGGTGGGGTGCTCAGTCATCAGTGGAGATCGGGTCATTCATTAAATGGCAGAGCTCTCTCAAGAGACAGCAGAATGCAGCACGCTGTAGTGGAACAGAGGACCAGGGACTGACTCCTGGTTCTGCTATTTACTGACTGGATGACCATGGAAACCCTGACCTCTCTGTCTATAAAACAGGACTTGGCATATTGCAGTACCTGCACTGAAAAGGCATTGTGAGGAAAATGCTCTGTAAGTTGTAAAGAGCAGGGAGGGAACCTAGGGAACTCTTAGGTAAGGAGACTCTCTTTACCATTGCAAATGGGCCCATATTCTGTGACTCAGCGTTTTCAGAGCTGCCTAGAGCATTGAGAGGTTTAGAGACTTGTCGGGGATCACACAGCCAGTAAGGATCAGAGGTAGGACTCAAAACTCAGAGCTTCTCAACTACAACATCATCCACTAGCCCATGGATGCCTTAAAGTGTAAAATAATTATCATTACTCATCATTATTATGCTCCCTGACTGATGAGGGGCTGGTTCCCAGGTATTTCTGGTTTTGGAGTTAGGACAAGGCTTCTAAGTGACTGAAGAATTTGTTGGCCCAGAGACTCCACACTGCCATCAACAACTTAAAGTTCAAGGCTGGGGCACCTAGGTGGCACAGTGGATAGAGCACTGGCCTTGGAATCAGGAGGACCTGAGTTCAAATCTGGTTTCAGACACTTGACACTTACTAGCTGTGTGACCCTGGGCAAGTCACTTAAGCCCAATTGCTTCACCACCTGCCCCCTAAAAAAAAGTTCAAGGCTCAATGTGGAGTGACACCAGCATAAATTTTGTCTTTCTGACAGTGAAAAAGCAACAATGGCATTAACTAGTGAGAAGGGCTGAGAAGTATCCATGCCCACCTGCTCAACAGCCTGTTCATAGTGCCTGAAATTCTCCAGTTCTCGCTTGGTCCTTTCAGTGAGCTGCTGGAAAATCTGCTTTCGCCATGCTGCTGTCTGGGCCGGAGTGATGGACAAGGATAATGTCTGCATAGAGGTGGAGAGACCTGAAAGCCAGAGAGACATGACAGTCCTGGCCATGTCTAGGGTGAGCAAGCATCACTCTATGAAGGAGGGTGCCAAATAAAGGCAAACATTTCCCCAACCCCCTTTTTAAAAATGCTTTTCCCAAGAATCACAAAAACAGAAGAACAAACAAAATCACTCTTCTTCACTTTGTCAGAAACCATTAGTTAATGGATAAGTCCTAACTCCATCACAGCACCATAGCTCTGGAGGTGGGAGGGACTGTAGAGGTCACCTAGTCCAACCCACTCTTTTTTTTTTTTTTTTTGCATGGAGCAATGAGTTAAGTGACTTGCCCAAGGTCACACACAGCTAGTTAAGTGTCAAGTGCCTGAGGCCGAATTTGAACTCAGGTCCTCCTGAATCCAGGGCTGGTGCTTTATCTACTGTGCCACCTAGCTGTCCCCCAACCTGCTCATTTTAAAAATACAAACACTGAGGCCAAAGAAGGTTAAGGCCACATAGGTAATAATTATGAGAGGTAAGATCTGAATCTACGTCCTCTGACTCCAGAGCTAGAACTCTTTCCAGTGGACTGTCCTTTCTCTAAAAGGAATGCAGTCACAGTTAATGCCTTTCTCTTAAGCTAAGATGAAAATAAGCTAACCTCATCAGGAGAGTGAAAATGGATTAGGGCTGGGGGGAAGAACTGGGGGAGAGAAGTAAAGAAGGGGAAAGGATCTCAAGCGATTTCTGCTACCCAATACTGTGGGAGCTAGTTCTTTTTGCATGTTATTTTATTTTTCAGTAAACAAGTATTTACTCCCTCCCACCCTATCTCCAATAATAAAAAAAGAAAAACAAACTGTCGTCAAAAATACACATAGTTGAGTAAAACAAATTCCCAAATTCTCCATATCTAAAAATGTATGTCTAATTCTGCATCTTGAATCCATCACCTAAAAGCTCGTTTCTAAAATCCACACACACACTTGAGCCTCAGGAAATTAAATAAAAAGCTAGTTAGCACAGTTGACTAGGGAGGAGTGCTAACAGATCCAAAGTCACAGGTGCAATGCTGATATGAACCATTTATGACCTGTTTACTGTTTCATATTGATGGCCATGGCCTGCACCTGTAACCTTGGCCTACCATTTTGCAGGTGTGTGCTGCTGGTCACAAGGGAGCCTGGGCTAAAGAGTTTGGATGGTTCTGTGCAACCCATCCCTACCACTAGGCAAATGCTTCAGGACTCTGACATCTGCGGGTCATCTTCATATCCTACTTTAAAAGTCAGTAAGAAGCAGGGGAGGGAGCAGGAAAGACACAAGAGTAATCTTTGCAATGAATCAAGCTCCCAGTAGGAGGACTCCTTGAGGGGGATTGCTAAGAATGGCTAAACATCATGGCAGAAAAGAGCATCTTTTGGCCCCTCCAGTCTTGGTCGCCCACCACTTTTTGCTGCCCAGAGTTTTGTCATGCAGTACCTGTTTACAAAGTCATATTTCTGGCTCTGGGGGGAAGAGGAATCCAAAAGGACACTCACTCCTCAAGTTTTTTAGCATCTGCTCTCTTAGCCTTTCAAAGCCAGGAAAGGGGGTGGGGAGAATTGCCCTCTGGGGAGTTCTATACAAACAATGCCCTGAAAATCCAGCTAACCAGTCTCAAAAAGGGATATGGCATATAGGCCAACGGCACCCCATTCAAGGATTTTAGGGCACTCTCCTCAAATGCCTTTCCCCTTGTCTGATAAACGCAGGGGACAACTGGGGTTGGCCGGGCAGTTTGCTCTGAGGCCCCTGCCGCTGTTAATGCTGCTCCCCCAAGGATCCCATGACAAAGCACCTGAACAGGTCCCAAATCTTGGTTTCTAAATGTTCACCAAATGAAAATGGAGTGCCCTTAAGGTGAGTGAACACTACAGATGTTTCAACCAGTACATTCAGAGCTCTGGGGTACAGCTGGAAGACCCCTTACTTTCCTGCCAGCAAACACTAGTCTGTTTTTAGAACTGAAGTTGTCTGTCCCTTTCTTGTCTACCTGTGGTGGGAGAAATTCCCTGTTGTACCCAGAAAACTAGATCAGTTTAGATAATACCATATTTCCCTTCCCCAAACCATCCCCCCAACATATATTGTCAACTGACTCATGCTTCTCTTCCAAACCTAAGTCAGGGGTATAACAATCTATATATTTTGGATACAAAAAAGGATCCTGATGATGATCGGGATTGATGAAGCAGACAGAGCACTGGACTTGAAGTCAGAAATATGTGAGTTAAAATCCTGCCTCAGATACTTAGCAGCTAAGTGATTCTGGATAAGTCACTTAACCCTTCTAGACCTCAATTATCTCATATGTAAAATAAGAAGGCTGTCCTTGATGACCTCTAAAGTCCATTGCACCACTAATCTATGAACCCTATGTGGCTTCATTTCCCTGGACCTCAGTTTCCTCATCTGTAAAACGAGAGGGTTGAACTTAATTATCTCTGAGATCACTCTCATCCCATGCATGGAGCCTGACCTGCCTCAGCTCATCCCAACCTTTATTTCTTCTGTGATTATCTCTGTACCTATGTCAGGTCAGATCTAACCAACTCTTTGTTTGTTTGTGGGGCAAGGAGGGTTAAATGACTTGCCCAGGGTCACACAGCTAGTAAGTGTTGAGTGTCTGAAACTGGATTTGAACTCAGGTCCTCCTGAATCCAGGGCTGGTGCTCTATCCACTGCGCCACCTAGCTGCCCCCAGATCTCACCAAGTCTCAGCCCTACCCCAGCCCAAGAAGGTAAATACCTGACTGAATAGTGAACCACTTCAGAACTGTGTGTGTGTCCACTGTGCAGCCTCCTCCAGACACCCAGGCCCACAGTGGGTGATCGTCAGCTCCATAGCCCTCCTCCAAGCCCATAGGAAAGAGCCCCAGAGAGGAGAGGCTGGTGGTCTCGGCATAGCAGGCTGCTAAGTGGGAAGAGGTCTTCCGAGTTTCCTTCAGGTCAATGTTGGTCCAAGGGAGCTCAGCTGGAGCAGGGTCTGGCCTGGGAGCGGGAGCTGTGGCCTGAGCTTTCCCATCTCTGTTTCCAGATGAGGCTGCCTCCTCTTCACCGGGGTCCGCCTGAGCCCCTGAACCCACATCGGAGCTCTCAGGGTGGAGTCTGTTGTTACCTGGAGACGGCTCATGCTCAGACACCAGCCCATGCCTCTCAGACTCAGAGGAAGTATCGGTGTCACTGGGAGCCAAGGAGTCACCACTGCCTCTCACTTCATCACCAAAGAAACAGCCAGCACTGGGTATAAAAGCACAGCAAGGCTACTGTTTATACACACATTGAATCACCTGAAGAGCTCAGCTCCTCCCCCCCCCCCAACCATGTCCTGGGATATCGGTAGGTGGAGGGATTCCTATTGGAGGAGCTGAAGGAGTCAGAGACACTCATTTTATCCCCACTCTGGGGGGGGGGGAAGGGGGTCTCAGTCTGATGGAACCAGGGCAGCTCTGCTCAGAAGAGGAATG
The DNA here is from genome assembly GCF_019393635.1 of Dromiciops gliroides. Classification (NCBI taxonomy): domain Eukaryota; kingdom Metazoa; phylum Chordata; class Mammalia; order Microbiotheria; family Microbiotheriidae; genus Dromiciops; species Dromiciops gliroides. The sequence goes on along the minus strand of NC_057861.1, from coordinate 542,203,634 downwards.
CCAAGTGTTACCCTCTCAGTCAGTCACTGAGCTAGGAGCTCAGAGTCCCTTCTCTGCCCCATACCAGCTGTGTGGCCTTGAATAAGTCATCTAACCACCCTGTGCCTTGTTCTAGACAACAAGGTTGGACTCCATGACCACTAAGGCCCCTTTCATTTCTTGCAGCCTGATTCTATGACAGCTTTCTTGGCACCTGGCTCTCACTCATCCTCATCTTTCTGCCAGTCCACGTTTTTCACCTTCCTTCAAAACCCTGCTCCAAATTTGGCTCTTCCACGAATCCTTCTCTTTTTATGGCCACCTAACCCCAATCTACCAGGGCTGACTAAGCACCTCCTCTGCCCCCAAGCCTATGCTAAGGGCTGTCAGGGATAAAAGATGTATAGAACAGGGGCCTTGCTCACAAGGTGCTTATCATCTGGGGGGACAGGACCAGCAGAAATGAAACAAGTATAGCACTATGTGCTTCCAGAGAAGGGGGAGACCAGATGCTGGAGAAGCTGGGGGCTTCATGGAAGAAGCAGTGTTTGTACTGGGCCTGGAAGGATGGATGGGATCTGGATGAGAGGCAAAAGGACAGGCCCTCCAGCTATGGAGAAACAGTATGAAGAAAGGCAGAGATGTGCGAATGTGTACAACTTGTCTGAGGGAACAAAAAAGAAACCTGTCTGAGTGGAATACAAAGGGAGTGCCAGGGAGCAGGCAAAAAATAAGTTTGGATAGATAAGGTGGGGTAGGTTATGGAGAGGCTGGAAACTAGGCAGAAGAGTCTGGACTCGATACAAGGGGCAATAGGAAACCACTGTGAATTCTGAAGCAGGGCAGGGCCAAGGTAAAAGTGTCTTAGGAAGGCTGGACTGGCAGTGACGCTTGGGATGTACCGGAATGGGGAAGAGTCCGGAGGCCAGAGGACCAAGAATGGGACTGCTGTCAGCTCCTTCCTTTGAAGACCAAAGGGCCTCATCTAATGCTTTTCAAATAGTGGAACTTTAACACCCTTCTGATGAAGAAGACTAGGCCTTCTTCCTAAACTGGAAAATATCTATCCCATCCTCGCCATTCTACCGAGCCCATTCTTACTGCGCGCGCACGCACACACACACACACACATAAACACACTACCTAAGAAGGCTGGATGAGCTGCCAGTGTGAGATCGGTCATTCTCTCTGTTTGCAATGATGGCCTTCCATGTTTTTCCACTAAGCTCACTTGGTGTAATGCCTTGTCGAAAATAAACTGCTCGATCATCACATCCAATTCCCCAAACCTAAAAAAGGGAGGAAACAAGGTGTCTGGAGTCAAGTCAATAAGCATTTATTAAACACATACTATATGCCAGGCACTGGGGATAGATAAACTGGGTAGCTCGGTGGATTGAGTGCTAGGTCTGCATCAGGAAGACCTGAGTTCAAATGTGGCCTTGGACAATTACTAACTCTGTAACCCAGAGCAAGTCACTTAACCTCTGTTTGCCTTAATCTACTGGAGAAGGAAATGGCAAGCCACTCCAGTATCTTTGCCAACAAAACCCCAGACAGTATTGGTGTGCTATGGTCCACAGGGTCACTAAGAGTTGGACATGCCCGAATGACAACATGTTCTAGACACAGGGGCCGCAAAGAAAGGCAAACAAGAGTCCTTGCTCTCAAAGAAGTACACAGCCTGATGGGGGAGAAAACATGTAAAAAGCTAGGTACTAATAAGATGCATACAGTATACACTGGAGATGATCCCAAAGGGAAGGTGCTAGCATTAAGGGGACTTGGAAAGGTTTCTTGCAGAAGGTAGGACTTAAAAGAAGAAAGGAGCTGGAGATGAAGGAGAGAGTTTCAAACACAGGACAGCCAGTAAAAATGCAGAGTAGGAAGTGGAATGTCTTGGAAGGAAGAAGGAAGAAGAATGGAAAGGCTGGGAGGGGGCCAGGTTATGAAAGGCTTTAAAAACCAAACAGAAGGCTCATATTTGATCCTGGAGGTAACAGAGCCACTGGAGTTTACTGAAAAGGGAGGCAACATTTTCAGGCCCGAGCTTTAGGGAGATCATTGTGACAGCTGAGTGGAGGGTGGACTGGGGTGAACCCAAGAGGGTTTCCATTCAGATAAGAGAAGGGAAGAACTTTGGTAGTGAGAGGGATGGTAGAAGGGGCCATCAGCATGTTGTATTTGGGGGACTAAACTTGTGGTTTCAGTAGCATAAGATGCTTCTGGTCCCTTTACCAACACAGAACAGCGCCTGCTCAGTTACTCTGCAGCCCCAAGAAGATGAGTGACTTTCCCAAAGTCACACTGCCACACAGCTAGTAGTCATCAGAATTAATACCTGAACCCTGGTCAAGGGGATGCTGGGAGCACCAGATGATGGGGAAGAACATAAATGTAAAGGGGGAAAAAATTGCAAAAAGCCAACTTTACAATTTGGCCCGGAGCTGAACTTCCTACCACCACTTTATCTAAAACACTGCTGTTGTCATTGTCATATTGAGGGGGAGGAAGAGAGGATTAAGGGTAGAAAGGGCAGGGCAGAGCACAATTTAATTGGCTCTTGGGCTCTGCTGCCCCTCCTGTCCTGAGTCTGGGAGTAGTCACTGGCCTGTGGCCTGGCTGCAGATCTCTTAGGGGGCCAGAGCTGAAGAGAGGTCCCGGGCTGGGAGAGCTGGGTCTCATATGTTGAAAACCAATCAGGTCACATCTAAATTTTCCTATTTTTTCTGAAGGGAAGCCAAGTGACTATAACAACTTGCTGTAAAATGATCTCGAATCAATCCAGGTAGCTGGTTGGTACTGTGGACTCCCTTCTCATTTGCCAAATTCACTTAGACCTTAGTGCTTCTGATGAAACTAAATCTGGAACAGGTAATAATTCAACCAAAGTTGAGTGTTTTCCATGAAGAAATTTGCTAGACCATGAACAGGGAAACCAAGAGGTAGCATGTTTGAGAACAAATTGTTTTTTAAAAGAACTTTAATGGGTCTGGAAAGATTTGTATGAACTGATGTATAGTGAAGTGAGCAGAACCAAGAGAACATTGTGTACAGCAACAGCAATATTGTTCAGTGAACTGTGAATGACTTGACTATTCTCAGCAATACAATTATCAAGACAATCCCAAAGGATCAATGATGAAGCGTACTATCCACCTCCAGAGAAAGAACTGATATTGATGGAACATAGATTGAAGCACGCTATTTTTCACTTTCTTTCATTTTTTTTCTTTTATTCAAGTTTTCTTATACAAAATTACTAATATGGTAATGTTTTACATAATTGCACATGTATAACCCATATCTGATTGTTCACCACCTCAGGGAGGAGGGTGTGGAGGGAGGAAAGGAGGGATAAAATTTGAAACTTAAAAATGTTTATTATTTTTTAAAAAGAACCTTAATGTATGAATTGCTTGCATGCTAATAGTTATTGATCTGAAAAATCAGAGAACTGGAGAAGTGCCACAGTATCAGAAACAGACGAAAGTTCTCATTTTTTAAAAGGCAAAGGTGAATTCTCTAAGCCATAGAGGCAGGGGAGTTTGACTTCACTTCTTGGCCAAATAATAAGCACATTAGTAAAGGAATGGTTTGTAAACTCTTTGAAAGGGAAGCAAGAATTCCTATAAGTCCCCAAGAACAATCGATGGTAGTCCAAGCTTGTTTTTTAGATAGGGTTACTAGACTGGTAGATCAGGGGAATGCCACAAACATTGTCAAATGACTTGCTGAAATCCAGGCATACACTTTTCATTAATGGACTGCCTGTAGAAAGGATGGGGATTGGGGCAGCTAGGTGGTGCAGTGGATAGAGCACTGGCCCTGGATTCAGGAAGACCTGAGTTCAAATCCAGTCTCAGACACTTGACACTTACTAGCTGTGTGATCCTGGACAAGTCACTTAACTCCCATTGCCCCACAAAAACAAACAAACAAGAAAAGGATGGAGATAATAGGATCCAGAGATTTAGATCCAGAGAGGACTTTATAAATCATCTAATCCAACTCCCTCAATTTTAGAGGTAAAGAACTGAAGCCAAGTGACAAGTAAAGTGACTTGGCCAGGTTAATGCAGCTGGTAAGTGTCTAAGGCAGAATTTTAAAGTAAGTCTTCTTGACTGTAAGTCTAGCACAATATCCACTGCATGCTGCTTTTCAAAATATGGGCTAGGTATGATTTAGGCCCACAGATTTGAAGCTAAGAAGGGTCCTCTAAGGTCATCTAATCTAGCTCCTCATTTTGCAGATAAGGAAACTAAGGCTCAAAGAAGTTAAGAGACTTGCCCAAGATCATCCAGGTAGTAAAGTAACAGAGACAAGATTTGAACTCAGGTCCACTGACTCTAAATCTAATACTCTTCCCCCTAAGTGGAATGATCAGACCCAGGGTCTGGTGTGAGTAAGTGATTACTGTCAGCCTAGAAGGAAGTCTCTTGTGGCCCTACTATATTTTCCATGCTGATTAATAAGTAGATGAAGGGGGGCAGCTAGGTGGCACAGTGTATAAAGCACTGGCCCTCGATTCAGGAGGACCTGAGTTCAAATCCAGCCTCAGACACTTGACACTTACTAGCTGTGTGACCCTGGGCAAGTCACTTAACCCTCATTGCCCTGCCCCTCTCCAAAAAAAAGTAGATGACGGTCTGGGCAGTACACTTACACTTATTGCATAAGGAGGGGCTGCTGCCCAGGACTCTAGGACTTTGTGAACTGTTTGTAAATTCCTACACTAAGAATAAAAAAAATTAGTCGTACAATTACTGAGGGAGTTACGGTTGGACAACACTTTATCTCATTAAGAGAAATAGCATGTCCAGAACTAGGGAAGTGATGGTCTGCTGTATTCTGCCTTGGTCAGACCACATCCTGACCTCAGCTGTAATATCATGCTTTAGAAGGAAGACTGACCAACTGGAGCATGTTGGGGGGAGGGGAAAGGGTGGGAAAATGACAGTGCAAACCAAATGATGAGGGGACAAGAGACTGTGGTTTACAAAGGTTGGTAGGATGAATGGGGGGATGTGTAGGCTGGAGGAAGAGAAGGCATGAAGGAAGGAAAGAGAAACAGGAGAGCTGTTTTCAAGTTTTTCAAGAGCTTTTTAGGTGAAAGAAGGATTAGATTTGTCCCTCTTTGGCCCCAGGACAAGGAGTAAGGAATGGAAACTGCAGAGAAACCAGTTTAGATTTAAATTCAAGAAAAGTTTTTAACAAGTGGAGCTATCCAACAGTGCAATGGACTGCCTCGGGAGGCAGAGTGGTCTCCATCACTGGAGGTCCTTAAGAGGAAGCTAGAAAACCACTTGTTGGGGAAAGAGGAGAGGGATCCATGCTTCTGGTGTCAGCTGACCCCAACATCCAGGGACACCGGCCTCCCTGCTGCTCCTCAAGCACAACAATCCATCTCCCCACTCTGAGCATTTTCCTTTTTCTTTTTTTTTTGCAGGGCAATGAGGGTTAAGTGACTTGCCCAGAGTCACAGCTAGTGAGTATCTAAGGTCAAATTTGAACTCAGGTCCTCCTGAATCCAGGGCCAATGTTTTATCCACTGCGCCACCTAGCTGCCCCACACTCTTAGCATCTTCACAGGCCACTCCCCAAGCCAGGAACTCTCACCCACCTCACCTCTTCCTTCTAGCCTCCAGGACTTCCTTCAGATCTCAGCCAAAGTTCTCCCTTCTATAAGAAGCCTTTCCCAATCTTCCTTAGTCTTAGTGCCTTCCCCCTGAGATACCCTCCAACTAACCCTGTACAGACCCTGTTTGTACAGAGCCATTTACACGCTGTCTGCCCCATTAGAGTTTAAGCTACTTGAAAGCAGGGATTGCTTTTTTATTTTTTGCCTTTCTTTGTATCTCCTGTGCTTATCATAGTGCCCGGTGGATGTCAGGTCCTTAATAAATGCTTGTTGACTGATGATTGACTAAAGACGAGGTCCATTCCAACTCTGAGATTCCAGGATTCTTTGGTTGCAGTGAATAATTATGAATGAGTTTCATCTCTTCATTCAAGTAAGCTAGCTAAGTGGAAGCTAGAAAATATTACATAAGTAATTGGACGAATTTATTTTATGGGCCTGAGTCAGTGGCTATTCTACTTATTATGGGCTTATAGACTTAACCTCTATTCCACAGACATGGCATTAAACACCTAACCCTGAAAAAAGTATACAGGTAACAATGAGGAGAAAGCCCGTGTTTGAGAATGTGTAGCTAAATCAGTGTAAATCCATCAGCACCTGTCCTGCTAATGGTGGGTTAGCAGTGTTACAGCCACATCTACAAAAGATGACAAATGTTTAAGAAAGTTATAGAGTTGCATTTTAAAAAATGCATTCCCTATGGATGCAGACTGACCCATACTATTTCTTTTGTTTTTGGTGCTGTTGTTTTTCTTTTCTGAGGTTTTTCCTTTTTGCTCTGATTCTTCTCTCATAACATGCCTAATACAGAAGTATGTTTAATGTTATTGTACATATATAACCTATATCAGATTACTTGCTGTCTTGGGGGGGAGGGAGGGAAAATTTTGAAACTAGAAATCTTATAAAAACAAATGTTAAAAACTATCTCTACATGTAACTGGAAAATAATGAAATACTTTCATAATTTAAAAAAAATGCATTCTCAAATTTGGACTTTTCATGAACTCCAACAATGTTTCTCTACCCTAAGCAGTGAGGATGCAAGATAAAGATGTCTCTATACTCTGTCTAACATTTTCAAGAAGCCAGAATTTAGCCAGATATAAAGAAATCTGTCTGTTCAGCACTTTTAAATGATCTCTTTTCATTATCTAGGAAAGCACCCTCCTCCCTATTAATCTACACTAAAAATGTACAATCCATTCAATATCTTTCCACGATGAACAAAACCAGTACCAACCTCTGGCTAAAACCAACCCAACCCATCTATATATCTCTAAGTATCCACATGGTGGCCTCTTCTAGAGGGTAATTGGGCACATGCCCAAGAGCCTGAGGGCAGGCCAACTCTGCTTGCGTACTTTTTCCCAGAGGAGGGGAGGGGGAAAATCAATGGCCTGAGGTCTTAAAAATCCTGTCTAGTGGCCTGGAATCTTGGCAATCTTCCTGATCTTTGGTAAGGCTGCCTCACCTAGTAGTCATTACTGTACTATTTACCCCAGGCATCCTCATGGTAATATCTGTACACTGGCTCAAACACCCAACAAATGTTCCCAACATATTGTGCCGTCCTACCTGGTCATTTAACCCTACGTTTACCATCATCATTTCTCCAACCATCTCAATCCAGCTGGTGCCACAGGGATTGTGAGAGTTGACACCTCTTCTGAACCAGACCTGGGGAAATCAAGGAAGAAAAAACACATCCTTAGAAAGTCACAGGGTGGGGCAGCTAGGTGATGCAGTGGATAAAACACTGGCCCTGGATTCAGGAGGACCTGAGTTCAAATCCAGCCTCAGACACTTGACACTTACTAGCTGTGTGACCCTGGGCAAGTCACTTAACTCTCATTGCCCCGCCCCCCCCCAAATCATAGGAAAGGTAAACTAATTGTGTTATACCACAAGTCGGTCCAAGAAGTCATTAAAAAAAAGGCTGCAATTTTCACCAGCCCTAATACTTTTGCTGGCATGACAAAAAAGCATGGAACAGTAGATTGAGAGCTGGCCTCGAAGCCAGCAAAACCTGAACTCACGTCTTGCCTCTGACCCAAACTGACTGGACGATCCTGGACAAGTCACTTAGCTTCTCAGTGCTCTCCAGGTAACTCTCTCTGGCTAAAGTTTCAGATAAGAGGCTGAACCGCAGAGTTCCCATCCACAGGTGCAGACATCCCTATCCCCACCCTAACACTTACTAACTGTACAACAGCTGGCAAGGCCTCTCCAGAGTGACAATATTTGCACTACCTACATCAAAGGGTTGTTGTGAAGATCAGACAAGGATGTCTATCACATGCTTTGTTACCATACAGTGCAAGACAAATGTAAACTATTATTACTGTACCCCATTTCTAGAATAGCTGAGCATTTGTTGACCAGAGAATCATTAGAGGTTCTGCAAGCGGGGAAAAATTAACTCTCCAGTAGATAGGCTGACTGAGCCACTACTGATAACATAAATCCTTACTATTTTTTAAAATATATTTGTACAGTTGGTTGGTTGGCTGGTTGGTGGTTGTCCTTTGTTCTCAAAGAGGACCAAAATGACATCTCTACATTGGAGTCAAGGTACAGTGTGTCTGACTGTGGCTGATCAGACCAGTGTGAACTTGGAAGGCTCTACCACAGGTCAGGCACAAATAGTCCACATGAACATTTGGAGTGGAGATGTCTCTAATTTTTTTTTTTTGGGGGGGGGCAGGGCAATGAGGGTTAAGTGACTTGCCCAGGGTCACACAGCTAGTATGTGTCAAGTGTCTGAGGCCAGATTGAACTCAGGTACTCCTAAATCCAGGACCAGTGCTTTATCCACTGCACCACCTAGCTGCCCCATTTCAAAATTTTTAAAAATACATTTGTACACTTACTCTCCAGTAGAAGAGGTTATTGAGCCACTACTGATAATTTATATTCTTTTTTAAAAATGTATTTTTATATTTCCTAATAGGTTGCTCTGCCTACAGCCTCATCCCTCTCTAATCTATCCCTCCAAACAGGTGCCAAGTTCATATTCCTAAAGTGCCAATCTGTCCATGTTGTTCCCCTGCTCAAGAAACTTCTGTGGCTCCCTATTATCTAAAATGTTAACTTCTGCTTGACATCTCAAGCTCCCCACAATCTGGTTATATCCTATTTTCCACATTTGTCTTTCCTCACTCCCCTTCACATACTATGTTCCAGCTAAACTTGCTGGCTCTTTCTTCTATAGGACCTCCCTTCTCTTCTTTCTCTGCCTTTCGCAACCTACCCCCAAATCCAGAATGCCTTCCCCATTCACCTCCTCCTCTTGGAATTCCTTCTTCCCTTCAAGGGAAGTCTGCCTTTCTTTCTTTTGTTTGTTTGGTTTTGGGTTTTTTTGTGGGGCAATGAGGGTTAAGTGACTTGCCCAGAGTCACATCTAGTAAGAGTCAAGTGTCTGAGGCCGAATTTGAACTCAGGTCCTCCTGAATCCAAGGCTGGTGCTTTATCCACTTTGCCACCTAGCTGCCCCATGAAGTTTTTCTTGATCTCAAATCCTTCCTCAAAATTACTTTGTCTATTTTGTGTTTATTTATCTGGGTACAGGTTAATTTCTTCCAGTAGAATTTAAGCTCCTTGAGGACAGGAATGTTTTCATTTTTATCTTCGTATCTCTAGCATCTTATATGGCAGTCAGCATTAATATAACACTTTAAGGTGTGCAGATCTCTCATTGTTGAACCTCATGACCACCCCATGAGGTAGGTGCTATTATTACACCCATTTTACAGATGAGGAAACTGAGGCTGACAGAGGCTGAGAGTTTTAGTAGGCACTTCCCAAACACATGCTGTTGCTATAAGATCTTTCCTCCTGAAGTGAGATGTCTGATCTCACTTACCTTTGCAACATTCCTCTTACAGATGTAGATATTGGGTCCACTGAGGTTCAGAGGTTAAAGACCTCATGCAATGACTCAGAGCTAATGCCAGCTGGTATTCCAGCCTGACTCCAGTGCCAGGAACCACCCTACTGCCAGCTGTGCTCTTTCACAGCAGGCATTACCAGCAGGCATGAAAGAGGGAGGACACTGGCTCCATTACCAGCCAGGGCAGTGGCTGCCCTTCTCCCCTAGATGGTGTTTCCTCTGTCTATCAAATCTAGAGAGTAACCCAAGGGCTGAGACCAAGTCTGCTTTTAAATTCTATTGGAGCTCACAACTACTTAGGCATAACAAAGAATATAGAAAAACCTCAATTAGCCAGAATGTCTGGGGGTTCTGGTTAATTTAATTCTCTGGTTGGCTGCGGAGTAAGGCATTCATCTTTTCTGTGGGAAGGCTTTCTAAAAGGTCTTAGTCTACCTTCAGTTCTCAGGAAGTAGCAAACAGAGAACATAAGGCATCTTTCCTGCCAGGCTGTGGTTCGTGCCTAGCCTCCAGAGTCATGACTTTAAACGTGAATTTGCAGTATCTGAAACTGGAAGAAAATCTAGATGCAGAAACAGAGGAGGCTGACCCCGGGGCATCTCCAAGAAGTGAAGGCTCAATGTTATATTAAATCAAATGATCTCTATCACTTTGACGAGAGCTGTTTCTCATCTTGGCATCTCTGGGCATGGGGAAAAGGTTCTGCAGCCACTACTAGTCAAACACGCTAAGTAAGAGTTGAGAAGGCATGCTACAATTCAGAGGACTGTACAGTACTTTTGGGTAGTTATCACATGACCCAGAAATGACAATTTCAACAGACGATACAAGTTATGGGGCTAATGTCTACTTTGTTCTATGTCAAGAATGGAGTCATACTCTTCTCAGCAATACAATGGTCCAAGATAGTTCCAAAGGACTCATGATGGAAAATTGCTCTCCAAATCCAGAAAAAAAGAACTATGGAATCTAGATGCAGATTGAACCATACTGTTTCTACTTTTTTTTTTGTATTTCCTTTTTGCTCTGATTCTTCTTTCATAGCATGACTACTGCAGAAATATGTTTAATGTGATTGTAGATATATAACCTATATCAGATTGCTTGCTGTCTTAGGGAGGGAGGAGGGAGGGGAAGGAGGAAGAAAAATTCGAAACTAGAAATCTTATAAAAACAAATGTTGAAAACTATCTCTACATGTAACTGGAAAATAATGAAATACTTTTATGGAAAAAAAAAGAATGGAGTCACAAAATCAATGAAAAAGTAATAATATATTAATATCACAAAAGGGAGCAAAATGTAGGCTTCAGATTCCCTCCAACTCTTACTTTTCTGTCTTTAGTGACTGCCCAGACCACGCTGACACCAACAGAGACGTGCATGATCCCATTTTCAGGCACTGGTGGTTCCACTATTGACCAGGAACTGCCTATATGCACCCAAAATAAAAATATAAGAAATCTAAGATCAGGCAAGAGTTCTCTAGGGCTCTCTGAGCTTTCAGGGGACATGAGACTCTGGGTTAGCGACCATCTGCTCATTACCTTTAGGGTTATTTCTATCAATTCCTTCTCGAACCATTGCTTGACCTTCCCAAAGGGTAGCCCAGAGGAGATCATAGGGCCCACAGCTGATTTGTACTGCTTCCCCAGGGGTTTCTACAAGTGACCAAGAAGAGCCCTCAGGGTTTGGGTGGCAGACATCTTCTCTGTACCATACCTAGAAAGAAAGAAAAATGCATAATGGAAAACTTCAAGTATGCTGTGTGCTGGTGTAAGGACCTCTTTCTGATCCATAGCTATGAATCAGTACAGAATTTCCCCTCCAACAGAGACTATTCTCTTTACTCCTTAAACAGTATTTATTTACGTAAGAGGCTGTAGGTTTCTGACAGTTCCTAGTGGCTTTGCTTTGGGTCAAAGAAAGACTAACATTTTCTTACGTTCACCTTGACTAGGTAAGCTGCCTAAGTCAGGGTCAGAACAGTTGTCACTATGTTTGCCTTGATATTTAGAGAACCGGTTGGGATTAAATACAAGCACCAAAGCTTTAAATAAACTCAGCAAGAACTCCCCGACTTTCACTGAGACTTAGCCTTCTGTAGACGTGTCTAACCCAGAAGATTGAAAACCTGTTCCCAAAGCTTGGGAGGAGGGCTGAAAGAAGTCATTCTGGCTCCATAGCTATCTGCCTCCCACATGCAGTGCTGGAATCTTTAAACAGAACGTGGCTCTTCAACCCCCAGATCTCAACCTAAGCATTATGACTGCTTTCAAGCTCAAAAGTGTAAAGTCCTGGCCTTTGACTGTGTCGGCTTATTATACTAAGCAGAAGATAGACTAAGCACTCTGCTAAATATGGCGGCAACATACACACAATCACATGTATATTCAATTGCATACATGAATGTCTACATACAGATATACACACATGCCCCAAAACTACACACACACACACACCAGTTTTTAAATAGCCCATGGTTCAGGGGCAGAGAGGTAATAGGCTGCAAATAGTGGCAACATAGTTTGTCCTACATGTCCCCCTAGTGGAGGCCTATACTTAAGGCATCCCTGAACAATGAAAAAGCAAGTCCCGTCCAAAGAGGAAGTTGGATGTCAGAAGGAGGCCAGGCAAAGAAGGAGCAGGAAGGTTAATGAGGATCGTGGGTATTGGGATCTTTACGACTCATTCTGGATGGATGAGGGGGACAAATCCAGCCTAAGGCTCCAGGAATGGGGTGGTGGAAAAGAGGAGGTCCTAAGAAGGGTAAAGGAAATGTCTGGGCTTTGTCATGTGCAAATGTGCAAGTTTTATTGGTCCCACCCAGAGGCCTAAAGGATATGCAAAGTGAGAAAAAAGTTAACAGTCTGCTCGGTGACTCTGCCTTCTCCCATTTCTAAGAATGTATGTATGATTCAGCTACTGTGGCTGTGACTGATCTTTCTCCTTGGTCACCCATTGAACTATCCCATGTATTTTTTCACTTGAGCAGATTTAATTTAGTTCTTAATTACAGTTTTATATTACTGTTTGTTTCTTGCATATTATTTGTTTCTTGCCTCTCTAAATTGTAAGCCTTATTTATTGCGGTCAGGGGCAATGTTGAACTACTTGTATATATCTGACACAAAACAGGAACTAGGTTCAAATCCTGTCTGGGACAATTATTACCTGTGTGACCCTGGGCAAGTCATTTAAATTCCCTGAGCAGTTTCCTTATCTATAAATGGGAAGGTTGGACTAGGTAGCCTCAGATCCCTCCAGATTTACATTTATGATCCTATGAACTATTCAATAAACACTAATTCTATAGACACATGCACATAGTCAATTTTTCACTATCCATATTTGGGCTTCACTATTTCATGAATTATTTTGTCAAATTTCTGATCCCAGTCAGGCTACCACTTAACTCTGCCATTTGTTCTTGGGCTCCTTCCTCCTCTTCCCCCCCTCCTCCCCACCACATTCCCCAACCCATCTCACCTGCCAGGCATTAACCAGCATGTGTACAGGGAAGTAAACATAATTTTAATATTTGCCTAAGACAAATACAATTTGGAAGGCAAGCTATTCTAAGGCTAAATAGAAATGATTTCTGGATAAAGCGCAATCAAAATAGTGTGGAAAATTTACCAAAACCATTACAAAGCCAAAACAGAAATTTAAAAAAACCCCAAACACCATTTGTTTGATATTCTGTGTTGCTGCTTTTCTTCACCAGAGCAGATCCTGAAGGCTAGTGGTCATCTTGCATATTTATTCCTAGGTAGCTTGAATACACTTAAGGGATACATTCCCACACACACATGCTTATACCCCTGTTCTGTTCCTGGCTAATTGGTCTCACCTTCTCTGATCAGAATAAAGGGGCCCAATCTCCTTTCCTTTAAAAAACATCAGTTATCTGCTCTGTGTTCAATAGTGTGCTAGGCCTGGGGGGAGAGGGGAGGGAGAGGGAAAGGGGATGCCACATTAAAAAAGAATTTAAAAAAAGAATAAAACACTGCTTACACTGAAGGAACCTGTGAGTCTAGCTGAGGAGACATCAAATACACACAGAGAGATAATTAACAATGTTAGGCAGTATCTGCTGAGCTTCAAATAAATAGCATAAATAGTAAATACTACAGGACTTCAGAAGGGGAAATCTTGAAGGAGTGAGATAATCTGAGGAGGCAATATCTAGCTGGGCCTTGAAAAATAGATAGACTTTCACCTTGTTGGGGGCAGCTAGATGGCACAGTGGATAAAGCACCGGCCCTGGATTCAGATGGACCTGAGTTCAAATCTGACCTCAGACACTTGACACTTGCTAGCTATATGACCCTAGGCAAGTCACTTAACTCTCATTGCCTCGCAAAAAAAAGAAAAAACAAAACAAAAATTTCACCTTGTTTCTTGTTTGTTTTGGTTTGGTTGGGGTGGGGTGGAGGTCAATCAGGTAAAATAAGTGCAATATTTTTCAATCTCTTTAATTTCATGGTATACATATACATTTATAACTACACAGTGATATACTGGGTGAAGACAGAGGAAAAGAAGGGCAGAAACCCTATGTTGAAGGGAAACATGTATGTATGCAAAGATAGAGGGGCTCAATGATGGTTATGATGGAGAAAAGGACAAGTGAAAGTCTTGTACTTGTAGCCAGAAGCTCATCAACAGTGATAGCTAAACCATGAGGCTTCACATTAGTTGCTACAGACACCTGGGCCAAGCCTTCATCTGTGTTCTAATTTAGGAGGATGAACAGACAAGGCAGGAACATCCAGAGACTTCAGGGTTACATTTGATGAAGGGAACATGCAGGGCACACAGGCAAAGCCAGACTTGGTGTCCATCCACACAAAGTAAGAACTACAGCCTGATTCAGAGGACAAATGTAGTTTGGTATAATACAGTGTGTGCATAGGGTACTCTGAAGGATTATGGCTTCCTAAAGAGGAAGTTTTGTTATAGACCAGAGTTATGGAAAGTAGGTGATCTATAAATAATGGCTCACTGATGACAAAGTACTAGGCATCTTCAACACCAAAGTGAACTACTAGGAAATTTAAAAGAAAAACATTTCATCACCTTTCTACATCTACATGAGGAAATAGACTCCATCATCGAATCTCAATGAAAACAAGTCTGACTGGACATACCCTACCTCCTTCCCTTATCCTCATTCCCTACCCCAGGCTAGGAGAAAGGATAAAAATAAAAACCATAGTACTACCTTGCCTTGCAGAGAAACTGCCCACACAGATAGTCGACCTACAGGTTCATCTGTGATTTCCCATCCTCCAATGGAGAGATCATTGAAAGGGTCAGGAAGCTGTTTAGGGTCATCGTGGGATGGAATCTGAAACAAAGAAGGAAGAGCCCAAGAGGAAACCAACTAATGGGACCATGAAATAGAATGAATACTCCAAAATCTTCCTTCCTACCCTTTAGGAGAATGCAATATTTATATTAAATTCTCTATCACCATCGTTACTGAAAGGTCCAAAATTTCTATCCCTCTTTGACCTTTCATTCTTCTATTAGCTAAGCCTGATCCATTTCCTGCGAGTCAAAATGTAGCAGACACATTTGCCTAAGATTCTGCAAGACAAACACTTGGCCATCATTATTATGCAAGGATATAGTATTATATTGTGTATAGGGAATTCCAAGGGCAGCTACATGGCACAGTGGATAGAGTACCAAGGCCTGGAGTCAGGAAGATTCATTTTCCTGTTTGCATCAGTTTCCTCATCTGTAAAATGAGGTAGAGAAGGAAATGGCAAACGAATCCAATATCTTTGCCAAGAAAATCCCAAATGTGGTCCCTAAGAATCAGACGTGACTGAACAACATCAACAAATAGTGCATTACATATATGTGATATATAATGTACTATATACAAATACTATATATATCACATATATAATGCACTGTAGACAAATATAATACTATACACATGTGTGTACATATATACACATACACACACACACACACACACACACACACATATATATATGGGGTACAAGGACTAGAAAGAGAGACTAGATCACATAAAATCTTTTGTTCTACTTTCTATTCTAAAATGCTCTTTTTTGGTGTTCATTAAATTCATAATAATTTTTTTTTTTAAATAGGGACTACATCTGTGATTTCATTGACATAAGGAACTCCCAAGTGAGGATATTTCCTCTACCAGTGCAGGTCAGCCCCTTCTCTGTTCTTCTTCTTAGAGGCTACCTAGAGGACAGAACACTGAGGGTCAAGGGGCTTGCCCAGCATCACAGAGCCAGTGAGCATCAGAAGCAGGACACGAACTCAGGTCTTCCTGGCTTCCCTGACCAGCTCTCTCTACTCTATAACTCAGCTTCTCTAAGACATTTATTTTACTGGTATCTTTTGTTTTTACATCACCTCCATTTACCTCTTCCCTCTTTCCCTACCCTCAACCCCCATTAGCCAGCTTTGGAACAAAAAATTAAAAAGGGTAAAAAATAGCAGTTTAGCAAGAATAATCAACGTAATACCCAAGTCTAATAGTATAGGACATCTTACTTTTTTTCAGAGAGTTTTTATTTGACCCATAACAAAAGGGAAACAGTTCAGTCAACTTCCATTTAGACTTTTTTGGGGAGTCACACAGGCAAAAGATCTTTTTTTTGCTCCAGATCTATGATTTGATCAGTGTTAGGAACTCTAGCTGTGGAAATCCTCTCCACTGATGCAGATTAGCAACTGGTGGTCTGACCTGGGGGTCCTTAGCTTTTTTTGTGTCATAGAGCCTTTTGGCAGGCTGGTGAAACTTATGGTTTCCTTCTCAAAAGGCAGTTTTTAAATGCATAAAATAAAATAAATAGAATTATAAAAGAATCCAATTACATGAAATATCCCTATCAAAATGTTTAAAAAGGGGCAGGTAGGTGGTGTAGTGAATAGAGCACCGGCCCTGGAGTCAGGAGTACCTGAGTTCAAATCCAGCCTCAGACACTTAACACTTACTAGCTGTGTGACCCTGGGCAAGTCACTTAACCCCAATTGCCTCACTTTAAAAAAACAAACAAACAAACAAAAAACCTTCCCCAACCTCAGGTTAAGAAGACCTGGTCTAAGTGCTGTCCAGGGACATTGAGAGGGTAAGTGGTTTGTCCACAGTCACACAGCCAGTATGGGCCAGACTGAAAGCCCCAAATCCCTTAGTCCATATCTGTGGCTCCATCTATCTGCCATCCATGCTGCTTCTTGCTACAATAGCCTACTATACAGTTATTTTTAAATTACAAGTATGCAAACTCTCTTGATGCATGGAAATGTGTGTATGAAAGACTGTTAAGTAAAAAAGATTGAATGCAAAATATTTACACACCCATTACAACAGTATGTATGAAAACCTATACCTGTGCTGAATAAAGATAGAGATGATAAGAGAATTGTATGGAAACAGTCTGGAGGTGATTAAGTTCTTTGTGTACAAGCTATTTACATTCATAATAAAAAGAATATGTATGCAGACTATTTTGACACCTATTTTCCTCACTGAATCTCCTAGCCATGCTATGAGGTTGGACTCAGATGAGAAAAATAGCCGCAAACAAATAAATAAATGAATGAAAAGTAGCCATAAATCATAGATGTAAAGCCAGAAGGGATCCCAGAGATCTTTATGTCTAACCCCCTCATTTTACAAATGAGAAAACTGAAGCCCTCAGAGATCAAATGACTTGCCCAGGGTCACACATCTATGAAGTACCTGAAACAGGAACTGAACCCAGGCCTTCCTAGCTCCAAGTCCAGTGAGCTTCCCATCACACTACACTTAGATCTGTTTGATGGCTTGCCCCAAGTCACAGAGCTCCACAGTGCTGGAGTCAGAAGCAGAATTCAGAGCCTCTGACAAGTCCAGGGTTCTTTTGGGGAGGGGGGGGGGTCACATGAACAATCCACATGTGGCAAATGTTTGAATGAGGTATAGACAGATAGATAGATCAATAGATGTATATGTGTGTGTGTGTGTGTGTGTGTGTGTATGTGTGTGTGTGGCTGCAGAGTATCTTTTAGATCAAATCAGTCAGTCAATAATTTATAAAGCACCGACTTTGTACTAAGAATGGTGGGTACAAAGAAAAGTAAAAGACAGTCCTTCCCCTCAAGGTGGGAGACAAGCTGAAGACGACTATGTAAAAAAACAAGATACGTACATGATAAATTGGAGATTGTCTCAGAAGAGAGGCACTAGCATTAAGGGGGACTGGAAAAGGCTTCTTGTAGAAGGTGGGATTTTAGGTGGGGCTTGAAGGAGGCCAGGAAAGTCAGGAGATGGAGATGGAGAGAATTCCAGGCATAAGGGAAAAACAGTGAGAATAAGCAGTCAGAAGGTAGAGTAGCTTGTCTGTGTCACTGGACCACAGAGGACAAGTAGTTTTATCCTATGTCAATCTTTCTTTTTTGGCGGGGGGTGTGGGGGACGCAACAGGAAATGGCAGGAAAGTGTAAACTTGGCATTTGAGGCCTTGTTAGGACAAGGTAAAATAGTGTGACCTTCTGCCTGAAGCTACAGGCCTATGAGCTCAAAGAAAGAAACAAACAGATAAATTGAGGGCAGGCCAGCATTTAAGAGTTTTGGTCTTACTTAACTTATCATGGGTAACTATGACGAGTTAGTTCGGCCGACTGAAGTACAGTGTCCATAAGGCCAAAGATATAAGTTTGCTCTCCACATGGGCCCACTGGTTTTGCTCAATTCTATGACCACAGATTGCAACCCATATCTAGTCCTGCCATCTTGACATTACACTTCAAATAGTACTGGCTCTGGAGTCAAAAGGACCCGGGTTCAAATCCCACCTCTGACCCTTATGCATGATCTTGGACACGCATATAACTTTAGTTAGGCCTCAGTTTCCTCATCTGTAAAAGGAGAAGGCTGAACTATGTGGACTCTGAATCTATGGTTCTGTGACCTAAAGGGGAAAGTGGTTTTCAGAGAGTATGGATGTTTTAATTCAAGCCCAGCTCCACCAATGAGAAACACCCCCTCACGCATACACAGGAAGAGAAAAAGGACCCGGGGTATGAAATGACAAAATTACTAAGGTGCAGGACTCTCCAGTGTATATAAACAGACTGTAACAAAAAATATAAAGTAACTAGGAAAACATTTTTTAAAGGGGGGGGGAGAAAAAGTAAACCTCCCACCGACTTAAAAGCCCACATCCTACAGCTGGTGGGTCAATCGGGTGAGCATGATAGCACTTCAATGGGGAGGCATGGAGGACTAACGTGAAGTATAAGAAATGGGCTGGGTT
The DNA here is from genome assembly GCF_019393635.1 of Dromiciops gliroides. Classification (NCBI taxonomy): domain Eukaryota; kingdom Metazoa; phylum Chordata; class Mammalia; order Microbiotheria; family Microbiotheriidae; genus Dromiciops; species Dromiciops gliroides. The sequence goes on along the minus strand of NC_057861.1, from coordinate 542,184,823 downwards.
GAGAATGTGGGCATATTTATATTTCCACATATAATATCTAATATCGTGCTGCTTGAATTGCAAAGAGCTTTCTTTTGTGACCTTCATTCAACTACTTCTGATCCACATGGTAATGCATCAAAAAAAAAAGAAGAAGAAAAGAAAATGGAACAGGGAGACCTTGGCCCATGTGTCCCGGGATTTGTATCTCCTGTAGCGGATCCACTTCCGCCGCCGCACACAGGAGTTCCATTTCTTGTCCCTAGTGTAGGTGGCAGGGAAGTCCATGGCATACGTCCATCCCTGAAACAACAAGGGAGTTTTCCTTTATGAGGTTCAGGTAGAAGAATGTGGAGAAAGCATTGGGGTGGGTGGTCAGGACATAGGGAGGGCAGAAGGAAGATGGGGCAGAGTATCCAGAAAGAGACAGCAACATCACACACAAGCACATCAATCACAGCAGAGCAAGCAGGGATGGCACACACAGCAGTGGCCAGGATGGAGGTGGGACGGTGGCAGGGGTGGGGATGCTAATTCCAAGTGGTGCAGAGGGGACAGCAGCATTTCAGAGGAGGAGCCCGGCCAAAGACTTCCTAGAGGGAATCTAAGTGGGTGGGGATTTGAGTCACCTACCCCTTTCTCGGTGGGTTCCCCTCCAAAATTTTCATCCACGTACCAGTCAGATTCCCACTCCCAGTGTGGTGATGGCAGCACCAAACTATCCAGCTGTTGGTGCTTGAGCCCACTCACGTCGCTCCACTGCCAGCGGTCACTAGGCATGAGCTTTTCACAGAAACCACCAACTGGATTCCATCGCTATTCAGGAAAGAAAAGGGGGGGGGGGGACAGCCTTCAACTGTGCTTTTGAAAAAAATGTAGCTAAAGGGTCTTGCATTTAGAGTCAGAAAGAGATTTTGGTTTCAATCCTCCCTTTTCACACTTATGAGTTGTATGACAATGGACAAGTCACTTAAAGCTTCTTCTTTTTTTTTTTTAGTGAGGCAATTGGGGTTAAGTGACTTGCCCAGGGTCACACAGCTAGTAAGTGTTAAGTGTCTGAGGCCGGATTTGAACTCAGGTCCTCCTGACTCCAGGGCCGGTGCTCTATCCACTGCACCACCTAGCTGCCCCCACTTAAAGCTTCTAAGCCTCAGTTTTCTGATTTGTAAAATCAGAAATACCTGTAGTATTTAGACCACAACAAGCTTTTTACTAGGTTTAAGTTGGATAACAGATGTGAAACAGTTTATAAGCTTTAAAGTCCTATACAAATGGCAGCTATTAATAATGATGATGATGATGACAATCCATGGTTTAACTAGGGCTCTGGATTGAGATAGCGGGAAGAGAGGCCTACAGGAGTCTGAGAGCCTAAAGAGGAGTACTTTTCTAGGAGGGGGAGGGAGTTACAATGTCCTAAACCTCTGGGATAATAACTAGTTATAGCTATAAAACATTTTTATTTTTCCATAATAATTCTACATATATTATAATAATAGTTAACATTAATATAGCACTTTAAGATTTGCAAGCAACATACTTTACATGTTAGCTCGTTGAATCCTAATCATAATCAGTGAGGTAAGTGCTATTATTCTCTTGAATTTACAGCCTGTTTCCTCAACTGAGAGAGTGACTTGCCCAGGGTCACACATCTACTAAGTGTCTAAAGCAGAATTTGTATTCAGATCTTCCCAATGCCAAGTCAGGCACTCTATCCACTATGCTACCTAGTTGCAACTCTTTATCCTCACAAAAGTTCTATGAGTGAGGCAGGTGTGCCAGGTATTTCTCTCATTTGATAATGTTCTGAGCTAATGAGAGAGCAAGGGCCTTGTGTAGAATCATATAACTGGTTAGTGGCAGAGCTGGGACTAGAACGCAGGTCTCCTAACTGTCTAGTCCTAGGCTTGAAAACACTACCTGAGCACTCCGGGGGACTTGATGCTCCATGAAGACTGTCCCTTACCAGTACAAAAGGTTCTGGCCATGTTCCAGTAGAAGAAACGTTTACATTTATGCTGAAATTCAGCCCCAAACATCTTAGAAAGCCAACTAGCCATCATCTAACTACGTTGCTTTTCTTTGTATCCCTGGCACTTAAGAAAGTGCTTGGCAAATAAGAAACTCCACCTTTGAGATTTTGATTCTTATTTATTTAGGCTGGGACATAAAAGAGGAAATCAAGCTTTGTTCTAGTGGACAAGGAAGGAGAGAGGAAGAAAGAAAAGAAAGAACTGTTTTCTCTGCCTGCCAAAAGTAAGGGCTATTGCTCAATTTTGCTTTTCATAGAAACAGATTGTTAGCACTAGAAGGGACCTCTGAGATCAATGGGTTGGCCCCCCCCCCACACAACTACGTTTTACAGAAGAGGAGCCTGAAGCCGAGAAAGATGAAGTGACTTGCCCAGACTCACCCAGCACCATGACTATTACTCCTGGTTTGGAATCCAGGGATCTTTCCATTATACAATACCTCCAGTGAACTTTGACCCAGCCCTTGGCTCTCCTTGGGGATGGAGCTTTGAGGAGTCCCTACCTGGTTCTCGTAGGTTTCCTCCCGGTGCCGGATGGGGACATCACTGGAGCACACATACACATAGACTTGATTGTCACAGGCGATCCCCCAGCAGCACTGTTTTACTGCGCTGACCCGCTTGAACTCCAGATGGGCATCCTTGCAGAGTTCCCAGTACTGGCCAGCTGTGGCAAGGGTATACACTCTCCCAAAAATATCCACAGCCCACAGCAAGGAATTTGGCATGGTTGGGCAGCAGCTGGGCAAAAGAAACGCTGAGTTAGCAGGCAGTCAGTGCCTCCACAGAGTCCTCCCCACCTCATCATGAGTCCAGCTAGGAGGCCTTTGTAAATAACTCCGACATGTAAAAAAGCCCGAATAACTCACAAGTGGCAAGCTTTAATAAATAATAAATGATGCTCATTCCTTCTTATAAAGTAAACTTTGAGGGCATTACTTACATTCTTTCTACCAAATTCAACTTCAATGAGGAAAAAACATCAAAGGGGTGGGCTGAACAAGTCCAAAGTGACTAAAGACCAGTGAGACTAACCTCCATTTCTGGCAAAATTCTAGAACACATTATTATTCAAGGGAGGGCTAATGACCAGGAAATAGTGATCACAAAGAGAGAGCATGGCTTCATGAAGAACAGGTCATTCCACAATAACCTTATTTCCTTTCTGGACAGAATTACCAGATTGACAGGCCAGAAGAATAAAATAATCGGAGTTTACTTAGGTTTTAGAAAAGCATTTGACAAAGTCACTACTAATTTTTGTAAAAATGATAGAAAGTTATAGACTAAACCATAATTCAGATTTAGACCCAAAGAAGATAGATTAATGTTTCAGTGTCAACGAACTCATTACATTTCAATCCAATTCTTCCTGCTTTCTAGCCCAGACTCATACCTAGCAAGTTGCTCCCCTCTATGCCACTGTACACATCTTTCCGGCATCCTCTCCAATGAATTTCCTCTCTAGCTCTAGGAGCAATAATCTAATCAACACTACCATTTCTGGAAAGAACAAGTCAATTAATTCCCCTTTGGCTCTCTATTCTCCCCATTCCTCTGACATTCCAGACCAAAACACCACTCCCTGACCACAACTCCCTTATATGTTTTAGTAAGCTACTTGAGGGCAGGGACTGTTGGCACCATCATCATCACCACCACCACCACTAGCTTTTATACAGTGCTTTAAGGTCTACAAAGCACTTTACAAAAAAAAAAATGTACTTTACAAATATTATCTCATTTTATCTTCAAAACAACCTTGTGAGGGAGGTATATTATTATCTCCATTTTACAGATGAGAAAACTGAGGCAGAGTTTAGGTGATTTGCCCAGGGTCACACAGCCAGTTAGTGTCTAAGGCAGGGCTGGATCTCAGTTCTTTTTCTTGTTGTTTTTTTTTTTGAGGGGCAATTGGGGTTAAGTGACTTGCCCAGGGTCACACAGCTAGTAAGTGTTAAGTGTCTGAGGCTGGATTTGAACTCAGGTACTCCTGAATCCAGGGCCAGTGCTCTATCCACTGCGCCATCTAGCTGCCTGATCTCAGTTCTTTTTGACTCAAGTCCAGTGCTTCACACACTGAATCACCTCGCTGCTTTTTTATTTGTATTTCTATATGTAGCACAGTGCCTGGCTCATGGTAAAAAGTTAATGTTGGGGTTTTTTCCATTCATTCATTCAAGAAGTTCCAGTGGCTCTCTACTGTATTTTTGTTGTTGTTGTTGAAAGATTAAGTGATTCGCCCACGGTCACACAGCTAGTGTCTGAGACCACATTTGAACTCAGGTCCTCCTGACTTTCAGGGCTGGTATTCTATCCTGTGCACACTTCTCCCACCCCCAGAAATTGCATTTAAGATAAAATACAAAACCCTCTGTATGGTACATAAAGCCTTTCACAATTTGGCTCCAGCCTCCCTTTGCAGGCTTATTATATATTACTTCCCTTCATATACTTTAAGCCAAAGTGGCTTACGTGCTGTTCCTCACAAATGACTCTGTATCTCTCATCTTCTAATCTTTTGAACAGGCTGTCCTCCATGTCTAGAATTCATTCCTCCTTTCTGCCTCGTTAATCTCTCACTTCCTTCGAGGCTCAGCTCAAGTGGTACTTTCTCTACATGAAGCATATCCTTATCTCTTTGACTGTTACTACCCTTCCCCCAAAAAATATTTACTTTGCATATATTTAGTATTTTCTTCTCTACTGAAAAGCTCCATGAGGATTAAACTCTATGAGGATAGAGACTTTGTTTTTTGGTTTCTGAATGCCCATCATCTAGGACAATGCCTGGCATAAGGTAGGCTTTTAATATATGCTTATTAAATGAATAAAGGTCTTCAGTGGACTGTACCCTTGGGAATCTGTATTCATCCCTATGCTGTGTCACAAACATGATATTTGGTGACTTCAGCACAAAAGTGGGGAAACAGAATGGTGAAGAGAAATATATTGGAAAGCAAAAAATATGGTTCGAGAAGAAATGAGAGGCCAAAAACTACTCAGAAGCCTCATGCTTTTACATTACAAACACTTTCTTCCAGAAAAGAACTGGTAGGTGAGCAATAAATAGCATACAAAAAATTAAGTTGATTATATTTTAGTAGACAAGTAAAGATACATTATTGTTGTGAAAGTCTAAGCTGAATCAGTTATCTGTGTACAGTCAGACCACCAATTTATTAGAGAAAAGATCAGAATGGTAAAAAGCTGGAAGAATGAATAATTTAAAAAGACATGGCATACAATTAAAACAACTCAATCTTGAACTATTTAAATAACTAATTGATAACAAAAACCAAGAAATTAACAATGGAAATGACATGGACACCAATTATATTAATTTATTATTATTATTAATTCATATTATTAATTTGTTAATCTTATTTCATAAGATTAATTGGTGTAAATCAATTAACCAAAGAACACCAAAGCATCTAGGAAGTCAGTATGCACAACTTCTCTCTGTCAAGTAGAGAAAAGAAGCTAAACAAAGGCAATACTAATTTAGAATATAAACTTACGCTTAAAATCTACCCCAAATGAGAATGTAAGACTTCAAGCAATATAATCTCATAAAGCAGAGATAAGCAGTGAAGGATAAAGCCAGTTTACAAAATGCTTGACAAAATATCCAATTAAGCCAAGTCATCTCAAGGAAATGAAAACACAAACACAAACAAACCGGAAGGAAGACAGTAACAGCAGCAACAAAAAGAAAAAAGGAAAATATTTGCAAAAATCACTATAACAAACTATTTTTACCATCAAGACAGTAGAATCACCACATTTGAGCTCTAACCTCACTAGAAGGGGAGGTAGAAATGCTACTAAAGAAAATAAAGACAGTGGTCAAGGTGATTTTGGACTATACAGAGAAGATTGTGCTGAAAGTGACAGAAAGGTGAAGACTCTAATTCATAGCGAAAGGAAGAGACTTCAAGGTATAGGAAAAACAACTCAGTTTGTATTACTATAAAAAATTTGAATGAGAAAACAACTACTATCAACCTATATGTCTATTTTCCTTCTATACAAAAATTTTGTGCGGCTAATTTACACATAAATCAAGGGTGTCCTCCATGGCAGTACTGAAAGAGAACAAGTAAGCTTTTGCTAGCAATATTCAGCAAGGGACTGCATCTTTACCATTTCACAATTGGCCCAAAGACATTGAGAACACAGGATCCTACTGTATATATGACCTGGATATCAAAAACCACACCATAAAAAAATCAGATGAGGAGCAGATCAAATATCTTCAACAGTTAAGACTAGAGAGTGAAGGGGCAGCTAGATGGTGCAGTGGATAGAGCACTGGCCCTGGATTCAGGAGTACCTGAGTTCAAATCCGACCTCAGACACTTAACACTTACTAGCTGTGTGACCCTGGGCAAGTCACTTAACCCCAATTGCCTCACCAAAAAAAAAAAAAAAAAAAAAAAGACTAGAGAGTGAGTTCTTAACCAAACAACAGATGAAGACGATCACAGAAGAAGAAAAAGGTAATTCCAATGAGCTGAAATTGAAAAGCTTTTGTAAAAAAAAAAAAATCAAATGAAATGCAACCAGAATAAAAAAAAGGAAGTGGTCAATTGGGGTGAGGGGTAACAAAATAAATATTTCTGATATGGGTATGCTATCCAAAATATGAATAGAATTAAAACAAACACAAAACCCAAAAATTATTCCCCAGTGGTCAAAGGGCATGGGCAATTTCCAAATGAAGAAACTTATTAACAACAATGTGAAAGATTACTCTAAATCATTAATAATAAGAAAAATGCAAATCAAAACAATTCTGAGGTTTCATTTCACACCCAGAAAATCTGCAAAACTCAACAAGAGATGGGAATAGCTGATACTGGAAGGGCTATGGAAAGAGAGGTACATTGTGTAGAAATTTATTTTTATTTGGGGACCCTACCTTTAGGCTGAGATTAGAAAGCCTTAGGCCCTCAGGGTCTCTTCTGTGTGGGAGGTGCTGGTGCCCTTCCCCCTCCACTTCAGCTGAGCCAAAAAGCCCCATGGGCTGTACAAGACAGATCAGACAGCTGGAGGGAGGGAGCGCTAGCTCCCTCCACCCTGAGCAGATCGAGAGAACCTGGGCTCTGGCGTAGCCTGTGCTGAGGCACATGATGCTCGAGCATCCCGTTCCCCGCCCCCCCCCCCAACCCTGGCTGGTGGATTAGCTTGGTCTTCCGGGGCGCAAAAAAAAAAAGCCCGGAGATTTGAGTGGAGATAGGAAAATATATATAGACCTGGGAGTTAGACTCAGTGGGGCTGACAGGAAGACTGGAGGCTGGCTGACAAGATTAGAGGGACAGCAAAGGTTGGAGAAGACAGACAGGGAGGCTGCTACAAGGATGCTAGAGAAAATGAGAAAGAGCTTTCCAGCTAGAAGAAGGTCCATTGGTACACAGGGAGAGGCCAAAGGACAAGATTAGGAGACCGGAAGATAAGACTGAGGGAGGCTGACAAAATTAAGAGATTAGAAAGACTGGAGCACTAGGAGAACAGAAGGGGAGGTCAGTGAGAGAGAAACATAGGGGTTCAGTGGTGGCAGTTAAGGAGAGGAAAGTTAGAAGCAGGGGGATTTACAAAGTGAAAGGGCTTTGCTCCAAGTTAGAATAAAGGACCTGAATGGAACATACCCTATGGCAAGAGGCCGCTAAGGTCCTTATTGTATTAAAAAGGTTCCAGGCTCAGCAGGTGGAAGGAAGCACTGGAAAGCAGTCAGGTTGTACATATTATTTCCCTGTATTCTTAATTTTAAATAGTATCTCATAAATAAACTCTGCTTTGATTATTTAGTTAAAAGGCTTCTTAATCTTTTGCTTATCAATTTTGGGAGTGGAGCACTGTGGTGGAACTTTATAAACGGCCCACATTAAATTAACAGCAGTCAAATAGTCAGTTAGTCAAAAGACCCCAGATTAGTCCTCCAGTCAAATTAGTCCAAATTAACCCCAGTCATTCAAAATATTTTTACATTTGAATGGCAACCTCGGCAGGACTTATGGCTCAATTATAATTTCTCTAAGCTTATAATTTTTCATATAATCATAATTTTCATAAGTCCATATATATTAATTTTTCAAGATTAGATTAGCTAGCGAATAATTTTTTTTTTACAATTGTTAGTTGAACTATAACTTGGCCCAATGAATTTGAAAAGCAATATGGAATTATGCTAAGAAAGTAACTAAAATGTCTATATTCTTCAGCCTAGAAATACTTCTAGGAGGTATAGACCCCAAGGAGGTCAAAGATGAAAAATACAGGTCTTATATAAACCTAAAATATTTAGAGTAGCATTTTCATAGTGGCAAAGAACCAGAAACAAAATGGATGCTCATGAATTGGGGACTAGCTAAACCAACCTGAATATAATGGAATATTACTATGTAGTATGAGTCAAGTACAGTGATGAACACAGAGAAGCATAGAATTATTTTTTTTAAGTACATTGACAGCAGGGGGGGGGCAGCTAGGTGGTGCAGCGGATAAAGCACCGGCCCTGGATTCAGGAGGACCTGAGTTCAAATTCAGCCTCAGACACTTGACACTTACTAGCTGTGTGACCCTGGGCAAGTCACTTAACCCTCATTGCCCTGCAAAAAAAAAAAAGTACACTGACATCTTTTATTTTTACCTACATTTCCCAGTATATTCCCCTCTCCCTTCCCTTACAACAAAGAATATGAGAAAGGAGTTTATGCAAAACTAATCAGTATATCAAAAAAGTCTGACATTATAGGCAGTTCCACACCCATAGTCCCCAACCTCTGCAAAATAGTAGGGGAGGTGACCTCTCATTGATTAAGCTTGGTTGTTACTATTCCACAGTATTCAGTTCCAATAGCTTGTTGTTTTTCCCCATTCATATTGTTTCAGTCATATATGTCATTTTCCTGAATTTGCTGATTTCACTTTGCATCAATTCCTGAGTTTTTCTCTATTAATAATATCCATAATTTCTTACAGCCCCACAATATTGAGTTAATTTCAGGTGAAACAACTTGTTTAGCTATTCTGCAATTGATGGACATCATCAAATCTTCCCAGGGAGGGAAAAAGTCCTTCATGTACCCCAAAAGGTGTTGTTACAAATATTTAGGTGTATAAGATATTTCCTTTTATTACTTTTTGCTTCACTGTGGAGGCAGAAGATCATGAGTGTGAAACACTCCCTATGTCAGACTTTTTTCAATGTGACACAGGTAATTTTTAAAAAGCAAGATATTAATAAAACCAATTTTTATGTACTTAAAATAGACCTAATTAAAAGATAATTAGGTAAACTACATTATGCTAAAAGGTGCCACAGATGATGTAGTAACAAAAAATTTGACTGTTAAGTTTCTCTGATAAAGGCCTCAGTTCTCAAATATATACTGAGTATAATAGAACTGAGTCAAATTTATAAAAATAAAAGCCTTTCCCCAATTGATAAATAGTCAAAGGATTTAAAAAGATAGTTTTCAGAAGAAAAAAATCAAAGCTATCCATAGTCATATGAAAAAATGATCTGATGAGAGAAATGCAAATTAAAACAATTCTGATGGGCAGCTAGGTGGCGCAGTAGATAAAGCACCGGCCCTGGATTCAGGAGTTCCTGAGTTCAAATCCGGCCTCAGACACTTGACACTTACTAGCTGTGTGACCCTGGGCAAGTCACAACCCCCATTGCCCTGCAAAAATAAATTAAAAAAAAATTAAAAAAACAACAATTCTGAGATATTACCTCAGACCTCTCAGAAATGGCAAATGCTGGAGGTGGTGAAGGAAAAATAGGTAGTCTAATGAACTGCTAGTGGAGTAGAAAACTGGTCTGACCATCCTGGAGAACAAATTGGAACTATGCCCAAACACTTATGTTTTATGGCTAAAACACTGTGCAAACCCTTTGACCCAGCAATACCATTACTAGGTCTGTATCTCAAAGCGATCAAAGAAACAGAAACTAAATGTACAAAAAATATTTATAGCAGCTCTTTCTGTGGTGGCAAAGAATCAGAAATCAATGGGATGCTCATCAATTGGAGAATGGCTGAATAAGTTGAGGCATATGACTGAAATGGAGTACTAGTGTGCTATAAGAAATGTGGAGAGGGACAGTTTCATAAAAAACATGCCAGGGGCAGCTAGGTGGCGCAGTCGATAAAGCATTGGCCCTGGAATCAGGAAGAACCTGAGTTCAAATCCGACCTCAGGCACTTGACAATTACTAGCTGTGCGACCCTAGGCAAGTCACTTAACCTTCATTGCCCTGCAAAAAAACAAAAAACATGGCAAGACTTACATTAGCTGATGCCAAGGGAAGTGAGAAGAAGCAGGAGATCATTGTGCACAGTAACAGCAATGTTGTAATGATCAATTGTAAAAGACTTGGCTACTCTGATCAACACAATGATCCAAGATAATTCCAAAGGCCTCATGATGAAAAAATGCTATTCACCTACAGAAGGAGAACTGATAAACTCTGAATGCAAACTGAAGTATAATTTTCTTGCTTTAAAAAATTATATGGCTAACATGGAAATATGTTTTTCATGATTTCACACATACAATTGATATGATATTGCTTGCCTTTACAGTGGGTGGGGATGGAATAGGAGGGAGGGAAAGAATTTGAAACTCAAAATTTAAAAAGAAAAAAAATGCTAAATATAAATAAAAATAGTTTTAAAAAAGATCTGCCTCATTCTATTCATAGCAGAGCACCAAGTATAATATCAGACATGGTGGCTGTGCTGGCTGGTTTTGTTGAATTGTTTTGGTTTTTTTTATTCTTTGTATAAAATGTATTTCTGGAAAGGGAATGAGGAAGGAATATATTGGGAAATGAAGGTGATGTTTTGAAAAGTTGCCAATAGAAATTTTAGAAGGGAACGGTGGAAAATGAAATGGGGAAAGGAAAAAGGGAAAATGAAAGGAAAAATCATACAGTGGACAATGGAAAGGTACACGGGCTGCAACATATAACTAATGAGGAATTTTAAGGAAGTAAAACACGTCACAGGGTTAATGTGTGGCAGGAAAAGAAGATGGGCTGTTCACATGTGAAGTGATGATAGATGGAAAGGATGGGTCCTCCACTAGTCTACTTGGGATGTCAGATGAAAGTGAGGAAGGCTCCCACATGTTGAATAGATCTCCTATGGCATACTTATGGGAGAACATGGACAAGTCTAATAAGAAGGACCGAACAGCCAAGACACAATCTGCAAATCAATGAAATTATAGAACCACTTGCATATCTGAATAAATGAAAAGTCTTCAGCTTTGGTTAAAAAAAATCAACCTCCCAAATACAATCTGAGAGAGGTACGGCTAGACAGCATTTTGTCTGAAAAAGAACTGGAAGTTTTGGTGGAATGCAAGTTCAATCTGAATCAAAGGTATGACCTGTCAGCTAAGAAAACTAATACAATCTTAGGCCACATTAAGAAAGGACTATTATCCAGGGCAAGCAAGATGATGGATATTCCTACTGTACTCTGCCCTGACCAAACTACATCTAGAATAAAGTATTTCGTTCCAGACGCTACATTCAAGGGAAGGTATTGATGAACAGAACAGTATCCAGGAGGGCAAACAGGACGATTCCATTAATTCAATGGGCATTTATTAAGTGCCTACTGTATGCCAGGCACTATTAGGCTCTGGCTATAAAATCATGCCAAATGAGACTCAGTTGAAGGAACTGGGGATGTTCAGCCATGAGAAAAGAAGATTCTCTTTCAGTATTTCAAAGGCTGTCACTGGATGAGGGAATCCTTTTGCTTAACCCCAGGTGGCAAAACTGGGAATAAACCATGGAGTTGCAAGGAAACAAATTCAGACTTGATGTAAAGAAAAACTTCCTAAAAACTTGGGGAATTTGAAAAAACAACACTGGCTCTGGGGTTGGAGAACGTGGGCTCAAATCCTGCCTTGGCTGCTTACTTTGATCCTATACCTGTGGCAGGTACCTTGGATGAATCACTTAGGTTCAGTTCCTTCATCTATAAAAAGAGCCAGTTGGATTGGATGGCCTCTGAAGTCTTTCCTAAGATCCTATGAATGAGACTACCCCAAAGTGGAATAGGGTGGGGACGGAGGGGGAGTTATGGGGGGAAAGGGGACAGACTGGGATCCCCCTCACTGGGACTCTGCAGCCAAAGTGGAGCGACTGATCACATGCTGGGTCTGTTATAGAAGGTATTCTTGTTCAAGGACACATTAGACTAGATAACCCCTGAGGTTCCTTCCAACTAGGAGAGGCTGTGATTCTGTCAAGTAGAATCTGGGCCTCTGGGCTTTCCGTTTTTTTCTGGAGGCTCACCCTACAAAAAAAACAGACCCTAAATGCCTCGAGGTGAGATCCCCCTCAGTTCTGCCTGAGTATATACTTGCACGTGCTTAATACTAACTATAAAACACTATGGAATTAAATAGCTCAGCCAGATGCAGGCCTTCCTCACCTTACACAGGGACTATTCCAATAGCCTGTCTCAAATCTCTCCCCACTCCAGTCAATTCTCAATTCGCTTGTCCAAGTAATCTTTCTAATGCTCGAGTCTTACCATGTCACCCCCACTTCCTACTCAATAAACTCCAAGAATTCAGGTATTTCAAAACCTGGGAGGCTTGTAAAAGAGATATTTCCATGAAATAAAGGTCTTTAAAATTCCTAAAGGTGTATAAGAAAACTCAAATAAATGTCCTTCATTCATGAAGAGGCTCATGATGTTATGATTTGCAGTGAACTGGATTTAAATGAGGGAGGGCTGTGTAAAGTCATCAGTCACACTCTTTTCTCCAGAGCCATCTGGGTCCAGTGGCAAGATATAGATCAGGACAACTGGAAACATCCCGGATGCAGTGGGAGACTTTGGCCTTTTTAAGCTAAGGCTTCAGTTTGCCTTTGGCAACGCCCATTCAGTGATTAAGACTAAGTAAGAAGTGAGGCAAAGAAAGGCTTCCTTTACAATGACAGCAATATTGTTCAATGAAGAACAGTGAATGATTTAATTATTCTCAGCAATACAATGATCCAAGACAATCCTAAAGGACTAATGATGGAGCATACTATTCACCTCCAAAGAAAGAACTGATACCGATTGAATACAGACTGAAGCACGATATTTTTCACTTTCTTTTTTTCTTTTATTCATTTTCTTATACAAAACAACTATTGTGGTAATGTTTTACATAACTGCACATGTACAACCTATATTTGATTACTTACCACCTCAGGGATGGGGCAAGGAAGAAAGGGAGGGAGGGAGGGATAAAATTTGGAACTCAAAACTTTAAATAAAAAAGATTTGCTTTTTTTTTTTTTTAAGTACTTCTTGGGACAGCTAGATGGCGCAGTGGATAAAGCACTGGCGCTGGATTCAGGAGTACCTGAGTTCAAATTTGGCCTCAGACACTTGACACTTACTAGCTGTGTGACCCTGGGCAAGTCACTTAACCCCCATTGCCCCACCAAATAAATAAATAAATAAAGTTTTTAAAGAGAAAAAAAGGACTTCTTTACCAAGTCAAAACAAATAAATGAATGAATGGAGAGTAAGGAAGGAAAGAAGGAAAGGAGGAAGAGAAGGAGAGGGGGAGAGGGAAAGGGAAAGAGGAGGAGACGGAGGGAGAGGGAAAGAGAGAGAGAGAGAGGGAGAGAGAGAGAGAGGCCCTCAAGAATTTCTGGCCAAAACAGAAGCAACTGCCATTTACCCTCACTCTAAGCCATTAAGAAACCAAATACTGGCCAATGAGCCTTGGGCTGGGATATGTTGTATGTACCAATTATTTAAGACCTGGCATAAGCTTCCTTGTATGGTTTATCTATGTGTATATGTATGGGCATGTGTATTGTATGTGTATGTCTATGTCTAGATAAATGCTTTTATATACACACATATCTGTTAAGTTGAGTAACACAGTACGCATTATGCTCCATTACTATGTTAAGTATTTTACAAATATTGTCTAAAAGACAAAAAAAGCAGTCCCTGCTCTCAAGGAGCTTAGTCTAGTAGAAGAGACAGTATGAAAATAACTATGTATAGGGACAGCTAGGTGGCTCAGTGGATAAAGCACCAGCCCTGGAGTCAGGAGAACCTGAGTTCAAATTAGGCCTCAGACACTTACTTACTAGCTGTGTGACCCTGGGCAAGTCACTTAACCCCGATTGCCTCATTTAAAAAAAAAACAAAAAACTATGTATAAACAAGCTACAGACAGGATAAATGGGAAATAATCAGCAGAGGAAGGGCTTTCAGTGCCAAACAGAGGATTTTATATTTCATCCTGGAGGTGATAAGGAGCCATTAGTTATTTGTGTGTGTGTGTTGTGAGAAAGTGAGAGACAGACAGACAGGCAGGCAGACATGGTCAGATTTGAGCATTTGGAAGATCACTCTGATGCTTGAGTGAAGAATGGACTGGAGTGGAGAGAGACTTGAGGCAGGGAGACCAAGAGACCAATAAGCAGGTTATTGCAATAGTTCAGCTGTGTAGTGAGGTGGGCCTACACCTGGACGGCAATTGTATCAGAAAAGAGAAGGGGGCACGTGTGTGTGTGTGTGTGTGTGTGTGTGTGTGTGATATTACAAAAGTAAAATCGACAGGACTTGGCAATAGAGTGTACGTGAAAGGTTGAGAGAGAGGTATCAAGGACTATACCCCAAGGAGATCAAAGAAAGAAGAATCAATATGTGCAAAAATATTTAAAGCAGCTCTTTTTGTGGGGGACAAAGAATTGGAAACAAAGGGGATATCCATCAATTGAAAAAAGGTTGAATAAGTGATGGTATATGAATGCAATAGAATACTACTGTGTTTAAGAAATGATGAAGGGTGGGGGCAGCTAGGTGGCGCAATGGATAAGGCACTAGCCTTGGATTCAGGAGGACCTGAGTTCAAACCCAGCCTCAGACACTTACTAGCTGTGTGACCTTGGGCAAGTCACTTAAACCCCATTGCCCTGCAAAAAAAAAAAAAAAAACCCAAAAAGAAATGATGAAGGGGAAAGTTTCAGTAAAACCTGGGAAGACTAGTGATGCAAAGTGAAGCAAACAGAACCAGGTGAACAATCTTCACAGTAACAGCAGCAATATTATAAAGATAGTCAACTTTGAAAGACTTAACTGATCAAAGACCCACCAATATTCCAAAAGATTAATGATGAAATATGCGATCCACCTCCAGACAGAGAAATGATGGACTCAAGAGTGAAGACTAAAGCATTTTTTTTCTTTTTGTGTGTGTGGTGTTTTTTTTTAGTGAGGCAATTGGGGTTAAGTGATTTGCCCAGGGACACACAGCTAGTAAGTATTAAGTGTCTGAGGCCGGATTTGAACTCAGGTACTCCTGACTCCAGGGCCGGTGCTCTATCCACTGCACCACCTAGCTGCCCCAAATGTTATAGTTCTTTTTTTTTTTTTTAAAGTGAGGCAGTTGGGGGGCGGCTAGGTGGCGCAGTGGATAGAGCACCGGCCCTGGATTCAGGAGTACCTGAGTTCAAATCCGTCCTCAGACACTTGACACTTACTAGCTGTGTGACCCTGGGCAAGTCACTTAACCCTCATTGCCCCGCCCCCCCCCCCCCAAAGATTCAGTATATAAGAGATCAGTAACTGGAGAGAGTTCAGTTGAATACTGAGGTCCAAACGAGATTATAGAAAGTTAAAAGAATGGGAGGAAAGGAAAAGGGGAGAAGACATATGGGACCAGAGCTAGATGGACTGATAAAGTGAAGGAATCCTGTCCCTCTGACTAGATTGCAAGAATTTTCCCTGAAGAGCCCCCATCTGTCTATACCTTATATCTACACAGCCTTGGTGTACTTGGCACTTAGTAAGTGGACAATAAATTTGAGAATGCAGAAAAAAAGACTAAACCTGAAAATAGCTAAACCTATTTTTAAGGAATAGCTGAATAGATAGTATCATTTGAATGAAAACAGCCAGATTACAGAGAATTACAGATGTGTAAATTAGTTGTAGAGTGTTTTTTCTAGAAATAACCTTTTCTATTATTTTTATTTAAATAGGCTTTCAATATCTCCAGTACTTCACTATTAACTATGCAAAGAGCCAATTATGTGTTTCTTGGTAAAGAAGTACTGTAGTCTATGATTTCGTTTCTATTTTGACAAGCATTTGATAAAACCTCATTCAGGGAAATAAATAAGCAGTAATTACCATGTAAAAACAACGAAATAATTAGGATGACTACAGAGAAATCCCTAGAGTCGTCGTGGGGAGTCCCAATACTACAAGAGAAGAGTAGAAAGGAGGAAAGTCTGCAGGAAAAGAAAGACCTTGTCAACTCAGCTAAGAATGGAAGGGAAATAGAATTACCCAGTTCCTACAAGACATTCTTTGGGGGATTAGCTGAGAACATATAAAGCAATGGTATTTTTATTTTAATAGAGGTTTTTTAAAAATCAAAAAAACTTTCAAAAGATGAAAAGGAATCAATCTCTCTACTGGAAGAATTTCAGGCACTGTGCTAAACTGGAACAGAATAATATTTTTGACCCAGCGTAATCACCTTAAGGTCTCTTTTTTCCTTAATGAAAATATTAGGAAACAAATATTTCTGCAGTCTAAAGTTCCCTTCCAGACTTATCAAGAAGAAAACCTGTATCAAGTACATGAACTTCTAAAAACAATGGCTTCCACTAAATCCCTTTTCCAAAACCTAAGCACTTTCTGTTAGGAAACTATTAAACTCTAAGATTCTGGAAAATAGATCAAGGGTGATAATTAGACTCAGAACAGGAAATACTTTAATATAGCGGCATTGTCCGTCTCTACCACAGATGAACTGAATGGTTTAAGAAATTGTGAGAAATTACTTCTCTTTTGTATTTAATAACTAATTATTGTATTAGGACCAAGGTTTTTCCCCTTATCTACTTCCTCATCCACAAATCAACCAGTGTGGGAAGTCTTTGGCAGAGATTTATCCAGACCAAGATCTAATCAGACAGTACAAGAAATTCTAAGTTTGGGCTAATAAATTCATTCCTGCTCATTGTGTTTGCTCTGACAGGTCTGGGAAGTACTGATTCTCCCTTGCTCAGACAGGTGATATGGAAATTGATGACTCTCTGACCAAAATTTGGGTGACCCAAGAGTCTCATCATAATATAGCCCACCCTCTCATTGTAATATCATTTTCTCATTAATTATTAACTAAGCAGTGTTGATTGGCATCTTAAGTAACACCTGCTCTTCCAAGGGCATATAAACTGTGAATCCACTACCAGGAGTCTTTGGTCTAAGAGAGATCACCAAATAACCATCCTTTTATTAATAAATGTGCTGCCCTTATTGATAAAATTATTAAATTACCCAGAAATTATACCTCTTGAGCCTTTTTAAATGCCACAACATGACTTCTTTAAGATGTACCAGATATTTTAAGTGACTATTGTTTGGTTTGAAGAAGCAAAGTGTTAAATGAACTGCTATCTAAACACTGGACCCTTGCTCAGTATTAATAGTGAAATTTTCTTTGTTCCAATATGCCATAAAGCTTTGACTTCACAATGGCTTATGTTAGAGAGATTTCTTTTTTTTGTTTTGTTTTGGTTTTTTGGGGGGTGGGGCAATGAGGGTTAAGTGACTTGCCCAGGGTCACAGTGTTAGAGAGATTTCTAAGGACAGAAGAGACTGCTAGTTTGGGTTTATTTCTTCCTAAGTAGAAAAAATGCTTAGATAAGAGTAATAAAAAATTAATAAAAACTGTTTCTAGCAGGCTTGTGCTTAAAACTTGGAATGCAGAATTTTCTTCCACAACCCTCACCTCTCAAAGTAGACCTTAGAGATAATTACTTCTCCCTGTTTCACCTTGAGAGGATAGGAACTGGTGCCCCCAGGGAATAGTCTTCCTCAGAAGAAGAAGGATATCATATTGAACAGGTTTCCTATCTAACCAACCAAAAACTTACCCAGGAAAACATTTCGTCCTTCTATCATTCCATTAAGAGTACACTGCCTCCCCCCCCCCCCAAAAATGGGGCAGCTATATGGCGCAGTGGATAGAGGCACCAGCCCTGGATTCAGGAGGACTTGAGTTCAAATCCAGCCTCAGACACTTAACACTTACTAGCTGTGTGACCCTGGGCAAGTCACTTAACCCCAACTGCCTCACCAAAAAACAAAAACAAAAAAAAGAGTACACTGATGGGGGCAGCTAGGTTGCACAGTAGACAAAGCACCGGCCATGGATTCAGGAGTAACTGAGTTCAAATCTAGCCTCAGACACTTGACACTGGCTGTGTGACCCTGGGCAAGTCACTTAACCCTCATTGCCCCACCAAAAAAAAAAAAAAAGAGTACACCGGTTGCCACCTTGAAAGCCATATACTCATAAGCACTATTACAACTTCTTCCATTGTAACCACAAATCTTTTCAGAATCCAAAAGATTTTTCAAACTCAGGAAATGGAATGGGGGTGTGGGGTAGGAGTAGGGAGAGAAGATTAGCTAAATTGAACTTGTAGGATTCATTTCTGCTAAATTCTGCTCAGGACAGTGTTGCATGAAAAAACACTTCATGATGTCAACAGATTATCTACCACTCAGCCTAATTTATAAGTACAGAAAATGACATGGGAACTCTAGAACAACGCAGTCAATTCCTGGTATTGCTTGGAATTCAATTCAACACTTACACTCTACTATGTCCAAGGCCCATGCATAATTACTTAGTTACATTTTAGGTACTAAGAATCCTTAGGTTAATAGTAACAATGAAAGCTAAACCTGACGGCTGAATCAAATTTTCTTTTAAAAAATTCACCTTATTTCTGTAAAAATTGCTCCATGCTGAGGACTGCACCAGCCAGCCAAATTAAAATAAACTCTTATTCCAATCACAGGCAAGTTAGTCCAAGCTTCTAATTAAGTTTCTTTCTCCTTTAGAAACATGTGTTTGCAGCCACTCCGAGAGAGTACCACCATATGTGAAAAGCTCCCAGCCCCCTGACCATCTGCCCATAGTAAATCCCATTGCAAACAGGTTTATTCTGGTATGCCTGACACCCACTTCTCATGACTGACTAGGAAACACGCTGTTATCGAAGAGTTCGATTTCTTCAAATTGTCATAATGCTTTAATAAATGTCAGATTCTCTCAAGATGGCACACAAAGTGCCAAGTCCAAATACTTGTGTGGGTCACTTATAAGCTGGGTTTGCGGTTACGGATGCCCACCCGAGAGCTTAGCATAGTGTTTGGCACATGATGGGTATTTAATAAATACTGGCTGACTATCCCAAGGTGTGAGGTGAACGAGAGCAATCCTATTCCCCGACTCCAAACGTATAGAAAAAAGGAGAGGGGATCTTTCTCTTCGTTCTGCATTCCTCCCACCCGCCCCCGCCCCAAGCAGGCAATTCAGAGTCCGCAGCAAAGCCCTCTCTGAAAAAAAAACAAAACAAAACAACGGTAGTGTTTACACCGGTTCCAATTCCACAGTTCACTGAAACAGATGGGAGAAAGCACAAGCATCCAGCTCCCTCTCCTCCCCCACCCCCAACCCCCAGTACCAGGGCTACCTCTTCAAAGTCATCCAGATGCTAAGGAGACGGGAATGTCTTCAGTTTCCTGCTCCACTCCCCCCACCCCCCACCCCTTCCATCTAAACCCGTGCTGGCGGTGCTTGGGATGCTGACCTGGGCCACCTCCCAGGACTTCCCCGGCACCAACACACCTGGTTCTGGAGCTGCTAGAGAGTTCCGCCTCCCTCCAGATGTGATGAGCCCCCACCCCCCGCCGCCCCTCCCCACCTCCACCCGCATCCCCAGCAGATGTGCTACCTCGGGATTTACCTCAGGAGGGTCTGCGAGCACTCAAGGGCCCATGCAGAGGTGGTAGGCGAAGGAGGGTCCGGGGTGGGGGCGGCTCCAGGCACTGTCAAGATCCCCCTCCCTCCCTCCGCTCTCCGCCAAAGCGCAGACCTCGGACCCTCCCCTCCCGTGGCCACCGACCCGACGCAAAGCCCCGACCCCTCTCCCAGAGGAAGCTGCGGGAGACCTAGCGGCCCTCGGATTGGCCTCCCCCCCTCTCCTGCTCAGCCCGCAGGTGCAAAGCGATTGGCTCAGCCCGATGCTGCGTCAAGGAGGCACATTTGGAACGCCAGCGCCTCGCCTCCTAGAGGGCTGGGAGGGGAGGGAGACGACGGAGCCCAGCAGAAAGGCGAGGGAATGGGGTGAGAGAGCAGCGGAGGGGGAGGGGAGCAGAAAAGGAGAGGGGGAGGGGCCAGATCTGGAAGACCGGGAAAGAGGGCGGGGCAGAACTGGGAGAGGCGGGAATGGGGGGGACTGCTGGGAAAGGGGGAGGGACCAGAACCGGGAGAGGTGAGAGGGAGGGGCTATAACTGGGAGAGGGGGTGGGGCCAGAGCTGAGGGTGAGGGAAGGAGGAGGGAGCTAGAGCTTGGAAAAGAGGAGAGGGAAGGAAGCTAGAACTGGGAGAGGGGAGCGGAGGCCGGAGTTTGGAAAGAAGGAGAGAGGGGGCCGGAGCTGGGAGAGGAAGGCGAGCCACTTGCTTCCTCACTTAGCAATAAAGGGTAAGAAAAAGTGAAGCCATCCCATTGCATTCTCTGATGTTCACTCCTTTGGGGGATTTCATTACATTTACTGTGCTGCTTTCTTTTTAAAAAATTTTTTTTTCCTATTAAGTATTTCTTTTCTCTCCATGCCAATTCCTCCCTCCCACCCCCTCCACTGAGAAGAAAAAAAAAATAACCGTGAAAAACAAAACCCTTGTAATGAAACAAATATACATAGCCAAGGAAAACAAAATCCCACATTGGCCAAGTGTAAAAAGTGTATGTCATATTCTGTATATTGCATCCACGCCCTCGGCATCAGGAGACGTCGATCCTCTGACAAGTGTTTCCTAATCACATATCCGGAGCTTTGCTTTGAGGATGGGTGGCCCTGCCTCACTCAGAATAATGCATGGGGGGCGGGGGGAGGAGAGAGTGGAGGTAGGAGGGCAATAACCACACTCAGAAACAGTAGAACCTTATATGGCTCACTGAGAACTAAAACTACTGAATGTAGCACTTAGGATGACCATCTTTGAAGCTTCAGAGAATCATAGGGGGCAGCTAGATGGCGTAGTGGATAAAGCACGGGCCCTGGATTCAGAGGGACCCGAGTTCAAATCTAGCCACAGACACTTAACACTTACTAGCTGTGTGATCCTGGGCAAGTCACTTAACCCCCACTGTCCCACCAAAAAAAAAAAAAAAAGAATCATAGACTTCTGAACTGGAAAAGACCTGGATCATCCAGGCCAGAAAGGCGTTCTGAACCTTTTCTGTCTTGTGATTCCCTTGGCAATCTGGTGAAGCCCGTGGAGCCTTTACCAAAGTAATATTTTTAAATAAATAAGCAATGTAGGATTGCAGAGCAAAAAATTATACTGAAATATAGTTATCAAAATATTTTAAAAATAAGCTTACAGGGGCAGCTAGGTGGCGCAGTGGATAGGGCACTGGCTCTGGATTCAGGAGGACCTGAGTTCAAATATGTCCTCAGACAATTGACACTTACTAGCTGTGTGACCCTGGGCAAGTCACTTAACCCCAAATGCCTCACCAAAATAAAATAAAATAAAATAAGCTTACAATATCCCAGGATAAGAACCCCTGAACTGGTATGAGTTCCCCCCCCCCCATTTTATAGGGAGAAAGGGAACAAGCATTTATTAAGCACCTGTGTGCCCGGCAGGCACTGTACTAATCACTTTACAAATATCTCATGTGATCCTCACAACAAACCTGAAAAATGGGTGCTAGGATTATCCCCTTTTTTACAATTGAGGAAACTGAGGAAGAGAGAGTAATTTGCCCAGGGTCACACTGCTAGTATATGTCTCAGGCTAGATTTGAACTTGGGTCTTCCTGACTCCAGGCCAAGGTAGAAAAAAGAAACTGAGTCATGATTTTTAGTAGTGTCTTGTTGAACACTGTAACCCTCTTGTTTTGAGTCTAAGGTTTCTTTTCTGAAGATTTAAGAACTCTGGGATTAACTGGCTCCTTTTTTTTTCTTTGAGAATATACCTTCTCCCCAGAGTTGAGAAGGAAAGGAAAGCTGAATGCTGGCCTGCACATCTGCTATCTATCTTTTTATTTAAATTTTTTTTTGGCAAGTTTTCTTTCGGCTTTTCAGTGATCTTATTTCTAAAGGCACAGACACTTTATCATTTGAAAGGGTCCCAGAAACTTGGACTATTGTTAGAATCACAGATTCCTGAAATAGGAATAGACTTTTGTCTATTTCTTTTTAACCTTTTTTGTTATCTCATAAACTGTCATTGGCTAATATGAATCATGAGTCAAAGGGCTCTCTGGAAATGTAAAATGCCTGCCCCTTAAGGACCTCTGATTAATGTTGTGAGATTTTTAAAAAGACATATATATAGAAGTTGTCTGTCTTCTTTGAAAATAAAGGGGCTCTTTAAAGAATCCTAGAGAATCAACTCAAAAATTACTTGAAACAATTAACAACTTTAGCAAAGTAGCAGGATATAAAATAAATCCACATAAATCATCAGCATTTCTATACATGACCAACAAAGTCCAGCAGCAAGAGATAGAAAGAGAAATTCCATTTAAAGTAACAGTAGATAATATAAAATACTTGGGAGTCTACTTGCCAAGACAAACCCAGGAACTCTATGAACACAACTACCAAACACTCTTCACAGAAATCAAATCAGATCTAAATAATTGGAAAGATATCAATTGCTCATGGATAGGCAGAGCTAATATAGTAAAAATGACAATACTGCCTAAATTAATTTACTTATTCAGTGCCATACCAATCAGACTACCTAAAAATTATTTTATACAGCTAGAAAAAATAATAACAAAATTCATCTGGAAAAACAAAAAATCAAGAATATCCAGGGAAATAATGAAAAAAAATTCACAGGAAGGTGGGTTAGTGGTACCAAACCTGGAGCTTTACTATAAAGCGGCAGTCATCAAAACTATCTGGTACTGGCTAAAAAATAGAGTGGTAGATCAATGGAATAGGCTAGGCTCAGGAAATGCAGTAGTAAATGACACTAGTAATGTAGTGTTTGATAAACCCAAAGACTCCAGCTTCTGGGATAGGAACTCAGTATTTGACGAAAACTGCTGGGAAAACTGGAAGATAGTATGGCAGAAATTAGGCATAGACCAACATCTTACACCTTATACTAAAATAAGGTCAAAATGGATACATGATTTAGACATAAGAGGTGATACCATAGGTAAATTAGGAGAGAAAGGAATAGTGTACCTATCAGATCTTTGGAAAGGAAAACAGTTTTTGACCAAACAAGAGATAGGGTATATTATAAAATGCAAAATGGATGATTTTGATTATATTAAATTAAAAAAATTTTGTACAAACAGAAGCAATGCATCCAAAATTAGAAGGGAGGCAGAAAGCTGGGAAACAATTTTTGAGGCCAGTACTCCTGATAAAGGACTCATCTCTAAAATATATAGGGAACTAAATCAAATTTATAAGAATCCAAGTCATTCCCCAACTGAGAAATGGTCAAAGGATATGAACAGGCAGTTTTCTGATGAAGAAACCAAAGCTATCTATTCCCATATGAAAAAATGCTCTAAATCTCTAATGATTAGAGAGATGCAAATTAAAACAACTCTGAGGTACCACCTGACACCTATCAGATTGGCTAAAATGACAAAAAAGGAAGATAATAAATGTTGGAGAAGCTGTGGGAAAATTGGAACACTAATGCATTGTTGGTGGAGCTGTGAGCTGATCCAACCATTCTGGAGAGCAATTTGGAATTATGCCCAAAGGGCGATAAAGCTGTGCATACCCTTTGACCCAGCAATTCCACTTTTAGGTCTTTTGCCCAAAGAAATCATGGAAGGGGGAAAGGGACCCACATGTACAAAAATATTTATAGCTGCTCTTTACGTGGTAGCAAGGAATTGGAAGTTGAGGGGGTGCCCATCAATTGGGGAATGGCTGGACAAGTTGTGGTATATGAATACAATGGAATACTATTGTGCTGTAAGAAACGATGAGCAGGAGGAGTTCAGAGAAACCTGGAGGGTCTTGCGTGAGCTGATGATGAGTGAGATGAGCAGAACCAGAAGAACATTGTACACAGTATCATCAACATTATGTGTTGATCTACTGTGATGGACTATATTCTTCTCACCAATGCAATGGTACAGAAGAGTTCCAAGGAACTCATGATAGAAGAGGATCTCCAAATCCAAGAAAAAAAAACAAAAAACTGTGGAGTATAGATGCTGATTGAACCATACTATTTCTTTTGTTTTGGGTGCTGTTGTTTTTTTTTTCTATTTTGAGGTTTTGCATCACTGCTCTGATTTTTTCTCTTGTAACAGGATTAATGCAGAAATAGGATTAATGTTATTATGTGTATATATATATATATGTGTGTGTGTGTATATCTATATATCTATATGTATATGTATGTAGATATATAGATATACAGATATAACCTATATCAGATTACCTGCTGTCTAGAGGAGGGGGGAGGGAGGGGAGGGAGGGAGAAAAATCTGAAATTGTAAAGCTTGTATAAACAAAAGTTGAGAACTATCTTTACATGTAACGGAAAAAATAAAATACCTTATACATTAAAAAAAAAAAAGAAAAGAAAAGAAAGGGGCTTGGGGGCAGCTAGGTGGCACAGTGGATAGAGCGTCAGCCCTGGATTCAGGAGTACCTCAGTTCAAATCTGGCCTCAGACACTTGAAGCTCACTAGCTCTGTGACCCTGGGCAAGTCACTTAACCCCAACTGCCTCAAAAAAAAAAAAAAAAGAAAGAAAGAAAAGAAAGGGGCTTTATAAATTGAAGGAAAGGAAAGGGATTAATCCAAAAGATTGTGGAGGCAACAGGATCTAGTATTGTTTTGGAAGAGAGGAGGGCAAAGAGAGGAGAAGAAAGAATTAAAAAATTTTAAAAACCCTAAATTACTTAAAAATTTTTAGCCCACATAAAAGAAACAAGAAAAAACTTATTGGAGGGGAAGATAGGGGAGGTGCTGGAGAGTGAGTGAACCTTACTTTCATCAGAATTGGCTCAAAGAGGGAATAACATACACACTCAATTGGGTATAGTAATCTATTTTACCCTGCAGGAAAGTAGGAGGGGAAGGGGATAAGGGTGGGGGGAGTGATAGAAGGGAAGGTAGATTGGGGGAGGGGGCAGTCAGAAGCAAAACACTTTTGAGGAGGGACTGGGTGAAAGAAGATAGAAAATAAAATAAATGTCATGGGGAGGGAATAAGATGGAGAGAAATACAGTTAGCAATAGTATCTGAAAAAAATTTGAAGCAAGTTTGTCTGACATGTCTCATTTCTCAAACACAGAGAACTGAGTCAAATTTGTTAAGATAAGAGCCATTCCCCAAATGATCGATGATCAAAAGATATGAAGTTTTCAGATGAAATAATCAAAGCTATCTATAGCCATAGGAGGGAAAATGCTCTAACTCACTATTGTTGTTTTTGTTTTTGTTTTTGTGGGGCAACAGGGGTTAAGTGATTTGCCCAGGGTCACACAGCTATCAAGTGTCAAGTGTCTGAGGTCGGATTTGAACTCAGGTCTTCCTGAATCCAGGGCCAGTGCTTTATCCACTGTGCCACCTAGCTGCCCCTCTAACTCACTATTGATTGGAGAAATGCAAGTCAAAACAATTCTGGGGTACTACCTCATACCTATTGGATTGGATAATAGGACAGCAGGGGAAAATGACAAATGTTGTAGGGGATATGGGGCAAAAATGAGACATTAATGCACTCTTGGTGAAGTTGTAAACTGATTCAAACATTCTTTAGAGCAATTTGGAACTGGCCAAAGGGCTATAAAACCATGCATGCTCTTTGACCTAGTAATACCACTACTAGGTTGGTATCCAAAAAGAGATAAAAAACAAAAAGTTGAATTCAAAATTGAGGAGATGCCCATTAATTAGGGAATGGCAAAACAAATTGTGGGATGAGATTATGATGGAACATTAATGTGCTATAAGAAATGATGCTCAGGATGCTACCAGAAAAACCTGGAAAGACTTACATGAGCTGATGAAAACTGAAATGTACTGTATACAAAGTAATAGCAATATTGTAAGATGATCAGCTGTGAATGACTTAGCATTTTCAACAATACAATGATCCAAGACAACTCTGAAGGACTAATGAAAAATGTGATCCATCTCCAGAGAAAGAAGTGATGGTATCTGAATACAAATTGAAGCATAATATTTTTTAGTTCCTTTTTCTTAAGATTTTTTTGTTCTGTTTTCTTTCACAACCTGACCAATATGGAAATGTTTTGCATGATTATACATGTATAACTTATATTGAATTGCTGGCATTCTTAAGGGGACCAGGGGGAGGAGGAAGGGAGGAAGAGAATTTGGAACACAAAGTTTTAAAAATTGATGCTGAGAATTGTTTTTTTTGTTTGTTTTTTTTTTTTTGAGAATTGTTTTTATATGTAATTTGGAAAAAAATAATATTTTAAATTTTAAAAAATTTAAATAAAAGAAAAAACCCTCACTTGATCCAACCCCCCCAAAAATTGTGAACCTAGGAAAGTAGAAGAATTGTAGCACCAGGGAAAGGTCCATGATATTTTTTTAGATTGGGCAGGAATTGAATTTAGTTTGATTTTCAACATAGTTATGTCTTGGAATCACAAACTGAGATGGAAATATAGACATCATCTACTCCTTTACACTCTTAAAAATAAATGAGGACCTCCTCCCCAAAGAGATTTTATTTTCATCAGTTATAACTCTGAGTATGCTGATAAATGTTTAACAACCAACTCCCCCCTATAAGGGGCTAAAATTCTAGCTAGTCTGTCTAAAATATCTAATGAGTGGTTGCCAATAAATTATAAGCTTTAGCAAGAGTTAGACTTTTAAGCATTTATTAAGGAGAATAAGAATTTGATGAAGAGAGAGAGAAAGGCCTAGATTCATCTATCTATTAAAGGGAGCTACAGTTCTCCTGCTCCACTCTCCGTGAAAATCCTGACGAAAGACAGCAAGAGTGCCAGCCTCGCCCCCTCTTCCTCCCACAAGCAAATGTCACTTCCTGACACCAAAGAAAAGTCACATGTCTTGCCCTCAGGCGCCTTCTCCTCATGTTGGAGTTTTCCTACAGTAGCTCTCCAGCAGGTGGCGTCATTCCAATTGTTATACCCCCCAAAAAGAACCAACACACTTTAAAGTTTAATCAGCAGATTAAATAAATGATAAATGTTTAACAAACAAAAAAAAGAATGTATGTTCAACACACTTTAAAGTTTAATCTTAGTTTTCTTTATAACTTTCTTACATCTAAGCAGTCAACAAAACAATAAATCAGGTCCCAATTTGTAGTGATTGCCAATTTCCAAAGTATAAATGCTAGCACTGAAAATTTAACAATCAACTCTGGTTCAAACTGATTCCAGCACACCCCTTGTTACAGCTCTTGATATTTAAGATATTAGAAATGAAAATATCTCCCTGAAAGAAAAAAAGACCTATTTGTACAAAAATATTTATAGCAGCTCTTTTTGTGGTGAGCAAGAATTGGAAATCAATGGAATGCCCATCAATTGGGGAATGACTAAACAAGCTGTGGTATATGATGATGATGCAATACTATTGTGCTGTAAGAAATGACAAGCAGGATTATTTCAGAAAAAACTGGAAAGATTTACATGAACTGATATATAGTGAAGTGCACAGAATCAAGAGAACATTGTACACAGAGGCAGCAATATTATTTGATGAAGAACTGTGAGTGACTTAACTGTTCTCAACAATATGATTCAAGACAATCCCAAGGGACTAGTGATGAAACATACTATACACTTCCAAAGAAAGAACTGATACTGATGGAACAGACTGAAGCATGCTATTTTTCACTTTTCTTTTTTTCTTTTATTCAAGTTTTTTTATACAAAATGACCAATATGGTAATGTTTTACATAATCTCATGTGTATAACCCATATTTGATTGCTTACCACCTGGGGGGGAGGAGAGAGAGGGAAGGAGGGATAAAAATTGGAACTCAAAACTATAAACAAAAATGTTTATTATTTTAAAAAATGAAAATATCTTGGTATTTTTGTGAAAATAGTTTTGGAGTAAATGACCCCCTGAAAGTGTCTTGAGGCCTCCTGTTCCCAGATCACACTTTGAAAACCAATGTACTAGCTGACTTCCAAAGTCTGTTGCAACTTTATAACTATGATCTTACTATCAGTTCCCTCATTTTGTAAATGAGAAAACAGTCCTGGGGAGGTTTAGTAACTTGCTTGAACTGAGGTCTCTAGAATCCCAGTCTGGCATTCTTTCACCCCATTTCACTGCTTCTTTGACATATATTAAGTTCCAAATTGCCACCATGGTTGTAGAGAAATAGTGAGAGACCAAACCTGAAAATATAGAATTTAGGGAAGAGCAGTTTTGTTTTTTTTTTTAAGAAGTCAAGGGAGCAGCTAGGTGGTGCAGTAGATAAAGCACTGGCCCTGGAATCAGGAGGACCTGAGTTCAAATCCAGCCTCGGACAAATCCAGCTGTGTGACCTTGGGCAAGTCACTTAACCCTCATTGCCCTGAAAAAAAAAATAATAAAAGAAGGGCAGCTAGGTGGCACAGTGGATAGAGCAATGGCCCTGGAGTCAGGAGGACCTGAGTTCAAATGCAGCCTCAAACACTTGGCACTTACTAGCTGTGTGACCCTGGGCAAGTCACTTAACCCCGATTGCCTCACCAAAAAACAAAACAAAAAAAATAATAAAATAAAAGAAAGTACAAAAAGTCAAATCAGCTTTTGGTTGCCTAGCTAATAAAGTAAATCATCAGTTTCATCAGAGCATTCATTCAGTTTTTGAATGGGCCCATCTTTGACTCTTATTTTGGTCTTCTTGTATGTAAATTCCATTCGTTGCAAAGATAACTAGGTGAGAAAGTGCTGTTTTCTCAGCAAATTCATCACTACCAATGGGGAAAAAATAAACATAATGTTTAAAATAAACAGCACATTATTGTTGTATTAAATAACTTTTCACCTAACAGAGTCCCAGGTCCCAGGTGGTATAGTTTAAGGAGAGGCACGTTCTGCACCCACCTAGCCTGTGCTCTGGTCTGAAAATAACCCCAAGCCTACTTGCTCTTCAACCAGAAAACAAAACTTTTGTTTTTCTGGGTTGATAGCTCTAGTGAGCCTGCTCTCCTCTCCCACCTGGGCCACTGCCACTCAAGGCTGCTTCTTGGTTCCCATCAGGGGTAAAACAATTGAGTTCCACCTCAGTGCCAGCACAGACCCCTGTAATCTCTCCCCAGTCAACCACTCAGCCTTTTCACCAGACCCTGAGCTTAGTTCCAGAAGACGGTGATGCTGCAGCTGATTCAGAGGCTACAGAGGTCTCTTTCTCTGGCTCAGCCTGCCTGGGGCTGGATCTGTGTCAGCTCAACCTCCAGATTGGGTTCCACTCCTACCCCAGTACATCAGACCCCTCCTGTCGACCTTCTAAGCCATCTTTTGATGGAAAATAATCTTACCCTGTCCTTTTGTGGGTTCTACTGCTCCAGGTATTGTCTTATGGCATTATTTGGAGGGATTTGGAGATTTGGAGGGATTTCTCCAAAATTCTTTACACACACACACATAATATTATAGTATACATATCACCTCATATATATTTGTATATATAAGCATATATATATATCACCCATCATTTTCTATCTGTCTATCTATTTATCTCATCTCTATTCAAATGTAATTTCCTTTTTGGAAAGAGATGTCTCACTTTTTTTTATAGTTGTATCTCCAGTACTAAGTACAGTGCCTGGCAGATAGTTGGTGTTTAATAAATGCTTATTCATTCATTTATTCTTTTTTTTTTATTTATTTTTTTGCGGGGCAATAGGGGTTGTGACTTGCCCAGGGTCACACAGTTAGTAAGTGTCAAGTGTCTGAGGGCGGATTTGAACTCAGGAACTCCTGAATCCAGGGCCGGTGCTTTATCCACTGTGCCGCCTAGCTGCCCCATTTATTCTTTTTGAGTTTTTTGTTTTGTTTTATTCTGAAATTAAATACTAGAAAAGAGTTTCCATAGATACAGTAGAACATAAAAAAGATCCTATGTGAGACCATTAATCTCCATTTTATAACACTTGTTTTTAAAATAAGTATATAATAAGTTCTACAAAGTACTTTCAAAACTATCCTGCTTGTCGGTGCTTCTTTCTGACTTTCCTTCTATTGTGTTCTATACTATTTGTTTTACATTACTATTGTATCCATTCCATGCCCCCCCCCACTCCCACCTTCTTTCTCCCAGTGAATTTAAGGGAATTCATTCATTTATTCTTAGGGGCTGTTAAAAGTTCTTTGTACTACTCTACTCTATGTGAATAGCTAAGTAACCTGATCTGAAGATGGGGTCAGCTACCCATGAGGTCACTCCTACTCTTAACAGGAAACCATAAAAATAAGATGAGTCATTTGAAATTAGAAATTAAAAACTCACTTCTAAATTTGTACTCAAGAACTGCTGTATGTAAGCTGAGTTAGAGTAAGTGGAGTTAATATAATGAACTCTTGGCAGTTTTGTAGAAGCTGGAAAAAACAGTTGAGCATCTCATTAGCCTTAGAAAGGAGATTCAAAATCCTCTCCAAAAATCTCTTCAGAAAGGGAAAAGTTCACATTTTAAAAAAAGAGAAAAAGAGAAACAAACCAAGTCTCAAGAGCATTCTAAAGTTCAAAAGAAAATTGGCAGCTTTCTGAGGAAAGATAACTTAAGAATCTACTTGGTCAGTCTAGAGAAAGTGAGACATTGTTAAGGGATTGGTCCAGTGAAACACCATACAATTTACTCAAT
Organism: Dromiciops gliroides; assembly: GCF_019393635.1. NCBI lineage: Eukaryota > Metazoa > Chordata > Mammalia > Microbiotheria > Microbiotheriidae > Dromiciops > Dromiciops gliroides. The sequence goes on along the minus strand of NC_057861.1, from coordinate 542,153,900 downwards.
CATAATTCCCAGCCACGGTTTCCCTACCTAGGCTATGAACTCTTTGAAGGCAGAGACCTCATATTGAACTCGTTTGTGTTACCCTCAGTGCTTACCACAGTGTTTGAATGTTCCTCCCTGCCCCACCCCCCATATCCAATGAGGTGTTAAGTCTTATTGATTCTGCCTCCACATATTTGACATGCTTCTTCTCTCCTAAAAATATGATGACCACTGTAGTTTAGGCCTTCATTGCTTCCTATCTGGACTACTGTAATTGTTCTTCCCTTTTCCCTCTGCATTCGTTCTTTCCTATACACAATGATCAAAGTAATATTCAGTCCTAAAGGATGTCTATGTCATTCCACTGATCAATAAAGTCTACTGGTTCCTATTACTTCTAGGATCAAACTCCTCTGTTTGAAATTTAAAATCATTTACAACCTGGCTTTAACATATGTCACTAACCCTATTATATAGAATGTGTCAAAAGTCAGTGTAGTTTTAAGCTTTAATAGATTAATCATCTTCACAACTTAAAACTGCACTAAGATTTTTGCTCCCCCTCATCACCCTCTCCTGCCCCTCCCCCATCACTGCCTTCTCCTGATGGAGCATTGGGTAGCTCAGTGAATTTATGAGCTATGCTATACAGGGTTATCAAAGACAGAGAGGTGATAGTGAAAAGTTCTGACAAAAGGTGATCCACGAAATAAGGAAATGGCAAACCACTCCAGTATCTTTGCCGAGAAAACCTCACAGTCAGTACTAATATGATAAAAGAGATGACACCAAAACATGAGCCCCTCAGACCAGAAGGTGTCCAATACACTACTGGGGAAGAGTGGGGGACAACTAAAGTAGCTCCAGTACTAATGAAGCGGCTGAGCCAAAGCCAAAAGGAACCTCAGCCACAGGTGTATCTGATGGTGAAAGGAAAGTATGATGTTGTAAAGATCAATACTGTGTAGGAACCTAGAATGTAAGATCTATGAGCCAAGGTAAGGTGGAGGTGGCCAAATAGGAGATGGAAAGATCAAATATGAATATCTTGGGTAGCAGTGTACTTAAATGAACAGGAATGGCTGATTTTAATCTATATGATCACTACATAAACTACTGTGGGGAAGAATCCCTTAGAAGAAATAAGAGTAGCCCTCATGGTCAATAAAAAGGTGAGAAAAGTAGTACTGGGGTATAATCTAAAAAATGGCAGAATGATATGTTTGAATCCAAGGCAAACCATTTAGCATTATAGTACCACAAGTCTATACTCATACTGAAGAAGCCAGAGTTGATTGGTTCTATGAAGAACTACAATATCTTCTAGAAATAACACCCCCCTCCCCCCAAAAAAAAGATGTCACATTCATCATTGGAATTTGGAATGCTAAAGTAGGAAATCAAAAGATAATAGGAATAGCGGGGCAGCTAGGTGGTGCAGTGGATAAAGCACCAGCCCTGGATTCAGGAGGACCTGAGCTCAAATTCAACCTCAGACACTTGACCCTTACTAGCTATGTGACCCTGGGCAAGTCACTTAACCCTCATTACCCTACCCCCCCCCCAAAAAAATAGGAATAACAGGTAAGCTTAGCCTGGTTGTACAAAATGAAGCAAGGCAAAGACTAATAGAGTTTTGTCAAGATAACTTGCTGGTAATAGCAAACACTCATTTTCAACAACCCAAAAGGCAATTCTACACTTGGATATCACCAGATGGTCAATATAGAAATCATATTGATTATATACTTTACAGCCAAAGGTAGAGAAAGCTCTATACAGTCAGTTAAAACAAGTCCTGGAGCTGACTATGGCTCAGATCATCAGCTTCTTATTGCAAAATTCAGACTTAAATTGAAGAAAGTAGGAAAAATCATATAGGTATGACCTAAATAACATCCCTTATCACTATGAAGTGGAAATAATGAATAGATTTAAGGGATTAGATCTGGTAGATAGAGTGCCTGAAGCACTATGGACAGGGGTTTTCGATACTGTACACAAGACAGCAAATAAAAACCATTCCAAAGAAGAAAACTGAGAAGGCAAAATGGCTGTCTGATGAGGCTTTACAAATAGCTGAGGAAAGAAGGAAAGCAAAAAGGAAAGGAGGAAGGGAAAGATATGCTCAAATGAATGTAGAATCCCAGAGAATAACAATGAGAGATTAAAAGGTTTTCTTAAATAGGCAATGAAAAGAAATAGAAGAAAACAAGAGAATGAGAAAGACAAGAGATCTCTTCAAGAAAAGTAGGAATATCAAGGGAAAGTTTCACAAAAAAATGGGCATGATAAAAGACGGAAATAGTAGGGACTTAACAGAAGCAGAATGGATTTTTTAAAAGATGGCAAGAATACACAAAATACACATACATGATGTGGTTACTGATCTAAAGTTAGGCATCCTGGAGAATGAAGTTAAGTGGGCTTTAGGAAGCATTGCTAACAATAAGGCTAGTAGGGGCAGCTAGATGGCGCAGTGGATAGAGCACCGGCCCTGGAGTCAGGAGTACCTGAGTTCGAATCCGGCCTCAGACACTTAACACTTACTAGCTGTGTGGCCCTGGGCAAGTCACTTAACCCCAACTGCCTCACTAAAAAAAAAAAAAAAACAAACCCCAATAAGGCTAGTGGAGGTAATAGAGTCCCAGCTGAGCGATTTAAAATCATAAAAGATGATTCTGTTAAAGTGCTGCACTCAATATGCCAGCAAATTTGGAAAACTCAACAGTGTCCATTGGATTAAAAAAAGATCAACCTATATCCTAATTCTAAAGAAAGGCAATGGGGCAGCAAGGTGGATAAAGCACTGGCCCTGGAGTCAGAAGGAGCTGAGTCCAAATCTCACTTCAGATACTTACTAGCTGTGTGACCCTAGGCAAGTCACTTAACCCCAATTGCCTTAAAAAACATTCAGGGCCATCTTCAGTCATCCTGATGTATATCTTGCCACTGGACCCAGCTGGCTCTGGAGCAAAGAGTGAGGTTGGTGACCTTACACAGCCCTTCCTCACTTAAATCCAATTCAGTGCAAGTCATGACACTACCCCAATGTTATGGTCCTCTTCAAGAATGAAGGACAAAGGGGGGCAGCTAGATGGCACAGTGGTTAAAGCACTGGCCCTGGATTCAGGAGTACCTGAGTTCAAATCCAGCCCCAGACACTTGACACTTACTAGCTATGTGACCCTGGGCAAGTCACTTAACCCCCATTGCCCTGCCAAAAAAAAAAAAAAAGAATGAAGGACAAACAACAAAGAAAAGCAATGCCAAGGAATGTTCAAATTGTGCTCATTTCATATCAGCAAGGTTATGCTTAAGATTCTGCAAGCTAGGTCTCAGCAAATGTGAACTGATAATTACCAGAAGAGCATGCTGATTTTCAAAGAGGCAGAAGAACTAGAGATGAAATTGCCAATATTCACAGGATTATGAAGAAAGAAAGAAGTTCCAGAAAAACATCTACTTTTGCTTCATTGACTACACTAAACTCTTTGACTGTGTGGATCATAACAAAAACAGCAAGTTTTCAAAGAGATGGGAGTACCAGACCATATTACTTATCTCTTGAGGAACCTGTCTGTGGGCCAAGAAGCAATAGTTAGAACTAAACAACTGATTGGTTTAAGATTGGGAAAGGAGTATGACAAGGCTGTATATTGTATTGCCACCTTATTTGTTTAATTTATATGCAGAATACAACATGCTAAATGCCAGACTGGATGAATCAAAAGCCAGAATTAAGGTTGCCAGGAGAAATACCAACAATCTCAGCTATGCAGATGATATACCACTCTGATGGCAGAAAATGAAGAGGAGTTAAGAAACCTCTTGATGAGTGTGAAAGAAGAGAATATAAAAGTTGTCTTGAAGCTTAACTTAAAAAAAAAATAACAACCCCCAAATCAAAACCTAAGATCTTGGCAACTGCTTCCATCAGTTCCTGGCAAATAGAGGGAGAAGAAATGGAAGCAGTGTCAAATTTTATATTTTTGAGCCTAAAGATCACTGCAGATGGTAACTATAGCCCTGAAATTAGATGCTTGCTCCCTGGAAGGAAAGCTAAGGCAAATTTAGATCGAATACTTAAAAGCAGAGACATCACCTTACTGACAAAGGTCCCTATATTCAAAGCTATGGCTTTTCCAGTAGCAATGTATGGCTGTGAGAGTTGGATTGTAAGGAAAGCTGAGCACTGCAGAGTTCATACTTTTGAATTGTGGGGCTAAAGGAGACTTTTGAGGGTTCCTTGCACATGGAGATCAAATCAGTCAATACTTAAAGAAATTAATTCAGGCTGTTCACTGTAAGGACAAATACTGAAGCTGAAGCTTAAATACTTTGGCCACATAATGAAAAGATGGAACTCACTGAAAAAGATGTTGGGAAATATTGAAGGCAAAAGGAAAAGGGAATGGCAGAGCAGGAGATGGACAGATAGTGTCATGGAAACAATGAATGTGACTTGGACAGACTTTAAGAGATAATGAAGAATAGAAGGACCCAGCATGCCATGGCCCACAGGGTCACAAAGAGTCAGACATGACTGAATGACTGAACAACAACAAAAAGACTTTTGAGACACCCTGTATTTTACCTCAATCCACACACGATACGTTCCAGACAAGCTGGCCTTCTTGCCTTTCTTTATACTTGATAGTCTATCTCCTGTCTCCATGCCTTTGCACAGGTTGCCCTCCATACCTGGAATGCATACTCATTCCTCGTAGAATCCCTAGTTTACCTCAGAGCACAGCTCAAGTGCTATCTCATAAGGAAGGAAGAAAAGAAGGAAGGAAAAAAAGGAAGCAAAGGAGGGATGGAGGGAGGAAGGTAGGAAATAATCTCTTTGAAAGAAGGAACTATTTTTCCCCTTATATTTCTTTTTTTTTTCTTTCTTTTTTTTTTTTAGTGAGGCAATTGGGGTTAAGTGACTTGCCTAGGGTCACACAGCTAGTAAGTGTTAAGTGTCTGAGGCTGGATTTGAACTCAGGTACTCCTGACTCCAGGGCCAGTGCTCTATCCACTGCGCCATCTAGCTGCCCCATCCCCTTATATTTCTATCCCAAGCACTTAGCACAGTGCTTCACACATAGTATGTACATGTTTCCCTTCAAAAGAGCTTTGAAAATAGGAACTATTTCATTTTAGTCTTTATATCCATAACACTTAGTATAGTGGCCTCCACATAGTAGGTAGTTAATAAATGCTTGTTGGTTGATTGATTACACCTATACCATATGCTTGATAAATATGATTGTGAATGGTTTTTAAAAAGTAGCCATAGGGGCAGCTAGGTGGCACAGTAGATAGAGCACTGGCCCTGGAGTCAGAAGGACCTGAGTTCAAATCTGACCTCAGACATTTAACACTTACTAGCTGTGTGACCCTGGGCAAATCACTTAACCACAATTGCTTCACTAAAAATAAATAAATAAATAAAAAGTAGCCATAGACACATCATTCTAGCATATAACATCAGCATTTCAGGTGGTTCATTCCCTAAAGTCTAGACAGAAATCCATCCAGGGCTACAGAACAAGTCTTCATAGTTATAATCTACAACATGATCCTTTATATGTAAAGACAACATCAGTTTTTCCATTTGTGGTCATGGGTTTTCACTGACCTATCTATAGTGTAAATGTCATTTCTCATCCATTAATTCATTTAATCTTCACAACAAATCTTTGAGGTGAAATTAATATCACTCCCATTTTGTAAATGAGAAAAGTGACGGTAAGAGACTTTAGTGGGGAGGGAAGGGAGGGTGGGAGAAAAATTTGGAACTAAAAATCGCATGAAAACAAATGTTGAAAACTGTCCTTAGATGTAACTGGAAAATAATAAAATACTTTTATAAAACTAAAAAAAAAGAGAGAGAGAGAGAGACTTTAAACCATTTCCCATGGGCTCCAATAAGTGGGAACTTAGATTCAAACTCAGGTCTCATGATGCCATCCAGCACTTTTTTTCTGTTACATATTACTTCCTTGAGGTGACATGGTAGATTGAGTGCTGAGCTCACCTAGTGAACTAGGTGAGATGTGGTCTGTGGTCAACCTCAACCTCAGGAAATAACTCACCCAACCAGCCAATGAAAAGGATCGGATCATTAGTCTTCTAAACAACTAGCAGACAAAAAAAAATATGTCTTATTCAGTTGTTAATTCAGTGATCAAATATTTATTGAGTTGTCTGCAAGGTGGTTAGAAGGTACCCAGAATAACAAGACATAGGTGCCAACCATTGAGACCTCTGTAATCTTGTTGAGGAAACATAGCCTATGGATGTGAAAATAATATAAAATAACAATATAAGACATCTCCAATATATTTAAATCAACAGAGATAGGAGTTTAAACTAAATAGAGGAGGCTCTGGAAATTCTCCATTCTAGATAGCTGAAGAACATTGGATGAGAAGTTGGAAGATCCAAGCTAATTCCAGGACTGCCATTAATTCACTTTGGGTTCCCCAGGGAAATCATTCTCGGCTCTTAGACTTAGGGCTTCCTTACCTGGGGAACAAGAGAGTTAAACTATATTATTTCTAAGGTTCCTTCCAAATGTAAAATTCTATAACTCTAAATGTAAAATACATATGAGACCTTCAGAGAGGGTAATTAGCTACCTGCCACTCATCTTATTACGAGTTTAAAATGCACCAATATATGATTATAATGGAATATATTGAGCTATAAGAAATGACAAGCAAGATGATTTCAGAAAAACCTGAAAAGACTTACATGAACTGATGTATAGTGAAGTGAACAGAACTAGGAGAGTGTTCTGCACAATGACAGCAATATTGGTCAGTGAAGAACTGTGAGTGACTTAGCTATTCTCTGCAATACAATGATCCAAGACAATCCTAAAGGACTAATGTTGAAGCATACTATCCACCTCCAGAGAAAGCACTGATATTGGTTGAACACAGACTGAAGCATGCTATTTTTCACTTTCTTTTTTTTCTTTAATTTGAGTCTTCTTATACAAAATGACTAATATGGAAATGTATTACATAATTTCACATGTATAACCTATATCTTACCACCTCAGTTAGGGGGAAGGGTAGGGAGGGAAAGAGAGATGGGATTTGGAATTCAAAACTTTAAATAAAAAATGCACCAATAAGGCTAGCTATCTAGCACTTAAATAGCATCTACTATGTGCTTGGGACTATGCTAAGTATGCTGTACAAATATTATCCATTTTGATCCTCACAACAGTCCTGTGAGGTAGGCGCTATAATTAACTCCACTTTACAGTTGAGAAAACTGAGGCAAACAGAGGTTAAAAATGACTTGCCCAGGGCAGCTAGGTGGCTCAGTGGATAAAGCACCTCTGGATTCAGGAGGACCTGAGTTCAAATCTGGCCTCAGACACTTGACACTTACTAACTGTGTGACCCTGGGCAAGTCACTGAACCTTCATTGCCCCGCCAAAAAAATTAAAACCTCATTGCTCCACGCAAAAACAACAACAAAAAAGACTTACCCATAATCAACCTCATGGGTATTTTGTAAGGAAATCTCCCTTTAAAATACTATATAGGGGGTGACTAGGTGGCACAGTGGATAAAGCACTGGCCCTGGATTCAGGAGTGCCTGAATTCAAATCCGGCCTCAAGACACTTGACACTTACTAGCTGTGTGACTCTGGGCAAGTCACTTAACCCCCATTGCCCCACAAAAAAATAAAACAAAATAAAATACTATATAAATGTAGTTTACTGTTTAAAAAAAAAAAGATGAGCAGCATGCTATCAGAAAAACCTGTAAAGACTTACATGAGCTGATGAAAACTGAAATGTACTGTATACAAAATAACAGCAATATTGTAAGATGATCTGCTGTGAATGTCGTAGTTATTTTCAGCAATGCAATGATCCAAGACAACACTGAAGGACTTGTGAAAAATGCAATCCATCTACAGAGAAAGAACTGATGGTATCTGAATACAGATGGAAGTATATTTTGTTGTCCTTGTTAGTTCCTTTTTCTAAGGTTTTTTTGTCTATGTTTTTCATGACTGTACATGTATAACATATTGAATTGCTTGAGTTCTTAAAGAGGGGATAGGGAGGAAGGAAGAGAATTTGGAACACAAAGTTTTAAAAATCAATCTTACAATTTGTTTTTACATGTAAGGTGGAAAATTCTAAATAAATAAATAAAGGGTGATTTGACAGTCAAAAAAAAAATTACTTGCCCAACATTACACAGCTAGGTGAGATTTGAGGTCAGATTTGAATTGGTATTTGAACTCATCTTCTTGACTCTAGGACCAACACTCAATTCACCATGTCACCTTGAGGTAGTAAAGTGTAATGGAAAAAATTCTGGAAGGCATTGGGAAACCTGAGTTTGAATCTTAGTTTTTCCACTTATTGCCTGTGTGATCCATGGAAAATTACTTAAATTCTCTTACCCTCATTTTTCCAATTTGCAAAGTGAGAATGATATTTATTTTACATTAAAGATTTATTGTGAAGATTAAATGAGTTAATGGATGTGAAAATGATTCTTTAAATTGTAAAGCACTTATAAGGGCAGCTAGGTGGCACAGTGGATAGAATGTCAAGCGTAAAATAAGGAAGACTTCCTAAGTTCAAATATGGCCTCAGAGGCTTACTAGCTGGGTGACCCTGCTCAAGTCATTTAACCCTGTTTGCCTCAGTTTCCTCAACTCTAAAACGAGGTAGAGAAAAAAATAGAAAACCACCCCAGTATCTTTGCCAAGAGAACCCCAAATGGGTTCACTAAGAGTCAGATACAGCTGAACAATAAAGTACTTATAAATGTAAGCTGTTATTTTTTTTTTCACTCTCTCCACCTTCGCACTGAGACACAAGCTCTTTCCAGTAGGACTAATGGCTCCTCGAAGGCCCCTGACAGATAATACAAGATTAAAATATTATTTCCTAGCTAATCTGCCGTGACACCTGAGCATGTTCACTATATAATGTCCTGTCTTCCCTTATGCTTTTTGTCAATATTTGAATGGAATATGGACTATGGTGGTGGTTAACAAGGGTGAAGGAAGAAAAACTGGCATACATATGTGTGATGGTATAACATTTTTAATTATTCTGTACCACTAGTGAATTAGCTGGATTTTCTATGAAACTGAAATTTAACACTTTATCATCCCTTTCCATTTTTAACTTGTTTTGTGGGAAGAAAATCATCCTAAAATATATTTTGTTCCCCTCTATCTTTTTTAACTGCACATACTGACCATAATTCATAATTATTATTCATTGTGACCATATTACCATAATCATAATTGTTGATGACTCAGTCATTTTGAGCATTAATTTTAATAATTTACATTTGGAAAGCACTTTCTTTTTTCTTTTTATTAAATTTTTGTCACATTTAGTAAACAGTAAGCAAAACAAAAATGAGATCATATATAAAGCTATAAATTTCAGTTTAGTTTATTTACAAAATGTCTATGTTAAATTTAGTGAAATAATAATGAACTACATCCATGTTGCTTTCTAATCCTTTTTTGGATATATTTTGTCTAATTTTTGTTATTCTTTATATAGTCATAGTCTATGTTGTGATTCTTTCTATATTGTTTCACATCAGTGTTTTACAGTATCCATATCTGTCATTTCCTTTAGAGCAATCATATTTTATAATGTGAATATTTTGTAATTTATTCAGCTGTTCTCCATCCTTTGGACATGTAGGTTTTGGAGTTTTTGCTACTACAAATAAATTGTTCAGAAAGATCATTCTTTTTCTTTTTTTTTTATAACAATCTTAGGACATAGCTCTACTGCAACAGGGCTTCTTGACCAGGTTAAGAACCTTTGCACTAGAAAGCTCATAGGGTCTTAAGGGATCAGCTTTATTACTCTTACGGTTTATTAAAATAAAAGATTGAAAACTATCTCTACATGTAACTGGAAAATAATAAAATACTTTTATAATTAAAAAAGGTATACACACATCTAAACAAAAAATGTCATTGGGAAATGTTTAATTAAGTAAACAAAAACATAATACAACATAAAAAATAAAAGATTGTACTGATTCACAATTTCAGCTGCAATGTACTAGTAATATAATAAATATTATATATTTTATAATAAATATTATATTAATATATAATAAATAAATAATAATAAATGTAATCGTATGCCTGTTTCCCCATAGTCCCTTTATAACCATCCTTGCAAATTAAATTGGTTGACCAAAGAATTCTTTTAATTTGCATTTCTCTGATTATTAATGGGTCTGAACAGTCTTCAAGGTGATAATTGACAATTTGTGTTGTCTTATTTGAGAACTACCTATTCAGGTCCGTTGACCTTTTATCCCATAGGAAATGGAACTTATTCTAATAGGTTTGCATCAATTTCTTATAGATTTTGGATGTCAGATCCTTGTCAAATATTTGTTACAGTCTTTTTCCACTTCCTTACTGGGGTATGGAGGTGACCCTCTTTTAGAGATATAACTAGAATTTTTTTCAGCTGGAGTGGAAACAGTAAAGGGATGGTAGTGCTCAAAGCAGCTCAGAGAACAGTCCTCTGAGAAGTGTGATCACATCAGGAGAGGGGAGTAGTCTGGTTTTCACCCTTGTGGGGTTTGGGTTTTGAAGGTGGGACAGATAGAGAGGAGTGCCACTGTGTCAAGACCCCAGTAGAACTTGTCCTCATGGACACAGGCGAGTGAAGAATTATGTGGGTCAGTGGTCAGCGTTGGAAAGAAGGGCACCTCCTGGAGAGGAAGTGTCACCCTCTTATTCCCCATAACAACAAATGGGGCATAATCTCATTAGCCTCAAGTGATGGCTTTGCCCTGGGTTTTCAAACCCAGGAAGTGCCTGTTGAGTATAAGCTGTCCCATGCCCTTCTTAGCTGGAAGCATTCTGAATATAGATCCAAGGTATTGACTATGCGTCTCTTTAGATGTTGGAATGTAGTTCACTGCCAATCTATACACTTCAGGGCCCTTTTCATGCTATGATGAAGCATGGTAATATGATTTTCTTCCCTTATAACATAAAGAAGTTATTGTTGTTCAGTTGTTTCAGTAGTGTCCTACTCCATTTGGGGTTTTCTTGGCAGAGATACTGGAGTGACTTGCCTTTCCCCTCTCCATTTCAATTTTATAGACAAGGAAACTGAGGCAAACTGACTTGCCTAGGGTCACATAGGTAGTAAGTGTCTAAGGCCAAATGTGAACTCAGGAATATGAGTCTTTCTGATGCTAAGCCTGACACTCTATTCACTGTGCCACATAGCTGCCCCAGAGAAGTTATAGCTTTCATCTTCTTCACTGTCTCCCATCACTGCTTCTAAACTCTACTCCCCTCCTTTGCTACTGCTTCCTTCTTTCATCATGTTTTTTCTTCTTGACTTCTCTCTCTCTTTTTTCCTTGTCACTTTCTCCCATCCTTCCCGAAGATGCATAGTGATTTAGTGTTTGCAGTCTTTATCGATCAGTAAGAGTACTTCTTCCTAGTCTGGCATCTGTTGTCTACTGACCTCCAAGACATTCCCCTTCTTTGCTTAATGAATTCAGTGCCAGGTTCACACTCCTTCTCTCCTCCCCAACGACTTCTCCCATACTAGGAGGCTTTAGTCAGTCAGTCAGTCAGTCGGTCAATAAACATTTATTAAACACCTACTATGTGCCAAGCACTGTACTAAATGTCTGCACTACATAGTGATACTTCCTCAAGCATCCTAACCTCATAGTTCCTCAACAAATTCATTTCACATGACTTATTCTTCCACCCAACCTCAGCCATCCACAAAGATCTTCACACTTTTGATCTTGCCATCACCCACAAATCCTCCATTTCCATGTTCAGGAACTTCCTGTATCTGATGACAGTATGTTGTCATTCTACCTCTACCTCACAACCCCAAACTTTGTTCTTTTTCCATACTGGGACATTGTGTAAATTTGACCCTTTGTTCTTTGCCAGGTCATCACTTCTACACGAGTTAACACTATCCTCCCTTCCCGATTTTGACTCCCTGGTGAACCAGTTCAAATCTACACTGTCATCTTCCCTTGAGTCCTTTGGCCCCTTATCATGTTGCCTGGTAAAGTCTCAGCTTGGATCACTCCCACAATCCACTGCCTTCATTTCTACACACATGCTGCTGTGTAGAATCTAGAGAAAATCACAAAACCATGCTGACTGGGTCCAATACAAATTTATGTTACATAACCTAAACTTGGTGCTCCCTATTGCAAAACAATCCTTTTACATGTCTATAATTAGCTCACTGTCTCACTCACACAGTGGTTCTTCCAAACCTTTTCATCCTTCCCCTAAGCTCACATGTTTCCACTTCCCCCTACCATATCCCCTAAGAACCTTTCCTCACATTTTACCAAAAAGGTTGAAGCTATTCGCCATGAGCTTTCTCTTCTCTCCTCCTTCTCATCGCCTATCACCATGATGCCTCCTGCTGATGGCTCCTCTTTCAATCCTGTCTCACATGAAGAAGTGGCTCTCCTTTTAATGTCTTGTCAAAGTTATACAAGTACAAGTACAAGTATATAGCTATATAAGGGCAGCTAGGTGGCGCCATAGCAGATTGAGTACCAGATCTGGAATCAGGAAGACTAATCTCCCTGAGTTAAAATCTGGCTTCAGACAGTGACTAGCTGCGTGACCCCCTGGGCAAGTTACTTATCCCTGTTTGCCTCAGTTTCCTCATATGTAAAATGAGTTAAGAGATGGATATGGCAAACCACTCCAGTGTCTTTGCCAAGAAACCCCCAAATGGAAGACATGACTAAAAGAACATCTTCATCATCAACAACAGATATATAGATTTATATATTGTGCATGTGTGTATATATATATATATGTATATATATGCACATTATATATTTTATATGCAACCTAATATACTATATGTAAATATATTGTGTTTATATACATGTCTATATAAACATATACATGTGTATACACACAATACACATATCTATATGCATGTGTATGTATGCATATGCATGTGTATATGCATGTATATGTGTATGTATGCATGTATGTGTATGTGTATATATAACATACATACACACATGCAACTCTAAACAGAGTCAGGCACCAGACAATGCTTGACTCCAGCATAGGGACAGAGTCAAGTTCCAGCAGAGGCAGTGCCTGGCACAGAGATAGTAGCAGCCCCTGTGGTGGCCATGTTCATGCACAGGGGTTGCAACTTGGAGCCCAGTGGCAGCAGAATGGTTTCCTATAGCATTGGTTATAGGCAGAAATACAGGTATTGGCATAGCACTTTACTTATTAGAATCTGGAACTGCTGGGGTGCCTCCATTTTGCTACCAGTTGTTATTGGACATCTCACTAGGGATACTTAGAGGAACATTAGGTTAGTATTTCTGGGTGGTAGCTTGCTTTCTAGTGATAGAAGGGAGGGGAAATTATCTACCCAACCTGTATAGGAAAAGGGGTGGGGTGGGGGGGTCTTCCCTTGGAAGGAGCCTCTAAAGGAGCAAAGATTTGATATTAAGATGCTGACTGGTAAACTAGTGTTAAGGGCTAAAATTCTAGCTATTCTGTCTAAAATATCTAATGAGTGGTCACCAATAAATTATAAGCTTTAGCAAGAGTTAGGCTTTTTAGCATTTATTAAGGAGAATAAGAATTTGGTAAAGAGAGAAGAAAAGGCCTAGATTCCTATCTATTAAAGGGAGAGCACATTTCTAGCTCCCTTCTCCACCAGCTTCCTCAGGTAAAGAGAGTGAGACAGAGTGCCCGGCTCCCCCTTCCTCCTCCCACCAGCAAACATCACTTCCTCTCGCCAAAGAAAAGCCGCATGGCCTTGCCCTCAAAGACCTTCCTTTCATGGCGGAGCTTTTCTACAGTAAGTCTCCAGCAGGTGGTGTCATTCCAATCGTTACACTAGGGAACACTAAATGGGTGTTTGTATGGGTATGAGGAGAGGCCTCATACAAGTAGATAATGAATTCTCAGCTACTGTACTACAGATGACTCTGACTCATGATGACGAGTGGTGACTTTGCATGTGTCATCATTTGAGCTATATTTTTTTGATGTATCAGCTTTGCTCCTGCTCATCATTGTTTCTTTTCATTGAGAAACTCACTGTGAACTGCAATGTCGGCCTTTACCTATACCACGCACAGATTGTTAAGATTCAAGACTTTCAAAAGGGGGAGGTTAAGTCTGGGATTTCTGGTCTTCATTCCTTCATATTTGGTCATTCTCTCTTCAAAGGCCTCTTAAATAATTTGTTTTGGTTATCTTTCTATTTTAGCTTTTCTTTTCCTTCTTTAGAGCTTGCCTGTGTTAGGCTTCTTGCATTCCCAAGGTCAAATGTGTCCAGAAAAGCCATTTAAGTAGTAGAAGGTCCTCTGGAAGACTTTTAGGACCTTAACCACCTAGGAGTGGGATATGATGGGAGCAATATACCATGACCCCCATTCCATGCATGTTAGGCTGGTTTTTCCGTAAAAGGTTATTGAAACTATCTTCAAGATTTAATTAGTTCAAAATCCTCAGAAGAGGAAAAAGAACTTCTGCAGACCAGAGAGGAAAGCCACAGTAAAATGGATGGGTTAGATTTTTGGATACATGCTGTGAGAGCAAAAATTCATTGGATTGTAAAAAACATACCTAGGAGCAGCTAGGTGGCACAGTAGATAGAGCACTGGCTCTGGATTCAGGAGTACCTGAGTTCAAATTTGGCCTCAGACACTTGTAACTTACTAGCTGTGTGACCCTGGGTAAGTCACTTAACCCCCATTGCCCCACAAAAGACAAAAAAACAAAAAACCATACCTGGACCCCATGGAAAAGAGTTTCCAGACACCCGAGTCAGGAAATGCTTTCTTGCGGACTATGGTGATTTTCTCAAGTTTCAGAGTGTGAACCTGAAAGCCATGGGCTATTGTGAAGATCTGATGGACACAGTGAGGTCAGACATTATGATCAAAGACTGGTTTGCTGCCAGATATGACTGTTCCTGGAAATAGTACATCTGTGTGCGCTTGCTATCTGATGCCTTTGAAATCCTGGATATGTTCAAGCTCACAGAATTGGTGGCTGATGAATGGAGTTACTTTGAGTGGAGAGAGGTCTCCCATACATTCTCCAACTATCCCCCAGGAGTCCGTTATATCGACTTCCAGCATGGCGGCAGGTCCCCTCTGCACTCGGCTAGGCCATATATCTTCAAAGTCACCACCAGCAGCATCACCATTGGTCCTGAGATCGCCAGAAAACCCAGTTTGCAGAAGAAGCAGCCAGATACAACAACTAGATCCAGACCCAGATGAACTCATGGTTTCAGCATCTTCCTACTTTTAGAAGCTTTGGGTTTCAATAAACACTGCTCTAGATTACTCCCACCTCCTACCCCTACTTGAAATTCATGGGCTGCTCAATGAAAATAAAGGAAATCATAAAACCAGGCTGACTGAGCTACTGCACATGTATGAGTTTTTTCTTTTAATCTGGACCCTGACCACAGCAAATAATTATAAGAATATGTGCAATAACAGCTAGCATTCATATAGGGCTTTTTAAAATTGCAAAGTGCTTAATAAATATCTCATTTAATCTACATAAAAACAAAAAAGATTTTATTAGTTCAAGAGACTAAGGCTCAGGCTGTTGATGTAGCTTCCTGGTCATCTGAGTACAAAAACATCCAGCAGGGGCTAGAGCTCCTCCCTTAGGATTCTGACCACATACCATCAGAATGACCAATAATACCAAAACTAGAGAGCTGGGCCTAGATGAATCAAGGCTATATTCTTGGTGACTGTCCCTTCCCTGATCTGAAAGTCTTTCCTCTGCTATGGCTAAGTAACCCTTTTTTTGTTTTTTTGGCAAGGCAATGAGGGGTTAAGTGACTTGCTAAGGGTCACACAGCTAGTAAGTGTAAGTGTCTGAGGCTGGATTTGAACTCAGGTCTTCCTGAATCCAGGGCCAGTGCTTTATCCGCTGTGCCACCTAGTTGCCCCTCCCATTGTTTATTAAGACAATTTAAAGCATAGCTTTCCCTCTGGTCAGAATTATTTTTCATTTACTATTTTGAATTTTTTTTTTCACCTTTTGGTTTTTCTTTCTGTGTAAATTATTTAAACCCAGATTGGTTATCATGTCATTCCTCTGGGAGCAAGCACTTAATCATAAATGATTCATGACATTTTCATTTTTATATTGCTCATGGTTACCACCCTCCTGATAAAGTTAAAAAGAATATTGTTTAATACTAAGGAGACTTTTCTATGTGCCAAGGCTGAATCTAGTAGCTTGTAACAGGACTATGTTATTATGATTCTGAGCTTGTAACATGATCATTCTTTACACGATTCCTTATTGCCCTTATTCTTTCCCCAAACTAGCCTCTATACTACTATCCCACCAGGGGCAATTAACACATACACAACCCATTATCAGTGTTAACTAATTTGGTCAAACAATTCCACCTTTTCTCTAGTGTAGTACCTCAAATGCTGAGTCAAATGACTGAAAAAACATATTTTCCTACAGGGAAAGGGGGAAAAAATTTGCTCAGTGCAGAAACTTGCAAATCATTCAAGGACTGAAAAGTCTACAAAGTTCCTGTACCGGGATTCATACATCTCAATATGGCTAATGGTTCAATGCAAGAAAATAATTCACTTTGTTTCTAAGGAAGGAAAATGAAAATGAAGCCACAAACCTCTCACATCTAAAAATTGTCTTTATATTTGCAGATTCTGAGCTAGACATAGAAGTAAAGACCAGAAGTACCTGCATAGAAAGATTCAGGTGTTTAAGTTTGGAATCCAGGTACCAAAATTCTCTTGACAAAAGTATTTATGATGGGTGTCTGGGAAAATGAGGCTCCACTCATTCAAACTGTAAGTACCTACACAGTATTCTTTTTAACTTTATCAGGAGGGTGGTAACCATAAGCAATATGAAAATGAAAATGTTATAAATCATTTATGATTAAGTGCTTGCTCCCAGAGGAATGACATGATAACCAAACTGGGTTTAAATAATTCACACAGAAATAAGAGAAAAGACCATATTTGGACTCTTCTCAGAGCCCTAAAGGTAGAGAGTGAGTCTGGTTTCAGGACCTACAGCTTTGTTGCCCAAACCTCCCAGCAGGGGGCTGCCCAGCACACAAGGCTCTGAGGAGCCAAGGTTCCTAGGCCTTAGGCCCGAGAAGGGCCTGAAGAGGGGACTGGGTTTTGTGGGAGTCGGGCTGAGCTGGGAGTTCGCTTTGAGGTACCCGAGGTGATCCCCACACGACTCGGAGCTCAAACCCCGAGTTGAGTTTTGTTTTGTTTTTGAAAGGTTATATTTACACAAGCACTCTCTAGTGAGGAATGGGGGGATTCTTACTCCAGCATAGGGTTGGGGCCTAGTGCCACAGTCTGATTGGCCGACTGATACAATTTGATTGGTCCTTACAGTTACCATATATGGGAGGTTGGTGCTTTATGCTGTGATTGGTTGTTTTTGTAATGCTGTATGTAAATGAGAACTGTAATGTGATTGGTCCAGAGGGACCCTTGAGGGGTATAAATAGAAGTGAAGGACCTCACTTCAGTGCACTCTCCAGCATATTCAGGAGAGTGCCTATCTTTGAGGAAGTTGAATAAAGAAACCTTCGCCCACTTACTGCTGCCTGCTTGGATTCTTTGAGCAGCGACCTAGGGCTGCTAACACTAGAGCTGCGCAACACTATTTGAGCTGTTAGTTGCATTTCTAACAGAAAGAAAAACCAAAAGGTGAAAACAAAATTCAAAATGTGTGTGTGTGTGTGTGTGTGTGTGTGTTGGCAGGGCAGATACAAAGAGGAATGATAGTACCTGCCCTCAAAGAGCTTGCAATCAATTTAATGCAGGGGTGGGGGAGAGAGGTGGAAATAACTATAAGAAAAGGCAGGAAAGGGACAAGAATGATTTGAATAAAAGATAGTAACTAGGAGTTAAACCAAGAAAAGCCATGAATCAATCAGGAAGTGTTTTGAGGAGAATGTCAAAGTCCATGCACATTTACCCCTCATTTTTCCCTAGGAAAATTCCACTTATGTCAACACTTGTGCATAACATGAGCATACTTTAATTATAGCATGTAATATTTGTAGACTTACAAGCTGCTGGGATGGTCCTTTACGTCCAATATACATTAGTGTTGGCTAAAACAGTGAGCTTCTACAACTCTATGTAGCTATGCTTTCTTAATAAATATTTTTTTAAGTTTGTTATGATGTTAAGAACATTCAGAAAGCATTCCAAGTCCCGCTTGACCTTTGAGTGTTGTGTTGAATAGATAATGTATTGTTGGCTGTTTTTAGAGAGGCATAGTTACAGAGTTTCAATTTGTCAGAGAGGCAAATTGTAGCAATAACACCTCACATGGCATATTTGCACTCATCATTTTGGGCACATCATTAAGGGGCATGATATAAATTGCTTGCCTAAGTTAGTTGTATTCAATAACATTATCCTCCTTCAGAAGAGTGTACCATCTCTATTCTTCCTCCTCCTAAATTCTATAACTAATATATCTTGTTAGGGTCAGAAATGAAACTATAATGTCATTTATTTAATTTATTATAAATAAAATAAACAACAATAATGATGGGGATACAGACACACCTTCTAGATTTGTAAGAATTACAAATGACCAAGAAGTGCTACTAAGTTCTGTAACAATGGAATACTTATCCAAAAGCGAATAGAGAACTGGCCTAGTCAGGAAGATCTGACTTCATGATCTGCTTCTGACACATACTTTGTAACCATGGGCAAGTCACTCAACTACCAAGTGTTCCAGGTAACTACTACTAAGACTATTAAGTCACTGTATTAGAGGAGGGAGTTTCTGTTTCTGAGTTCCAGTTGCCCCACCTCTGAGTGAACTCAGATTCCCACCCCTGAAATCCTGGACTTCTGATTGGTGAGCATCCACTTATTTTTATTTGGACTTTTGCCCACACCATTTCTAGGCTATTTTTCTATGCCATTGGTTGTATATGTAGCCTACTTCTCACCCCTGCCTTCCAGCTGTAACTCTCTGAGAAGAGTATCAGAGCAACTCTGCTGTATAATGAATAGAGTGCTAGAATTGGGGTTCTAAAGACATAGACTAGAATCTTACCTCACTTAATAACTAATGACCCTGATTGGGGCAGCTAGGTGGTGCAGTGGATAGAGCACCAGCCCTGGAGTCAGGAGTACCTGAGTTCAGATTCGGCCTCAGACACTTAACACTTACTAGCTGTGTGACCCTGGGCAAGTCACTTAACCCCAATTGCCTCACAAAAAAAACCCCACCAAAAACTGGTGACCCTGGACAAGTCATTTAGTGTTTCTCCATTTAGTTTCCTCAAAGGGTTGTTGTGAGGGTCAAAAGAGAGAATGGGGGCAGCTAGGTGGCGCAGTGGATAGAGCACTGGCCCTGGATTCAGGAGGACCTGGGTTCAAATCCCACCTCAGACACTTGACACTTACTAGCTGTGTGACCCTGGGCAAGTCACTTAACCTCAATTGCCTCACCAAAAAACAAAACAAAACAACAAACGAGAGAACGAATGTCCCAAAAGTCTTAGTTCAGTTTTAAGGTTTAATAGCAAAGCTAAGACTTTTTGGGACACCCTGTACACAAGAGCTTTGCAAACCTTGAAGACACACAAACACACACACATACACATGCTATTATTAATTGAATAAATAATTCCATTCTTCAAAAAGGAAATATAAGTCATCTGTCCTATGACTCCAATCACCATTTCCTCTGACTTTCTTTTCCAAAATATACTTTCTTGGCCAACACTGCCCTACAGATATTGT
Organism: Dromiciops gliroides; assembly: GCF_019393635.1. NCBI lineage: Eukaryota > Metazoa > Chordata > Mammalia > Microbiotheria > Microbiotheriidae > Dromiciops > Dromiciops gliroides. Next base: position 542,134,088 of record NC_057861.1, on the reverse strand, counting down.
CTTCACCTGTTAGAATCTAAGTTCCTTGAAGGCAGAAACTGAATTGCTTGCTTGTATTTTTATCCCCACTGTGTCTAGCACAGTGACTGGCACATAACAAATGTTTAATAAATGCATTTTCTTTCGTTCATTAATTGAACAAGTCTAATGTTGTAGATGAATGATTCTTTAGAGAACAATCCCTCTGGTCTAATAACCCATTAAGAATTTCTCAGTTGTGATTTGTATAGCTTGCTGAGGTTTTACAAAAAACCTCAATCTGTTAGTCCTTAAGTATTGAAGGCAACCACATTAGATTCCTTTTTTTCCCCTTTGGACTCTGATTATGCTGTATTTCAAGAAGAAACAAAAGAGACCATTTAAAAATAATTTGTTATTTTTATTATCATCACTAAAAATAACACTTCAGTAGATCAGTGGTCTTATTCATGGGAATATTTCCTTCACATATAAAACCTACAATCCATACATACCTTTTCTTCCTGAGCAATGATTGTATCTATCTTCCTATATATTCTCCATATGGTATTTTCACCGTGTGCTAGAGTTAGTTCTTTCTTTATAATATATATTGCATGTTACATGTATACCAATGTAGCCCTTGAAACCATCTTTCAAAGAGTCATCAAAGCACTTACTTGAGAGAGAAGCTAATTTGGTCAGGTTCTCCCACACTTGGGGATCTCTTTGTTGATTAACTTTAAGAATGCCTATGGGGACAGCTAGGTGTCAAAGTGGATAAAGCACTAGCCCTGGATTCAGGAGGACCTGAGTTCAAATCCAGCCTCAGACGCTTACTAGCTGTGTGACCCTGAGTAAGTCATTTAACTCTTATTGCCCCGCAAAAAAAAAAAAGAAAGAAAAGAAAAGAATGCCTATCATAAGTTCTCTACCCAAACAAATCAAAGAAAGAGGAAAAGGATCTATTTGTACAAAAAAATTATAGTAGTTCTTTTTGTGGTAACTAAAAAATGGAAATCAGAGGGGGTTATTGAGTAATGGTTAAACAAATTATGGAATGTAATGGAATATTATCATACAAAAATAAATTATTAAATGGACAATTTCAGAATAAATTGGGAAGACCTTTATGAATTGATACTGAGCAAAGTGAGTAGAACTAGGTAAACAATTTATACCATGATTACATTCTAGAGAGGGGGCAGCTAGGTGGCACAGTGAATAGAGTGCTAGGTTGGAAGTCAGGAAGATGAGTCTTCCTGAGTTCAAGTCTAGCCTCAGACACTTACTAGCTGTGTGACCCCGGGCGAGTCATTTAATATTATTTGTCTCAGTTTCTTCATCTGTAAAGTGATCTGGTAAAAGAAATGGCAAATCACTCCAGTATCTTTGCCAAGAAAAACCTATATGGGGTCATGAAGAGTCAGATATGACTGAAAATGACAGAACAACAACAATACATTCTAGGTTTCTTTTTTTTTTTTTTTTAGTGAGGCAATTGGGGTTAAGTGACTTGCCTAGGGTCACACAGCTAGTAAGTGTTAAGTGTCTGAGGCCGGATTTGAACTCAGGTACTCCTGACTCCAGGGCCGGTGCTCTATCCACTGCGCCATCTAGCTGCCCCCAACAATACATTCTAGAGAAAAAACTTTGAAAGACTTTAGTAGTCTGAGAAATGCAATAATAAACCACTGGTGCAAAAAAAGAGGATGAAACAGGTTACTGACCTATTATAGAGGAGATGAAATGGAGAGCAGACATACATTTTTGGATTTTACTAAATATGGGAATTTGTTTTGCCAGTAGATATGTGATGAGGCATTTGTTTTTCAAAGTGTTTCCCCCGCTTAATTGACAAGGGGAAAGTAGGAGGCACAAATTCATTGTAAAAAGAAAACTTGTTACTTGAAAAATAAAAATAATAAAAATCATTTTTGAAAAAAAAATGCCTAGCGTAGAAACTGTGAGTTTGAGCTCCAACACAAGCCAGTATTTATATAAGAACACAGGAAATGACACACTGGGTCAGACCCCTCTATCCCAGTATTGTCTCTGACAGTGATACCAAGAGTTGCTTTATGGGAAAGCAAAATTGTTGTCCTACATGATAAAAAAAAATTAGGGAAAAAAATCTTTCTAGTTTTCTTCCCATTACATTGTTTATTCTCATGCTAAGATGGAAGGAGATAATATAAACAACAGGACTTTACACACCCCTTGCTTTGTTAGTAAAGCTAATGTCTTATTAAATAGAAACCACTTCCTTTGGTTATCTATCTTTTTTTCTGTTTAACCCCATGAGCCTCTAAGGCTAAAGTTCTGGATTTACAGAGGTTGCCTCAAGTGAATATAAACTGGAGAAATGTGTCAGGTGATTGAATTTATGGCCAAAGAATAGCAGCTGCATATCTTGACTTCATTTCAGTTCACATAAGGTTGTTAATGCCTATTTTTCTCTAAATAGCAAAGGTTATTAAATATAAAGGTGGATTTTAGAAATGTCAATATCATGACTGGTTGACATTCACCACACTTTTATGTATTGGATACAAAAAATGTTTGTAGAAAGGATAACTATTGAATGGATTATTAATTTTTGAAATTATGAAACAGGAGCAGGCATGCCCTGTTCTTTGGGTACTTGTTGGGAAAGACCATGACTGACAGTGGGAAATGGGGCAGTAAACACACTTAAATTAATTTTTTAAATTTTAATTTTATTTATTTATTTATTTTTGCAGGGCAATGAGGGTTAAGTGACTTGCCCAGGGTCACACAGCTAGTAAGTGTCAAGTGTCTGAGGCCGGATTTGAACTCAGGTACTCCTGAATCCAAGGCCAGTGCTTTATCCACTGTGCCACCTAGCTGCCCCCCACACTTAAATTAAACACAGAAAATATGGGGGCAAAAAGCCCATAAAGACAGGGACAAGTAGTACAGGGGTGGACAGCAGCATGAGGACAGGGAATGGAAGGTGAAGGAAGGCAAGTAACAGAGAAGGGGATGAGGAGAAGGAGAGGCAAAGGATATCATGGATTAGAGTTGAGAGCACTTGTTGGAATGGACCTGATGAAGATGGAGAGTGCTGAAGGAAAGGAGTTTGAAGTTTCATTTTTCTAGGGTTTAGGGAGAAACAGACCAACTCCTATCCATGCCCACCTTGGGGTTATTTCATGAACACATCCAGACCATCTCTCAAAGTTATCAGTAAAACTTTATCATCCCAAAGTTATTATTACCTTTTTGGTGCTCTGCTGGTGTGGAGCTGTGGAGGTCTGAATAACACATCACGGGACCAGAAGCTTGATAAGCAGTGCCTGTGTAGTTTCCCCTGATTTGGAACATATTGTGAATTTTAGTTATTATATGATACAATGCGGTTTTTGGTTTATACTAATTAATATATGATACAATTTGTAAATTATGCTCCTTTAATCTTGGAACCGTTTGTGACTTCCAGTTTCTCCTTTGCAATCTTATTTCCAGCTATTGCTACTTTGTACCAGTTACTTATAAGCTTTTTTTGTTTTGTTTTTTTGTCTTTTTTTGGCAGGGCAATGAGGGTTAAGTGACTTGCCCAGGGTCACACAGCTAGTAAGTGTCAAGTATATGAGGCCAGATTTGAACTCAGGTCCTCCTGAATCCAAGGCCAGTGCTCTATCCACTGCACCACCTAGTTGCCCTGTACCAGTTACTTATAAACTTTCTATAATGACTAGAAGGGGAGAGGGTGGCAAGGGGGACCAGAACAACATACAATTTTAACACAACTACATATGGGTTTGGGCAAAAGGATGAAGAAAAAAGTCATCAGTTTAGAGCAGGGGCCCACAAACTATGCCCCATAGACCAAATCTACTTTTGTACTACCTGTCCTGTGCTTTACAAATGAGAAAGAGGTGGGGGAGGGAAGGAGGGGAAGGAAGAGAGAGAGAGAGAGAGAGAGAGAGAGATTGGGACCAGGTCGGGAGTTGCTGCCATGTACAACTAGAAGGGAATGTGTTACCTGACCAAAGGTGAGGTAATTTGGGAAAAAGCTGGAGATTGGGAGCAGGTGCCTAGTGGAATTTTCGAGGGGATGTTCCAGGGTAAGAAGGCAGCTGAATCATGGTGGTAAAACCCTGAGTCAGAAACACTCCCAAGAGGGGAATGAAGGAACGTCTACTGAAGGAGTGCTTATAACTTACCTATGGATATATTTGTCTCCTGTGAAATTTCCTTACATTGTAGGAAAGTAATTTTGCTTTTTATATGAGCTGTTAGTCCTTTTTGTTTGTTTGTTTGTTTTTTTAGGGGGCAATGAGGGTTAAGTGACTTGCCCAGGGTCACACAGCTAGTAAGTGTCAAGTGTCTGAGGTCAGATTTGAACTCAGGTCCTCCTGAATCCAGGGCCAGTGCTTTATCCATTTCAACACCTAGCTGCCCTTGTGAACTATATAAAACATGTTTATCAAAATACCTTTTGAAGCAGGTAGTACAAGTATCATTAGGCAGCTGGCTCAAGGGTTAGAGCCATAGATTTGGAGTCAAGCAAGCCCTAAATTCAAATCTTCCCTTAGACACTTATTAGCTGTTTGACTCTAGGCAAGTTATTTAACCTGTCAGCTTGTTTTCTTATCTACCTCACAGGGTAGTTGTGAAGATCAAAGGAGATAACATAAACTAGTGTTGCAAACCTGAAAGTGATATAGAAATGCTACTGCTACTGCTGTTGCCATGTTGTGGTGAGATGACCTTGGTGGACGTGCCAGTGGAACTCCAATCTCTGCCAGGTCTTATGAAATTGCAGACTTTGAATATAGGTCTGGGATGGATTTCATTCATCCTGTCATTCTCAGTCTAGCCTATGCTTAGAGTGTTGGTCACCAGGAGATAAATATTTTTGGCCACAGAGACTCACGAAGATCTCTACAAGGGCACAAAGCAGATTTCACTCTTCATTGGTGAAGAAAGTACTCATACAAGGGGCAGCTAGGTGGCACAGTGGATAAAGCACTGGCCTTGGATTCAGGAGGACCTGAGTTCAATTCCAGTCTCAGACACTTGATACTTACTAGCTGTGTGACCCTGGGCAAGTCACTTAACCCTCATTGCCCTGCCAGGAAAAAAACAAAGAAACACCCCCCCCCCCCCAAAGGAAGTACTCATGCAAATAAAATCCAAAACCCCTGAATTATTGAAATGAATTTGATGTGAGAAAACTGATGGGAGTCAAAATACCAACTATCCTAAGGGCATTTGCATTTTTAAAGCCTTGTCTCAATTGTAAATTTTTTATGTCATAGGCCCTTTTGGCAGTTTGGGGAAGCCTATGGACTTACCAGAATAATATTTTTTAATGTATCAAATACATAGGACTACAAAGGTAACCAGAGGCTACTGAAAATTAAGATGTCATTATTATTATGAGCTATCCAAGTTCATTGCCATCCTGAAATGGACCTCATGTTAAGACCACCTACTTTAAACAAATTTCAGACATCCTCAGATGAGGTGGGGGAAGTATTTTTAAGGGACTAGGGAACATTGTAGTTGCACCTGAAATCATATTATGCGGTTGTAGTGGCAGCCTAGGAGGCCTGGGTCCAGTTAGGGATACTCTGACTGTGAGGAGGACAATCTGACCATGAGAAATAATATGGTTGATCAACTTGCTGGTATTAGTTAGAGAGTACTCTTTCCTTGGAAAAGCAAAGCAGTTAATTAACCAGATAGTGGTTAGTCAAACAGATAATGAAGTGGATGTAGCATGGGTACCCAGAAGGTTGGGTGCCTTGAAATTTATAGCAGGAGTCACCAGGTGTGACTAAGACCAGGTAGTGATAACCTCGTGGCCCCCAACTGTTTCAAGCACCCTCACTCCCCAACAGCTGTAACTTTTCAGTTTCAAGTCTCCCCTAATCCCCCTTTAAAAGCATTGTCTTTACTCTGGCTGATGGAGGAACATGCCATAAATCTGCTCCTCCCCTGGATTTGGAGTTCAGACTTCTCCTAGCCATATCACCTTGTGTCAAATAATAAAAACTTTTTACTTAAACTTTGATTGGATTGTGTGTGTGTGTCTAATTCTTTGATAGAGGCATCTTTTCACATGCAGTTTTGTGGTGTCAAGGTGTGAGAGAAAACCAATACTCTTCTCAATAATCCTTGGGAACTCAGCAGCGATGTGACAAAAGCTCTTTTATTTCCTTTTTGTGAGGAGGCACCCTAGTGTGCAGCTAGTAGGTGCCCAGAATGGAGTCTCGCAAGCCCCATTTTATCCCCTAGTCCCTAGTGCAAATAGATCCTCCCCTTTTTCATCACTAATTGATTACTCAAGGGTTACAATCTACCAGCAAAGACTAGCTAATTGGAATGTAGTATTCCCAACCCTAATTATTGACTTAATTGAGACCAGTTGGACCTAATTGAGACCAGCTTGGGCTCCTAGAACCATGTGATTTTGTTTGCCAGAGGGGGAGGAAAGGATCTGAGACCTTTGTCCTACAAGCAGGTCAGGAGGGGTATGATTGACTGTTATATCCTCAATGAGAGGAAACAACTACCCATTTTTTCACACAAGGTGATCATATTACATGGGTGAACAATTACTCCATACATAAAAGTCAACTCTGTTTGGGGATCCTTTTATTTGGGGGTGCCTTGGGTTTTTAAAAAATCATATTCTGGGCAGCTAGGTGGCCCAGTGAATAGAGCACCGGCCCTGGAGTCAGGAGTACCTGAGTTCAAATCTAACCTCAGACACTTAACACTTAGTAGCTGTGTGACCCTGGGCAAGTCACTTAACCCCAATTGCCTCACTAAAAAACAAAACAAAACAAATCATATTTTGCCCTTTTAAACTGTATCCTTCCATCACCAAACTATATAGAGAAAGAAATGCCATGGTTGGTGCCCTCTTCCTGTATCCCTCTGCTACTCCATTTTCCTAAGCTCTCTTTTGTGCTTCCTAGCCTCTGTGGAATGCCCCATGTCTTCTAGCTCTCTTCTCTCGTCCTTTGGGGAATGGAACAGGCTCATATTTAGCTCCATATTTACTTTATCTTCTCTACTTTTCCTAGTCCCTTGGAGATTAAAGACATTCTAAAGCAGTCCTATATATTTTTGGCCCCAAATGTTTCCTCATCTGTTTCATTATCCTTTGTGTACATATACATGAAATAAAAGAGGGAAAACAACATTTTATTGGAACCAATCACCCCCTTTCCCCAACAATCCTAAAATTCATAAATTTATAATTCTGGCATATGGTTGACAAAAGTCCTAATTATTGGTTGTCTTCCAGAATCAGGGATCACGCAGCACACAGACCTAGAGCTTCCCTGGAATAGTCTGTTTTCAGTTAAGCATAACTTCTAGGGATTATTCATTCAACAAATATCCATTGAACATTCACTATGAACAAGGTACCGTGTCAGGTATTGCTTCAGGGGACAGAAAAAACAATCCAAGATAGTCTCGAACCACCAGGACTTTATAATCTAGTTCGGAGATAAGACAAGTACAGAGTGACCAGGAAAGGGTAGTAAACAAGTGTCACATGAGTGGTACAGATAATAGGTACTATAAAAGTTCAGAGAAAGTGAATTATTTCCAGCAGGGATGATCAAGAAAGATTTTTTAGCATAAGAAAGGAGGGAATGAAAGGGAATAAGTATATATGTGTGTGTGTGTGTATGCGTATACACATATGTATCTATGTATATATATGTGTGTGGACATATCTATACACACATGTATATTTATATATACACATATATGTATACACATATCTCATTTGATACAGGAAAGGGAATAAGTATAAATGTCTGTATTTGTATATAATACATTATATGTTGATATATCATATAAGACAAAAATTTTATACACACACACACACACACACACATATATGACCTCATTTGATACTCACAATAACCCTGCGAGATAGGTACTATTTTTACCCCCATTTTACAGTTGAGGAAACTGAGGCAAATGGAGGTTAAAGGGACTTGCCCTGGGTCACATAGCTGGTAAGGACCTGAGGCCAGAATTGAATTCAGGTCTTCCTGATTCCAGTCCTCTATCTACTATGCCACCTAGGGAGTCAATAGAGGGCCACTGAGTATTTTTGAGCATGGTAAGAAGTATGTTCTGATAGCAGTATGGAGAATAGATTTTAGAGGAACAAAGATTTGGAGAACCTGTTAGCAATATATTGCAGTAGTATAGGGGGGAGTGGTAATGAAGGCCTATAGGATGGATGGTGTCAGTGGGAATTTAGAAGCAGGGAAGAATTCAGAAGATGTTACAGAGGTTAAATCAGCAGTTTGAGATACTGGCAAGACATCCACATGGTAATGTCTTGTGGGCAGTTGAATATTAGGATCTGAGGCTCACAAGGGAGGTTGGGACAGAAGATGTCATCTGCACAGAGTTGGTGTTTGAAGCCATGGGAATGAGTAAGGCTCCCAAGGCAGAGAGTGTGGGAAGAGAAGAGGGCCAAGGACAGATCCTTGGTAAGCACTCACTTTTTAGAAGGTGTGAAGAGGATGAGAAAAGCCAATGAAAGAAGAAACACACAAGATGTTGAGGCGCTAAAGGCTAGAATCAACCAAGCAGCATCCTTTACATGGAAAAGCTGAGGGAAATGTTTAGAAGTACCGTATCCTGGAATGAACTTATTGGTTGGCTGACTACATGCTCTGTAGTGAATCTGAGGGTTCCAAGGAGGAGACTGACATAATGGAAAGAACTCTGGATTTGGCATCAGAAAACATGAGTCCAAACTCTGGGTGATCTTGTTTAAGTGCTTCAGTTTCCTCAACTATAAAAAGGAGGGGGTTGGATTAGATGATCTTTGAGGTCCTGTCCAGCTCTAAAATCTTATTTAATTGAAGTTTTGAGATGTAAACAGGCCAAGTTTTCACAAATTTAAAGTTCCCTAAAACATTTTTTCCTCTATCATGACAATTTCATTTTTTTTCATTGAAATGTTGGCTTCACAGTATCAAAATAGGGGGTTTGAAAAGTTGTCTCATTATTTTTAGGGAGAGAATCTGGTAACTTCCTGGAGATGAGGAGAACAGAGAAGATCTGTCTGAATTTTAGAATACACTTGAAAAGACTCAATGTTCTGAAATGATTCGTGAGAGCTGTTATGGTATACTATCTTTTTTTTTTTTTTCAAATATAAATAGTCTTCTGGAGAGAGTGTAACTAAGTAGGAATGAGTCAGATGGAGTCAGGAGGGCACTTGCCCAAGAAGAAGCAGGAAGATAGAAGAGGGGGAGGGAGATTAGTTGATGGGCCTGCTTGCCTATCCTGACTGATCTCTAAGGGTCATTTCCTAGGGGACCAGGAAGTGTTGATAAATCAGTTACACTCAACAGCTGATTGCTTTTCAGTCGTGTCTGACTCTTCATGATCTATTTGAGGTTTTCTTGGCAAAGATTTTGGAGTGGTTTGCTATTTCTTTCTCCAACTCATTTTACAGATGAGGAAACTGTGGCAAACAGGGCACACTGACTTACCCAGGGTCACACAGCTAGTGTCACCATTCAAATTACACTCCTCCAGACCTGTTTTAGGACAAAGGTCTCAGATCCTGTCCTCCCACTGTGGCAAACAAAATCACAGGATTCTAGGAGCCTGAGCTGGTCTCGATTAGGTTCAACTGATCTTAGACTATTAGGGTTGGGAATACTGCGTTCTGATTTGCTAGTCTTTACTCATAGATTGTAACCCTTGAGTAATCGATTAGTGATGAAAAAGGGGAAGGTCCATTAGTGCTAGGGACCAGGGGATAAAATGGGGCCTGCAAGCTTCCATTCTGGGCACCCACCAGCTGTACATTGGGTTGTCCATTCTTTCAAGAATGACAATAGATGAGCCTTTGACACATCACCACCTCTGAGTTCCAGAAAATTATTGTAGGAGTCATTTTCTTCAAAATTTGGAGGTTCCACCAAGATAAAGGGACCTCCCCGGGGTTCAGTTCTTTCAACAGGACATCTCACTGAACTATTATCAGTGGTTGAATGGGGTGGATCCCTGGAGGCCCCAAGAAGGAACTCAGGTGGGTAGAGATGTTGCAAACGCAGAAGGATTGAGCGCACTCACAAAGGGGGTAAGAAGTTATTGGATGTGTGTATGGGGGAATTTCAAGCCATGTAAGTCTATGCCCACAGATCCCACAGGAGGAAAGGACTGTTGAGTATTTCCTGGGTGGTTAAGAAAGCAGGAGGGACAGCTAGGTGGCGTAGTGGGATAGAGCACTGGCCCTGGAGTTCAGGGGTACCTGAGTTCAAAACTGGCCTCAGACACTTGACACTTACTAGCTGTGTGACCCTGGGCAAGTCACTTAACCCCAATTGCCCTGTAAAAAAAAAAAAAGAAGAAGAACACAGGGGGGAAGATGTGTCAAAGGCTCATTTATTGTTATTCTCTCGAGAATGGGCAACCCAATGTACAGCTGGTGGGTACCCAGAATGGAAGCTTGCAGGCCCCATTTTATCCCCTAGTCCCTAGCACGAATGAACCCTCCCCTTTTTCATCACTAATTTATTACTCAAGGGTTACAATCTATGAGTAAAGACTAACAAATCAGAACGCAGTATTCCCAACCCTAATGACCTAACTGAGACCAGTTGAACCTAATTGAGACCAGCTCAGGGCTCCTAGAATCCTGTGATTTTGTTTGCTACAGTGGGAGGACGGGATCTGAGACCTTTGTCCTAAAACAGGTCTGGAGGAGCGTAATTTGAATGGTGACTACCGTAACTTACTGAGAGGAGACCATCCCTCATTTCCTCACAGTGATTATCTGTATCCTACCCATTTGCCAAAAACACTCTATCCTCAGGAGGCAAAGCCATGTACATGTGAATATTTCTTATATGAGCCATTGGTTGATTGGGTTGAGGAGGTGTTCACTGTATGTGTCAAAGGTCACCCAAGTTATTTTCAGAATTGGGCCTTTTAGCTTTCTCTGTTTTACTGCCTAGTTTCCAAGAATCCTCAGGTTGACAACAAAGAATTTTCAGGTTTGGCTATATTATGAGGTAGCATTCTATGCACTGCAGTGGTCCCTGTTGGTCCTTCCCCCAACCTTTCCTTAGTCCCTTATCTGCCATGAGCTTCCAATTAGTCCTCTAATTTACTTCTTTCCTTGCTGACCATCATATATGTCACAGGCTACCTTCTGCTGGATCTTAAGGAAGCTTTTCCCAATAGCATCCTTTTGCTACTTCCCACAGTGGATGAGAGTCACGTCTGAAGTTACACATGTCCACAGTGCAAGCATCAGGTAAGGCTAGGAAAGAAAGAGGGAGGGAAGGAGAGAAGGGGACTGAGGGACAAAAAAAGGGGGGTTCTGAGGAACTTGGACTAGGAGAAGGAAATTAGGGAAGGAGAAAATTAAAGCTGAGGATGACCATTCTGCCAGGATAGAGCAGTATAGATGAGAGGAAATTTGGAGGTTTCTGGAGTCCTACTTATTCTCTAGTCCTGTCAATCCCTTGTTCCTTATTAATAACATTTTGTTCTCCTGCTTCCTCCTTGTTTCAGGTTATTTTCCCTGAAGGCTCTCCCTTAATTTCTTTGTTTTTTGTTTTTCTTTTCTTTTTTTTTTTGGTGAGGCAATTGGGGTTAAGTGGCTTTCCCAGGGTCACACAGCTAGTAAGTGTCAAGTGTCTGAGGCTGGATTTGAACTCAGGTCCTCCTGACTCCAGGGTTGGTGCTGTATCCACTGTGCCACCTAGCTGCCCCTTCTCCCTTCATTTCTACCCAAATTCTAATTCCAAGCTTTTTGAACTCTTTGTAAAATAAAGGTGTGAGAAGATCATGTTGTGGTTCATATTTAAATGTTGGGGCAAAGTACAGTGTGTTCATCTGTGGTTAATCAGTGCAATTCAAGCTATGAAAGCTCTACTAGGTTAGGCACAAATAGTCTGTTTGAACATTTGGGATGGAGATGTCTCTAGATTTGCACATTTCACTTTTCCTTTGTACTACTGCCATTCTGTCTAGCCCATGGAGCACAGAGCTGTCCGTGATGTTGGGTGGTCCTGTACCATTGCCTCCCATGTCTCACAATCAATACTAAAGTTCTTCAGCGAAACCTTGAGTGTCTTTGTATCTCCTTCTGACTTCTGTGTGAGCTCTTGCCTTGTGCAAGTTCTTTTTTTTTTTTTTTTTTGTGAGGCAATTGGGGTTAAGTGACTTGCCCACGGTCACACAGCTAGTAAGTGTTAAGTGTCTGAGGCCAAATTTGAACTCAGGTACTCCTGACTCCAGGGCCAGTGCTCTATCCACTACGCCACCTAGCTACCCCATGCAAGTTCTTTTAAAATAGTTTTTTAGGTAAATGTATGTCTGGTATTCCAGCTACGTGGCCAGTTCATCGAAGTTGTGCTCTCTCTGCAGTAGAGTTTGAATGCTTGGCAGTTCAGCTCAAGAAAGGACCTCAGTGTCTAGTACCTTATCTTGGCAGGTAATCTTCCGAATCCTCCTAAGACAATTCAAATGGAAGTAATTCAGTTTCCTGGCATGCTGCTGGTATACTGTCCAGGTTTCACAGGCATACAATAATGAAGTTAGGCACAATGGCCTTGTAGACCTTCAGTTCAGTAAGCAGCCTAATACCCCTTCTCTCCCATACTTTCTTTTGGAAAGCTGAGCTACTTCTATATGTTTGTGTCAACTTCATCTTCTATGTGAACATCCCTGGAAAGTATAATGCCAAAGTAAGTGTAATAAATATTTTTATTTATAGTTTTGGGTTCCAATTTTTATCCTTTTCCTCCTCCCTTTCCTCCCCCCTCCCCAAGGAGGCAAACAATCAGATATGGGTTATACCCGTATGATTATGTAAAACATTACCATATTTGTCACTTTTTACAAGAAAACTTGATTAAAAGAAAAAAATGAAAAAAGGTGAAAAATAGCATGCTTCAGTCTGTTCCATCAATATCAGTTCTTTCTTTGGAGGTGGATAGTATGTTTCATCAATAGTCCTTTGGGATTATCTTAGATCATTGTATGTTGAGAATAGTCAAGTCATTCACAGTTGTTTTTCATCAAACAATATTGCTGTCTGTATGCCAATGTTCTCTTGCTTCTGCTCACTTTACTATACATTATTTCATATGTGTCTTTCTAGGCCTTTCTGAAATCATCCTGCTTTTATTTCTTATAGCACAATAATATTCCATCACCATTGGATACCAAAGTTTGTTTAGTCATTCCCCAATTGATGGGCATTCTTTTGATTTCCAGTTCTTGGCCTCCTCAAAAAGAGCTGCTATAAATATTTTTGTAAAAATAGGTCTTTTTCTCTTTTGAGGGATGTCTTTGGGATATAAACAGTATAGCAGTAGTATTACTGGATCAAAGAGTATGCATAGTTCTATAGCTCTTTGAGCATAGTTTTCCTCTCTAGAATGGTGGGATATTTTCACAACTCCACCAATAGTGGATTAGCTTCCCAGCTTTCCCACATCCCCTCCAACATCCAATATTTTCTGTTTTTGTTATTTTTGCCACTGATAGGTGTGAGGTGATACCTCAGAGTTGGTTTAATTTGCATTTCTCTAAGCCATAGTGAGCTAGAGCATTTTTTTATATGATTATAGATAGCTTTGATTTCTTTGTCTGAAAATTGCCTGTTTATATCCTTTGACCATTTATCAATTGGGGATTGACTTGTATTTTTATAAATTTGACTCAGTTCTCTGTATATATATATATATATATATATATATATATATATATATATATATATATATTTTTTTTTTTTTGGTGAGGCAATTGGGGTTAAGTGACTTGCCCAAGGTCACACAGCTAGTAAGTGTTAAGTGTCTGAGGCTGACTTTGAACTCAGGTCCTCCTGACTCCAGGGCCAGTGCTCTATCCACTGCGCCACCTAGCTGCCCCAGTTCTCTGTGTATTTGAGAAATGAGGCCTTAATGCCGAAGTAAGTAAACTTATCCACAACATTCAAAACTTCTCCATTCAATGTAACCAATGTTTCCAGGCATGGATGGTATGGTACCAACTGGTGGAGAACCTCAGTGTTCTTGGTGTTGATTGTCGGGCCAAAATTAGTGCAAGTGACAGAGAATTGAGCCATATTTTAACTCTCACCCTCAGAGGCTGCATTGAGTGCATCTTCGAATAAAAAGTTACATACTAACTCTCCCTCCATTTTAGTCTTAGCATGTTAAATAATTTACCAGAAGTGCGGCAACTGACCTAGATGCCATTTTCATCCTCATTGAAGGCATCTGACAACATTGAGGAAAACATAATTCTTTTTTTTTTTTTTAAGTGAGGCAATTGGGGTTAAGTGACTTGCCCAGGGTCACACAGCTAGTAAGTGTCAAGTGTCTGAGGCTGGATTTGAACTCAGGTACTCCTGACTCCAGGGCTGGGGTCTATCCACTGCGCCACCTAGCTGCCCCAGAAAACATAATTCTACAAAGCATGGGGGCAGGCACACAGCTCTGCTCTAGTCCATTGGTGACTGAGAAAGTGTGAGAGCATTTTCCATTATTCAGAACTTAAGTAAGCAGGCCATCATGGAGCTGGCAAATGATACTGATGAAACTCTTTGGGAAACCAAATTTTGCCGTTTTCTTCTACAAGCCCTCAGCGCTGACAGTAACAAAGGCTTTGGTCAGGTCTATGAAAGTTGTGTCCAGACCTCTGTTCTATATTTGGCATTTCTCCTGGAGCTGTCAAACAGCAAATACCATGTTGGCCAATCCTTGGCTCTTTCTGAAGCCATTCTGGCCCTTGGGTAAATGATCATCTTCCTGGTGAAGGAACAGCTGATTAAGGAGGATTCTGGCAAGAATCTGGCCAGCAGTGACTAAAAGAGAGGCCCCTTTTACCTTTATTGAAATGAACAATGGAGGCAACCTTGATCTTCTGGGGGATAATCTCTCCTAGCCATATAACCCAGAAGATTTCAGTTAGCTTATGAATAGTGAACCCTCTGCCTTATAGATCTCAGCTGGGATAGAAAGGACCTTTGAGATCATTTAATCTACCTTTCTTTTTTTTTTTTTTCTTACAGATAAGGCCCGGGCCTCCATGAAATAATTTGACCAAAAAGGTTCTGAGTTTCTGTTGTCTCACAGTGCTACATGAAATGCTTGAGGGAAGGTCTAAATATTAGTATTACAAATAAACACTCTGAAAAGAAAGGAAATAAAGAGAACCAGATACAAAAGTGCACATTGTATTGTCTAACAAAATCATAAAAGTACCTTGTTAAACCAAAGGGAGTGAAGTCTCTTTCCTATTGGCATTTTATTTTGGTCTGGCTCCCCCTGATTGCGTGAGAACTTTAAAGCTGACTCACTTGTTTTGATGCTACTAATGGAGAACAAGGTACAAACCAGGTTTGGTTTGTGCTTAGCCTGCCCATCTTGGGACAGGTGGAAACTGATAAAAGGTTTCAAATTAGAGTATCTTCTCTAATTTTTAATAAATGTCAATGAAATTCCATCCATGGGTAGGGGTTACAGAGGAATAAGAGTGATGGAATTAACAAGGCCTTTGGTTCATAGAACCACCAGGTGAATCTGTGGACTTCTCCCAAGTACAGAGATTCAACCTTCCTTTTAACTTAAATAAAGCCTCAGATGCATACATGGATTATATTGCTTTTATCAGGATGTTTTTTCCCTGTAATAGCTTAGGGGTATTTCAAACCCAAAGACAGAAGCATATATTAGATGATCATTCAAAGTTCCAATCCCTTGAGTCTGATTCTGGGCCTGGATGGATGAATGAAGGGACAAAGTGAGACAAAATACATGTGCTCTCTCCAAAAGAAAAGTTATCAAAGAGTTTCCTTCTACATTTTCTGCTTTATAATCTCCTGTGTCTAGAGAGCTAATGCTCTATATACTCTTGTAATGGGAGGGGGGGGGGTCCTTCTGAGATAACAAGACTGAGGTATTTAGAAATGAGGAGCATACTTAAAACATATTATTTTAATTCTACTCACCACAAAGCCTGGGTTCAGCATAGTTGAGGGAAATTGGTACATCTGCTATCATTGGAGTAAACTTTTAAGATGGAGACTGTACAGCTGATTGAAAGTGTGTTTGGCGAGAAACTTAGTATTCAAAGACTTTATTCTTCTAAAAATTGCTATGTGTTGGGAAATGTTGGCAAAGAGTTATACTTATCATCTTGTAGTATGGATAAATGTTGTGCTATAGTATAGGCAAATGCTTTGTAGTTCATCTAGGCATAAGTTTTTGGTTTGATATTAACAGTGTTGCATTTTGAATGGTATGGATAAAAAAGAAAACTATAAAGCAAAACAGAAGTCATAGTTGTGTCTATTTCACTTTGGTATAAAGGTGGATTTTTCCTTTGAATACATGTGACCAATTCACAAAATGTTTCTATAACAGATGCCTAATAAATAAATCGTTGTTGTTCGGTCTTTTCAGTTGTGTCCAAGTCTTCATGACCCCATTTGGGGTTTTCTTGGCAAATGTACTGGAATGACTTTCCATTTCCTTCTCCAGCTCATTTTACAGATAAGTAAACTGAGACAAACAGGGTGAAGTGACTTGCCCAGGGTCACATAGCTGGTAAGTGTCTGAGGCCAGATTTGAACTCAGGAAGATATCTTCCTGACTTCACACCCGGGTACTCTATCCACTGGGTTACCATATAAGCCAATGGTATTAAAAATAACCAATAACTAGATTAACATTTGTATATAAATTAGAGTTTGGGGGAGTCCCTGTACCCTTTGGAATGATGCAAATACCTCTTTCATGACACATAATTTAGCGATAGCTTTAGATTTTGATACAGTAGAAAAATTTCTGTTATTGCCCGTGTGACCTGGGGCAAATCATTTAACTTCTCTGGGCCTCAGTTTTCTCATCCATAAAAGGAGGGAGGTTAATCCACACATGGCCTCCAAACTCTAGATCCTGTGATCCCAGATTGTATTTCCTTTGCAGCAAATACAATCACAATCATGTGATGCTAACTTCTTGATTTGTGCCCAAAAATCTCACATGATGGGTCACCAGCAATTCACAGATGTAGGCAAAAGAAGAAATGATCCCTTTTACTTTCTCCTGACTGAACCTGAGAAGATTCAAAACCAGTTAATATGATCTAGGGCTTGAGAATAATGTCAAACCATTTTCGTAGCCTGAATGCAAATTAGCTGTATTTGACCAATGTAACAATTCACTCTAATGTCTTTATAAGACTCACTTATTGCTGGGACTTACGTATAAGTGTTTCTTAAAAGGATCTCTGAGTATCTAAAGCTATACTCCCTCCTTTTTTCCCCCTTGAAGGTCAGGTTTATGGTTTTCAGAACAAGCTAAACTATTAGAAGGACATTAGCATAGAAAGTAACCCCAAACTGAACATTCTGTGGGGTTTTAAATTGAAAGGGTTGGGGAACAAAAGGGAATGGATTTTTATGCAGATAAAGAAATAATAGCTTTCTAAAAAGGGAGCATTAAGGAAGAAATTGAAAGTCTGCAAAACTTAGGGTGGCAATGGATCCTTGATTGAAAATATTTGGGTATCATTGGAAAATAGGAAAAAAAGGAAAAGGAACCTCCATAGGTGGGGGGTAGAGAAGAGAGACCTTAGGCCCCAACTCCTTAGCTGGTCAGTGAAGGGAATATGATGGAGGCCTCAAGCAGTTTCCCAGTCTGTGTGTTTTCTATAGTCCCATGCTTAGAATTCTCACATTGTTAGTTCACAGGACTGCATAGATTTAGACCTAGAAGAGACCTTAGAGTTCATCTAGTCTAACACCCTCCTTTTACAAATGAGAAAACTGAAGCCCGCATAATTTCAGTAAAAATTGCCTTAAAAGAGTAAGTGGCAGGGCAGCTAGATGGCGCAGTGGATAAAGCACCGGCCCTGGATTCAGGAGTACCTGAGTTCAAATCCGGCCTTAGACACTTAACACTTACTAGCTGTCTGACCCTGGGCAAGTCACTTAACCCCAATCGCCTCACCAAAAAAAAAAAAAAAAAAAAAAGAGTAAGTGGTAGACCAGGAATTGGAAGGGGGAAGGGTGGATGTACCCTGACTTCAAATAACACATACTTACCATTCTATTGTCAACCAATGATCAAGCATCAATAGTACACTAATCACCTACTATGTGCTAGACACTGTGCTAGGTGCGAGGGCTATTCAGAATCAAATGAAACAGTTCTGGCTCTCAAAAAGCTTCAGTCTAACAGAGGAGACAATATGTACATAAAGAAAAAAATATATAGTAAGTACAAATTAAATGTGGTGGGGGGGAGGGCACTAACCCTTGGGGAAAATGAGGAATAGCTACATGTCAAAAGAGACACTCAAGCAGAATTTTGAAGGAAACAAGTATTCTTAGGAGGGTAAGAGAGGCAGGAACCCAAGGCCAGTGCAAAATGGGAGAAGACATGTGAGAAATAGGAAGAAGGCTGGTTTGGTTGGACTAAAGAGCATGGGAAAGGGAATGATGAATAATGAAGTTGGAAAGGTATGTTGGAGTGAAGTGGTGGAGGGCTTTATATAAGCCAAACAGAGAAACTTAGATCTGATCTTAGAGGCAATAGGGAGCCATTGGGATTTATTTAGTAGGGGATTGACATAGTTAGATTTGTATGTTAGGAAAATCATTGGCAGATCTCTGTAGGATGGATTTGAGAGAGAAGAGGCTTCAGGCAGAGACACCCGCTTAGGAGGTGATTGAAATGGTCTAAGAGAGGGGTGATACATGAATAAGGAGGGTAACTGTGTATACGGTGACTCGAGGGGCTGGATTTGAGAGATATTATAGGGGTAGGAATGGTAAGATTTGACAACCACTGAGATATGTAGCATGAAGGACAGTGAAGAGTCATGGCTAACACTGAGGTCATGAACCTGGGTGGTTGGAGGGATGGTAGTCTTTTTTTTTTTTTTTTTGGTGGGGCAGTTGGGGTTGTGACTTGCCCAGGGTCACACAGCTAGTAAGTGTTAAGTGTCTGAGGTCAGATTTGAACTCAGGTCCTCCTGACTCCAGAGCTGGTGCTCTATCCACTGTACCACCCAGCTGCCCCAGTAGTCCTCTTTTATGTGAAAGTCCTTAGTGTCCCAGGTTTTAGCGCTGACTCTTCCATCACTGTAACCCTGGGCATTTTCTAAATGGCACCAAAATCCCAGGGGAGAAAGTTTGATAACAGCAGAAATTACAGTGGCTCTGGATTCAGAAAATCTGGGTTCAATTCATTCCTCTGATACTACCTGAGTGACCTTGGGTAACTCACTTAACTTCCTTGGGCCTCATTCTTATCTGTAAAATGAAGGTGCTGGACTAGATCACAACTTCTTAAACTTTTTCCACTCTCGACCCCTTTTTTTCCAACAAATTTTTATGCATATATAAATAGATATACATAACCTTTTTTTTTTTTTTTTTGGTGAGGCAATTGGGGTTAAGTGATTTGCCCAGGGTCACACAGCTAGTAAGCGTCAAGTGTCTGAGGCCAGATTTGAACTCAGGTCCTCCTGACTCCAGGGTGGGTGCTCTATCCACTGCGCCACCTAGCTGCCCCTAACCTTTTACTGTTGCCAAATTTTTTGTGACTCCCACATTTGTTATGAGACTCCACATGGGGTAGTGGCCCACAGTTTAAGAAGTTTGGGGGGGGGTGCAGCTAGATAGTGCAGTGGTTAAAGCACCGGCCCTGGATTCAGGAGTACCTGAGTTCAAATCTGGCCTCAGACACTTGACGCTTACTAGCTGTGTGACCCTGGGCAAGTCACTTAAACCCCATTGCCTGCAAAAAAACCCCCAAAAAACCAACAACAAAAAAAAGAAGTTAGGGACTAAGTGACCTTAGCAAAAATCCACACAATAAAAGGGAAGGTGGCTGGCATAGGAGCTGAGATTTGGTGTCAGAAGGAATATTATAGTTCATCTAGCCTAATTTCCTCATGTTGTAGGTTGGAGAGGTTAAATTACCGTTTCCCATTTAGGGCTGGAAATGGTAGGTGACAGACAACTACCCTGCAAAGGGACAAACTTGTCTCCATGAGCAAGATGGTAAATTCTCATAGCTTACATCTGTTTTCCTCACATCAGCCTAAGACTCTTTTGAACGCAGCTCCAGAGTCTGATTTCTTCCATCTCTAGCCGTGAGTAAGTCAGTGGAGCTTTGTTATTGTTCAGTCATTTCAGTCCTGTTCAACTCATCATGACTCGATTTGGGGTTTTCTTGGCAAAGATATTGGGGTGGTTTGCCATTTTCTTCTCTACATCTTACAGATGAGGAAACTGAGGCAAACAGGGTCGAATTGCCCAAGGTAATTGCCTGAGGTGAGTTTTGAACTCAAGTCTTCCTTACTCCTAGCATTCCATCCCACTACACCACTGCCCAATGTCACTAGAGCTACTGGTGTACAAATCAATCAATCGATAAGTACTTATTAGGTGCCCCACTACATGCTTAATAAATGTGTTAGGTCCTGGGCAGATCAATAATGAGAATAAAACAGTCTCTTCTCTCAAGTAGCTTATGTTCTATTTGGGGAGTCAACAAGGACATATATAAGCATATACAGAATAAACATAAAGACTCAATACAAAGTAATTAAATGCAAAGTCTTCTGTGAGAGAGGGCCCTAGCATTTGGGAGGGATCAGGGCAGGCTTCCAGTAGAAGGTGGTGTTCCACCCGCCTCTTGTGAGGAACATAGAACAGGCCAGTTTGGAGTGAGGGACAGTGTGTAGAGTTCAGCAATGTTCCAAAGATAGGCTGTGGCCAGGTTGTGACAGGCTTTGAAAACTAAACAGAAGATGAAGCCTGAGGACAGGACAGAATAGCGGAAAAATCAGAAAGAAGAAAACACATTTAGTGTCCAGCATTGGCTGGGTTGCAGCAAATTTTGAGCCAGCTGCTGGTCTCCCCATTGAGGGCCTCACTGCCGGGGGAGCCTGCTAATTCCTGAAACCTGGGGAAGAGGGCTGCCCCCACCTCCAACCCAGAAACCAGAGACCTTCCTTTCCTTTTCTCAGCTAGAGTTTAATTTTGGTTTTGGACTGGGAGGGGTTGTTTCTTGAAAAGCCTCAGAGCCCCTGGGCTCTTGGAAAGTGGACCCAGATCCCCCCAGACTGTACCACCACCTTCTGCAATGAGACCCCCTCACTTGTCTATTTATCTCTATCCCAGGGGTGAGGATGGTTGCGTTTGTATTCATGTTTGTATGGGAGAGTGGAGACCCTAAGAAAAGGGACCATGACCCAGTCTATGGGGTGGGATGTGTGTGTCAGTGTGGGTGCATGGGTGTTGGACTGTGTATACCTGTTTACAAGTGGCCCCTGCCCCTGGTATGATTGTTTATGGTATGATTGTGTAACGATTGGAATGACGCCACCTGCTGGAGACTTACTGTAGAAGAGTTCCGCCCATGAAGCGAAGGTCTTTGAGGGCAAGACCAGGAGTCTTTTCTTTGGCGTGAGGAAGTGACGCGGGCTAGTGGGAGGAGGAAGGAAGAGACTGGTGCTCGGTCTGGCTCTTTCCTGGGGACTCTGGCAGAGAAGGGAGCTAAAAATGTGCTCTCCCTTTAATAGATAGGAATCTAGGCCTTTCTCTCTCTCTTTATCAAATTCTTATTCTCCTTAATAAACGCTTAAAAGTCTAACTCTTGCTAAAGTTTATAATTTATTGGCGACCACTCATTAGATATTTTAGACAGACTAGCTAGAATTTTAGCCCTTAACAATTGTTTATGGAGTGTGTGTGTAAGTAAGTGGGGATACTTGGTATTGTATGAGTCATAGATTTAGAGTTGGGCCTCAGGGCCCATCTCATCCAGCCCTTTCATTTTTTTTTTTTTTTTTAGTGAGCCAATTGGGGTTAAGTGACTTGCCCAGGGTCACACAGCTAGTAAGTGTTAAGTGTCTGAGGCCAGATTTGAACTCAGGTACTCCTGATTCCAGGGCTGGTGCTCTATCCACTGTGCCACCTAGCTGCCCCTCAGCCCCTTCATTTTTACAGATAATACAACTGAGGCCCAGGCAGGTGAAATTATTTTCCCAAGGTCACATGTTCATGAGCATCTAGGAGTATCTGAACCAAGATCCTTTGACTAGAGCTTAATACTGTATGAGATGGGGGGCAGCTAGGTGGAGCAGTGGATTAAAGCACCAGCCCTGGATTCAGGAGTACCTGAGTTCAAATCAGGCTTCAGACACTTGACACTTACTGGCTGTGTGACCCTGGGCAAGTCACTTAATCCCCATTGCCCCGCAAAAAAAAAAAATACTGTATGAGATGTGAGATTGAGGACCCTAGGGAAGGTAGACTTGATGCTGGAAGTTTGGTGTTTATGGGGGTTGGGGTATGCAGGAATGGAGACTTTGGGGAGTCAGCCTCAGCACAAGTCAGGGGCTGTGACAAGTGTTAGGTGTGTATTTGCATGTGTGTGTGCATGTGTGCTTCTCTGGGAGCCAGCCTCCATACTGGGTGTGCACATATCCTTTGGAAGGCAGCCACCACATGAGGTATGTATGAGTATAGGTGTCAACTTGGCCCAGTCCTGGGGTGGGGGTGTATAGTGTATGGGTTGGAACTATATAGGAGTGAAAGATGGAAGATGTGTTTGAAGTATATGTACCTGGGAAGGAAGACCCAGGAGTCAGCCTCAACACAGCCCTGGGGTTGTGTGATGTATGTATTTGTATTCACCCAGATGTGGGGTGAATGAGAATGTGAAATTCCAGAGAGAGAGCCTCACAGGCTTTGGGCATATTATGTATGAGCTGGGTGGGAATGGAGTTTGGGGGAGGGGTAACCCTAGGGTTTAATTGTGTGTGTAATGTGGAGGGGTAGGGGACAGAATTTGGAATCGGATTCAGCCTCCAAATGAGTATTTTTTGGGGGCGGTGTACTTGTAAAGAGTAAGAACGAGGCCTTTGGGGGGGGTCTGTGGTTTTGTGTAGTGTAGTTTGTGGTGTGTATAGGTCTTGTGTCTGTGGGAAGGGTGGGTATGGGGACCCTCAGAGGCAGCTTCACCACGGGCCTAGGAATGTGATTGTGTGCGGGGAGGGAATGGGACCCCTGTGGGAGTCAGCCATCACGTGGGTTGTTTGTATCTGTATGTATGGGGGTGACACTGTGGCCTCTCAAAGGGACATCCCCTTCAGTAGCCTGGGAATGTGACTCGTGTGTGTGTGTGTGTGTGTGTGTGTGTGTGTGTGTGTGTGTGTGTGTGTGCGCGCACCTCTGCTGAGGACATCTGGAGACAGTGTTTCCACGGGGTGGGGGATAACTGTGTTTGAGGCCGGGTCTCGGTCGGGGGTGTTTGGGGGTGGGGTGAGTTTGCGGGTCCCGAGGGAGGCAGCCTCACCCCAAGCCTGGGGATGTAATCATGTTATGTGTGGGGAGAGGAATGGAGCCCCTCTAGGAGCGGGGCTTAAGTCGGGTGTGGGGGGACGAGAAGGGGGAGACAACGCCTCCCGCGGCCTGGGGTGTGTAGGACTGTGAGCAGTGTTTGGAACCAGTATATGTGCGTAGGTGGGGGGTGTGTCTGGGGACTCCCCCCGCCCAAGCCATCGCCCAAGAAGGAAAAGGGGAATGGGCCGCTAATCTGGGATTTGAATTGAATTGAAGGGCTCAGTGGGTCCCGCGAGACAAGATGACTGAATACGTGTTCCCAGTGGCCCGGGGCACGCGTGGGTCAGCTATAGGATCGGAAGAGAGAGCAGGGAGAACAATCACCCGTGCCCCCTTCCTCCTATCACAGGCCGACCCAACAGGTGGAGGGAGGGAAGAGCAAGTGGCTGGCCGAGAGCGCGGCTCCTTTAAGAGTCTTCTCCATTGCTCCCGCCCCCTTTCCCCCTCCCCCAGCCTCGGCGGGCGAGTCGCCGCGCCGGGGAGCAGCGCCACGTGACCTCCAGTCTTGTGACCCGCCTGGGAAGCGGGAGCTGTAGAGGCAGCCCGAGCACTTTGGTTCGGGGGTGGGAGGGGTGGGAGCGAGCACCTCGCGCGCGCTCCAGTTCTGCCCAGCCCAGCCCGGGAGAAGGAGAGCACGCGCTCGCGCTCGTGCGCGCCACTTTCCCTCCTCTACGCGCCCCCTTCCCCCCTGCCTCTGGAGTTAGACGGGCTCGGGTCCTCTCCGGCCGCTCCTCCCCAGCCCCAGCCCCCGCGCCCCGCGCGCCACGCCTGCCCCTGCGCGCGTGCCTGCCTAGCCGCTCGGCTTGGCTTCTGGCAGCGCCACTTCGCTGCGGGGAGGGCGGCGGAAGAGAGGGAGGAGGGAATCCCCTCTCTGGCCCGGGGGCAGGGGGTGGGGGGAGTGGCGTCTGGGCTTTCCCTTTGCTGCAGCCTCGGGCCGGCCGCGGCGAAGTTGGGAGGTTCGAACCCGGGAGGAGGAAGAGAAAGAGGAGGAGAAGGAGGAGGAAGCAGTAGCTGAGGGGCTCGCTGGCCGCTCCTGCACTTTTTTGCCCCCCCTCCCCCTTCACTGCCCTCCTTCCGTCCCCCCTCCCTCGGCCCCACCATGGATGATAAGCCTCTGCTGCAGGACCGACCCCCTGCCTACAACCTGGAGGCCGGCCAGGGCGACTACGCTTACGGGCGGCACAACTACGGGGCCATCCCGGTCGCTCCTACCCAGCCCGGACTCCAGCCCGGCTTCCAGCCGGGCTTCCAACCCGGCTTCCAGCCCCCGCCGCCCTACCCATACAACGTTGCAGGTGGGTCCCTTTCTCTACAGTGCCGGGGAGGCAGCCCCGGGTTCTGGGTACAGGGCGGCAAAGTTTACAAGCCGCGAGTCCCCTCCCTCCCCCACTTCTCTAGAGTGGGTGGGGTCCCGGTTGGGTGTCGGGGCCCTGGGAAAAGGATGTGATTTATTTTATACCAGGCTTGGGGGGCGTCTGTCGAGACGCCCAGGGACGCAGGGAAAGTCGGAAACTTGGGTTGGTTGGGTTTTTTTTTTTTGGCAGGCTAACTTCAACCCCTCTTCTTCTTCCCGTCGGAGATACTCGGGCTTCAAAGTTTCCTCTTTTGATGCATCTGGAGTTGCTAGTTTCCTCTGCCTCCCAGCTGCATTTGCCCCTTCTCTCTGCAAGAACTGCAGGCAGCCTGGGTGGCTGAGGCCAGAGCTCCTCGCCTGAAAGCTTTCCAGGATGCCAGGGGACAGGCTGTTTAGGGAAGAAACTTTGAAACCTTTTGGGGACGGTACAAAGAAACCCTTGGGATTATGCCCCAGGTTACTGGGTGGGTAGCTGCTGCCCAGTCACCAGTGCCTAGAATGCCCCCTAATCTCGCCGGAGCTATCGATTTGTAGTGTGCCCATTTCTATGCATCATGAGGTGGCAAGACAGTCTTAAGTTGGTTAAGGATTGAAGACCTCATTCTGAGCTAGTAACAAGACTTCTGAAGTCACTCGTTACAAGTGGGAATTATTTATTAGCAAATGTGAATAACACCACTGGCTTGTAGAATACCTACTAACATTGCCAGTGAAGGAATTACACTTAACAGTCCTAAAGAAATATTAAGAAACCAATCTGGGTACTTGGGCCTAGGGTGAGGCGTTTCACTTTTGAAACACTTGGAGAAAGAGTAGAGCTAACAACTATTTCCTTAGTGTGGCTTTGGCCTGGGCCTTCTGTTTTCCTTCCCTCTTTGTCTCTGGGACTGGGAGTTAATATTCTCCGGAGCTCTTGGAAGAAAGAATTGCTCCTGTATGGTGAACTCTCTAAGGGACAGATTTCCTTGTTACTTGTTCTCACTGCTACCAATTTACCACCACCACCACCCCCCCCCCTTAGAAAAGGAGGGAAGCCCAAATTAGTTCTTTGTAACTCATCTTCCTTTTCAACTTTAGAAGATGGAGGGGAGGATGAAATTGTTCAGACCTAGTTTTACCAGCTTTGGGTGATTTTAGTTAGTATTTATGTTGTTGCTGATCTGCGTCCTGGTTCATTGATAGCTGGCATTCACCAAGTACAAGGATCCCTTATTATCTTTCCTGTGGGGTACTTGCTCCACTAACAACAGATTTCGCCTCTGTGCCCTCATGTAGTTGATGGTCTTTAGAAGTTTCTGTGGCTGGAAAAAAAAATTCACCTGGGTGGCCAACCTTCTGGTGCCAAGCCTTTCCAAACTTAGCTGGGCTGTTCCTTCGAGGACAGCCTGTTAACCCAGCCTTTCCAGCTTGGAAGGACCTGCCAGACAGAACTTGTGCTCTCCTGGCAGCCTTAGATAACCCAAGGTCAGTACCCATTCCATACTCAGAGTAGGGCTTTAGTAGACGCTTTGCTTAATATGGTAAGTATTTTAAAGGATTAGAGAACACGTAACTTTATTTGAGTTGTTGGGTCTGTAATTTCAGCATAGTTGTTTCACAGAATCCAGGCTTTCTCCCTTTTGGTTCTCTGTCTCTCCATTTGGTGATGAGGAAATACTTATCCTTTTCTGGCATATACTTTTTCTTTCTTTCTTTTTCTTTTTTTTTTTTTTTTGCGGGGCAATTGGGGTTAAGTGACTTGCCCAGTGTCATACAGCTAGTAAGTGTCAAGTGTCTGAGGCCAGATTTGAACTCAGGTCCTCCTGAATCCAGGGCCAGTGCTCTATCCACTGTGCCACCTAGCTGCCCCTGGCATATACTCTTTCTAAGACTTTAACTTTCTACCTTCCTTTACTCTGCCTGGAGATTTTAGTTGTATTTATGGTCCCTTTCCAAGTGCTCTAAGGAGAGAGCTAGATGATAGTGAAATGATTAGTGTTGTCTCAGTCCATAGTTTGAAAGAGTGCTCTTTTTGGAGGTGGCTGTCTTCCTCTTTCTTCACCTTGTTTTTAGTACTCGGGTTACTGTTTAACTTGAAAGTGAACCTGAAGTCGAACTGGTAAGCTCTCCTGACACATCCTGTCACCATTTGAATGCAAATGTAAGATAAACATTCGACTACAGGTTAAAATTATGATGAATGGTCCTTGAATCTAGCTAAAGTGAACCTTTTAAAAGTAGTTCATAAGGGAGCCGCTGTGCAGCACTAACTTGGATATGCTTTAAAAAGTGAGTTAGCCAGCTCAAATGAAGCCTACTGTGGTTCAGCTGCATATGCTGGAGTGCACCTGAAATATACGTAATGCTTTTTTTTTTCCTTGCTAATAGGTGCTAATTATTGTAATGATATTTGCACCATCCACCGCAGAATTGTGAAGAAAGCTGCTTCATATATCTTAAGATACAAGTTATTGCCGTCATGTTTTAAGTTCTTCAGCTTGAAATTAAGTGTTGATTATTACAGAATTAAATTCAGCTATCTTTAGGTGTGGTTATGAAGATTAGGTCAAGCCAGGTCATTTCCACTTATTTTATTTTTGTTATTAATGAGATACTATACAATATGTATATTGTGAAAAATCTTTCTTTAGGGAACGACCATTTTTACTTTCTTCCCCCCTCAAATAAGAGTAAGGGAACTTATTTTTTGGTTCTTTACAATTCAGTTTTATGAAATATTAATTTTTTTCCCCTTTTCCTCTTCCTTTTCCTTGGATGTGATGCTTGTTCCCCACAGCTCGGCCTACCTATGCACCTGGATCGTACAATATTCCAGCACAAGGTGTGTTCCAGCACTCCAGTGCCATAGTAGTTGTTGGAGGCTGTCCAGCCTGCAGGTATGGTGGCTCTATCTACGTTGAATTGTTAATGCTATTTTTTAAAGATAGTGATTTCTTATTTTACATAAGTCTGGTCCCTTCCTACTGTACCACTTTTCTTACACATTACTTCCTTCTGTGTACCCTGTGATCCAGTAACACCGACTGCCTTGTTCTTTGAAAACGATGTCCTATCTCCAGACTTCAGGGTGTCCTCCATGCCTGAAATGCTTTTCCTGCTTACTTCCACCTCTTCACTTCCTTCAGAACTCAGCTCAGATCCCACTTTCTTCAGGACAAATTTCCCAGTGTTGTTTTCCTACCTCTTTCCCATCGTCCTAAGTGCCTTTTCTCTGAGATTAGCTACCATATATACTCTTTCTTTCTTTTGGTTATTCTCTTTCCCCTCCGACTGTAAGCTCTTTGAGGGCAGGGACCGTGATTTTGACTTTATATTCTCAGTGCTTGGTATAGTGCCTGGCACAGTTAACACTTAAAAGTTTATTGATTGTCTGTTGACTAAAACCATTTTAAGCACATTCTCACAAAACAGACCAAATTATTTGGGGCATAGGGGGACAAAGGTATAACTGCAAAGAGATATATCTTAATTTTTTTGGAAATTATTATTAGGAGAGGTTGATGTAAATGATTTAGAGTATCAGGAACAGTTGAGTTACTTTCCTCCATGCCTACCCCTCATCTCTTAATTTCAGTTGATGGATGATCTGTCCTCCTATTTTGAGAAGATGTATGCTATCTAATGTGAGCTCCTTCAGCTTCTTACATTTTCTTCACCCATCTTATTGGTGTGTTAACTCTTTCTTTCCAAGGTTTACTTATCTGCATGTGGTTGTAAATCCATCTTTTCTCCTCTCCTATTGAATTTCAGTCCACTAATTTATCCCTCCTCGTTCTTGCAAATATGGTTCTCTTTCCACTAACTCCTCTGCCTAAAAAAGTGCTCCCTCTCCAAATCTTTGTGACTCTCTCTCCATTTATTGCCAAGCTCATGTATACTTCCTGCTGCTGCTTCTTCAACACTGCTCTTTTCCACTGCTTGTATTCTTTCTTCTTCCCTCATCAATCTACCGAAGATGCTCTTTCTGAAATAGCCATTACTATCTCTGTCTAATGAAACTTTCTCAGACCTAATTCTTCTTGATTTCTCTGTAGCATTTGATACTGCCCCTTCTTTTGAATTGTCATCCCTTGGCTTTCATAATAGCTGTTGGATCTTTCTCCTTTTGCTTTTCTGACTATTGCTCCACTCTCTTCAGTGACTCCCCTTATACTTCCTTTGATTCTGTCCTTGATCTTTTTCATCTCTTTACTTTTTCCTTGTAGACAAACTCATCTACTCATCTATTGATTGATTCATTGATTCAGCTATTGATACAGGACTCCTGAATTGGTTTTTTTTTTTGTTTTTTTTTTTGGTGAGGCGATTGGGGTTAAGTGATTTGCCCAGGGTCACACAGCTAGTAAGTGTCAAGTGTCTGAGGCTGGCTTTGAACTCAGGTCCTCCTGAATCCAGGGCTGGTGCTCTATCCACTGAGCCACCTAGCTGCCCCTGGATTCCTGAATTGTTATCTCTAAATATTAGTCCTTCATCTTGAGGTTCACATTTGTGTTTCTGATGGTTAGCAAGACAACCAAGTAGGAGTAGCCAGTGGACATGTCTCTCGGCATCTCGGCATTATGGAACTCATCCTTTTTCCTTGCCTCTGTAAACCTGTTCTGAATTCCCAGCTTCGTTAATGGCACCACCCCTTTTCTATCTTAATTTTGCCAATGAAACCTCATTCTTCCTTTCTGTTCTTGTTGCTATCTTAGTTGATTGTTATGTTCATCTCTTGCAATTGTATCATTATCCTAACTGGTCTTCCTGATTCCCAGTCTTTATCCCATAATCCATTCTGCATGCTAATCTTTCTAAAGCATGATTCTGATCATGTTGCTCCTTTGGTTAAAAACCTTCAGTTATTTCCCTTCCTTATAGCATCAAGTCCAAACTCCTTAGTATTGCATTCTAGGCTCTCTACCAACTGTCTCTTAGTCACCTTGACAGCTTTATCTTCCATTATTTTCTTAAACACATATAATCTGTATGCTAGCCAAATAGTAGTCACTCTTTCTTGACCACACTTGCATTGTTATGCCTTTATTGGTTTGTGTGTGCTTTTTTCTCTGTCTGGATTATCTTTCTTCCTCAACTATGATGCTGCATCAACCATCTCTCTTCTTTTTCAGTTCAGATACTATTTCCTCTATAAAGCCTTTTATGCACCAGTTGGAAGTTAAGCCATGACTTCTCTCAACTCTTTTTTTCTCTTTTAAAATTTTTTTCAGTTAATAAAGCATTTATTTTCTCAACTCTCATTTTCCCCCTTCCAATCTCTTCAACCATAAGGTAAAAAAGAGGAAAACTAAAATCCTTATAGCAAATATTCATATTTAAACAAAACAAATTCTCACATTGACCACATCCAAAATAGATATTTCTGCATCTAAGAGTTTATTTACCTCTCTGTTAGGAGATAGAAAACAGATATCATCATTGGTTCCCCGGAGCAATATCGCATTGGTCAGAGTTCTTAAGTTTTTCAGAGTGGCTTGTCTTTATCATGTACAACAATGTAAATTGTTTATTAGGTTCTCCTCTCTTTACTCTGCATCAGTTTATACAAGTCTTCCTCAGATTTCTCTGAAGCTCAAAATTTCTTATGGTTTAATCGTATTGCATTATAGTCATATATCATAATTCGGTCAGTCATTCCTCAAATAATAGACACCCCATTATTTTTCAGTTCTTTGTTTCTATAAAAATACTTTTGTATCTGTGGGTTGTTTTTCTCATTCTTTGATTTCTCTGGGGCATAGGCCTATTAGTGGTATACCTGGGTCAATGCACAATACAGTGACTTTTGGGGCATAGTTTCACATTGTTTTCCAGAATGGCTGGACCACAGCTCCCCCAACAGTGCATTAATTTTCCTGTTTTTATGCAGTTTCATTCAACGTTTATCATTTTCCTTTTATGTTAACTTTGCCAAACAGATGGGTATGTTAAGATTTTTTTTGAATTGTATTATATTTATTTGTGTATATGTCTTATTTCTCCTCCCCTTCTTGAAGGCAAGAATCATGTATCTTTGTATTTCCAAAGCATCTTGCTGAGTGCCTTGTATAGTGGGCAAAATACTTTTTCAATGTATTTAAAATTATTAATGTCTGGGGATAGCTAGGTGGTGCAGTGGATAAAGCATTGGACCTGGATTCAGGAGGACCTGAGTTCAAATCCAGCCTCAGACACTTGACACTTACTAGCTGTGTGGCCCTGGGCAAGTCACTTAACCCTCATTGCCCTGCCAGGCCCCCCCCCCCTGCAAATTATTAATGTTTTTAAAGAATATCTTATTAATTGTTCCCATCTCTTATTTTTTTCTTAAGCCCAGTATGCTTCTTAGGCAATACTAGGTGTCATTTTAGTTATTTGCACTTTGTCATAGAGAAGTTAAGTAATATAAATATTTTAGTCAGGACTGCATCTTTTTTTCTCCTTATTTTTGGTTCACTTAGACATTTCTGAAAATTCTAGCAAACTCTCTGTGGGAAATAGTTCTCATATTCTCTTTAAAACATTAGTAATTTTTTTTTTTAAGTGAGGCAATTGGGGTTAAGTGACTTGCCCAGGATCACACAGCTAGTAAGTGTTAAGTGTCTGAGGCCAGATTTGAACCCAGGTACTCCTGACTCCAGGGCCGGTACTCTATCTACTGCGCCACCTAGCCTCAGTCGGGGTGTAGAATCCAAGTTCTGCCTTAGCACCAGCATAGACCTCTGTAGTCTCTCCCCTGCCCAGGGCTCAGCCCACTCACCAGACCGTGAGCTTAGTTCCAGACGACACTGGTTGCTTCAGCTGATTCAGAAGCTCTGGGGGTCTCCTTCTCTGGTGAGGACTTCCTGAGACTGGATCTGTGTCAGGGTGACTGTGGGGTTGGGCCCAACTTCTGTATCAGCACAGCAGCTCCCTCCTTCTGACCTTCCAAGCCGTTCTTGGTTAGAAGATGATTTCAGCACATTCTTCTGTGAGTTTTGCTGCTCTGGGCATTTTCCTATGACCTTATTTGGATGTCTTTTGGAGCGATTGTGTCATGAGTTCGGGAGCTCACTGTCTTTCCCCCGCCATCTTGGCTCCGCCCCAGAAGTCCATTCATAAGTTTTTTATTGAAGTGTAATTCCCTGATAAAAATGAGGAAACATATTCAGGTGAAATGTGTTTAGGAAATATTTCTGACCCATTTTCAATTAAGTGCAGAGGGAGCACTAAATACGGTGGCTGTGTAAAGTTATCTATCCATCATAATAGGTGTTGATGACTTTTGGAAACCATTTCACATCTCTCTTTGTTGTTAACCTGTGATGTCTTTCATCGCCTTGCAAAAAATCTTAAAAATAGGGTTGTGATTAGAAGTATGTATATACCTGGCTCTTTTTTTGCAATACAAATGGTAATATTACTCAACCAGAAATCAGATGCAACATTGGAAGCACCCTTTTGTGGGCCCTCCCCCAGTATCTAGTATGTTGGTGAGATTATGTTAGTAAACACAGATATGGAAGTTTGGTTGGTTTTTTTTTTTAAGTTTATGGTAGCACCCAGTATTTAGGGGAAGTAAGTGAATTGCTTTTGATTAAGGTGATTGTGTGGGTTAAGAACTTGGCTTTGTGGACCCAAGAGACTTGTTGTAGGGGATGGGTGAAATGAGGTAGACCACAGTGTGGTTCGTTATGATGTTCAGTTCTTTGAGTTTTCTATATACTTGAGTCAAAAGGAGGCATTGAACTATTGGCAATTATCTTTTAATGGATCTGTGCATCTCATCAACTCAGTTACTCTCTTTATTGGTGCTATCCACCCTCTCTCTCCATACCTCTATGGGTTTAGAAGCAGTTGGTAGCACAGTGGGTAGAGCTTTGGGTCTGGAGTCAGGAAGACCCAAGTTCAAATTCAGCTCCTGGGCAAGTTACTTTTTTTTTTTTTTTTTTTAGTGAGGCAATTGGGGTTAAGTGACTTGCCCAGGGTCACACAGCTAGTAAGTATTAAGTGTCTGAGGCCGGACCTGAACTCAGGTACTCCTGAATCCAGGGCCAGCGCTCTATCCACTGCACCATCTAACTGCCCCAGGGCAAGTTACTTAACCTCTATCTGCCTTAGTTTTCTCAGGTTCACAACTTTGGTGCTGTTTTCAGCTCCTCAGTATCCACAACCCTGCCCCACAAAGTTCCCTCATATCCAATCTGTTGCCAAGGTCTGTCAATTTCACCTGTGATTCTCCTTCCCCCATATACTTCCACACTGACACCACTATGGTGTAGGCTCTCATCACCTCATATCTGGCTGTCATAGCACTCTGCTGGGGTGGGTGGGTGGGAAGTGTTTGCCTGCCTCAAGCCTTTCCTCACTCCAGTCTCATCCTTCATTCAACCACTGGAGTGATTTTCCTAAAATACTGGTCCAACCATGTCATATCATCCTTCTTACTTAATAAACCACAGTGGTTCCATATTGCTTTCAGGATCAAAAATCTTCTGTATGACATTTTAAGCCCTTCATAATTTATCCCCTTTCTATCTTTCCAGTCTTGCACCTTCTCTGCCTCCCCCCACCCCAATATTCTTCAAACCAATGACTCTAGCCTCCTTGCTGTTTCATGAGACCTCTTTCTCAGTTCTGGGTATTTTTTTGACTGTCCCCCATTCCTGTTACGGTTCTTTTTATCCCTGCTTACTGGCTTTTATTTGTTTCAGTTGTTTCATTTGTGTCTGACTCTTCCCATTTGGGGTTTTCTTTTTATTTTTCATCATAAAAGTATTTTTATTATTTTCCAGTTTGTTTTCATAGGATTTTTAGTTCCAAATTTTTCTCCTTCTCTCCCTTCCCACCCCAACACAGAAAGCAATCTGATATAGGTTATATATGTGCAATCATCACATTAAACATATTTCTGCATTAGTCATATTGTGAAAGAAGAATCAGAACACAAGGGAAAAACCTCAAAAAAGAAAAAAAAAACAGTCAAAAAGTAGAAACAGTATGGTTCAATCTGCATGCAGAATCCACAGTTCTTTTTTCTGGATGTGGAGAACATTTTCCATCATGAGTTCTTTGGAATTGTCTTGGATCACTGTATTGCTGAGAAGAGCTAAGTCTGTCACAGTTGATCATCACACAGTGTTGCTGTTACTGTGTATGATGTTCTCCTGGTTCTGCTTACTTCACTCAGCATCAGTCTAAAGTCTTTTCAAGTTTATCTGAAATCTGCCTGCTCATCATTTCTTACAGCACAATAGTATTCTATTACATTCATATACCACAACTTGTTCGGTCATTCCTCAGTTGATGGGCATTCCCTCGATTTCCAATTCTTTGCCACCATAAAGAGAGCTGCTATAAATATTTTTGTACATGTGGGTCCTTTCCCTTTTCTATGATCTCTTTGGGATACAGAACTAGTAGTGGTATTACTAGGTCAAAGGGTATGCACAGTCCCATAGCCCTTTGGGCATAGTTCTAAATTGCCTTCCAGAATGGTTGGATCAGTTCACAACTCCACCAGCAATGCATTAGTGTTCCAATATTTCCACAGCTTCTCCAACATTTATTATTTTCCTTTTATGTCATATTACCCAGTCTGTGATAGATGTGAGGTGGTACCTCAGAGTTGTTTTAATTTATATTACTCTAATCAATAGTGATTTAGAGCATTTTTTCATATGGCAGTAGAGAGCTTTGGTTTCTTCTGAAAACTGCCTGTTCATGTCCTTTGACCATTTCTCAATTAAGGAATGACTTGCATTCTTATACATTTTATTTAGTTCCCTATATATTTTAGAAGTGAGGCCTTTATCAGAAACAGTGACTGTAAAAATTGTTTCCCAGCTTTCTGCTTCCCTTCTAATTTTGGATGCATTTCTTCTGTTTGTACAAACCCTTTTTAATTTAACGTAATAAAAATCATCCCTTTTGCATTTCATAATATTCTCTATCTCTTGTTTGGTCATAAATTGTTCTTCTCTCTGTAGATCTGAGAGGGAAACTATTCCTTCCTCTTCTAATTTACCTATGGTATCACTCTTTATGTCTAAATCATGTACCCCAATTTTTTTTTTTTTTGGGCAATTGGGGTTAAGTGACTTGCCCAGGGTCACACAGCTAGTAAGTGTTAAGTGTCTGATGCCGGATTTGAACTCGGGTCCTGTCCAGGGCCGGTGCTCTATCCTCTGCGCCATCTAACTGCCCCCATCATGTACCCATTTTGACCTTATTTTAGTATACTGTATAAGATGTTGGTCTATGCCATGCTATCTTCCAGTTTTCCCAGCAGTTTTCGTCAAATACCCGAGTTCCTATCCCAGAAGCTGGAGTCTTTGAGTTTATCAAACAGTATATTAGTATAGTCATTTACTACTGTATCTCTTGTACCTAATCTATTCCATTGATTCACCACTCTATTTCTTAGCCAGTACCAAATACTTTTGATGACTGCTGCTTTATAGTATAGCATAGTGTACACACACACACACACACACACACACACACACACACACACACACACAGTATATATAGTATAGTATAGATTTGGTATGGCTAACCTACCTTTCTGTGCATTTTTTTTCATCAGTTCCCTTGATATTCTTGACCTTTTGTTCTTCCAGATGAATTTTGTTATTTTTTTCTAGCTCTATAAAACAATTTTTAGGTAGTCTGATTGGTATGGCACTGAATAATTTAGGTAGAATTGTCATTTTTATTATATTAATATAATATATTAATAATTAATATTTTAATATATTAATACAATAATATTAATATATTAATAATTAATCATGGACTCGGCCTGTCCATGAGCAGTTGATATATTTCCATTTGTGTAGATCTGATTTTATTTGTATGAAAAGTGCTTTGTAATTGTGTTCATAGAGTTCCTAGGTTTGTCTTGGCAGGTAGACTCCCAAGTATTTTATATTGTCTATAGTTACTTTAAATGGAATTTCTCTTTCTGTCTCTTGATGCTGAGCTTTGTGGGTCATGTATAGAAATGCTGATGATTTATGTGGATTTATTTTATATCCTGCAACTTTGCTAAAATTAATGGTTTCAAGTAGTTTTTTAGTTGATTCTCTAGGATTCTCTAAGTATACCATCATATCATCTGCAAAGAGTTTCAGGGAGAATACATTCTTTTTTTCTTTTTTTTGGTGAGGCAATTGGGGTTAAGTGACTTGCCCAGGGTCACACAGCTAGTGTCTGAGTCCAGATTTGAACTCAGGTACTCCTGACTCCAGGGCTGGAGTGTGCCACCTAGTTTCATTCTAATATGAAAGTAGGATAAAGTTGTACAGTCAGTATGGTTACATTAATGGTCATCAAATCATTTGCACAATAATGGTGGCATCTGAGGTGAGGATAATTTGAAATTGCATAATCCAATTAAATTCTTGTTTGGCTTTGAAATACATTTAGAGACCTTCAAGTACTCAACCATTTTTAATTGAGGCCTTGCCTGAGGTTAGTGCTGGTGAGGCATCTAGGGATAGTAAGTTTGGAAAGTTCACCAGAGGGGGTGGGGAGCATAATGAACTGTTTTGGATACATTGAGATCTAAGAGGCTCAGGAGAGAGAGCTCAGGAGATAGCCTAGGGCTGGATGTATAGATCTGGGGATCATCTGCAGAGATGATAAAAGGGAACTCTTGCAAGCTGATGAGAAAACCAAGTGTAGAGTGAAAAGACAGCTTGGGGGCAGGGTGCTGAGGGAACGGTCACTGTGAGTGGGGAGGAGGCTTGATAGAGAGGCTAGAGAACTAGCCTCAAGAGTCAGGAAGAACTGGGTTCAGGTTCAGTTTTGACATAACTGGTTCTGTAATCCTGGGCAAGTCACTTTTGTGGAAGCTAAAATTAAACTTTTATTTACTTGAACAGAAAATCTTTATAAATAAATATTTCTCTAGCCTAAAGTCCTTATAGACTTTTTTCCCTTTAGAAGGAAATGTGTCAGAGGTTAAGAACCACAACGAAGGTTTCTGGGTAACCAGTTGCTTATTTTATTAAGAAATTTCCCTTCTCTTTCCCTTAAGGGATGAAAGTTCTGACCCATCTAAAGTTATATAGTGACTAAAAACCCTTTTCCCCATTCTGTAGGAATTAGTGTATTGATAACTGGGAGGTCCCTTTGACTGATTTACTTCAGGACCTTGTTGGGAGCGATCTGAGAAGGAATTCTTGAGTAGCTTTAGGAGAGTTAGTGAATCCTATTTAGAGTTGAATGTCAAACCAAAACTTTGTTTTTAATTTATTTTGACCTTTTTCCTTAAGATTTGCTGAAATTGTCTGTAGCTTTTCTTTTGTGTTTTTTTTGGTAGTATTTTATTTTCCAATTAGATGTAAAGATTGTTTTCAGCATTCATTTTTGTAAGATTTTGAGTTCTGCATTTTTCCCTCTCTCTCCCTTCCCTCCTCCCTCCCCAAGAGCAAGCAGATATAGTTCATATATATATTTATTTATTTATTTATTTATTTATTTATTTATTTATTTATACACACATACAATCATGTTATACATGTTTCCATATTAGTCATGTTATAAAAGAAGAATCAGAACAAAAGGGAAAAACTGCAGGAAAGAAAAAATAACAAATAAAGTGAAAATAGTATACTTTGATCTGCATTTAGACTCCATGGTTCTTTTTCTGGATATGGAAAGCGTTTTCCATCATAAGTCTTTTGGAATTGCCTTGGATCATTGTAATGCTGAGAAGAGCTAAATCTTTCACAGTTGATCATCACTGTGTTGCTGTTACTGTGTACAATGTTCTGGTTCCGCTCACTTCACTCAGCATAAGTTCATGTAAATTTTCCAGGTTTTTCTGAAATCTACCTGCTCATCATTTCATATAGCATAATATTCTATTACAATCATATGCCACAACTTGTTCAGCTATTCCCCAATTGATGGGTATCCTCTCAATTTCCAATTCTTTGCCAACACAAAAAAAGCTGCTACAAATATTTTTGTACATGTGGCTCTTTTTCCCTTTTTCATGATCTCTTTGGGATACAGTCTGTAGCTTTCAGAGTTTCCCTACTTGTCTGTTTCTTTTTGTTCTCTTTTCATTAAAAAAAATATATATATATATATATATAGGGGCAGCTAGGTGGCTCAATAGATTAAAGCACCGGCCCTGGATTCAGGAGGACCTGAGTTCAAATGTGGCCTCAGACACTTGACAACTTACTAGCTGTGTGACCCTGGGCAAGTCACTTAACCCTCATTGCCTGCACCAAAAATCAAACAAACAAAAAAAAATATGCCTCAATGATCCCCTTTTTGGTTACCTTATCCTCCTCATTTTCCTGCTCTCTTCCCTCATTGGGAAAAGAAGAAGAAAATCCTTAAAACAAATATGCACAGTCCAACTGAACAGTTCCCCACATTGGCTATGACCAAAAATGTACATCTTGTTCTTCATCTTGAGCCTGTCTCTGTCAGGAAGTGAGGTAGCATGCTTCATCATTAGTCCTCTGGTACTGTAGATGGTCATTACCTTGATCAGAGTTCTGAAGTCTTTCAGAGTTGTTTTTATTTATACTGTTGTTATTGTATAAAGTATTTTCTTGGTTCTGCTCACTGCATCAGTTCATCATGTTTCTCTGAAATTGTCTTTGCCATTTCTTGTGGTGCAGTTAAATTGCATTATGTTCATATAGCATAATTAGTTCAGTTGATGGACACCCCTCTTAGTTTCCTTCCCTTTGCTAATACAAAAAGAGCTGCTATAAATATTTTTGTACATATGGTCCTTTTCCTCTTTGATCTCTGTTGGAACATAGACCTAGTAATGGTATAGGTGGGTCAAAGGTTATGCATAACTTAGTAATTTTTGGAGTGTGGTTATGAAGGAAGCTTGTTGCAATTTTTAAAAAATCCCATTTGCCTTTTTTCCCTTCTAATTTTAACTGCATTAATTTGAACAGCTTTTTTTTTTTTTAAATTTTTGCAGGGCAATGAGGGTTAAGTGACTTGCCCAGGGTCGCACAGCTACTAAGTGTCAAATGTTTCAGGCTAGATTTGAACTCAAGCCCTCCAGGGCCAGTGCTTTATCTACTGTGCCATGTAGCTGCTCCCAATTTGAACAGCCTCTTAAAGAATTTTGAAAGCTTTGGTGGGAGGTTTGTATTGGTTAGCTCCTATATTGTTGAAAATGGAAAGCACTTCTCGTACTTTTCCTCTAGATGCATTGGATTATGTAATCTTGGAATAATGAAGATTTATTAAGGATCTGGTTTTATTTGATGAGGGCCTAAGTTCAGTACTTCTGTAGATTCTGAGACAAGGCACAATCCATGCATGTTCTTTGGGGTGATATCTCCTAGGGAGGCATCTCAAATCCCTATTCAGGTCTTATACAGCTCACAGGGTATGTTTTTTTGGTCAGATGAATGTGTAATTGGATTAAGAGGTTCTTATGAAGAGAGATTTTTCTATTGACATTGAAAATAAGTACTATATATTTTGGGGGAAAATTGGAGACCTATGTTCTAGGGAATCAGACTCTGAGTTATGCTCTATCCTAGTCTTAGACCAAAGGCCAATGTGGCAGTGGAAGGGGGAAAATTACTTATTCTCCTCACTTTCCCCCCCTTCCTTCCCTAGCTTCCTCTCATTTTTAGCCAGTTGTTTTGGTATAGTTGTCTCTTGATTAAAATATGTGTGTGTCTGAAAGAGGGTTGGTGTGCTAGCCTAGGATCTAAAATATCAGGTAAGCAGAAAATAATTACTTGTTTTTGGTTGTATTGTACCTTTTTCCCCATTCTGACTATTCCTTATTATTTATGGTTTAAAGAGGGTATTCCTGAAGTTGTGAGGAACACATGCAGTGTTACAAATACAGTGGTAGTACTGTATTGCCTAGGTGGTGGTTTTTGTTTTTTTAAACTAGAAACAAGTCTTAGTTGACAGAGAAATCATCCCCCTGACTGCACATAATTTTTTTCTGCTCACTTTTGTTAAGTTGAAAGTAATTCTAGTATGGTAATTGCTTAATATAATGGGGTTGAATAATAGCATTTTGTTGTTGATCAGTCATGTTAGTCATGTCCTACTCTTCATGACCCCATTTCTTGTGTGTGTGTGTGTGTGTGTGTGTGTGTGTGTGTGTGTGTGTACTGGAGTGGTTTGCTATTTCCTTCTCCAGCTCATTTTACAGAAGAGGAAACTGAGGCAACCAGGGTTAAGTAACTTGTCCCTGGGTCACACAGCTAGTAAGTGTCTGAGGCCAGATTTGGAACTAGGGAAGATGAGTCTTCCTGACCTCAAGTCCAGTACTTTTTCCTGTACCACTTAGCTACTCTTAGGGCTTTGCTATAAAGCTATAAAAACATACTACCTGTTCTTGGACTTCCTGTTATTTGGAAAGTTTGGTTGGTGGTATGGGGGGTGAGAGCAGTGTTAAGTGGGTTTTCTTCTAACCTAATAATAAGTAGTATTAATTTTGATTCATGTAACTATGCCTGGCCACAAGTTTTTGTCACCAGCTGCTATTCAACCTTTTTCTTCTGACTGAATGCATAGAGAGGATAATTGGGTATTGCCAACCCTCCCATGCCAACTTCTGATTAGATTATACTAGTGGGACTAGTAGAATCTTTTCGGTTGAGAGGCATTACAGAGACAACTCATTCTAGAGCTCTGGACCTCTAAGTTAGATCTGGTATTGAATACAGTTGGTCCATCTGAACCTATCTCCTCCATTACTGTGCTAGTATCCCATGGGGAAAATTGCATTCTCTATAGAACCACGTCCTTGACAGTTACATCCTAAGCAAGACCCCTCTCCCATGCATCTAAACCTTGTTTTTACTAAGGTAATACTGATGTAGGAGGCAGAAAGGGGTTAATAGAAAAACCTAAGACCCAAGCTCTAATTCAGATATGAACTCACAGAAGGATTCAGACCCTAGTTAATGGATAATTTACAAGTCAGGATGCTAAGTTCTCTTACCCACAGTAATCAGTACCCATAATGGGAATAGAGGGAGCTAGACCATGAAGGCCTAAGACTATAACAATGACACATTGACAGGCTATAGAAACTCAAACTAGGAATAAATGATAAATGAAGATGTTTTGAAACTAAGCATGGGAACCAGAAAGAGACATGTGCAGAAAAGACCAAATTTATCCCCAGATGCACCTTATGACGAGTAAACCCCAAAAATATAACTCCATGGAAAAAGGTACCTGACTCAGGGGTTGGTTTAGGACCCCAGGAAGTCCAGATTAGGACAGGCCCTCCCCTCTACCTCCCTATGGTGGAGATTATTATAATGAGACTGATAATCAGTTTATCCATACTATAAATGTAACTGTCTTTTCTTTCACTATTTGAGAGACACCTTTCCACTTTTCTGGTTCTCTCCCTGTGATCACTCACAGTATTGCAATAGAACTTGGGAAATTGAGTCACTGAGTCTTGTAATTCTTTTGGGACGACTCATGATCAATTTGACCTTAATTCCATCCCACATCAATACCATACTAAACAGCTTATTGATTTAGGTCTAAATGATTTGACTTGTACACGGATTCATATACTGCTGTAGGTTTTGTTTTCTAAGTAAAGAATTCGAAATAAATAGCATAACCCAGCATCTTTTTTATTTGCTAAGGGAAAAAATATATATATTCATAGCTATTCAAAAGTATTTCTTCATGAACTTCATTTTACTTTAGCACTTTTTAGCACCCACTTACATCTAAAATGTTTTTTTTTTTTTTTTTTGGTGGGGCAATGAGGGTTAAGTGACTTGCCCAGGGTCACACAGCTAGTACATGTCAAGTGTCTGAGGTTGGATTTGAATTCAGATTCTCCTGTATCCAGGGCTGGTGCTTTATCCACTGCACCACCTAGCTGCCCCCTAAATTGTGTATGTTTTAATAAGTTATAAAGTGCTTCATAAGCAGAGGTTTTAAAAATGTAATTAAAACATTTCACTAATTTGAACATTATTTCCTCTTACCCATTCCAAATTGAGAGATGCTTTTAATGTAACATTAGTTGTAGGTTCTTTCTGGCATTCACAAAACCAGAATGATAATGTACTGAGAATAAAGAATCTTTGTGTAGAGGATAGAGGCTTTATAACCTCAGGTATAGGTGGGCAGGGACAATTTCTCATTTTTTTCTTTCAAATCTGCTTTATTAATTTTATCTTTAGGCTGGTATTCAAAAAATTTTTCTCTGGATTTGTTAAATAAAACAAATGAAGAATTTAATACACAATAAGATAATTGATTTAGTTCTGGAAGGGACCTCAGAGGCCCTGTAGTCATTCTATCTCTCCCTTTCCCCCCATTTTATGGTTGAGGAAATTAAGGTCCAGAGGGTCTATGTTTTTGCCTACATTTTAACCCAGCTAGTCAAAGGAGGGATTCCAATTCATCTTTAATGACTCCCAAGTCAGTCCCTATTCATTACATTCTCCAGTTTTCCAGTATGTAATCAGCTACTTGTTAAGAGAAAGGAAGGAGGTATATTTAACTTGAATTATTTGATGTCAATGTTGTCAAAGTATTGGACTTAAATGACCAAAATATGTGTGTATTTATATGTATATACATGTATGTATTATGTATTATATACATACATTTATGCCCTTTTCTTTGATTGGAATTTAATTAGTACATAGATTTACATAGATTTGTTGTTTAAATGTGTTTCCTGTTAAGACTTATAGGATGTAGCAGCAGAATAAACCCTCAACCCTTATCACTATCATAGGAAGTAGGTAAATTGGTGAGAAGTCACCCCTCTTTCCTCTC
This sequence comes from Dromiciops gliroides, assembly GCF_019393635.1. Classification (NCBI taxonomy): domain Eukaryota; kingdom Metazoa; phylum Chordata; class Mammalia; order Microbiotheria; family Microbiotheriidae; genus Dromiciops; species Dromiciops gliroides. The sequence goes on along the minus strand of NC_057861.1, from coordinate 542,091,615 downwards.
CCTCTCCCCCTTCTCCCCATCCCTTTGTCCCCTTTCTCCCTCCCCTTTAACTGAGCAAAGGTACCTTGGTTTTCAGTTGTGGTTTTGAGGGTATTTGATGTTACTCTCAAAAAGTGTACTTAGAGCAAACCTTTTGGGATCAGTTTGTACTGTTTCAAGCCTCAAGCAAACATAGATCAGGTGTTTTCTTTTGCCAAATGCTTCTGAGTTTATGATACTTAGAGATTTGTACCAATATCTGCACATTGTTAGCTATTGGATCTCTTTGGGGTAAATAAAGGATAGTTTACTAGGATTAGCCCTCATCAAACCATGGGATTTGTGAAAAACGTAGCTCTTGTTACTACAATGTAATTTGACTATTTCCTTTAACCAGCCTTATGTGAAAACTCATTATATTGTAGTTCTCTATTGATTGTGTATTCATATTATTTTTTCTTTGCAATGCTTCATTTGTAAATGCTATCTGTAAATGTCTGGGTCTGTTCTGCCCCAAATTGAGAGAAAAAGTTTTGCATTCCAATGTATTTTTTTGCAGCTAGGTAGAGCAGACCTATTAAACTCATTCTTACTGTCTCCCTTTGATCTATTCAACTCAAGACCAGGTTAAAAAGTTTTGTACTCTGTTAATTAGCCCATTTCCTTTTTTTTTCCATGTTGCATTATCACCAGTTCATTTGGCTCCTGCTCTCTGCATTGAGAAAGTAAGAAACATAGAACTTCATCTTGTTCTTTAATGAGATTCTGATATTTGAAACTTCTTAGGGATGTTTTGGCTCATATAGTTAAAAAATACGTAATTTAAATATTTTATGTTAATGAAATATCTGCCTCCTCCCTCTCCAACTCCCCCCTTCCCCCAATTCAGTTTCCTAATCTGTAAAATGGGGATGATAATAGCTTGTTGTGAGGATCAGACGAGATATTTGTAATGTGCTCAGCATAGAATCTGACGTACGGAGCTGCTGAAATCCTTCCTTCCTTCCTTCTTTCTTCCCTCTCTCCCTCCTTCCCTGCCTTATTTCTTCCTTTTCTTCCTCCTCCCTCCCTTCCCTCCCCCAGAAGTCTTTTCTCAAATGATTGTTCTTGGGCCTCATTTTATGCATCTTAAAAGAAGAATTCTTGTTGTAGTGGTGGTGGTAGAATAGATCTCTGCCTCTACCAGTTTTGAAATTTTAAGATTTGTGATCCACGATTTGGAGCTGTGGGAGATGGAGTGGGGTGGGGTTGTGTTGTGTTGTGTGTGCCCTGAGAAGTATAGATAAAAAATGATTTCTTTTCTGAGAACAATCTTTGAACTTATAAAACTTAGACCTAACAGAGGTATGGTTCATCATCACCTTTAGGCAGCTCTCAAATTATTGTCCTGAGTCATACCACAATTCTCCGTTTATTTCTCAAAGACCACCTTGAACATGATCCAACCTTACTTGAAGGAGAACAAACTTTTCAAAACCAATTTACCAATGCAAACACTCCTACATTGTCCTTTTAAATTCAGTGACTTCCCAGTTCAGAATAACAGAATAACAAAAGCACCACATTCCAAGAAGACTGAAATTTAATAACTTGAAAAGGAATACTGTTTTCTTGTAGCCCCTGCTTAACACGTTAGTGATAAAGCTGTCGATTGGAAGGCCAGTGAACAGTTTTCATTTGGCAGGTCTGTCATAGCTATTTCAGAATAGGCATGTCTCCCAATATGGACAAAACACTGGTCTCCAAATCTGAGGTGGCTGGTGGGTTCATTTTCTCCCTGAGCATTTCTTTCTGAATGGGTTGTGGGGTAAGGGGGAAAGAGGAAAGAGAGAGTGTATATTTGTGAATAATAGCTTCCCTAGACTTTCATGGCACTAATGGTTCCCCTTTTCTTTAGTCCTCTTGACAAAAAAAATACTGTCTCAAGTTCATGAATGGTTGGATGGAGAAGCTTGCTTTGTTATCTAATCAGTTGGGCTCCCAACTTCTTCCTCTTCCTAACAAGGCCATAGACTGAAAACCAAAGTAAAAAATGGGATTCTTCACTGTTAGCCTTGGAAGACTTGGCCCTTCACCTTCTAGGATTTAAGGAAGTCAGAGACTGAAGGACTTTGAAAGGGAGATCAGAGAGAAGAGGAGGAAGTGGAAGATGAAGGCATTTTGTCCCAAATAATTTCTTACATAGTTATCCATTTGTAACTAATAATGAGGGGCAAGGGCCAGTCTTGCCTGTTGGCTTTCCTCAGGAGCAAAAAGCTCAGACCACCTTTCAAAACACTTGGCCCCTTAAAGGTCCCAAAGAGATTTAACACTTTATGAGGAGCCAAGGATCAGCCCATCTTCTACATACGTTCTGTTCTTGAAGATCATAGATAAGATTTTATTATGAAGTAGTTTTTACCTTTGACTGCTTGGCCACCCTTTTGAAAGCTGCCTAGACTCCTCTAGCTGTTAATTCCAGGCAGAGAAAAAGACTTACTATTATTAAATTAAGGATAGGGACTAGACTGGTGATTTCATTGCTCGAGGGTATTCTTGGGAAACCTCTACCTCTACAAGTCTTTGAGAGCTACCTATAATAATATGTATTTTAAAAATCTATGCAAAAGAATACTAAGATTCAGATGACTGTAAGAAAAGAGTATTCCAGAATGATTGACCTGTTTGGCCTTACAGTTATAGACCTAGCGCTCTAAATTTGGTCTTGGAGTGAGGAAAGCATTGATTTATGTTAAATTAGCAGAGGCTATATACTTGTTTTGTTTTTTGTTTTTGTTTTGCGGGGCAATGAGGGTTAAGTGACTTGTCCAGGGTCACACAGCTAGTAAGTGTCAAGTGTCTGAGGCCGGATTTGAACTCAGGTCCTCCTGAATCCAGGGCCGGTGCTTTACCACTGCGCCATCTAGCTGCCCCCTATACTTGTTAATTAAGAACAAGCAGTCATGGATCTCTGCAGTGAGGGTGAATTCCTTTGTAGTTTGACACCCTTTGTCAAATATCTGTTCCCCCTCAGCCTGTTCTCTATTTATTTTTCAGAATGAAAATAAATCCTGTCCTTTTGCTATGTCCTGCCTCCTAGCAAACAGATCATCCCTGGTATTCTTTCTTGGGAAGTTCAGCCTAGAAACTCAACAGGAAAATAAAAATTTCTCAGTAGATTCAAGCTGACAATTGTATCCCAGAACGGAAGGGATGACTTTTGTATTTGATCATCCCATTAACCTTTCTTCTACTTACTGTTTTTACATTATTTTAGCTGTTGCCACAGTATCCTACTAAAGTTTAGGTCAAGGGACTTGGACAGATTTGCAAGTTCAGGTTAGGGAGAAAGTAGCCTGCCTCTGGTTCCTTCCTCCCTCTGTGAGTTGGATGACTGCAGTGAAAATATCCTGATATGTGATTCTTTGTGTTGGTGCTAGATCTAGGAAGAAAATGACCCCAGAAATGATCGTTGATCTCAGTATATCTGTAAGTTAGATTTGGAAGGAGATAAAGCCAAGTCCATTACATCCCAGTAATGGAGCCTATAACTTTTGTTTTTTAGTGAGGCAATTGGGGTTAAGTGACTTGCCCAGGGTCACACAGCTAGTAAGTGTTAAGTGTCTGAGGCCGGATTTGAACTCAGGTACTCCTGAATCCGGGGCCAGTGCTCTATCCACTGCACCACCTAGCCGCCCCAGCCTATAACTTTTAAATCTCTGCCATAGGCCTCCTGTGATTAATTGGTTGAATTCAGAAGGATTAGGTCACCAACTTTTCCTCAAAGCTATAATTTTTTTTTTTTGGAAAAATGAATCACTAATTGTGCATGGATGTAAAAATAACCATTTTTGTTTGGAAGAAATTGATAGTGCAAAAGGCAAAGTGCTTTGGAGGGAAGGAAAAAAATGGGATACTTTTGTGTTAGGCTGGTGCTCTGTAAACATTAAAAAAGAACGATATATTATGGGAAATGTTACAGCCCCTGACATCTAGGAATTTTTATTTTTAGTGAGAGGTGATTTATTTTGATGTTTGGGTAAACTCAAATAGAAACAGATTTCTGAAGGCCATATATTAACTTAGAAAACCACAGATGAACAGTATCTCTGTTGCATTATTTTTTTAAATCTAAGGGTTTTATTTTTGCGGGGCAGTGAAGGTTAAGTGACTTGCCCAGGATCACACAGCTAGTGTCAAGGGTCTGAGGTCAGATTTGAACTCGGGTCCTTCTGAATCCAGGGCCGGTGCTTTATCCACTGTGCCATCTAGATGCCCTGTTGCATTGTATTTTTTTTTTTTTAGTGAGGCAATTGGGGTTAAGTGACTTGCCCAGGGTCACACAGCTAGTAAGTGTTAAGTGTCTGAGGCCGGATTTGAGCTCAGGTACTCCTGACTCCAGGGCCGGTGCTCTATCCACTGCACTACCTAGCTGCCCCTGCATTGTATTTTTATTGATTTTTGTTAAACATTTCTTAATTACATTTTATTTTTGTTTTGTTTTGTTTTGAGAGGCAATGGGGGTTAAGTGACTTGCCCAGAGTCACACAGCTAGTAAGTGTTAAGTGTCTGAGGCTGGCTTTGAACTCGTGTCCTCCTGAATCCAGGGCCGGTGCTTTATCCACTGCGCCACCTAGCTGCCCCTCTTAATTACATTTTTATCTGGTGGTGGGGAATCATTACAGTTTGACACCTTTGAACTAAAGAACCTGAGCCTTCCCCTTGGTCCTTATGGCCTCTCAGCAAGAGATGTTATTTGTGTTTTTACTTAAGTGCTCCTAGTGGGCTCTAAAATCAGATGGTTCTCAACATTTTTTCTTTTTTTTTTCCTTCGGGCAGTGAGGGTTAAGTGACTTGCCCAGGGTCACACAGCTAGTAAGTGTCAAGTGTCTGAGGCCAGATTTGAATTCAGGTCCTCCTGAATCCAGGGCCAGTGCTTTATCCACTGTGCCACCTAGCTGCCCCTTCTTAACCTTTTTTTATGTCTTGAACTCTTCTGGCAGTCAGCTGAAGTCTAGGGATCCTTTTTCAGAAGAATGTTTTAAATGCACATAATAAAATAAAAAATTTAAAAGGGAACCAATTAAATTGAAATCCACTTATCAAAATATTGAAGGGAGAAGGGGGGCAGAACTAAGTTCATGAACTCCAGGTTAAGAGTCTTTACTCCAAGGAAAAGTTAACAGTCAATATGATGATCCTTCCTTTTGTGTTCTGACTCTGGAAAAGGGAGAGGTAGGCTAGCGATGTGTTCTTTGTGTGGGAGAACACCTATTTTTAGTCTTCCTCTTGTGGGATAGTAGCAGCAGCATAGATGTGTTGAGAAGACTGTAAAGTAATAGAAATGCTGTCCTCATCTTCAAGATGCTTACAGAGGATTGGGTAAAACAGGACAGACCCAGATTGAGGAAGCTCGGTATAATGGAAAGAATGCTTTCCTCATTTCTGCCTGTTGACATTCTTCGGTGCAAAATGCAAATGTCAACTTTATGAAACAGTCTCCGCTTCAGTTAGAAGACTTGTGTTCTTCCTATAAACTCTTTCTCTAATCTCTTCATATGTGCTATCTTAATATCTGAACTCATTTCTTTCTTAATTGTGTGTGTTCTATTGATTTCTCTAGATGCTGCTCCCATTTTAAAAAATTTGGATTAGTCAGTATTTTGTTAGTTTCATTTAAATTTTTTTCTATGATTATGAACATTCAGCGAACTTGAATATTTCATAAATAGACATGGACATTTTATTATACGGAAGGGAATTGTCTATAAAACTTAGGTTCTGTGATGTACAGTTTTTGATAATCTCCCTGGGAGGTTTGTTTTCTTCTGTCCTCAGTAGGTATCATGTTATTAGTTAATTAAAAAGAAAAGAACAAAAGGATCTATTAAATTCGACATGGTAGTAATAGTAACAACATGGGCAATTAGGTGACACAGTGGATAGAATGCCAAGCCTGAAGTCAGGAAGATTCCTCTTCCTAAGTTCAAATCCATCCTCAGACACTTATTGGTTGTGTGACCCTGGGCAAGTCACTTAAACCCTATTTGCCTCAATTTCCTCATCTGTAAAATGAGCTGGTGAAGGAAATGGCAAACCACTCTAGTATCTTTGCCAAGAAAAACTTAAATGGGATCATTGAAGAGTTTGACATGACTGAAAACTATTAAACAACAGTAACAATATTGCTCTGCTTGTCTGTATCTTTCCCTGAACTTTCTTTTACTATTTTGGGTATATTTAAAATGTTTCATTGTTGTTCCTTTCTTCTTTTTTTTGGGGGGTATCACTAACACCAGGGCTTCTTAAACTTTTTCCCACTCTAGGACCCTCCCCCTTTTTTTTTGTGGGGTAAGGAGGGTTAAGTGACTTGCCAAGGGTCACACAGCTAGTAAATGTCAAGTGTGTGGGGCTGGATTTGAACTCAGGTGTTCTTGAATCCAGGGTTGGTGCTTTATCCACTGAGCCACCTAGCTGCCCTCACTCTTGACCCCTTTTTGCCTGAGAATTTTTAACGTATATAGGTGTATAAAATAGGTATAAATAATCTTTTACTGCTGCCAAATTTTTCACAACCCCTACGTTTAGTTGACATGACCCCATACGGGGTTGAGACCCATAGTTTGAGAAGCTAGGACTAATACTACCTATTAACTAAATAGAAGTCCTCACTGGTAACAAATGAAAATCAGCACATTGGCCATGTCTGAAAATGTAGGTCTTATTCTAGTCTGTCATCTTGTCAAGAGGAAGGGGACATGCTTCACAATCAGCTGTCTTCTGAAGTCACTGTGGACCGCTTTATTGGCCAGAGTTCTCAAATCTTTTGCTTGGTTTTCTTTAGAGTGGTCATTATATAAACTGTTCTCATACTTGCTCACTGTACTCTGCATCATCAATCTGTACAACCCTTGACCCCCATTTCTCTGATTCTTTTTACCTTGAATCATTTCTTACAGTGCAATAATATTCTATTATATTTATGTCCTATGACTTGTGTACAACTCCTTCCCTGATTTTAGTTTCCACTTTCCACTTTGTTTCTAATTCTTTCTTACAATCAAAGTTCTGCTATGTTTTTGTACACATAAGTCCTTTTTTGCTGTCTTGTGTAAGGGGGCTAAAATTCTAGCTATACTATCTAAAATCTAATGAGTGTTCGCCAATAAATTATAAGCTTTAGCAAGAGTATTTAAGTGTTTAAGTATTTATTAAAGAGCATTAGGATCAGAGAGAAAGTAAAAATCTAACGATTTCTAAGAGACCCCATCATCCGACCAGCCATGGTGAGGTCAGGAATGAAAAAGGAAAAAAGCCCTCTGCCAGCATCCACTTCCTACTTCATGTCCTCCTCCCAGAAATGGGAGGCTTCTCAAGTTGATTGGCTGGTAGCCTTGATAGACAGTAACCACGAGCAAACGTCACTTCCTGACGCCAAGGACCTTGACCACATGGCTTGCCCTCAGACGCCTTCTCCTCATGCTGGAGCTCTCCAGCAGGTGGCAGCATTCTCTACAGTAGCTCTCCAGCAGGTGGCGGCATTCCAATCATTACACTTGGACATCTTTGGGGTGTGTGTGTGTGTGTGTGTGTGTGTGTGTGTGTATGTATCTCAAGGGGGCAGGTAGGTGGTAGGTGAATAGAACTTTGGATCTGGAATCAGGAATACCTGAGTTCAAATTCTCTCTCAGACACTTAATATCAATGTAGCCTTAGGCAAGCCTCTTTTTACCTCAGTTTCCTCATCTGCAAAAAAGATGATAATAATAGCACCTACTTCTTAGGATCGTTGTTGAGAATCAGTTGAGATAGTATTTGTAAAGTTTTTTGAGCTTTACCTGAGAGCACTATATAAACACCAGCCCTATCATCCTCCTCCTCATCAAGGAGTATTGTACCAGTTTAGTGAATTTTTGGGTAACCGTTGACAATTAAGTCAAGCTACGTGATCATGCCTAACTTTTCTCTGAACTTTTTGAAATTTGAACTTTCTAAAAAAAGTGTCAGGTAGATCAAGACATTGGATCAGCAATGCCCTCCTTAGTTATCAAAATTCCTATTATGACAGCCATTTTCTCCAGAGATTTCACGTTACTTAAACTCTACCGACAACTTTTTCTTTACTGACTGGAATCAGATCCAAAGGAGCGCTTCCTTTGATCACTTCCTCTTCTTTTTGAGAGATGAATTTGTCAGTTTTCCACTTGTAGCAGAATGAGACTGGTAGCAATTGCTTGGTAGTTGAAATTCCTCACCACTGATATATTTTGCCTCTTTCAGTTTTGTGTTCTGTAAGAACTCATCAACCGTTTTCTCCACTGGGGCAGGTAATCTGTAATATGCTACATCATGCTACATCAGTTTGATTTCTTTCTCCTTGGAATCTGATCTAAAAGGTCTCCTTATTTCTTCCTTTTCTTAAGTTCATGGATTTCCACCCAGGCATATGTAACTTTTTAAATATTTTTATTATGAACTAGAAAATTATTAACAAACATGGAATTACCATACATAGGCCAGAAAATGGAGAATGCACATGAAACTGAGTCAACTATTTACAACCTAGTCCTTTTATTATACATTACATTTTTGTCTCCAGTAAAGTTAGGTAGTTTGGAATTGAGCTCTAAAACCAACAACAATGCTTTAAGCTGGGACAGACTGTTAATAGTATGATGGTATTATTTGAACCTAGTGTTTGGGACAGTTTACTGAAATGTTGGGCATTGTTTTAGTATACTTGGGCAGCATCCTGGGGGTGGGGGTGGGGAAGGGGTTAGTTCTTTCCTAATTGCGTATTCCAAGTGCCTAGTCTGCTGTGCACTACTTCTCATCCTGCTGAATCTTACAAGCTCAGAATCATAAGTCTTTAGTTCAGAGAAATAATTAGAATAAATTTTAATTGTGAAGCAGCCAATATTTGGAGGGAGTTGGCCAGTTTTTTGGCTCGTCTTCCAGGGCAGCTTTATTTGTGCACCTCTTTAGCTGACTCTGCAGTAGACATTCAAATATTTATTGAATGTATACTGGTCATGTTATTGCTGACAAGTAGGGACAAACAGTGAAACTCAAGTGACATTTGTTTTCACTTAACCCTAACTATTTTGCCCCTTCAAAAGTAGTTTCTACTCTAATTGAACCATCACCTTTTGCTCATATTTCTATCATGCATGCCAAATGCTTGCCAAACATTTTAGTTAATAAGTAACAATTTCCTGTTATTTATTAAAAGTACCGAATACAGCAAAATGTGCAAAAAAAAAGTTAATTTTTAATTCCTTACTCCACCCCCCCCCCCCAAAAAGCCCAAAGCTCCTAACACACCTTCGACTTGGAGGAATAATTCTTAAGGAAAGGGGAAAAATGCTAAACAGATTCTTGAGAAAACTCTTAAAAGAAGAGCTTCATATTAAGATCATCTTCTGCCAAGGGATAAAATAGCTAGGACTTGCCCTGTCTTGACTTAGACTTTGTTGCATTTATAGGGGACAAGGAAGTAAGGCGAGTAAGAACAGGTTGAGATGGTGATCAGTAGTTACTTCTTCAGGGCAAAGGGATTTTTCATGCTCTGGTACTTTCGAATCCTGGCTTCCAAGTTAAATGTTGGTAATAATAGAGGGGGATGGACTAAATTATTTCCCAGTTCCATTCAGCTTTAAAATTCTCATTCTCTAGAGGGATCAGTATTCAAAGTTCGAATCCATTTGAATGAAGGGCAAAGGGATTCCGTTCTTTACCTTCATCAGAATGGATGATAAATGGCAAAATTCATATTCTTTTAGCTGTCTACCTTTCCACTCCTTTACTAGTACCATTATATTTTGTTTTAATTTGTTGTAACAGGATTAGGCCTTTAGACTTAAATGTCTTTGGTACATTTGTTCCCATCTTTCCCTTTGGTTTCTGGAGTTATATTGTTGTTGAGTCATTTCAGTCTGTGACCCCATTTGGGGTTTTCTTGGCAAAGATATTGGAGTAGTTTGCCATTTTTCCAGCTCATTTTGATGATGAAACAGAAGCAAACAGGGTGAAGTGATTTGCCCAGGATCACACAGCTGATCACTGAGGTCACATTTGAACTCAGGTCGTCCTAATTTCAGGGCAGGTGCTCTATCCACTCCACCACCTGGCTGCTCTTTCTGAAGTTTTAGGGAGTTAGTAATTGGTTTTTTTTTTTTAAGAGGTGGAATTAAGTGGTGCTATCATCTGTCGTCAAGCCAAAAAAATGTGCTAATCCCCTGTAACTTTAGAAGTTTTTTTGATGAGGACAGATGATAGCATTGTAGAATTTTAAAGTTGGAATAAACCTTAGAGACCATCTAATTCCATCTCTTTAATATATGATGAGCAAACTAAGGCCTAGAGAGCTCCAATGACTTGTGCAAGATGGTGGAAGAACCTGGGATAGTAGAACCAAGAGTCTTCTGACTTCTCAGTCTATTGCTCTTTCTTTTTTTTTTTTTTTTGGTGAGGCAATTGGGGTTAAGTGACTTGCCCAGGGTCACACAGCCGGTAAGTGTTAAGTGTCTGAGGTCGGATTTGAACTCAGGTACTCCGGACTCCAGGGCTGGTGCTCTATCCACTGCACCACCTAGCTGCCCCTCTATTGCTCATTTTGCTGAAGATCTGGCTTTTAACAAAACCAGTTAAGTTTTTTAATTAATATAGCTTCCATACTCTTAGAAATATCATTCCAGAATGATTGTGTCAATATCAATCTTGCATCTCTCATTAAAAGTGGGAAAATGATAATGTTAAAAAATCTAATGTCGAGGGTCACCAATTTAGAGCTGGAAGGGACCTTAGAGACTGGCTGGTCCATACTCCCCATTGTACAGATGAGGAAACTGAGGCCCAGGGAATTGATAGGATTTGGCCTCACAAGTAGTGACAAAGGTCAAACTTGAACCCAGGTCCTATGAATCCAAATTTTTTTTTTTGATGTCCTGTGCTGCTGTCAATTCAATCCAGCAGTCTTTTTTTTTTTTTTTTGTAAAATAAAGAGATTTATTAGGAGAGGAATATATGGCCATAAGATTTAGAGTTCCAAATTTTTCTCCCTCCCTTTCCTCTCCCCTCCACAAGATCGCAATCAGGTTATATATGTACAATCCACAAGTGTTCTTTTTATAGGGGTGCAGAGTAAACTTCCTCTAGAGTTCCTTGGGATTGTCTTGGATCATTGTACTGCCGAGAGTAGTTAAGTCGATGATGGTCTTTTGTATCTTTACGAAACAAAAGGGGGGCAGCTGGGTGGCGCAGTGGATAGAGCACTGGCCCTGGAGTCAGGAGGACTTGAGTTCAAATTGGGCCTCAGACACTTGACACTTACTAGCTGTGTGACCCTGGGCAAGTCACTCAACCCCAATTGCCTCACAAAAAAACCCCAAAACCCAAACAAAAACAAAAAACAAAACAAAACAACAACTACAAAAACTAAAAGGGAGGGAAGGGCATTACCAAGAACTGGGAGGGAAACAACAGGGAGGGGATTTTGGAATAATGGAGCATGGTTGAGATATGCAGCACCCATCCATATCTTGTATATCATCTTGAAGACCTTGATATTGCTTATCAGCATTTGGGGTCATGTCTTGCCACACCTCATACTGAAGTGGGAGAGAGAACTGTTTTTCCCTTGGCCTTGGGGGTTGGGATCTTTAGGTTTCTTGGGGTCCCACTGCATTCCCATAACATTCTCCCCCTCTCCTTATTTCTGGAAAGGAGCAAAGGTCCATCTTCTGTAGCTTCTTCAAGGCTGAAAAAATGGGGCATAGAGATGTCCCTGTCTTTAAGAAGAGAGGGAGTGTGGGGCAGCTAGGTGGCACAATGGATAGAGCACTAGCCCTAGAGTCAGGAGTACCTGAGTTCAAATCCGGCCTCAGACACTTAACACTTACTAGCTGTGTGACCCTGGGCAAGTCACTTAACCCCAATTGCCTCACTAAAAATTAAAAAAAAAAAAAAGAAAGAAGAGAGGGAGTGAAAAGATGGATGGGCATAGTCCAAGGGTCACAGGGACATTGCTCTGGCTTTAATGAAAGCTTTAATCCTAGAAGCACCTAAAGTGACAATTTTACAGATACAGGGTCCACACAGCAAGATGCATACAATGATCAAAATTGTAGGTATGAAAGGAACAAGTAGTGAAAACAACCATGAAGTCCAGGATGGAGAGCTGGAGAATAGTTGGTTATGTCTGCCATGATATACATGCGCACAAAAGTATTCTGAACCTTGCTTATACCACCTTTGGCAGCAAGTAAATAGTCTAAGGCTATCCTGTTGCCCATTACTACCTTGGCCAAAGGAGGTAGGGACTCCTGGAAGTCCTCAAGTCCCAAAGCAGTTGTGTTAGAAATATTTTCACTTGCTAAGGTCAGCAGGCACTTAGTAAGCACTTATCATGTGCCAGACAAGCATTGCGTTTGGTATTAGGGATAGACAGAACGGGGAAAAAAAAAAAAAGATAGTCCTTTGCCTCCAAGAGCTCACATTCTGTTGTGAAGATTGCAGAGAAAACACTTGACTCAGTGTCAAGTGTTTTCAGAATACCATGTATGGGAGAAAATGCTATTAGAAAACTCCTACTTGGTTACATGATTAGTGTCTCAATCATCCTGTGGAAAACCCCAAATCTTACTTTATATAGATGATGTAATGACTTCTTTGGGGGATTTTAAGTAGTGTACATGGGGTAGTGGATAGAATGCTGTGCCTGGAATCAGGAAGACTCTTCCTGAGTTCCAATCCTGCCTCAGACATTTACTGTATGACCTTGGGCAAGTCATTTAACACTGGTTGCCTTAGTTTCCTCATGTGCAAAACGAGCTAAAGAAGGAAATGGCAAGCTGTTCCAGTATCTCTGCCAAGAAATCCACAAAATGGGGTCATGAAGACTTGGACAGGACTGAAAACAATTGAACAATGAATAGTAGTGTATATGCCAGTTAGTAATAAAACTTGTAGTGTAGTGTGTAGCTGGAGGCTTATGTGTGATTATTTCAAATAATCCTCAAAGCACTCAGTATTGGAAAACAGAAGTAGAATAATTTATAAGCCTGTTTTGGGGTTAGGATTTGAACCAGGGTGTTGGTCGGTCTCCCCCCCCAATATATGTGGGTTAATTTTTAAAAAATGTAAGTTATAAACCTACTTCAGGGAGAACTTACAACAAAGGAGCCAGATTTAGCATCCCCTCTCCTTTTGGGGGGGCTAGTTTGTGCCCTAATTTCTGGTGGCCTCTTTTAGGTAAAGAACTAGGCATTAATTGAAATTGGCATTAATTGAAATCAGTCATGATGGACTCCTAAGTTTGTGGGGGAGATAGCCTTGTCGTTTAACTTAAAGGGATCAGGCAGTCCTAAGCAGTCCTTTTTTTTGGACAGTCTGGGATATTTTCCAGAGAGGACTTTGTGAATCACCATATCTTAGCTAAGACAGTTTGCATAATCAGACTTCTTCATTAAACTGAGAATTTTTTTTTGGAGGTTTGGGAAAAGGCAGCCTTTCTCCCTGGAAAACCTTTAAGGGCTTCACTCAATGAGAGCAACATAGTGAGGGGTTATATTGTCTTGTCTGCGTGGTTTTATTTTCATCTTCCTATTTCTGGTGCCTTGAACAGTGCATTACACAGTAGGTACCTGATAAATGTTTGCTGTGGAAAGAAAGCTTATATTTTTGTATAGGCTTTGATTTTTGCTAAAGCTCTTTGTGTGCATTCTTACTTCTTCTTCTCGACAGTTTTGCGAAGTAAATGGAGAAACTGAGGCTCCTAGATTAAATGATTTGCCTGCCATGGTTGTACAGCTATTAAGTGTCTGGGGGAAGATTCAGATTCATGTCTATGAGTCTCCCTCTCAATGGCCCATCCCACACAGCTTCTGTCTACCGAGGCCAGAGAGAGTCCTAATTTGGAGTCATGAGATGCAGGTTTGCTTTCTGGCTTTCATCCTTAAGAGCTTTGTGATTTCATAGAAGCTACTTAACATTTCTTTACTCTTAAGTTTCTCTATTTGTTAAATTGGGATATTGCATGGCCATTTTTATTATTATAAACCTTAAAATGATAGAAAAGGGAGTCTCCTTTATCCCAGCAGGTTCCATCCTTTAGCCCAAACTGGCTAGTTATAAATACTGTCATTTTGTTAAAATTTGCTCATCGGGCAGGGAGAACTCAACGCAGAGGATGCCTTACCTGGATTGAGTGAGTGCCACTACATTGGTATGAATTGATGATACTAAACCTGAATATGTTTCCTGGGTCTTGGGAGATAAAAATGGATTCTTCTCTCTTTCAGTAAGCTATGATAATTTGAGACCAGCTTATGATGTTAACATTTTAAGGCTCTTGTTAGGTCATGGCAGAATTTGTGTTTTCATATTGTTGAAAAATCACAGGATGAGTCAGTCAGTAAACATTATTAAGTGTGTACTAGGTGCCAGGCCCTGTGCTTATTAGCACTTGGGGATACAAAAAGCGGCAAAAGACAGTCCCTGTTTGCAAGGAGCTCATGATGGAGTGGTCTGTTACATAGATTGTATTGTAGGGGATATTACTGTATCACCATTGGCAGAATGTGCTCTTGGAGTTATTTTCATGGATGGGGGCTGGATTTGTGCTGGCACATACCTTCACAAAAGCACCCCCTCCCTACAGGGGCCATTTTGAGAAATGGTCCGTTGCCTTATCAGTTTAGTGTTTGGACCAGTAGGTATATTACGTGGTAGTCAGATGTGTAACTTCCTTTATGAATTCTGTAGAACAGCACATAGAGAAAACCTTAGTCAATTACCCTTGCTGTCATGTGGTTTTTGTAATAATTCTGGAAAGGAAGAAGTACACATCCTCCTCCTCCTCTTCCCTGTCACCCAGCTGAATGACTGGTTTCTGTAAGCAGTGGTGGAGGTCAGAGATTGTTCTTGTGCAATATTTCACAAGTGAAATTAGGGAGTTGTCAGAAGTGCTTTTTGTGTTTGGGCTTATCCAATTTAACTCTGCCATACCACCCATGGGAAAGTTTGACATTTGAAGCTGTTTCATTGTAGTGGTTTGCTTGAGATCCAGTGTTGGTACCCTGAATTTCCATTTAGAAGTTATTCCTTACTTTAATATGCCTGCTAAACTGTCCTTAGTATGTTAGGTAGACTGTCTATGAATTATAGTGAACAAAAAATAAATTGCTACTTAGATGAGGGACACTTGACCTGGGATCCAGACTTCTTGTTCTTTTTTTTTTTTGGATGGGGCAGTGAGGGTTTAGTGACTTGCCCAGGGTCACACAGCTAGTAAGTGTCAAATGTCTGAGACTGAATTTGAACTCATGTCCTCCTGAATCCAGGGCCGCTGTTTTATCCACGGTGCCACCTAGCTGCCCCCGATCCACAGACTTTTTTTTTTTTTTAAGATTTTTTAGTGAGGCAGTTGGGGTTAAGTGACTTGCCCAGGGTCACACAGCTAGTAAGTGTTAAGTCTGAGGCTGGATTTGAACTCAGGCACTCCTGACTCCAGGGCCAGTGCTCTATCCACTGCGCCACCTAGCTGCCCCAGATCCACAGACTTTTAAGGGTTCTATGGGTAGATTTTATTTTTTTGGGGGGGGTGGTGTTTGTGAACTTTCATGGGGCAAAATAACATTTATTTCAAATTATAATTGATTACCTCTGAAATCTTGGTGTTTCAATTATATGCAGCATTATTCTGAGAAGGGATTTTGGATTCACCAGACTGCCCAAGAAGGGGCCCATA
Source organism: Dromiciops gliroides (assembly GCF_019393635.1). Classification (NCBI taxonomy): domain Eukaryota; kingdom Metazoa; phylum Chordata; class Mammalia; order Microbiotheria; family Microbiotheriidae; genus Dromiciops; species Dromiciops gliroides. The sequence goes on along the minus strand of NC_057861.1, from coordinate 542,075,909 downwards.
ATGCACAAAACATTAAGAACCTCTGATTTAAACCACCCTTTTGGGGGTAAGACCTTCCCTACTTGAGCAGAACCTCTAATGACAGCCTTTCCAGCTAGCTGGGACCTGCCCATACTCAACTCTAGAATAGGGAATCAGAATATCACTACTATTTTTTTGGGGGGGGGGAAGAGAAGAAACTGAGGTTTAATGTGTAAAGGGACTTGTTAGGGGTCACCTGAAATCCAATGTTCTTTTTGTTTTGCTGTTGATAATTAAGTTTGTTTGGAGCAGTCAAGTCGATCTTCTGTATAGGAAAAAAATCTTTGAAAAGAAATCTAAGGTTCTCAAGCTCTTCTCCCAGGCTTGGTGCTGGCATCTGGTGCTGCAGCCAAATCCCTGAGACAAGATGGTGAGGGTTAGAGTCAATGGATTTGGCCATACTGGGTGCCTGGTGACCAGGGTTGCATTCAGCTCAGAGGGAGTAGATGTTGTGGCCATCCATGACCCCTTCATTGACCTCAACCACATGGTTCATGTGTTTCATTATGATTCCACCGGGGAAAGTTCAAGGGCACTGTCAAGGCTGAGAATAGATGGCTGGTGATCAATGGAAAAGCCATTACCATCTTCTAGGAGTGGAATCCTACCACTATTAAATGGGGAGATGTTTGGGCTAAGTATGTTGTAGAGTCAGGCCAAGGCTCCGATGAAGGGTCATTATCGTGATGGGAGTGAACTATGAGAAACAAGATAATTCCCTTAAGATTGTCAGTAATGCCTCCTGTACTACCAACTCCTTGGCCCCCTTGCCAAGGTCATTCATGACTTTCGCATTGTGAAAAGACTCATGACCGAAGTCCATTCCATTACTACTACCCAGAAGATAGTAGTCGATGGGCCCTCTGGCATGCTGTAGTGTGTTAGTCATGGTACTTCCCAAAACATCATCCCTGCTTCCACTGGTGCTGCTAAGGCTGAATGGGAAGCTCACAGGCATGACCTTTTGTGTTCCTAATTCTGGTGTATCTTCTGTGGATCTGACTTGATGCCTGGAGAAACCTGCCGAATATGATGATAGTAAGGAAGTGGTGAAGCAAGCATCAGAAGGGCCCTTGAAGAGCATCTTGGGCTATACAGAAGAGCAGGTTGTTTCCTGTGACTTTAAAACTCTTCTACCTTTGATATTGGCACTGGTATTGCCCTCAGTGACCATTTTGTCAAGTTCATTTCCTGGTATGGCACTGACTATGGTTATAGCAACTATAGTAGCCCCAAAGTACCCCTGTTAGTAGGGAGGAGGAGCATAGAGGCCTATATTGGGTAAAATCAAGAAAGTCACCATATCTTTAAGTATAGATATAGAACTACAGAAATCATAGAGTTTATCTTGTTATTTTATAGATGAGGAAACTGAGACCCAGATAGGTGATGTGAAGAGACGAATGAGATGCTTTCTGAGGTCCCTTTCGAGCTATGTTCTGATTCTTTTTTGATAGCGACTTTCATGTTGCTTTTATAACTGTTAATGTTTCAAAAAATGAATCAGTTGTTGGTTTCCAGATTGAGGGATTCCTCTTGGGAAAGTCTCATGGTAGAATGGTGTAAGCAAATGTCATCCTCAGTAGTTCCGTATCCTTCAGGGCTTGAGAAAACACTAGTAGTCATCCATATCAAATTGGCAGGCTACACAACTTGGCATTATTGTAGGCTGGATCATTAGTTAAATCCAGTAGTAGGGAAACTCCTTGAGGGCAGGAATAGTCCGTATTTGTATTCCCAGCTCCTAGGCATAATGCCTTGCCTTGCACATAATTTGTATCCAAATTGAGTTTTACTTTTGGGTGTAGAAAAAAAATGTGATCGCCAGTGCCACAGGCTGCAAAAGTCAAGAAGGATGAAGACTGAGGAGCCATTGGATCAAGATCCTTGGTAACTTTGGAGAGAGCAGTTTTCAGTTGAATGATGAGGTTGGAAACCAAATTGCAGAGCATTAAGAAGAGAGTGAAAGAGAAATGATGGCACCTACAAGGAGGTTAGCCACAAAAGGCAGGAGATGGATGTGATGATAGCTGGGGATGGATGGATTAATGGATGGTTTTTTTGAGGAAGGGGAAATAAGCACGTTTGATGTTTAAGTTAGAACAGAAGTTATCTGGGGAATGTAGAAATTGACGGTGGCACACATTAATCTTAAGTGCTCAAAAAAATGACAGCTTCTGGGATTAAAAAGAGATTTTTTTCTTTAAAAGAAAGGCTGCACATCCTGCTGAACAAAAGGGAGAGGAGATGAAGGCTAAATGACATGTTTCTGAAAGCCTGTGATATGCACATGATCTATTTCCCTGGCTCAAGGACAAGGTTTTTTACACCTGGGAATCAGGAGACTATGATGATTTATTTATATTTTAATCTCTTGTAAGGTTCTATTCAGGCCAAGTGGATTAGAATGAGGTTGCTTTTCTGACTCTTTCTTCTTCTGAGTGGGGTTCCCTGAAGTTTGGCAACATCAAGTCTTGTTTTGACCCAGATCAGGGAGAGTTCTTTTTGCATAATTATGGCATTTTAGCATTAGAAGGGGCCAGATAGCTCATGAAGATAGTGAAGGGCTGACTCGGGATGAGAACCTCGGTTTCCTGACTCTGTCTTGCTTGTCTCTTTAGTGGAATTTGAGGCAAACTTAAATCGGGGACCAGGCAAAGATATATGTAACAATAACTTTAATTTAGGAAAGGGGATGGGAGTGGGGAGACATGAATATGATGTAAAATGGCAGTTATAACATTTATTTCTCCAGAGATTTAACTCTGATTTTTATTTTCAGCTTTTTGCTTTCAATTTTGGTTTAAATTCACAACTTAATTCTTCCTCCTGCTGCTCATTCTCATAGTAAAACAGTGATAAAAGTGGTTTGTTCACTGGCTGAAGATGTCAGTTAATTTTGTTTCTCACTTTCTCTTGTTGGTTGGAAAACCTTGTCTGGCTTCCTTTTGTGTTGCCTTGTCCAAGAAGTCTGGTCGGCAACTATTGGAGAATAATTAACTTTAAACTTATTTAAACAGTTGTTTTTAAGTTCGAATCTGTTTGGGGAATAGCCGCAAAGTTAGTGACCATCACTTACTTAGCCTACAGGCAGAACTGATTCTTTTTTGAGTATATAACTCCATCACTTCATCACTTCACCAGAGACTCACAAACAGTTGCTCATTATGTGGGTGAAATTCTTGCAAGAAATTTCAGGGCACTACACTCATTAAAAAATGGAGCTCTACTTTCTCATAAAACTGGCCTCCCAGATGTAGTGACTATGCAGCCCTAACATTTGACTGTGGGAAGTTGGGTAAAATTCTTATAAGAAACCACACAGTTTGCAATTATAGAATTTGCATTGCATTTCCTTGTGTGGAAGGAAAGAGGAAAAGAATATAAAGGGTTCTTCACTTCCCCATCCCTCTCTGAAGGAAGATTGGTTTTGTATGTAAAACTTGTGCAAGATCTATGTGAAATATTGAATGTACTTCATTCTGACTTAATTGGTAGACTGTGGATTTTGCAAAAGGGTCAGCTTTATTTTAGGACAAAAATACATAGAATATAATAACTGGTATTTCCTTTATGGCCAGGTTCTTGTCTTTTCCTTGTTCTTCTGGGTCGTTGTTTATCCAGAGGAATGAGATGAATTTTATGGCCAGTGAATAAAAAACCTTTGTGGTCCCTCACCCTAACCCCCTTTTATGAAGTCACTGTTATACCTTTTCAGGTGGTGTTCCTTTTGATTGAAATAGATATTAAATTGAAGGCTATAGATAACTGTTTTTGCAAATAACACTACTGTACAGTAACATGAAATTATGTCTGTAGACTAAATGAATTATCCTTATGGATAAAGGCTCCCTTTTAAATGTTTTTACTTCTTTTACTTCTCTTAATTTGACTATGTGGAACCATATGTTGACCTACTATAGCAGATAAGAGAAAGTTAGATGAAGCAGTCAAATAAGTAACCTGAGCCTTAGTTTCTTCATCTGTAAAATGGTTATTTTTATCCAGGAAGAAATTAAAGCAACTTGCCAACAATACTATGCATGAATAATTTCTTTTTTTTCCTCTCTCTCTACAGAGTTGGTGTTTTGGAAGAGTCCTTTACCTGCCTAGGTATCCTCTTGGCCATTCTCTTGTTTCCCATTGGGATTATCTGCTGTTTTGCTTTGAGAAGGCAAAAATGCCCTAACTGTGGAGTAGTTTATCTCTAAATGGAACAACACAACCCAGCTTTCCTATCCCCACTTTTCTTTTTCTAATGTAAATGTCTTGTATAATAGCTTTATTTGATCAAGTATCAACTGTTTTGTAAAGTGTGATGGGATAGCCAATGTTTCTTGGGCTTGTGGTTTGCAGAATATGGAAAAAAACAAACTTGCTTTTCAAAGTTAATGACAACTCTGATTTAAAACGCGGGCTTCTTTTTTTGCAGTTTTCACTTTGTGCAAATTGAGAAATGCTGTTTTTATAAATGAGGTTCATACTATTTTAACTGGTCCTGCTTAATTTGATGTTTGCACATTGTCACTTCTGAATATTTTTAAAAAATAAAGTTCACTCACCTCAACTCTCAGACTTCAGTCATTGCCTTGAAATCAGGTGCAGCACTCCATTCGTGGTGACTAGCCCGAATGTTGGACATGTTTTGTTATTAAAAATGGATCTGGGGCAGCTAGATAGTGCAGTGGATAGAGTACTGACCTTGGAGTCAGGAGTACCTGAGTTCAAATCCGGCCTCAGACACTTAAAAAAACTTACTAGCTGTGTGACCCTGGGCAAGTCACTTAACCCCAATTGCCTCACTTAAAAAAAAAATGGATCTGTAAATTCCTTTATCTCTAAAACATGTAGTATATGTAAAAATACAAGAGAAGCACTACTTTGGTTACAAATTAAGTTATTCCACTTATCTAGAAATAGTCTACTGGTTCAGCAGTATTAATGTTTATATTTTAAGTGCACATATAGTTAATATCTATCTTCTGGAACACATGAATTATGCTTGTACATTGGTTGGCTAGACAAGTTATTTTACAGACTATATCATTTTATATATATAGATATAGAACAAGAATAAACCTTAAAAATCATGCAGTCCAATCTCACTGTGTAGGTGAGATAATTGAGGCTCAGAGAGGTTGTTTCTATTAGTGTAACACTGAGCAAGTTAAATGGCAGTCGGGATGGAGCCCAGCTTATAACATGCACTCAGAATTGTTTTATTAAAGTAATAATTCAGAAAATCAGCTGAACAAAAAGTGACTGTTTGATTTGAATTTTTTTTTATTACTGCAGTACCTTGAAATTTATGTGGCATATAACCTCACTCAGAATGTAACTTTACAGATTTTTAAAATCCAAACTCACAAATTCCTCACAACATCCTTGTGAGGTAGGTAGGTAGTTAAGGTGACAGGCAGGTATAGGTATTCCCTCTAAACTATAGAGCAAGGACAGTAGTAGACTGGAAAATTGCAAGTCACTACCTCAGTGTGCTATACTTTTAAGATTGGTTGTAGGCACAGGGAAGTAACAAAATGATCCAATGGTGTTATTCCACCCTATCTCCCCCTTCCTTAAGCCTCTCCTTTCGTGTGCACACTTGACCTGTAAAGAGCTGTTAAACTTCTACATCTTTTTAAAGGGAAATCGGTTTCTTAAATGCACTTTGATTTCCTTCTATCCGGTACAGAATGGATGTTTTCCAGAGACTTGGTGGCCATGAAACCTCAATAATTACCCCTGGTGTTTCTGGTGTCATGTGACAGTTAACTTGTATTTAAGATAACTAACTGCTCAAGGTAGAACATACGCTTCCATTCCACGGCCTAAGGCAACAGACAAACATGAAGTTCTTCTATTTGAATACAACAGTACTGGGGGAAGAGCCAAGACTAGCTATTCTTTGATAAAAGCTATGGGCTTAACTGTCCTGAATCAGCTTTATGTATATAAGCTTTTCTCTATTAGTAGCCAGGTCACCAGAGCTAAAGGCTCTTACATGCTGTTGAGAAGAGGATGACTTTTCATATGAGAAGAGACTGGGATAGCTGATCTTCAGATGGAATTTTTTTACATGTAACTTTGCATTTGACCTCTAATAATTGAGCTTAAGAAGAGGAAGGTTACATTAGTGCCTTCTAAATTTGTGTATATGCAATCCAGAAAAAAAATATAAATAGGGACACAACTTGGCTTAAATGTGAGTAGCAATACATGCAGGCAGTAGGCTAGGTTTAAATAATTTTATTCCTGATGCTGTGGTATTGTTCTCTCCCTCCCACACACTCACTTATAAGGGAGTGTGATATTCCAAAGTAGCCTCCAGAGACTTAGTTGGCTTTCAGAAACTAAGGCAGAAAGAAATGAACTTTGGCTGTCTACACCAGTGTTATCAAACCCAAATAGAAATGGAGCCATTTACCTGTACCTAGGATCCCTATGGGGCCACACAGACATACTGACTGACTGTTTTATTGTATTTTTATTTACTTTGTTAAACATTTCCCACTTAAACTTTAATATGGTTTGCTTGTGGGTCTCACGTTTGACATCCATTTATCCTGTTGTGTTTCAGATGAAACTTAACTGAAGTGGCATTTGATTAGCTTGCTAAAGGTAGAGAATTCTGGAGGTTCTAATTGTTCTCTCAGATGAAACAAACACAGATAATATCCAACACAAGATAATCTCATTGTTGAAGGTTGAGCAAAACAGTCATCTATTCTTTTTTTTTTTAAGTGAGGCAATTGGGGTTAAGTGACTTGCCCAGGGTCACACAGCTAGTAAGTGTTAAGTGTCTGAGGCCGGATTTGAACCCAGGTACTCCTGATTCCAGGGCCGGTGCTCTATCCACTGCGCCACCTAGCTGCCTCTTCATCTATTCTTACTAAATGCTATTTGAGGCAAGCACATGACTTCCTTTTAAAGATGGAGAAACCCGCACTCGGACATTGTAAATTCATGGGGGAAGACCCAATAGAATCGAAGACAGGTCATTAATAACTGCCTATATTTAGAAGTCTCAAACTATAACAGTTTTGTGTATAATCATAGGTTTATTTGACATGGTATAGTACAAGAATCCCAACATGCAGCCTATGTTATATTTTGAAATTTTATTTATGAATTTGGAGTACAACCCAACATTTCATATTTCTTACAAGTCATTTCTTAGGAAGAAAGGTTCTAACAATTCTGTGTGTGATGAGGATGATTTCTCCCAAGATTTCATTTGACTGTTAGGGAAGGGATTCTCCTTTACGGTTCTGCATTTGGGGTTTGATTTGATTTTTAAAAATAAAAATTTAAATAAAAAAACCTAAGAAACTTTACAATTTGAAATGGTACCATAATCATCTAAGTCAGCACAAATAACATATCTGTGCATCATGCAAATCCGTGAAATATTACAGTGCTACTGCTCATATAGAATAGTGCATGTTTAACCTTAAAGCAAAAGAATCATTTTTGTACCTGAATGCAGAAAGCACGAAAGCAGATAATTGCTTATTTCTATAAAGTTAGGCATTTAAAAAATAGAATGCTACAACCCCCAAAGAGAATCAATGGAACAGTCTATTGGTTTGCTAAACAGATGAGCAAGAAAACATTTAAGTTATTAATTGCGGTGGTTATTACAATATATTATGTTCACTTAAAGACAGAAGTGAGCTCACTCTCAGATCTTATGAACAATTATGATTTTCCTTAATTTAACAGATTCATTGAAAACTGGAAAAACTTTTGTTACATTCCATTCCTATGCAATGAGAGCGGAGAGCAGATGTTAAACAAGATAATCATAATGTTGAACATGTAGTTTACATGGGGAATAATGATGGGAGTTGCTTTCTTGACTCATTCATCGAATTATTGGTGCTGACCTGTCATTTGTCACTGTTGGTCGGAGTTTCACAGTAGCAAAAGGATTTTCTCCACTGTGGACCAAGGGGGGAAAAAACAGTTACTGAAAGAAAAGCTATAGAGATATTTGACCACTAGCTCTGCCAAATTTGAACTAATATCTTCAATTTTAAGAAATAACATTTCCAACTCCCTTGCACTTAATGTAAATTCTACATGTATAGTAATGAAAACTGAAACAATGACCCTGTTTTACCTAACAATACACTTAATTTTAACCTCCCCCCAAAAAAACACAGTATACATTGATGTTAAGACTAAATTATTTTCATGCAACCGAAATAAAAATATATCTTGCTCTTTTCCCTTGGGTTTTACATGAAGATGTCATCTTGGAGCAAACTTGGAATAGATTCATTAAGGGGCAAATCGTGGCACAGCAAGACCAGGAGAGTTCTCATGAGCAGGAAATAGAGGGATGGGTATCAATGTCTGTCTAATTTTTAGTACAAGGAATAAACAAGAAACAGCCATTTGATCTTAGCTCGCCATCAGATTTTGTTTTGTACATCAGAATTTTCTCACGTACTCTTTTACCAGCAATCTGATGAAACTATATACATTCGGCAGGCCATGATGAGAAGAATAATAGCCATTATTTGATATAGCACTTTAGTAGGATTTGCAAAGCACCTAGTATAATTTTATTTAATGGAACTTAATTAAATTTAATTTTTTAATGAACAAAAAGTATTTTTCTCCTATCTCCTCCCCTTGCCTATTGAAGAAAAAAAACCCAAAACCCTTTGTAACAAATGTAGCGTGAAGCAAAAATTCCTGCATTGGCCATGTCCAAAAGATATACATATTGTTCTGTACCTTGAGTCCATTATCTATGGGAAACTTAGAAAATACTTATAATCCAGATCTGTGATTTAATCATTCTATAGAATTGTATGTGTGGAAACTCCAAGCACCAATACTGGTGAAGCCCATGGACTCCTCTCTTGCAGTTTTTTAAGTGCTTAAACTAAAATACATAGGATTCTTCTGAAACCCATTTAGCAAAATATCTTTAAAAGTTTGTAGTCACTTAACCCCAATTGCCTCACCAAAAAAAAAAAAAGTTTGTAGACCCTATAGTGAGAATTTCTACTGTAAATTAACTGAGAGAATTGCTTGGAGGTAAGGAGGTTAAGTCACTGGTCCCTTGTCAATCAGTAGATGTCAGAGACAAGACTTGAATATGAGTCTTCATGATTCCAAAGCCAATCCTGTTATCCATTATGTCATGCTGCCTTGGGGCAAACAGAGCAGCATGATTTGGAATCTGAGGAGCCTGCTTCAAATCCTGGCTCTGCTGGTTGGGTAGAGCGGTGCCAGTTTCTTAATTCCTCTAGTTCTTAGTTTTTTTAAAAATCTGTAAAAAGTGAGAGTTGGGGGGCAGCTAGGTGGCGCAGTGGATAGAGCACCGGCCCTGGAGTCAGGAGGACCCGAGTTCAAATCCAGCCTCAGACACTTAACACTTACTAGCTGTGTGACCCTGGGCAAGTCACTTAACCCCAATTGCCTCACTTAAAAAAGAAAAAAGTGAGAGTTGGACTAGAAGACCTCTTTCTGAGGTCCCTTCTAAGTATAGAATATATATATGTGTGTATATATATATGTGTGTGTGTGTGTGTGTGTGTGTTTGTGTGTGTGTGTATATATATGTATATAAGTATAGAATATATATATATATGGATATTTTGATAATAAAATAGACTCAATAAAGTTAAAATGACTTCATTGCAGTTAGACATGAGAAGTGTCTGAGGTGCGATTAAAACTTAGGTTTTCCCTTACTCTAAATCCAGGCCTCTTTCCACTATATTCTTTTTTTTGGAGGTGGGCCAATGAGGGGTTAAGTGACTTGCCCAGGGTCACACAGCTAGTAAGTGTCAAGTGTCCGAGGCCAGATTTGAACTCAGGTGCTCCTGAATCCAGGGCCGGTGCTTTATCCACTGTGCCACCTAGCTGCCCCAGGACTCTGCATTTTAAGAATATAGTGAGGGGAGGGGGTGGCAGCCAGGTAGAACAGTGGATAAAGCGCCGGCCCTGGATTCAGGAGCACCGGAGTTCAAACCTGGCCTCGGACACTTGACACTTACTAGCTGTGTGACCCTGGGCAAGTCACTTAACCCTCATTGGCCCGCCAAAAAAAAAAAAGAAAAATGCAGAGTCCCTTCTTGATTAACAGCAATACACTAGGACTGTCCTTGGGTTCATACCTTATAGGTGGAATTTCCCTATAACAATCCTTTTAGTAACCCTGCTTTGAAGATGTTCTAAGATGGAACTCCTCATACTAAATTATACTCTATAGAAAATATTGTTGATGTTATTTGTCCTTCATTTTCAAAGAGGACCAGTGACATCATAAGGTGATGTCTTGACTTGAATTGGACTTAAGTGAGGCAGAGTTGCACAAAGTCACCAGCCTCACTTTCTCTTCCAGAGCCATCATAGACCAGTAGCAGGGCAAAAGTCAAGATGACTGGAGATGATAAAAGCCATCTTCCTTTGACACTAGATCAATTAGAAAACATTTGTAGGGCTTTACCATGTTAAATACAAAAGCAAGACAACTATTGTGTTGAAGGAGTTTTCTACTGGGGGATGCAACACATAAAGGGGAATAGTGGGATAAAGCCAGAGATTCATTGGTATGGTATGTGCTTTAGTTTTTCCAATAGCAAGGATAGCTAGGGGCTGAGCCATCCATACTCTTATGTATGTCCCCTTGTGACTGATATTTGTAAGGCAGATGTCCAGGGTTATGGGTATCATTTTGTGACCATTGAATAAAAGCATCTTTGGGCAGAGTGGGAAAAGGCAGCAGACTGGAGTGCTGAGATAAAATTAAATACCTTAGAAAAGGAGGCTTTGCTATTCCATTTGTATCTGGCTTCTGCAAAGAAAGAAGATGAAAATTATTAATATCACAGCAGTTGACAAATTTATTCTGAATTTAATACACAAAAAGAACATTCTCCTATACAAAGTAGAACCGAAAATGGATTACATGTAGAACCATGACTAGCATATATAGCTTGTTTTCAGAAACCACAAATAATTAAATATAATTTAGCACATTCATTTCAGAGCTATCCTACTTGTCTGTTTCCTTCTGAACTTCGTTCTGTTCTATGCATTTTTTTGGGTGAGGCAATGAGGGTTAAGTGACTTGACCAGGGTCACACAGCTAGTAAGTGTCAAGTGTTTGAGGTCAGGATTTGAACTCAGGTCCTCCTGAATTCAGGGCCGGTGCTTTATCCACTGCGCCACCTAGCTGCCCCCTGTTTTATGCATTTTTAAAGGTGCTTCAGTGACACCCATTTCTTTCTTTTTTGGCCACTATCACTAGTATCCCTTACTCCAATGCAAAGGGAAAAAACATGATCCTTCTAACAAATAAGTATAGTTAAGTGAAATAAACCCACACATTTGCAATGCCTAAAAACGTATGTCTCATTCAAGCATAACAATATTAAGAGAAAAATGTGAGCATTTTTATTAAGTTTTGCTTAAATGCAAATATATAAAGTATAGAAGTGGTATATGTTTTAAAATATAACCCTCTCCACTGAGGCACCAACATTGATAGCAAGATCTATTTGCATTTTTAAATCAAGGTCATAATTGACACTGAACTTTAGAGTTTGCAAAGTGATTTACATACAATATTTTATCTGAGCCTCACAACAAACTTTCCAAGTAAGTAGCAGAAGCACTAATCCTATTTTATGAATAATTTCTCTTACTTTAGTTTACTGAAGTGACTTGTCCATGGTTGCATAGCTAATAAGTGTCAGAGGTAGAATCTGAGCCCAAGTCCTCCTGACTGAAAATTCCTATGGCCACTCAAATCAGTTAAATAACTTGATTTTTTCCCCCAGTAAGTACAGTACAATTTTGTTTCTATAATAGACTGACAAGGGGGCAGCTAGGTGGCACAGTGGATAGAGCACTGGCCCTGGATTGAGGAGGACCTGAGCTCAAATCTGGCCTCAGGGCACTTGACTCTTACTAGCTGTGTGACCCTGGGCAAGTCACTTAACCCTAAATGCCTCAAAAAAAGACAAAAAAATAGACTGATAAGGTTACTTTCCTTCTGTAGCTTCTGATGAAGATTTAATGCTATGTGAACTGTAGAATTTGGGGACAATAGATCTATTCATAAATGCTTTACTGTTCTGGTAAAGAAAAGATTTGGCAATTACATACACACATTTTATATACACACACACACAAACACACACACACACACACACACACACACACACAAACTCTGGGGCTAAAAAAGATCCTTATCAAAGTACAAATTAAGGTAACAGAAACAATGACAGCTTTTCAAGAGGTTACAGAGCTCAATAGGACAACTTGCAGCAGCAGTTGGCATGACTAAGCCTTAGGAATAGCTTGATAAGGAGTTCGGAAGGTCGAAAATAGAACTAAATTTCCTATTTTGAAAAGATATCAACAGGGCAGAGAAGATTGTGTTAATTCCACAGCAGATACTGGGTACATTTTCAAGTCTTCATTCCAAAAAGAACTTGGATTTGAAACCCAGCTTTGCTAATTACTAGCTAATTGGCCTTGGGAAAACTGCTTTGCTTCTCAGGACCAAAATTTCCTTATCTATAAAATAAGGGGGTTGTGTAGGAATCTAATGGAACTTTAAGGAAATGATTGAAGAAATTAGAGAAAAATTAATATTGATATGAAACAGTATAGGGTGAATAATGCAAAACCAAGAGAATAGAAAGAATGATCACAAAGATAAGTGAAAGTATCCCTAAAAGGCATTTGAAGTCAGATGAACAATCTTGGTTCCAGAGAATAATAGACCATGTAAACATACATTCCTAGTTTTCAGTTTCTCTTTGTGCCATTTTGGGGACACCTGCTCCTTAATCCCAGGGACCTTTCTCAGCTTTTGCTCTCTGCAACTCTTCACATTTTTGTGAGGTTTGGACCCTTGGGTTTACATATAGCACTTTATATTGGATAAGAAGGATGGCCCAAGAGAGAAGAAATGCTTCCTTAGGCCTGGGAGTTTTGTTTGTCATGGTCTATTGTGGCAGAAAGACAGAAAGGGAGGGATGCAGCCAATTCCTGAGACTGTGTTGGAAGGACATGACTTCCTGGAAATTCTTCAGCCCTTCATATCACCTAGGACTTTTTCTTTCCCAGGATTAGCCTTTCTGATCTGCATAAACTTTCAGTGTGGAAAAGATGGCATGAAAAACCTAGAGATTCTGGTCTTATTTAGCAGCAAGTCTTTAGACCAGGGGTTACAGCTCTGAATTCCAGAGCACAACAAGAAAGAGAAGTTTTCTTAAATGAGCAATGCAAAGAAATAGAACAAAAGAATGGAAAAGACAACATATCTCTTTAAGAAAGTTAGAGATGTCAAGGGAAAGTTTCATGCAAAAATGGGCATAATAAAAGACAAAAATGGTAGGGATTTAACAGAAACAGAAGAAAGTAAAAAGAGGTGGCAAGAATATATAAAAGAACTATACAAGAAAGATCTGAACATCTCTGATAACCAAGATGTTGTGCTTACATACCTAGAGCCAGACATCCTGGAGAAGCAAGTCTTAGGAAGCATATAAGGCTAGTGGAGGGGATAGAATTCCAGCTGTTAAAATCCTGAACGATGATGCTGTTCAAGTGCTGCACTCAATATACCAGCAAATTTGGAAAACTCAATAGTGGCCACTGGATTGGAAAAGATCAGTTTATGTCTCAATCCTAAAAAATGGCAACGCCCGAGAATGTTCAAATAACTGTTGTGCTCATTTCACATGCCAGCAAAGTTATGCTTAAGATTCTGCAAGAAGATGGGCAGCTAGGTGGCACAGTGGATAGAGCACCAGCCCTGGATTCAGGAGTACCTGAGTTCAAATCCAGCCTCAGATAATTGACACTTACTAGTTGTGTGACCCTGGGTAAGTCACTTAACCCCAATTGCCTCATCCAAAAAAAAAAAAAATTCTGCAAGCAGAAATATGTTTAATGTGATTGAATGGGTATAACCTATATCAGATTATTTTCTGGGTTGGAGAAGGGGGAAGGAAGGAGAAAAACTTGGAACTCAAAATGTTATAAAAAACAAATGCCGAAAACTATTTTTACATGTAACTGGAAAATAATTTTATGATTAAAAAAAAGATTCTGCAAGCAAGGCTTCAGCAACATGTGAACTGAGAAGTACCAGAAGAGCAGGCTGGTTTTTGAAGAGGCAGAGGAACTAGAGATGAAATTGCCAACATTTGACAAATTACAGGGAAAACAAAGTCTTTGACTGTATAGATCACAACAAAATGTGGCAAGTTCTCAAAGAGATGGGAGTACCAGACCATTTTACTTGTCTCCTCAGGAACTTGCATGTAAGCTAAGAAGCAACAGTTAAAACCAACTGATTGGTTTAAGATTGGAAAAGGAGTATGACAAGGCTGTTTATTGTTATCTTATTTAACTTATATGCAGAGTACATCATGCGAAATGCCAGGCTGGATGAATCAAAAGCTTGAATTAAGGTTGCCAGGAGAAATATCAACAATCTCAGATGTGCAGATGATACACCACTCTGATGGCAGAAAGTGAAGAGGAAACAAAGAAGGCTCTTGATGAGGGTGAAAGAGGAGATTGTAAAACCTAGCTTAAAACTTAACATTAAAAACCAAAACAAAACCTTAAGATCTTGGCAATTGGTCCTATCACTTCTTGGCAAATGGAGGGAGAAGAAATAGAAGCAGTGTCAGATTTTATATTCTTGAGGTCAAAGATCACTGCAGAAGGTGACTATAGCCATGAAATTAAATATTTGCTTCTTGTATTATTTTTTAGTGAGGCAATTGGGGTTAAGTGACTTGCCTAGGGTCACACAGCTAGTAAGTGTTAAGTGTCTGAGGCTGGATTTGAACTCGGGTCCTCCTGACTCCAGGGCTGATGTTTTATCCACTGTGCCACCTAGCTGCCCTTAAATATTTGCTTCTTAAAAGGAAAGCTATGGCAAATCTGGACAGCAGACTAAAAACCAGAGACATCACCTTGCTGACAAAGATCCCTATAGTCAAAGTTTTTCCAGTAGCAATGTATGGCTGTGAAAGGTGGACTATAAATAAGGAATGCTGGAGCACAATGCAAATCACCTTGAGGATATAGATGCATTTGGAAAAGTATCACAAGTTTGGAATTATAGCATACTGATTGGGGGGGGGGGGGTCAATTACCCAGGCATTTGCTTGAGTTCTCTCTCTGCTAAAAGTAAAACAGTTTCAGGGCGGCTAGGTGGCACAGTGGATAAAACATCAGCCCTGGAGTCAGGGGGACCTGAGTTCAAATCCGGCCTCCGACACTTGACACTTACTAGCTGTGTGACCTTGGGCAAGTCACTTAACTCCCATTGCCCCGCAAAACAAAAAAACGAAACAAAAAAAAAATAAAACAGTTTATAATGCTTTGACTTTATGATGAGGAAAACTCAATTCTGGATTAGCTTCTCATTAAAAGGGAAGAACTGATTACTGGGGTGGAAATGATGTGAAACCCTAGGGGGAAGTGGTCACTCATCAGGCTTTTGATACAGGCAAAGAAATCTGGGCATATTTGGGCCCGCAACTAGGTATTAAGAAATCAGATTTTTTGGGGCAGCTAGATGGCGCAGTGGATAGAGCACCGGCCCTGGAGTCAGGAGTACCTGAGTTCAAATTTGGCTTCAGACACTTAATACTTACTAGCTGTGTGACCCTGGGCAAGTCACTTAACCCCAATTGCCTCACTAAAAAAATAAAAAAAAAATTTAAAAATCAGATTTTTTGACCCAACATACCACTGCTATGCCTATACCCCAAAGAGAGAAAAGGTCTTTTATGTACAAAAGTATTTATAGTAGCTCTTTTTTGTGGTTGCAAAAAACAAACTAAGAGGATGTCCAACAATTGAAGAATGGCTGAATAAATTGTGGTTATGTGAATGTGGAGTACTACTGTGCTATAAGAAATGAGGAAATAGGTGATTTCGAAAAGACATGGAAAGACTAAGATGAACTGATGCAGAGTGAAGAGAAACAAGAACAATTTATATTATAAAAAGGAACAATTTTGAGGATTTTTATAAATGAAGAAATAATGAAATCAGAAGAACAAGGAGAACAACTTATACAATAACATTAAAAACAAACAACTTTCAAAACTTTAAGAACTATAGCCAGTACAATGACTATTCATGCCTGCAGAGAACTGATGATGAAACATGCTATCTATTAGAGAGAGGTGATGGATTTAGGGTTTGGAATGAGACATATTTCTGTGTATAGCCATTGGGGGAAACTATTTTGCTTGATCATGCATATTTATTATAAGAAATCTCCTTTTCCCCTCTTTTCTTCTCCTCTTGCCCATGGGGTGGGAGATAAGAAGGAGAGAAAAGAGTTTTGCTATTTTTTTTAAATGGATGAAGAGGAGGTGCTGTAGATATGAAATGTTGCTCTAACATTCAGATAAAGTCACTATATTATCAGTTTTACTTAAGTGTTTCACTTTGTTACTTTAGAGTACTCATGAAGCAGGAGTAATCTGTAAATATTTGTAACATAAAATACATCAACATAACTGGAAATGAGAGGAGCGAGTGAGCGATCGAGCGAGAGAGCGAGAGCGAGAGAAACTGATATGGATGCACAGGAGAGTCACCGACCAATTTAGATTTTCAAAAGCAATTTATAAAAGATGGAAACAAGGCCAGGTAAGAGGATGAATATAAAAGTGTGGCATGGTCCTATAAAAATACTGTCAGAAACTCAAACCCAGAATGAGCAGAGGCAGGTGAGAGATGCTAAAGACAACAAAAAGTTTTTATTTTTAAGGTGTGTTGGGGAAAAAAAAAAAAGAGGATGAAAGGAAGGATAGGAACTTTATGGGGTGTGGATGGGAAAATGATAACTGATCACAAAGAGAAGGTCTAACTGCTTATTTCTTATTTTGCTTTCTCTCTCAAGAATGACCTTTGTGGGGCAGCTAGGTGGCACAGTGGATAGAGCACCGGCCCTGGAGTCAGCAGTACCTGAGTTCAAATCCGGCCTCAGACACTTAACACTTACTAGCTGTGTGACCCTGGGCAAGTCACTTAACCCCAATTGCCTCACTAAAAAACAAAAACAAACAAAAAAATAAAATAAAAAAGAATGACCTTTGCATTGGGAAATGACAGAACAGAAATGACTAATGGGTACTGATACCCAAGATAAGTCAGGAGATTGTCAGAAAGCACCTCCTCCTTGATCTTGATGAATTCAAGTTACTCCTCTTTAATCAAATGGTAGATAGGATTGCTGAACCACTGCTGGTCAGATAGGAAAGATTATGGAACATGGGAGAGGTACCACAAGACTGGAGAAGAGCAAAGGTCCTGTTTTTCAAGAAAGGGAAAAGTTGGCAAGCTAGAGGCCAGTGAACTTGACTTGGATCCCTGGAAGATTTTTTAGAACAGATCATTAAGATGTTGAATACCTAGAAAAGAAGCAGTGATTATAGAGCTCTAGTATGGCTTTTTTGGTGATATTACTGAATCTGCTGATGAAGGAAATCCATGGATACAGTTGACCTAGATTTTAGCAAAGCTTTTAATAAAGTATCCTATATTCTTGTGGAGCAGATTGAGAGATGTGGACTCAATAGTACAATTAGATGGATGTGGGGGGGCAGCTAGGTGGCGCAGTGAATAAAGCACTGGCCTTGGATTCAGGAGGACCTGAGTTCAAATCCAGCCTCAGACACTTGACACTTAACTAGCTGTGTGACCTGGGCAAGTCACTTAACCCTCATTGCCCTGCAAAAAACAAACAAACAAACAAACAATTAGATGGATGCAGAATGGGTTGGATTGCTGGACTCACAGAGTAGTCATTAATGGTTCAGTGTCAACAGTGGAGTAATCTAGGGAACTATGCTTGATCTTGTGCTGTTTAACATTTTTGTTAATGACCTGGATACAGACAGAGGTAATGAGAGGGAGTGGATAGAGTTGGCCTTAAAACCTGGAAGATCTGGGTTCAAGTTCTGCTTCTGACATACTGATTGTGTGATAATCCAGGTAATGATAATGTAACAATAAAGAGATAATAATTGAGAATAAAGCTAACATAAAATTACTTTTTTGGGGCAAGTCACTTAACCTCTCAGTGTTTTAGAAGAATTTTCTCCTCTGGTAATGACTTGGATGAAACATAGATGTTAAGTTCATAAATTTTGTTTTAAATGACACAGATAGGAGGGATATCCAAGTCAGGGTCCCTAAGGTTCTTGACAGCCTGGACACGGAATCATTACTTGCTGGCCATGTTACAGCAGAGATTCCTTTTGAGTATGGGCTGAACCAAATATCTGTGGAAGGCCCTTCCAACTCAAATCCTCTCTAAAAAGAGAGGACTTTCACACATACATATCAAAGGGGCAGGGCTAGATGATGTTTAAGATGCCTTCTGGCTCAAACATGAAGGTGATTTAAACAAAAAATTATTTGGTGGTGGGGAGTATAAGTCTAGCTTATACTTGTAACGATTGGAATGACGCCACCTGCTGGATACTTACTGTAGAAGAGTTCTGCCCATGAAGCGAAGGTCTTTGAGGGCAAGACCAGGAGTCTTTTCTTTGGCGGGAGGAAGTGACGCGGATTAGTGGGAGGAGGAAGGAGGAGACGGAGGCGCTCTTCCTTTTGGACTCTGGCGGAGAGCGGAGCTAGAAATGTGCTCTCCCTTTAATAGATAGGAATCTAGGCCTTTCTTTCTCTTCACCAAATTCTTATTCTCCTTAATAAATGCTTAAAAGCCTAACTCTTGCTAAAGCTTATAATTTATTGGCGACCACTCATTAAATAGTTTAGACAGTTTAGCTAGAATTTTAGCCCTTAACATACTCAAGCTTCTTAGAGGTTAAGTTCCTGTGAATAGATAGCTGGATGGCCTATTTTTATAGCTTGCTATTTGGTATCTTGGTGGCTAGTCTTTTCTTCTCCAATCCATCCTTTATACACTGCCAAAATAATTATCCCAAGGTATAAATTTACCCTCTTGGTACCTCTGTACTCCAAATACTTGCACGCAAAATGCAATATGAATACCAAAACCATTTAATTCCTAAAGCACAAGCTATTCCTCTGACTTAAAAATCTATAGTGGCTCCCTATTGTCTTTATGAAAGAATATGACTTTCTCATAAAAATAGAAACTAATATTTAAAGTTCATCAGTGTATTCTTGATAACTAAGTGCCAAACTAAAGTTGTCTTAAAGAGAAGACTACCAAATGATTTTGGGGAAAGGGGAGGGGGTTAGAGGGTAGTTTCCCAGCTGTTGCCTCAGTGGTGTCTTGATATCTGTTTTCCTCCGTGGGATGATGTTGGGGTTCCCCATCTCCCCACTATGTTCCACTTCCATCTAAGGGTTCTTCTTATGTGAGTTAGAACAAGTATAAAATTTCTAGTTATAGTCCTCTTGTAATATTTAAAAACAAAAACAAGACATCAATTGGAAAAAAAGGAGGTACTAAATGAAATGAGGGGATTGGCTTAGATGATCTATAAGGTCTTTTGGGGGGGGGCAATGAGGGTTAAGTGACTTGCCCAGGGTCACACAGCTAGTGAATGTCAAGTGTTTGAGACCAGATTTGAACTCAGGTCCTCTTGAATCCAGGGCTGGTGCTTTATCCACTGCGTCACCTAGCGGCCCCCTATAAGGTCTTTTAAATTCTAATTATGTGTTTATTCAGATACACACAAAATTAAAAAAAACACACACCAACTTTATCTTATTTTCAGGTCCCAAACCCATCACAAAATGTATAATAAAAGCAAATATATATATATATATAATGAAATACATAAAATGTGCAATAATTTTTTTGTCCAAAAATTCCTTTTTTCCTAATCAAATACTCAGGATTCTTCATGCTATTCAGACAGCTGTCCAGGAGATGGCAGTGTTGCACTGTCACATAGGACCTTCAGCCTACATTTGGGGACAGGCTATACTTTTAACTGACTAGACAGTGGCTCTAAAACCACATAAAAATCACTTCACTTGGAATTTCCTATGACTTAATATGGTATAATTAACCAAAGTAAAATGATCACTTCCTTAGACTTTGGAACAACAGATTATTCTGGCAGGACTCCATTTAGAAATTTCCCTTCTTTAGGTTGAAACCAATAAAATGAAAGCTAGTTTAAATGAGTCCAAATGCTAACTCTTCCATTTTAAACATATGCTGCTTGAGTGAGTTAACATGGAAACTTTGAGGTTGGGAAACCTTATGACACCGTATCCCGGTACACTGACAGTGTCTTTCTGGGGCAGGTACTGGGGATGGTATCACAGAGCAATTCTACAACCAGGGATTTGGATTATTCCTTTTTACTAAATTCAGGTACATATTTTGGGTTTGGAATACAGTAATCTGGAGACAGCTGGGCAATGTTTTAACCAAAAGCCCAAGGCATCTGTTTATTTGTTCAAAAGTTTATTGCATACTTCTGCCTCTTTTCCTCTTCCACAGCCACTCCTTGGCTTAGGCTCTGATCTGTCACTTGGACTATTGTACTAATTTTCTAGTTGGTGTCTTGGTGGCTAAGCTCTCCCCTCTCCAATCCATCCTTCACAACCTGCCAAAATAATCATCCAAAGGAATAAATTTACCCTGTTGTTATTCCTCCATTCATAATTCTTGCATGAAAAGTATAAATAAATACTAAAAAAATATACAGGTTAAATTCTTAAGGTACCCATCATTCACCTACTTAAAGATCTGTAGTGGCTCCCTTTGTCTCTGAAAAAATGCTAACTTCTCATTAAAACAGAAACTAATGTTTAAAGCTCTTCACAATTTAGCTACAACTTCATATATTCCAGATATTTCATATTACTTCTCATATACCCTGTGTTCCAGCCAAATTGGCCTACCAGTTGTCTCCCCAAATTGGCATTTCATTTTCCATCTCTGTCTCTCTCTGCACAGCTGTCACTCCCACCCTCAGTGTTTCAGATGTACTTCCTTTTCACCTCAATCTCTTATTTGACAACAAGCCTTTACTGAGTGCACATAATAATGCTAAGGGCTAGCAAGACAAAGAAAGGCAAAAAATGGTCCCTGCCCTCAAGAAGCTCACAATCTAATAGAGGACACAACATGTGCCAAAAGTTATGTACAAATAATACATATGTAGGATAAATCAGAGGTTATGTCAGAGGGAAAGCACTAAGAAGACTTTCCTTCAGGGTTCACCTCAAGAGATGCCTCCTACAAAAGCCTTTTCTGATTTCCTTATTTGTTAATTCTGTTTCTATCCCTCTTCAAACCATCTTATGTTTAGTTATCTGTGTACACCCCACCTTTGATACTTAATAGGCATTTGAGACTCAGTTTCCTCATCTATAAAAGAGAACATACATCTAGCGTACTAACCTCACAAGGATTGTTACGAGGATTAATTGAGAACCCACATAAAGTATTTTAATGAACTTTAAAGTACTATATAAATGCCAGCAATTATTATGCATACTACATGTTGCATCTTGACTACATGAGCCATTTTCTTTTTTTGTCTTTAAGTCCTTAGCAGTTTGAGCAAAATATGTGGTGAAGTGTTTGCTGGACTGAATACAAACGTAAGATACAAGTTCAGAGCCGAGAGATTACTGATATCGCTTTTAGTGGTAGGGATCAAAGAAGGCAGGAGGACACAGTTTTATCTGGGCTTTCATTGGTAAGATGTCACCAGAGAAGATGTGGGCAAAAGCTCAAAGGTGAGGGAAGTTCAGGGCATTTTTACTATAGCTCAGGACTATTTTCCTTTGGCTATGGCTGTACAAGGCTGCAGAGGTGGGTTGGAGCCAGTCTTTGAAGGGTCTAGAATGACACTAAGATTACATTTTATTTGGTAAGCAGTAGGGAGCCACCTGAAATTAATGAGGACCTGATGAGGGTGGTGGTGAGAGAGGGGATGACTGTAAGACATACTGAAGCTGAGTTAAGACATAAATTTGGTCAGTGTGGGAATTTCCTCATGGGGGAACTCTCCCTTGACTGACAAATCATAACCACCTATGACAAAGTATATAAATGCTAAATGGCTCAAAAGAAAGATGAAATGACGTGTATAGGATATTCCACAGCTATTAAATGCCGCAAGTGGCATTTGAACCTGGGTCTTCCTAAGAAGTCCAACACTCAGTTCAGCTTAGCTGTTATGACCTTCAGGGGTTCTCTTATTATTTTTTTTCAAATTCATCTTTTCAAAAGCAGGGAGGGAAGATTAAAAAGCATTTCATTCACTTGATTAAAGTTAAAATGGATTAAATTGATAAATCAAATGAAGGAAGAGAGAAAGCCCACAGTAGATCATACTTTCTAGTAGTCACCTTATAATTAAACTTCTTAACTTTTGAGACTTCCCTTATTTCAGTCCCTCAGATCAGTAGGAAGTTTGCTATTGTACCCTGGGGTTTGAAAAAAAGTATATTCCAGGCCAAATCAAACTTTTAAAGAGCAAAGAGGACAGCTAGGTGGCGAAGTGGATAAAGCACCAGCCTTGGATTCAGGATGACCTGAGTTCAAATCCAGCCTCAGACACTTAACACTTACTAGCTATGTGACCCTGGGCAAGTCACTTAACTCCAATTGCCTCACCAAAAAAAAAAAAAGAGCAAAGAAATTTCAAGAAGGTATGTGGTTCAGGTCATGGCAAATTTTACATCATATCCAGTCCTTCAAATAAATAATACATTCTATTCCCTTTTGCTCTGCTCCCTATGAGGAACCAACTTCATTTCTTTTTGGAAGTCGTTCAACTTAAAAAAAAATCTTAGGCAGTTTTCTATCCCCACATATTTATCTTATGTTTAAAGCTCTTGCCTAGGCTGGACGTGCAAGGGACATTCACAGGCCTGATCCCAAATGCTGATAGGCACTGAAGCTCCATTTAACCAGCTCCATGGACTGATTTGCTTCTCATTAGGCAGCTTGGTGCCCAACCCCCAATCACTTTAAGGGGCAAATCATGATGCTGCTGGGCTTACTGCAGACCCCTGAATAAGGTTATTCCTTCAGGAACTTAGAATTCCAGAGTTCAATAGATTCACCAATCTTAGCCTCCTCCTCACTGAGGACTAACAGTATGTACCATCTGCTTCCACATAAAGCAGAACACCATTTATCCAGAACACAGCTGAAAAGTATGTGCGGGGTGGTAGAGAAAGCAAAAAAGTCCTCCAGTAGTCAGAAAGAAATTGTACAAGTTTCAGAGTTCTCTGGGTCCTCGCTTGGAACCAATTTACTCTTACTTTAGGTAACAGTATAACAAATGGACTATCTGATTGTTCAATCCATGGCTTAGAAAAGTAATAAATTAGAAGAGGAGGGTATAAAGTAGGAAACACTTGATAGCAGAGAGAAATGAAGACTGCTGGTGGCCCTTGATTAAAAACCTGTATTTATAAAGCACAGAAGGGAGGGGCCACTTATCTGGCACAGAGACAAATATACTTTGACAGCCTCTTATGTTAAAAAACATTGGTAAGGCATAGTGAGCAAATAATACTCCTTATGATGATCCTTAGTTATCCATATGGTTAAATTATACTCAGAATCCTCGGTTCAAGAAGGCTGGGAAGTATAATAATTAGCACATTTAAGTAATTATTTTGTACACAAAATGACTTAAAAAGAAAAAAATGGTTTCTGTGTTTAAAAGGATAGGCTTTGGGGGCAGCTAGGTGGCGCAGTGGATAGAGCACTGGCCCTGGAGTCAGGAGTACCTGAGTTCAAATCTGGCCTCAGACACAGACACTTACCACTTACTAGCTGTGTGACACTGGGCAAGTCACTTAACCCCAATTGCCTCACTAAAAAAAAAAAAAAATTAAAAAAAAAATAAAAGGATAGGCTTCAGTTATCTGGAAAATCCAGTTATTTGGAAAATCTTATTTCCTGTGTCAGGTACTATGTTATAATCTCTCCTATACATCACTCTCTTATATTTTAACATGGATGTTTGGAATATCACTGAACTCGAGAGTTGGAAGAGGTTTCAGTGGCTATCTTTGGAGGTAGCTATGTGGCCCAGTGGACAGCCTGGAGTCAGGAAGTACTGAATTCAAATCCAGCCTCTGACATGTAGTAGCTGTGTGATCTTGGGCAAGTCATTTAACTTCTGCCTCAGTTTCCTCAACTGTAAAACAGGAATAATAACAATAATAAAAAAATGATAGCACCTACCTCACAGGTTGTGAGGATCAAATGTGATAATTTTTGGAAAGTGCTAAGTTTAATAAGTGTTTATTTTCTTCCCCATCTAGTGCAACCAATACATGAAAAGGACCCCCAATATAACATATGGATAAATGCTTATCCAGACTCTCCTTGAAGACCCCCAAGAAGGTGGAAACATCCACTCTTAAAGCTACCCTATTACTCTTTTTCTGGGGGGTGGGGGTGGGCAATGAGGGTTAAGTGACTTGCCCAGGGTCACACAGCTAGTAAGTGTCAAGTGTCTGAGGCCAGATTTGAATTCAGGTCCTCCTGAATCCAGGGCTGGTGCTCTATCCACTGCACCACCTAGCTGCCCTGCCATTACTCTTTAGGATAGTTCTGATTCTACCTACAGCATCTTCTCTGGCCCTTTGAAGTCCAACGGAACAAGTCAAACCCCCTCTTGCCTATGACAGTCCTGCAGCCTCCAAGTCTTCTTTGGACCAAGCATCTATCTCGCAATTTCTCCAATTGATTCCCATAATTCATGGGCTCAAAGCTCTTCACCACCCTGGTTACCTTCCTGGGCATTCTCCAGATGATCAATATCCTCCTTAAACTGTGGTACCCAAAACTGAACACAGTGCTCCAGATGAGATCTGATGAGGGCAGAGCACAGTGGGATATCATCAGAGTGGGCATTTCCTCCAATGAAGCACATATCATACCTGGTGCCTCCATCTCTCTCTCTCTCTCTCCCCCACTCCCCCCTTTTCTGCTTCCTTTTGTTTGCTGCTATCTTCCCTCATTAAAACGTATCTCCTGGGGCAGCTAGGTGGCGCAGTGGATAGAGCACCGGCCCTGGAGTCAGGAGTACCTGAGTTCAAATCCGGCCTCAGACACTTAACACTTACTAGCTGTGTGACCCTGGGCAAGTCACTTAATCCCAATTGCCTCACTAAAAAAAAAAACAAACAACCCCCCCCAACCCCGTAATCTCCTGAAGGGCAAATACGCCCTTAAGAAAAAAATATATATATATATATTTATTTATTTATTTATTTATTTGGCTTGCATTTGTATTCTCAGCACTTAGCCCAATGCCTGGCACCTAGTAAGCACTTAATAAATGTTTGTTTCCTTCCTTTCTTCCATAACCTATCCCAAGCTACATCACCAGACCTCCTTAAACTAATAAATAATAATAACACTTTGCATTTATGGAGTGTCTTTCATCTGGGCAATCTCAAAGTACTTTGCGTACATTCTCACAAAATCCCTGTCAGAAGGGTATCATTATGTCTAAGCCTCTCAGGCAGGTCTACAAGAAGACTTGGTGATTTGCCCACATCTATATAGTCAGTCTCTGGAAACCATTTTTGTGCTTTATGCCAGTCACTTGCCCTTTCTATTTTGAAGTTACTAGTATTATAAAAAGTCTATGTCTTATACCCCAAGGAGCTCAACAATAAAAGAAATGTCCTATGTACAAAAATATTTATAGCAGTGTTTTTTGTAGTAGCAAAGAACAGAGTAGGTGCCTGTTACTGACTGGAGAATGATGAAAGAAATAGGGCACATGAATGTAATGTAGTATTAGTATGCTATAAGGAATGAGAAATACAAAGAAGTATGGGAAGAATAATATGAATTGATGCAAAATGAAATAAGTAGAATCAGGAAAACAATACACCCAATAACTACAAGGTAAATGGAAAAGATAGCATCAACAAAAGAACTGCAATGGAGTGTAGTGACCAAGGAGGCACTTCCCCTTTTCTATCCTGACAGAGGTGGGGATCATGGAACTCCCCACACCCTCTCTTTTTATTCTTAACTATAGGGACGGCTTTCTGGGAAGGGGAGGAATAAATTAGGATATGTGGGTGATGTAAAAACAACATAATTTTTAAAAAGTCTTATACTTGCCTTCACACTTCATAAAAGTGCTATTTCGAGGCTGTATTTGCTGGGTGATTTAAACAAGTATTCTTTTTCACGGCATTAAGTTGTGAACATCTACTAACTGACACGTGCTACCTGTGTGCATGGCACCAACTGATATTTAAAAAAAAAAATCTAACCCCAAAGTCATTCACACTCAAAGCAAACATGTCCTTTGAAATATTGACCTTCCATAGCAGTGGTGTTAGGATACTTTTTTTTTTAAGGGAAAAACAAAAGAAAACCGAGAGGTACCGAGATAGTACTCTTTTATACAGGTCCTATGAAACTATCAAGTCAGAGGACCTACCTCTGATGACCTTGGACGAATCACTTAAACTTCCCAAGGTTCAGTTTCCTTATCTGTGAAACAAGGGAGTTAGACTAGAGGATTTCTGAGGTCTCTTGCTGCTCTAAAGCTATGACCTTACCCATAA
Organism: Dromiciops gliroides; assembly: GCF_019393635.1. Taxonomy (NCBI): domain Eukaryota; kingdom Metazoa; phylum Chordata; class Mammalia; order Microbiotheria; family Microbiotheriidae; genus Dromiciops; species Dromiciops gliroides. The sequence goes on along the minus strand of NC_057861.1, from coordinate 542,049,350 downwards.
ACTTTTTCTTAGTAGTCACAATTGCTACGGGAAAACCAGTTACCTGTTTACTTCCTCACTTCTGTTCTACTTCCTTGATTAATTAGAATGTCCCTACTTTTCATTCCTTATACTCAATTAAAAAGAGAGAGAGAGAGAGAGAGAGAGAGAGAGAGAGAGAGAGAGAGAGAGAGAGAGAGAGAGAGAGAATGAATATATTTCTTCTTTGAGTCACATTTTAGCCCTGGCAGCACAACTACCTTAGGGCAGGTGACAATATTTTCCAGGTGAACAGGTTCAAGAACAAGCATTCTAAGAGGTGCAGTGGAAAGATTGCTAAACTTGGAGTCAGGAAGACACTGGCTCTGCCACCTCTTAGTTGTGTGACCTTGGGCAAATTTCAATCCCTCTGGGCCTCAGTTTCTTCCACTCTAACACTAAAGGCCCTCTAAAGCTCCTTCCAGCTCTAAATTTCTGAACCTATACTTGGTAGCAGAGATTTCTATTTATCTGAATTTAAGAATTTCAATGGTTGTCTGTGTGTGCAGGGAGAAGTAAATTTATTACATTTTGGGAGGATACAAGGTTTTGAAAGTTTTCTAGAGAACCATAAACTGTCTGCTCCAGTGCACAGGCTGAATTCTGACCTATCTTTCCAACATCCTCAGTTGATCAATAGGCTGTGGCTGAGGAAGGGGGAGATAATTATCTTCTAGGTAAATAAATGTTAGAAGAACTTCCTTCTTCTTTTTGATTTTGACATTTATCTCCACCCCCTCCTCAGCAAAGTCGAACATTTCCTCTCTCCAACTCTATGGGCTTTGGAAGACTCTTCTCCAGGTAATTTATGTTTTGTTTTCAGCTACAATAAGTGTTCCTTGACCGTTAAATTCTGGATCAAACATGTGAATGGCTCATTGTTCTACTTTGTATGATCTGTACTTTCCCTGCTTTCATTTCTTGAAGCACATCCAATTTTTCCCTAGGCTTCCAGAGACAAAGATAGCCAGATCATGTGTCTCCTGCTGTCTTTGCCAGAGGCTGATTATTATAAATAGGAGTAATTTCACCTGTTGGAATTATTTCCTTTGGAATAACTCTTGCTTTCTTTCTGTCCTCACTGATGATGACCTATTTGCTGACAGCTACATCCTTAGACTATCTCATTTGACTGGAGCACTGCGAAATACTGTATTGAGATTGACCTCTTGAGCACAAATTTAACAAATGAATAAGTAACAAATGTATACTGACTCATAGCTGGTTGCATTTCACCAAAAAAAAAAAAAAATTCCAGTGGATGGGTTTTCTTTTTAGGATAGGAAAGATCTAAACCTTTGTATCAAATGCACAAATCGCCTTCTGCATCAGTGATGGAAGTTAGCTCCAAGTAATTTTACAACAGCAGGAATAATTTAACCATAATGGCAAAGTACTTTTAGTTTTATATGATTGTTTTCCATTTTTAAACACAATTATTGCTCTCCCTTTCCCAGGGACAGATTAGTCTGCAGATGGAAAACAAGAGAAATAGAAGCAGCAGCAAGGTCACACAATAAGTAGTCCTTAAGGAAAGGTTATCAGCATTCAGACAACATGGGCAGAAAAGGGATCCACTGGCTATGGGCAGCTGTAAAGCAAGCAAAGTTAGGAAGAGCACAGCGAAGCTCACCCTTTAAAGCTGGGTTTAAAAAACTACGTGTGAGGAGCAGCTAGGTGGCGCAGTGGATAGAGCACCGGCCCTGGAATCAGGAGTACCCGAGTTCAAATCCGGCCTCACACTTAACACTTACTAGCTGTGTGACCCTGGGCAAGTCACTTAACCCCAATTGCCTCACTTAAAAAAAAAAACCAAACAAAACAAAATTAAGTGTGATGGGGCAGCTAGATGGCACAGTGGATAGAGCACCGGCCCAGGATTTAGGAGGACCTGAGTTCAAATATGACCTCACACACGTGACACTTAATAGCTGTGTGACCCTGGGCAAGTCACTTAACCCTCATTGCCCTGCAAAAACAAAAACAAAAAAACAAAAAACTAAGTGTGCACATTTTAAATGCCCCCAAATCTGCTTTCAAATGTATTTCATTTGTTTCAAATGCTAGACATGTATCATTTGTGATAAAAATGATGGCTCAGATTTATAGACAGCTTTAAGCTAAGCGCTCTACTGCTTTCTTTTTGTTGGAGGCTCATAACAACTCTGCAAAGTAGGTATTATTATTCCAATTTTACAGATGAAGAAACTGAGGCTTGGGGTCAACACAGTTAATAAGTTAACGAACATGAGATTTGGCCCCTGGTCTTTCTGACTTTCAAGTTCAGTATTCTATCCGCTAAGCCGTTCTGCCTTGTACTTCCTTATGTTATAGTCAAGGCACAATTTTCTTTTCTTTCTTTTTTTTGCTGGTAGTGTTTTTTTTTGTAAAAAAACCCCCAAAAACCAACATTTTCACATTAGTCATGCTGTGAAAGAGAAATCAGAACAAAAGTGAAAAACTACGAGAAAGAAAAAACAAAAAAACAAGCAAAAATAGCATGCCTCAATCTGCATCAAGACTCCATAATTCTTCCTCTGGATGTGGAGAACATTTTTCATCATAAGTCCTGGAATTATCTTGGATCACTGTATTGCTGAGAAGAGCTAAGTCTATCATAGTTGATCATCATACAATGTTGCTATTACTGTGTACAATGTTCTCTTGGTTCTTCTCACTTCACTCAGCATCAGTTCATGTAAGTCCAGGTTTTTCTGAAATCTGCCTGCTCATCATTTCTTATAGCACAACAGTATTCCATTATATTCATATACCACAACTTATTCAGCCATTCCCCAATTGATGGGTATCCCCTCAATTTCCAATTCTTTGCCACCACAAAAAGAGTTGTTATAAATATTTTTGCACAGGTGAGTCCTTTTCCCTTTTTTATGATCTCTTGGGATTTCTGGGTCAAAGGGTATACACAGTTTTATAGCCCTTTGGGCATAGTTCCAAATTGTTTTCCAACAAAGCCCAATTTTCAAAACTTGCTAAGGAAACACAAATATCTTGTTCTGTCTCTGTTACTAGGTTATGTTTCTAGCTCTAAGGAACCGCATGTTTTCCCTCCCAAATCTCAAAACTCAGTTGATAGTTACTTGGAACAAGAAAGTATCTTTCCCCTACCCCTTTCATTAACTTCCAGATCAGAAAAACAATCATTTTCCAATTTATGAATATGTACAAAACCAACACATTTTCTTTTTGTCCCTGGAAGAGGTAAATGAGTTCATTAAAATATGAAAAGAAATTAAAATGAAATGTCTCTATAGTAGACAGTGGTTCTTTTTTACTTTATGCAACTTATTAACTGTTGCATAATCCTCAGCATTTATTTTGATTCATAGAGGTATAGAAATAGCCCATCAATCATATATTAAAAATTGAATCCTCTTGAAGATGCTACTGATTTTTTTTCCAAATGATGGACATGCCATGACCAAAACTGAGTTTGTCTTTATCTTCAAATATATAAAAAAATGATTAAATGCAATACTAAAGTTTACACAAAAACAACCCCCCAAAAAGGTGAAAAATATTCAACACACTCCAGCAAATATCTACCAAGCAGCCTACTACTCATAAGGCACAGTGCCAAGGGTAAGGGTGAACAGGAAATGTACACCAGTCCTCCTCAGAGAGAATACATTCTATGGGGGAAATAAACAGAGATGTAAATAAAAGATAATTTTAGGAGGGAGGGGTGCTAACAATAGGAAATATCTGATATATAAGGAGATCCATGTCGGTCCTTGAAGAGGCCAAGATGATAAAGGTATGCATTCTAGGCATGGAGGTAGGGAATGGAGTGCTGAATTCAAGGAACAATAAATAGGCCAGTTTGGCTGGAATACATCATGCCTATGGGGAAGCAATGGGAAATATAGGCTAAAGCCAAAGTGTGAAAGGTTTTTAAAGGCCAAACCGAGGAGTAGGTATTTTATTCTAGAGAAAAGAGGGAGTCACTGAAGATTCTTGAGGAGAGAAGTGAAAAGGTCATGCTTTTATGAAGATTATTTTGTTCAGTTTTGTGGAGGAAAAATAAGAGAAGATACTGGAAACTGGGAGTCCAACAACAAAAGTGTTGCAATAGGGGCAGCTAGGTGGCGCAGTGGATAGAGCATCGGCCCTGGAGTCAGGAGTACCTGAGTTCAAATCCGGCCTCAGACACTTAACACTTACTAGCTGTGTGACCCTGGGCAAGTCACTTAACCCCAATTGCCTCACTAAAAAAAAAAAAAAAAAAAGTTGCAATAGTGCAGGTGAAAGGAGATGAGGACCTGAACTAGGATGGCTGCTATGTGAATGGAAAGGAATGCATGTAAGCACTTTTGTGGAGGTAAAATTAATATGATTTGACAACTCATTAGATATGGTCATCCGAGGCAAGGTTGACTCTGGGCTTGGGAATCCATATAGCCTAGTGGCCAGATTTTAAGCCAACTTTCCATTAATAATAATAACAATAGTTAACATTTATATAGCATCTGCTATGTGCCAGGAACTGAGCTAAGCACTTTAGAAATATTATCTCATTTGATCCTCAAAACAACCCTGGTAAGGAAGGTGCAATATTATCCCCATTTTACAGATGACGAAAGTGAAGCATGGAGAGGTTAGGTGACTTGCCCAGGGTTGTACAGCTAGTAAGAATATGAAGCTGGATTTGAACTCAATTAACAGCTTGAAGTTCCAATGAAGAGTCAAGACTAGAAATGTGAGTTTGGAATTCATCTCCTGAAAGGTGATAGTTGAAGTCATGAGAGAGGGAATTAGCTCACTAAGGGAGTACATGGAGGGAGACAAAAGCAAATCAGAGAGCTAAGCACGTCTGCTTGCTGTTAGGGGGTAGGAGGGAGAAGAAAACACACCTTAACTTTTCCCTTCTCTTCCCTTTCATCTCCACACCCTTCTTGGTTATATTACCTTGCAATAACATACACAATTCTTTTCCTTGTTAGAACTTCTCCATTCAAAAGACTTAGATACAAGGAAGTAGAGGGGGAAAAAAAGAGATATTTTATGGGTGTCAGTTCATTTGCATGTTATGTAATCTGATCACTTTTCATGATATCCTTATCTACATGGTACACTCAGAAATTAAGGTACAAATTTAGATCTCAGATACCAAATAATCAATTCACAATCAGTGATATATGCATTTCTATGTGTGTGTGTGTGTGTGTGTGTGTGTGTGTGTGTATATATATATATATATGCATGCATATACACATATGCATGTGTGTATTATATATACTGAGTTGGTACAACACAGAACATTCAGAGTCAGGAAGACATGTGTTCAAATCCTGACTCAGATATTTACTAGCTACATGTCTACAGGCAAATCACTTGACTTCTCAGCCTCAGTTTCCTCATCTGTAAAATGGGGATGATAATAATAACCCCTACCTCATACAGCTGTTGTGAGGAGGAATGAGACAATATACATACACTGTTCTGCAGACTTCAAAGCGTTATAGAAATGCTGCCTATTATTATGTATTTTCTTAACCATCACTTTATACGTGAAGTAAAAACATAAGAAAGGAATAAAAATTCTTGCTTTTAAAACTAGATACCAGTCTCTCTCTTAGCCAGATAGTCAAGTGTTGCTTAGCATATTCTTCCATCTCCCAGAATCCCATGCTCCCTTCAAGGGTCAGCTCATGGGCCCCCTCCTATGGGAGGCCTCTTCTTTGTCCTCCCAGTTGCTAGTGCCCTCCCCTACTGGAAATTACTTTGTGTAATGTATTTGTAGATGGTTCATATTTACTCATCTGAGTATGTTTCTTCCCAACAGAAGGTAAGCAGAAGTGTGCTAGGTCCATAATCTAAGTCAATATGAAATCATTCTATTCTAGGATTCATGAGTGATTGTGTGGTAGAGTTGTTTAAGAGTCAGGCGTAAAGTCAGGAAAAACTAGGTTCACATCCTCTCTCTAACATTTAGTGGCCATGTGGCCATGGGTATGTTATTAGTTTATTTTATCTCCCTGGGCTACAATTTCCTCACTTGTGAAATGAGAGGTTTGGACTAAGTTAAAGACCTCTAAGATTTTGCCCAACTCTAAATCTGCAATCCTTGAAGGTAGGGATTGTGTTTACATTTTTCTTTTTGGTATCCCCAGTGTCTACAGTAGGTGTTTAATAAATGCTTCTTGAATGAATTGTTTACTTTCTAGCTGAGATTTCTTTATTTCATTTTAAAAAGCACTGTTAGATTAACCATTAATTCTTCAAAAGGAATATACTTTTTTTTAACCCTACCTTGAATTTATTGTAAAATGCAGTTACTTTTAAGAAAACTATAACATTATAAAATGCACTACAGAGGTTCTTTTGTCATGTGAAAAACTATTTTTGTGTCCCAAGAATTATGTGGAGACCAGTTCCAAATTTAACACCTAGTTATTGAATAGAACCAAAGTAATTTCTTTTCCCCCCTCCTCCTCAGCCCAGAGAAATGATAGTTTTGTTTGCATCAATGGAAACTGAATTTCAATTTAGATTCTTGATAGAATGAATGCATGAATAAAATAATTACAATTTGTTAAAAACCAAATACATACATGTATATATGTATGTGCATATGTGTGTGTGTGTGTATACATAGATAGGTAGATAGATAGATGCATGCCAACATATCTATATACTAGCTAGATAGTACAGTAGATAAGTGTGTTAGGCCTGGAGTCAGGAAGACCTGAGTTCATATCCAGCCTCAGACACTTAGCTGTGTGATCCTGGGCAAGTCACTTAACCCTCAGTTTCCCCATCTCTAAGAATGAGTTGGAGAAGGAAATGACAAAACATTCCAGTATGTCTACCAAGAAAACCTCAAATGGGGTTATGAAGAGTGAGACATGACTGAAAATGAAAAAAACAACAAATATGCCTTTAATTTTCTTCCCTAACAAATAACTTTTTAGTCAATTGCCATATGTATAATTGTATTCCCTTAGCTAAATGGGAAAGTCCTACTTTTTATTTTTTAAAGGTCTACTTTCAATACTGCATTAAGTTCTTATGAGGAACTGCTTTTAAAAGTAGCTTTAGAGTAATACAGGGTATAAATATTATGAAATATGGTCTCTTCATCTAAAGGAACATATGTGGGAGAAATATGTTCCTCAATGTGAATCCAAGAGCTTGAACTTGTGGGAACTGAAATACACTACAATATGGCTCAGTGCTTAGGCAGTCTACTTGTTTTGCCAACACTCCTCAAGGTTAACTCTAAATGAAGGACAACCTATTTAGGATCAGAAGATTTAAAACTGGGAAGGGCACCAGAGATCATTTAAGTAGAACCCCTTCGTTTTACAGATGAAGAAAACGAGGTCCCATCGGGCTCCAATTTGTACAAGTAGTATGTAGTAGGCTGGGATTTGAATTTAGGTCTTAGGACTCAGAGTCTGTTGCTCTTTTCACTATACAAGTCACTCCTCCATTTAATATAACAAACAGAATTGTAAAAAGAGAAAAGGTCGTGAGCAGAAGCAGAGTACAACTATGAAGAGACTTACTCTTCCTCCTGAAAAGGCCCAACCAGCACAGAGATTTCCCATGTCCCTAAGATAGGAAGGAATCAATGAACAGCCCTCATCCTCTTTAAAACTTTAGTTATTTTCTAGTCAAATAAGGATAGTAAAGATATTTTAAAGAGTCAAGTGAAGAATAATAAAAATGAGTTGATTTATGTATAAGTAATAAGTGCAGTTAGATGGTGCAGTGAATAGAGTGCCTGGTCTGGAGTCAGGATCTTCTTGGATTCAAATCTGGCCTTAGATCCTTACTGGCTGTGTGAGCCTGGGCAAGTCACTTCACCCTGCTGGCCTCAGTTTACTCATCTGTCAAATGAGCTAGAGAAGGAAATGGGGAGCCACTTGAGTATCTTTGCCAAGAAAACCCAGAATGGGGTCATGAAGAACTGGACATGACTGAAGATAAGTAAACAACAGTAAGTTACATAGGTAAACCTAAATTTTAGAGTGGCTCTACAGAAAAGAAAAAACAACACATTGGTAAATGAAGAAAAGCCAAAGAGATAACTAGACAAAGGATTAGTGTGCATTCGTGGCTTAAACAAGAAGAGGGGAAGAGCTTGATAAGAGATGTGTATATGAAAAAACAATCTGGCCAGCAGGAGAATAATGGCTTGTAAACAATTAAAGGATAACACAAGAACAAAAGAATTATTTAAGTTAAGGGTTGTATGACAAAGAAGGACCTGGAAGGTAGGCATTGAGGAAACACTCCTTATTGTATTGATACTACCTAAAGTTCGTGAAGGAGATAAAAGTATTGGTAGGAATGACTTCAGGGCAGCTTAGATGGCAGAGAATAGAGGACTGGATATAGAATCAGGAAGACCTGAGTTAAACTCCTTATTAGTTGTGTAATCCTGTCTGCCTCAGTTTCCTCATCTATAAATTGAGCCGGAGAAGGAAATGGCAAACCACTCTAGTATCTTTGCCAAGAAAACCCCAAATGGGGTAAAAAAGAATTGGACACAACTGAAACAACTGAACAACAAAGAATGACCTCATTGTGTCAAGAGGTGAAATATTTCTAGCCTAGGGAATATGGTTTTGCTGTTCAGGTTGGGAATTGGTCAGTTTTACTCACAGGAGATGTGATTTCTGGTTTGGGTGCTGGTGGTTTAAATGTAGAACTTTTCGAAGAAGTATCTATTTTTCTATCTGCAGCAGCAACTCCAGACAAACATTCTAGATAATCAGGAGGCGGGATGACAACATTACTTTTTTCTGCTAAGTTCACTGTACTGATGCTTCTAACAGGTGCAGGGCTACAAACCAAAAAATGAAGGGGAAGGGGGAGAAATGTATTAGATCATGTCTCACAGTCCAAACAACAAAGCTTCTAATATCTAGTGATCAGAACCTGCACTAAATTTATTTGCAAAGTAAAAAAGAAAGGGCTATATATTGAGAGAACTTATAACTAGACACTTGAGAAATCCTGAAAAAGCATTAGGAATAAGAGAGAACAATTTATGATATCTGGGAGATTTCTAAATACATTGAAATTTAAAGCCCCTGACACATAATAAATGTCAGTTGTATTTAGTACTGCTGGTATCAAATTGGCCTAATTTGTTTGTTTTTAAACCAGTACGCTGGCCCTTGAAGTACAATAGTTTTTATCACTTTCTATTATGCTTGTTATCCTTCTCATTTGTTTTGTTATGGGCCTCCTTAGAACACATTAGGTACTGAAGAAATATGTGAGGGAGGTCAATAATTAAGATGAATTTTTTATTTTTGTTAGATATTATACATTATCATCTACTTTCCTCTTAATATCTCAATCTGTTATCGACTTCCTCTCCTATTTGGAGATTCTGGGCCTGAAATACTATTTTCATGTTGTAGAAGATTTAAGGAAAGGAATTACATAAATGTAAGGTAAAAAATGCAGAATAGTGATAACAACTTAGAAGCTGCTTTTTATTACTATTCAACATGCAATGAGTCTCTGGTCTGTTAATGAATAATGACTCTACCTGGAGAAGTATTGGACAATAAAACTTTCAGGCAAAGAGTGCATTCTGCATAGAGAAATACAACTAACAACTCAAATGATTACCTGGGAGTTGGCACATTTAGTGTCTCTTCTTCATTTTCTTCTAGTGGTTTTGTATATGATAATGGAAACCAGCCCCTCCTACAGTGAAGAAAAAACAACCATCACCTATATTTTCATTTGAATTTTATTTTGTTTATAATGAAATAATTTACCATAAGGCTTGACTAGTAAAGAAAAATATGAAGGTCTGAAATGAAAAATCATGGGTAACATTTCTCTTTGGCACATAAGTACAACAATAACAGATTTTATGTGGTGTTTTAAGGTTTGCAAAGCACTTTACATATGTCATCTTGTTTGATCCTTACAATCTCTCTGTGAATTAAGTATTGCAGTTGTTATTATCCCCTTTTACAGATGAGAAAAACTGAGGCCGAGAGAGGCAAGTCTGAGGTAGAATCTGAACATTTCTCTCTAAATCCAAGTCTAACACTTTATTCACTGTTCCAGTAATATTTTTATCTCAAAAGGTGAGCAGGGTACGGTGGCCCTCCTTATTGAAATGGTAGATAGATATCTGGTAGATAGATATACAGCTCTGATCATGCTCTACTCAAAAACATGGGAATTGCTCCCAACTGCTTACCTAATGAAGTCCAAATTCCTCAATTTGGCATTCAAGGCCTTCCACAGTATGGCCCGTTTTATCTTTTTAATCTTCATCTGTCACTGCTCCCTTGGCCTAATCTATTTTCTGGCCAACTTGAACTATTCAATATGCACTGTCTTCTCCTACCTTTATGCCTCTTCTTGTGAGGTTTCTTTGTTTGCAGTGGCTTCCTCCTGCATCCCTGTCAAAAATCTACCTGCCTATCCTTCAGGGCACATCTGAAGTGTTCCCTCTTCCATGAAACATTGCCTGATTCCCTTAACAGTGTGTCAGTTCTTCCTGTACTTAACCCTCATAGCACCTTGTATTTTTTTTTTTTAGGAACTTAACATTATTTTGCCTTGGACTATACTTAGAAGATAAAATTATGCACATTGTTCTCTCTCTCTCTCTCTCTCTTACTCTGCATGTACGCATGTGTCTACGTATAAAATGTTTTGTCAGCTTCAAAGTGGTTATATGCATCTGCTATTATTATTATTTTCCTTCACTGTAAACTTGCCTTAGAGAAGTGAGGTGGCACAGTGGATAAAGTGCCCAGCTTGGAGTTAGGAAGACTCATCTTCTTGAGTTCAAGTCAGATCTCAGCCATTTACTGTGTGACCCTGGGCAAGTCCCAGAGCATTCAAAAATAAAGTGAATTTCCCTGGGTCACTGTTGAGTGTATGTATTAGAGGTGGGACTTGAACCCAGGTTTTTCAGGCTCTGAGACTGGGTGTCTATCCAGTGCTCCACACTGCCTCTATTCTAAATGATCATAGAAAACTATATATATATATAATCTGGCCAAGGTTTTATTTTCTGTTTTAAAGTCTTTCTAGGAAAAAATCTTTGGGCAGCTGGGTGGTTCAGTGTATAGAGCACCTGCCCTGGCATCAGAGGTACCTGGGTCAAAATCTAGCCTCAGACACTATGTGACCCTAGGCAAGTCACTCGACTCCATTTGCCTTGTTTTCCTCATCTATCAAATGAGCTGGAGAAAGAAATGGCAAACCACTCCAGTATCTTTGCCAAAGAAAACATCAAATGTCCTCGTGAAGGGTTGGACATGACTAAAATGACTGAACAACAACAATCTTACTTTTGCTTGCTAAATTTCATTGCAGCAGCAATCTAACAGGACTTTTCCAAATACCACAATTACTCTGGGTTATAGTCATTCTAATTCTTGTGTAACCACGGTGCACACAACTCACTGACTTACACTTTGGTTTGGTCATGTTCTCCATAGAGCCAGCCGTCTTTTTCCTCTGGGATGAGCAATGTGATGATGTCTCCCTGTGCAAAGCTAAGCAATGTCTTGTTACTTCCAGCAGTATGTGGGAAGATTGTTTTTACTTTCTGCCTTTTAATCATGTTTAATCCCGTTGCCACAGAAATAGATCGCTGTAAACTGGGATCCTCTGAATTATCTGTTAAAATGAATGCAACATTGATGGCTAATCAATACAATAAAACATTAAATTGTTTTAAACAAAATGTAGGCCAGCTTCAAATCAGTAGAATCCCCAAGCCACTTATTGTAACCCTTGCCAACAATCCCAAGCTATCCAACCAAGTTACTGGCTGGCTTTTCACAATGCTTCTGATCAGTATCAGACTAAGGGCATGGGAGAAAGAAAGAAACATAGCCAGAGGAATTTTTTTTTCCCCCCAGACCACAAACATTTTCCCTTAGATCATTAAAGAAAACCAAAACTTTCTTCAGTTTGCCAGTCTGATTCTGTTCATGGTCATTCTTTTTGTAACTCTAAAGCTACTTTACTCCCTGATGGCAAGAAAGTATTTTCTCATCCCATGTACTCTACACTTTAATCATATTCAAAGGAAATAAATGCCAAATTTTAAAACTACAACTCAAATCCCAATAACAGATTCTACTGTTCCTTTACTCTCCCTCCAAAAAAAAAAAAAAAAAGAGAGAGAGAGAAAATTTTTGATCAAAGGATCTTGACATCACTACTCAGGACGGAAAAATCTAAAAATGTGAGTTTCCCCAACTTCACCTAATGGGCTTACCCAAAAAACAAGTAAATGGAAACATAAGAGTAGAGAAAATACTTTAAACATTCCAATCAAGATACATTACACTGGGGCAGCTAGGTGGCGAAGTGGATAGAGCACCGGCCCTGGAGTCAGAAGGACCTGAGTTCAGATCCGGCCTCAGACACTTAACACTTACTAGCTGTGTGACCCTGGGCAAGTCACTTAACCCCAATTGCCTCACACACACAAAATAATAATAATAAAAAAGATACATTATACCACTTTGAAAAGCATAATATGAAGGGATGGAGAAATTTGTTTCTTTCCAGACAAATAGTTGTTGTTCCCAACTTTTAAACCTGAGATGCGTTTTGGTGTATTTCTTTTTTTAACAAAATGTTGCTTTTGTTCCTCTTTAGTACTTGTATAGACTGTAATACTCAAATGTTTAAATATAGCAATCCTTCCAAACTCTAATTACCCAGGTAGTACTGAAACAACTAAATGTTTTCATTGACATTTGCCAAAACCACAAAATCAAAGTCACATGAATATGAATCTTATAAACAATATTTTAATTACACATTCTAAACTACTACTGCTTGTAGCATTTCCCAAAGGTAAAAGACTACAGAATATTCTTGCCATACAGATCTCTCTCAATCAAAAGTCTTTCTAAAGATTTCCTATGCTCATATTTGTCCCAGCTACTTCAAAGGCCAAATCTTATGTTATTTTTTTTTACACACAGTTGATTCTTGTCAGTTTTATTTGAAGTGGGACTCAAAAAGTAGACTGAGGACAGAGGAAAAGGAAAGGGATCATGACCTCCTAGGGGGCTTAGTAGTTTTCATACAAAAATTAATCCTTCTATGCTTAGGGCTAAAAATGCAAGTTTACATTTTGGTTTTTAATTTTCAGAACTGTTTAGTAATCTTGGCTGCATGAAGAATTTAATCATTTGGGAAAGTCACCCAATAGTATTGATTTTGCACACATAATTCTTTGCTAGAAAAGATGAAAAACACTTATTTGGATTCTGAGCCTACTGGCAAGAGGAGTAATAGTCTGTGAATTTACAATCTGAAACGTGTCTCAGAATGTTTCATTGTAAATACGGTTTCATGATAATGGCCACAGATATCACTGGCTATAGGTTATATCCCCAGGATATGAGCCCCTCCAGTAGAAGGTAAGTTCCTTGAGGGCAGGGACTCGTTTTGTTTTTGTCTTCCCAGACTGTAGCATAGTGCCCTGGACATAAGTAGATGCTTAATTAATGTTTGTTCAGTGAAGATTTAGAAAGTAAGGTTCTGAATACAAGAGATAATACAATGCAGAGCATTGTACAATACAGTACAGTGCCTGGAATGTAAACATTCATTAAAATGCTTATTCAGGGGCAGCTAGGTGGCACAGTGGATAGAGCACCAGCCCTGGATTCAGGAGGAGCTGAGTTCAAATCCGTCTTCAGACACTAGACACTTACTAGTTGTATGACCCTGGGCAAGTCACTTAACCCCAAATGCCTCACAAAAAAACCCAAAAACCAAAACAAAAACCCAAAAACTTGTTCACTGGGGTAACTAGGCAACACAAAGGATAAAGCATGGACCCTGGGAGTCAGGAGGATCTGAGGTCAAGTCTGGATTCACACAGTTATTAGCTGTGTGACCCTGGGCAAGTCACTTAACCCCAGTCACCTCAACCCCCCCCCCCAAACAAAACAAAACAAACAAAAAAAAAATGCTTGTTCATTCCTTCCCAGGTCCTAAGCCATCTATCAATGTATAAATTCAGCATGTATCACAAAATAACCAGCACATCACTAATCAAAATGTTCTTAAAACATTACTGGACCTTTGTTTTGGGGTTTTTGGACCTTTGTTTTTGAAGGATTAATCCTTTAAATCTAATTTTTATTGCTGGCACTAGATAGATTTCTATTTTTCACTACATGTCTTATTTAAAGTATTCATAAAGTATAATTACAAATTAAGTATTGGTTCAAAGAGACTACAACCAAATTCCTTACCAGCTGTATTATTTAACCTTTCTGAAGTCTTTGGGATGGTTGCTGGGTTGTTAAACATATCAACCAGAGGACTCGCATATGCTTTGGCCGAAGAAATTGGGGGCATCTTTGGTGAATACCTAGGGAGAGTGTCATATTCTTTCCCAACCTGTGAATAATAATTAATATTACATTAACAAAGCAAAAGTAATGATATTCAATTAATTGCCTGAAATTATAGCACAAATATCATTTCTGTGTTATTAGTAAAGTTCTATTAAATTTAGACATGACCAAGTTGCTTAAGAGGCAGCTAGGTATCACAGTATATAGAATGCCAGCCATGGAGTCAGGAAGACCTGAGTTCAAATCCAGCTTCAGACACTTAGCAGTTTTGTGATCCTGGGCAGGTCACTTGACCCAGTTTGCCTCAGTTTCCTCATCTGTAAAATGAGCTTGAGAAGGAGATGGCAAATCATTCCAATAACTTGGCCAAGAAAACCCCAAATGGGTCATGAATAGTCAGACATGACTGAAACGACCGAACAACAAAACAACAGTTACTTAGTGAATAGCGATTGTTTCTTTCTTTGTATTTGTATACTCAGCACCTGACACATAGTAGGAATTCAATATATGCTTGTTGATTGATTTAATGCTTTACAGTCTTTATTGGAAAGCCCAACCTAAACCTAGAACATTATTATTATTTTGAGTTGCACTAGACAATTGTGATTTTACTGGTACAAGAAACTGGCAGCGAGTAAGCTCCCTTTATCAAGGCAGAGATTAGCAATTTATAACCCTAGTACATTACTTAAGAGCCTGGGAAATTAACTGACTTGTTTTGGATCACACTGTCAGTACATGTAAGGAACAGGACCTAAACCCAGGGTTTTTAGATATCAAGGATAGATTTCCATCCGCCTATTAGTATCATTCATTTTTTTGGAGGGGGTGGGGAGGGCAATGATCTTTGCATCATGTTGTTGTATACAATAGTTGTTGTAAGAGATGTTAGAGGCATGTAACATAATAATTTTTCACAGCTATAGTTCCAGATATTTGTAAATTCCCAGGAGAAATATATGTTTTCACCTTGGGACCTTCAAAAAATTAGAAAAAGAAATGAAATTTCCACAGTACCCAGAATGTTGTTTAAGGTGATGCTGCAAACCTCCCACAGAGAGTTTCAAAACCTGGGTTGGGGGAGGGGCAGAAGAAAGGAATGAAAGGATCTTTTCAGAAAGAGTGGCTTCTTCTTGAAAGTGTGCTGAATCTCCACTAGGAGGCAGAGAAGATTTAGAAATGGAAAGGACCAACACCCTCATTTTACAGATGAGGAAACTGAGGTTAAGTGACTGGTCCCAGCATCACACAGCTAGTATGTATCAGAAGCAGGATTTGACAAAGGAATGTCCATCAACTGGTGAATGGTTAAATAAACTGGTGAATGGTTAAACAAAATATGATGGTGATGGAATATTATTGTGCAATAAGAAATAACAAGCAGGATGATTTCAGAAGGACCTGGAAAGACTTGTATGAACTGATGTATAATGAAGTGAGTAGAATCAAGAGAATATTATGCACAGAGACAGCAATATTGTTTGATGAAGAACTGAGAATGACAACTATTCTCAGTAATACAATGATTCAAGACAATCCCAAAGGACCAATGATGAAGCATACTTCCACCTCCAAAGAACTGATATTGATTGAATGTAGCCTGAAGCATGCTATTTTTCATTTTCTTTTCTTTTTTCCTTTTATTCAAGTTTTCTTATATAAAATGATTAATATGGTAATGTTCTACATAATTGCACATGTATAACCCATATCTGATTGCTTACTACCTCAGGGAGGAGAGAGGGGAGGACAGAAGGAGGAACAAAATTTGGAACTCAAAATTAATCCTAAAAGTATTTTATTGTTTTCTAGTTACATGCAGAGAGAGTTTTCAACATTTTTTTTTTAAGTGAGACATTTGGGGTCAAGTGACTTGCCCAGGGTCACATAGTTAGTAAGTGTTAAGTGTCTGAGGCCAGATTTGAACTCAGGTCCTCCTGAATCCAGGGCCGGTGCTCTATCCACTGCGCCACCTAACTGCCCCATAACACTTGTTTTTATAAGATTTTTAGTTCCAAATTTTTGTCCCCCCGGCTAAGGAACCAAGCAATCTGATATAGGTTATATATATATATACACACACACACACACACACATATATATATATATATATATATATATATATATATATATATATATATATATATATATATATATATATAAAATCACATTAAACATATTTCTGCATTAGTCATGCTGTGAAAGAAGAATCAGAACAAAAGGGGAAAACCTCAAAAAAAACCCCCAAAAAGTAGAAATAGTATGGTTCAATCTGCATCTAGATTCTGGATTTGGAGAGCATTTTCCATCATGAGACCTTTGGAACTATCTTGGATCACTGTGTTGCTGATAAGAGTCAAGTCTATCACAGCTGATCAACACACAATGTTGTTGATACTGTGTACAGTGTTCTCCTGGTTCTGTTCATCTCACTTAACATCAGTTCATGTAAGTCCTTCCAGGTTTCTCTGAAATCTGCCTGTTCATCGTTTCTTACAGCACAATAGTATTCCATTGCATTCATATACCACAACTTCTTCAGCCATTCTCCAATGGATGGGCATCCCCTCAACTTCCAATTCCATGCCACCACAACAAGAGCAGCAATAAATATTTTTGTACATGTGGGTCCTTTTCCCTTTTTTATGATTGCTTTGGAAAAGACATAATGGTATTGCTGGGTCAAAGGGTATGCACAGTTTTATAGCCCTTTGGCCATATGAAACTCAAAATCACAAATAAAAATGTTTATTATTTTTAAAGAAAGAAGCAGGATTTGAACCTAAGTCTTTTTGATTCGAAGCCCAGTGCTCTATTCATTATACCAAGACAACTCTTGGGTCAGATTGTCTTCTAGAAAAAGGTATGCCTAAACACATAATAATATAGAAGTGGAAATAAAAGTACCCACCATACTACTTCTTTCTATCATTGGTGAAGGTTGAGGAGTTCCTGATACTGGGGTGGAACCTGGTGTCTTTATTTCTTCTATCATACTCATGATCTTTTCTGGCACTTTGGTGGCATCACCACAAGTTTCCTGCCATCTTGGTAGTTTAGAATTGAGTAATTCTGCAGACTGTAAAAGCAAAAGAAATAAAGAGTTAAAGAGGAACTTGGTGATAAAAGACATCTCCTGTAGTGATCAGCTAGAGAGCTGGAAGGGACTTTGGAAATCGTTTAGTCCAAACCTCCCATTTTCTAAACAAAGACACTGAAGCTCAGAGAGGGTAAGAGATTGGACCATTATTGCATGGCTCAGAATGGGAATGCCTGCCTTTTAGCTTCTGGTTCCCAAATTCTGCCTTTGTGACACATGAAGATATCATCACTTACTCAAAAGGACTTAGGCTTTGAATTCAATTCAACAACATTTATTAATGGCACGATGGATAGAGTGCCAGACTTGGAGTCAGAAAGACCCGAGTTCAAATCCAGCCTCTAATTCTTACTAGTTGTATAATCCTGGGCAAGTCCCTTAACCCTTTTTGCCTCAGTTTCCTCATCTGTAAAATGAGCTGGAGAAAGAAATGGTAGACTACTTCAGGATCTTTGCCAAGAAAACCCCAAATGGGGTCATAAAGAGTCAGATAACTAAAATTACTGAAAAGCAACAACAAATCTACTTACTATGTGCTCAGTAGTGCATCATAGGAAATATACATGCTTGTATTTGATATATTATATATCCTGCATACACACACGTGTGTGTGTGTGTGTGCAGAACATAAGCATGGTGATAGATAGAGTAGAAAGAGTTGAGTCAGAGGACTGAGTTAAAATTCTACTTCTGCTGCCTATTACCTCTATGACCTCTCTCTCTCTCTATATATAATATAATCACTCAACTTCCCTAGGCCTCCCTCTCCTCAGACATAAAAAGAAGGGGTTAGGCTAGATCCCCTGGCTTAGGATGTCCCTTCCCAGCTCTAAATCTACAACTTTATAATCCTATGTGAGTGGGAATTCTATCTGAAATTGGAAATAAGATTGCTAGCCCCCTCGCAATTTTATTTCCCTTTTATACTTACCTGTAGGTGATAGTAATTTATGTGATTAGCAAAAGAGCAATGTTTGTCAACCAGAAAGCAGAATCGCCTTTTCTCTTCAAGGAGAGCTTCTTTGCAGCCATCTGCAATAAATTTCTGGATATCGCTCTGACGAGAGGTGACAGTTTCTACATACTAAGGAAACAAATGGCAATTATACAAGTGTAACAATGTTAATAGTCAAGCTATCCAGAGCACAGAATCCAAATTCACAGTACAAGTTCAATATTTGTAGTCCAACACTTGGTAATGTTAGTTCATTATTTTTTTTAAAGCTTGAAAATAGTGAAAGCGAAATGTAGATACCCTTGCTGGATCAGATATCAACAAGGTCACTTAGCCTATTTTTAGGTGATCATTGTTAAACTGGGCAACAGGGCACCACACATATTCAATCTGATTCAGGAGAAAATGCTAACATTTTTAGGGCTTACTTAAGAACAGTCTTTAACTATAGAAAACTCAACAGCCTCTAGGCTTTTGGTTACTAATTGCTTTAAACTAAATCAAATTAAATTAGTTTTCATTCATCCTATCTGGTAGAATATTAGTAGATAAAGACTGAGATAGGGAAGCCTACCATTTACCAGGAATCATCTATAGGCAAAATAACAAAGAAATCAAATCAACCCCAAAGGTGACATTGGAAAAATCAGATAGGAAGCTTCTATTTACCTCGATTTCTTTGTGCTCATACTTCAGGGCATTTCTCCCACCTTGACTTTTCCTTCTAATCTTTTTCAACTCTGCCTGAGATTTCTCCAAAGAATCTAATTTACTTCTGTGTTCTGTTTGGTATCTCTTTAGAGTTGCCTGTAATTAAAACGCCATATGCATGGTTATTCAATTATCACTGTCAATTAGCATTAATGAAGGGCCAGGTCTTCTATTTTGCATCTCTGAAAATCTTATAATTATAGTAGGGAGGTAAAGCATTGCTGGTTGAAATGCAAAAACTCTGCTTTGAGGAGACGGGCTTTTGTGTTTGAGGAACTGTAAATAGGGCCATATTGCTCAAACATAGTGTGTGGAGGAGAGTAAGGTATAAAAAGTCAGGAAATGTGGAAGGGGTCAAGTTAAGAAAAGCTTTAAGTGCCAAAGGCATTTATATTAGATCCTGAAGTTAACAGGAAGTCACTAGAGCCCACTGAGCAGGGGGTGACAGTGTTCAGACCTACACTTTAGAGAAATCCAGTGAGTGGGAGATGGACTGGAGTCAACAGAGACATGAAGAAGGGAGACCAATTAGAACTGGAGAATGTAAGGAATAGAGGTCACAGTGAAGAGAAAGAATAGTCTTCAAGGTCATAGGGCACAGAGAAAGATGGAATGATAAATGATGTGATCAGATAAAGGAATTTCAGAGTTTGTAAACATGGAAGTGGGACACTTATGGATGATGGCAAAATCAAGGGTATGAATGTCTGTGTGTAGCTGAGGTGCAGTGGAGGAACAAGTCATGGGAAGTCAGAAGATTGAGGAAAAATCATTATGGAGGTTAAGTCTTCTAGTATGAGTACAGGCGAGTGAGAGGAGAGAAGGCTTATGAATTTAGCACAGGGCTCATTGAGGAAGGAAGGTGTGTGTGTGTGTGTGTGTGTGTGTGAGAGAGAGAGAGAGAGAGAGAGAGAGAGAGAGAGAGAGAGAGAGAGAGAGAGAGAGAGAGATGGGGTAGCAGTCCATAGATAATAATCAACAGGATATAGCAAATGGGGTAGAGGGATAGATAGGAAGGGGCAACAAGGAATAAAAAATATTTTGATTCCCCTTCACCCTCCCCAAGGGTGAAAAAGAACAGCCAATATTGGAAAGGGTGGTGATGGAAGGGAGGGTCATTAGAAGGGAATTAGGTTTCAGAGAGGACCGGAAGACAGAAGGAATAAGAAGCAAGAGATATAATGAAAGGAATTTAGGAAACAAAAGAACTGCAAAAGATATTTAGCAAGATAACGGAATTGGATTAAAAATAAAAACAAAAACAAAAAACACCCAAAACCTTGGGCAGATTAGGTGGATGTAAGAATGTAAGAATGTATGGGCAATTCTGGGAAGGGCTCAGATAAGGTGATTGGGAGCCCTAAGGCCACATCAAAGTGAAAGAAAATGAGCCAAAAAAAAAAAAGAAAGAAAGAAAGAAAATGGTTAGCTGCTTTTTGTACTAACAGAAAAGAGGAAAGCCTAAATATGGAAAGCTTTGCTTGGCTGCAATTTTACAATTATAGGAGCATAAAGGACAAGTGTGGGATGGAATGGAAGTTCTAGGAGCACTAAAGAAAATTCTTATTGAAAAGGTGGACAAGTGACCAAAGGTAAAAGGCCAAAAGTGTTATTTAGATTGGTGAAAGAGAAAGGGGAAAGGGGAAAGGGGAAGGGAATAAGCATTTATAAAATACTTAAGGGATTAGCACTGTGTTAAGCATTTAAAAAACCCCAACAACAAAACCAAATATCTCATTTAATCCTAACATTAATACTAATCTCCATTTTATAGTTGAGGAAAGTGAAGCAAACAGAAGTTGAGTGATTTGCCTATGGACAAGAAACCAGAAGGTGACCCTTAGCAAAATGTTGGGAGGCCGAATTGAAACTCAGAGCTTCTTGATTTCAGATCCTGTGCTGTATCCACTGGGCCACCAAATTGCCTGCCTCACTAGGACAGGAAAGGGAGAAGTTCTGCCTCTTAGAATCCCTAGTTTTCCTTTAAGTTTCAGCTCCTGGAAGTAGCATCTCCTTCAGGAAGCCTTCCCTGATGTTCTTTTTTTTTTTTGCAGGGCAATGGGAGTTAAGTGACTTGCTCAGGGTCACAGAGCTTGTAAGTGTCAAGTGTCTGAGGCCGGATTTGAACTCAAGTACTCCTGAATCCAGGGCCGGTGCTTTATCCACTGTGCCACCTAGCTGCCCCCCTGATGTTCTTAATAGTGCATAATCCCTTGTCCTCAAATAATCATGGTTATTCTTCTGTGCTCCTGGAAGGCATGGAACAGGCACTTAATAAATGTTGAAGCTGATTGGATTAGAGCAGTATTTTAGGGGTGACGGTACTGATCTCTTATTAAGTTATTGTGACATCTTTCACTATGTTTCAATATATTAAAAAGTCACTAATTTGTGAAATTTAATATCTGCTTTATTAAAAAAGAAAATGCTATAGTCAACATACATTCTTTATTATTATCATCTCATTTAATCCTCATGACACCCTGTGGGATAGGTGCTCTTATTTTTTTAGATGAGGAAATTGAGGCAAAACAGACCGGTGAGTGTTGAACCCAGGTCGGCCTGACTCCAGGTCCACCACTCTATCCACTGTGCCACTTAGCTACTTAAATTAAATATTTACATAAATCAAAGTAATTATTTAAATAAATTAAATTGATTTAATGAGATAATATTTATAAAAAGTGCTTAGCACAGTGCTTAGTGGGCAGTATCTAAATGTTAGCTATTAACTTTGCAAAAAGTTTTAATGATTTCTTAATAATATTTCTACTATCCATTTTTTTTTTCAGAGCAATGGGGGTTAAGTGACTTGCCCAGGGTCACACAGCTAGTAAGTGTCTGAGGCTGAGTTTGAACTCAGGTCCTCCTGAATCCAAGGCTGGTGCCTTATCCACTGCGCCACCTAGCTGCCCCCTCTTCTATCCATTTTAAGCAGGGATCTAAGTATCCTTTAAAAGCAATCCCGGAAGAAAGGAAGAAAAGATGAAAGGGAGGAAGGAAGACAGGAGGAGAGATGAAAAGAGTAAGAAGGTAAGAATGCAAGAAAAAAAGAAAGGAAGAAACTCCATCCAGATTTTAGGGCTGGGGAAAACTGGGAAGCTAGTTGGGAAGCTAACAACAGGACTCTGGTTTTCAAATTAAACTGAAAAAATTGACCCAGGATTGAAAGCAGTCAGTTAAGTTACTTCCTTGGTGACATTCACCAGTAGGACTCTGGGGCTTCTCATGATTGAAATAAAACAGCATACTTACATTCATGTATTTGACATCAAGTTCTGTCTTCTTCTCCAGTTCATGTATAATTTCTTTATGGAATTTTTTGAACTATCAGGAGGAAAAAATAGAACATGACATTTAAAAATAGTTGTTGAAAATTCTAAAACAAAATTGAATGAATTTCAAAAAGGTAAAAATGAAAAAGGTTCACCTACATTTTCATCAAGACTGTCATTAAGTTTCTTGTGTGTATTTGAAATCTCTATAAGGACGTGTCCTGCAAATAAACCCAAATACATTGGAAAACAGCATCTCCATTTCAGAAATTGATATAAAATTGCTGTAATAACATATCAAAACTTTACTGTTATTGTGGTACTATCTTCTAAGAAGACTCTTTGGGGCTATATTCATTGCTAGTCTCCCTAGGATGGTGTGTGTGTGGGGGGCACTTTTTACTAACTTTTGCTCCATGCAAACAGAGTAGTATAGAGACATTACAAGAGCATGTAACATAAAGTGACTTCTTAAAATGTACATTGTCCTTTATCTTTTAACGTAAGCTCACCATACTTTGCCCCAGATGTTGGGTCTGACAAACAATTACCTGCATGATTACAGTAACTAATTATAGGAGCAGATTATAGTGGTTTTTTAAAAAGTATAATCCTCAAAGATAATCTGATTATCTGTCAGGGTTAAAGGAAGAGATTACTTCCTTTTTCTAACATTTGCAATTTCCTCAACCTGGAACAAAGTAGTGCTGCTGTGGTAAGCAGCATGAACTCTATTGGAATGTGAATCTCATTGGACATAAGACTAATCAATTTATTGAAACAACTGCAACAATTCTGTCAGGAGCCCTTCACTTAGAAAGAAGACATTGTTTAAAAACAAAGTACAGGGAGGTCCAGATTAATAGGAATGATTAATCTAGTGAAGTGTATTTGAATTAGAATTATTTGAAGGTGTGATTACATAAAAAAAGGTAACTGGTTCCAGCCCAATAGAAATATGCCTTTCAAATAAGAATAATGTGATCATTTCATGGGATTCATTATTTTTACTAACTGGATGTTAGCTGTAGCTCACTGAATGCTGAAGCTACAAGGAATTGTAGATATTTTGGCATCATCCTTTCTCCAAAGACCTGGCAATAAGTTTCTGACATTATATTAAAGATATTCTGGTTTGCATTGCTCATATATCTGTTCTGTCTTTGGGATGTATATCTTTATCTTTTTTGCTGTGTTTTTCTAGCACAGTTAAATATGACCAACTTTCCATCAAATGTCTTCAGCAGAAGGCAATGGTGTGATGCTAGAAAAATATAATATGAGCTAAAAAAAAAAAAGCCAAAAGAAATTGAATTTACAGAGTAGAGAAGCAAACATATATGTATAATAACTGAAATAAAATAAAGGGAGACAAAAGATTGATTCCCAACTACCCTAGACAGAATGGTGACCTAGAGCATTTAGCAAATGAGCAGAACCAAGAGAACCCTGTATATAGTAACAGCAAAACTGTGCTAGGTGGTACAGTGGATAGAGCACCAGTCCTGGATTCAGGAGTACCTGAGTTCAAATCTGGCCTCAGACACTTGACACTTACTAGCTGTGTGACCCTGGGCAAGTCACTTAATCCCCGTGCCCCCCCCCCCCAAAAGAATGATTCTGATGTAGTTTTCTATTTAAAAAAATGATGAGCAGGATACTATCCAGAAAGACCTGGAAAGACCTACATGAACTGATGCAAAGTGAAATGTACTGTATACAAAATAACAGCAATAGTGTAAGAGGATCTGCTATGAATGACTTGGTTATTTTCAGCAATGCAATGATCCAAGATAACTCTGAAGGACTTAGAAAAATTTCAGTCCATCTACAGAAAAAGAACTGATGGTATCTGAAAACAGAATGAAGCATAATTTTTTTGATAGTTCCTTAATCTGAAGTTTTGTTTTTGTCTGTTTTCTTTCACAACCTGGCTAATGTGGAGATGTTTTGCATGATTACTCATGTATAACTTATATTGAATTGCTTTAGTTCTTGGGAGAAGGGGTAGGGAGGGAGGGAGGAAAAGAACTTGGAGCACAAAGTTTTTTTAAAATGATGTCAAAATTTGTTTTTACATGTAATTTGGAAAATAAAATTCTAAATAAATAAAAAAATGATTTTGAAAAATGCAAATGTCATTTTGACTATTATAAAAAAGGACATGAAGAAAGATGCTATTTGCAAACAGAGAAAGACCTGATAATAGAAGAATGTATAGAATAATTTTACATCTATATACCTATTTGCATTTAATGGTAGCCATCTCAAGGGCAGGATATGGGTAGGGAAGAAAAAAAATTTACATGATAACTTTATTATATATTTCAAAGGAATAGCAAATTGTACATAATAGATGTGCAGTTCCATGCGTAATCATCTTTTTTTTTTATTATACTGTTATGGAAATGCTTGTTTTATTCCATAAGTTAAAAATAAAATAAAATTTTTAAAAGAAACCAATAGAGGAGTATTAAAAGCACAATCTAAA
Source organism: Dromiciops gliroides (assembly GCF_019393635.1). Classification (NCBI taxonomy): domain Eukaryota; kingdom Metazoa; phylum Chordata; class Mammalia; order Microbiotheria; family Microbiotheriidae; genus Dromiciops; species Dromiciops gliroides. The sequence continues at coordinate 542,024,446 of NC_057861.1, read as the reverse complement.
AGGAAGAATGGTAAACCCAAGGATCAAAATAAAAGGTAGTAAGGGGCAGAGCCTGGATAAAGACCCACATCCCTTGACTTTGGACTTAGCATTTTCCTATTCATTGTAACCACTTTGAGAGAGAGCATGGCGCCTAGATGATTACTAGGTGTTCTTAAATTCCTTCCTCAAAAGCTTGTATTTAGCTCCATGCTTGTGATTTGACCCCAGAACCTGAAAGTGGGAAGGGACCTCGGTGGCCATCTGATCTAATCTATACACCAAAGGAACCTTCTCTCTAACAAAGCAAGAAGTGGTTGTCCAGATTCTTGAAAATGGTCAAGATGAGGAATCCAATCTTGAGGCGGTTCATTCCAATGTCAGATAATTCTAATTGCTCCAGGTTGTTGTTCCCCTCCCCCAAGTCTAAATTTACCACCTTGAAATTTTCACTCATTGTTTCTGGCTCCTCTGGGGTCCAAAAGAACAATTCTTTTTTTTTTTTTTTTTTGGTAAGGCAATCGGGGTTAAGTGACTTACCCAGGGTCACACAGCTAGTGTTAAGTGTCTGAGGCCGGATTTGAACTCAGGTACTCCTGAATCCAGGGCCAGTGCTTTATCCACTGCGCCACCTAGCTGCCCCCTAAAAGAACAATTCTAACAGCTCCTACAAGTGATCAGTCTTCAACTGCTTGGAGACAGCTGTCAGTAATTCTGGGACTTCTCTTTTCCAAACTAAAATGCCCAGTTCCTTCAACTGATCCTCATGACAAAGACTCAAGGCCCTTCATGATACCGGTTATTTTGATATTACAAAAAAAATTAAAGTTTTAAAAATGTTTGAAAGCCACTTCACACACAGATCAAAAGTCAAAGTCATTGGGGGCAGCTTGGTGGCGCAATGGATAAAGCACCAGCCCTGGATTCAGGAGTACCTGAGTTAAAGTCTAGCCTCAGACTAGCTATGTGACCCTGGGCAAGTCACTTAATCCCCATAGCCCCATAACAAACAAACAAACAAGTCAAAGTCATTAAAATTTCAGTAAATTTTTGGTAAAGTAGTAATTTTAATTTTGAAGTATGGCAGAGAGTAGGGCACTGAGCTGGGAGTCAGAAAGACCCAGGTTCAAAATCTGCCTCAGATACTTATTAGCTTGTGTGTGTCCCTGGGCAAGTCCTTAAGATGTCATTGCTTGCTTAGGGTTCCCTCATCTGGAAAATGAGGGGGCTAGACTCTATGGCCCCTAACGTCCCTTTTGGCTCTACTTCTATGAAAAGAGATATATTTGCTATTAGAAGGTATACGTTATATTGGGAAAAGAGCTAGACAGAGTGAGATTGGTTCAAATCTTGTTTCTGACATTTACATGTATGACAAAGGGTAAATCTACTTCTCTGAAACTCGGGCAAATTCTTAAATTGTATCAAAGAATGTATCTGCTGAGTTACAGAGGAGTTGCTATATGCATCTGGTGCCAAAACCACAGATCCTTGACATATACAGTATATATGTGTACAGTGTATGTAAGTATGTATGTTATGTGCTCAATGAATATGCTATGTATACATAGTTCTGGGACCATTTGATGTGTGGGATCCTTGATGTATGCGAAATATAGAGAATGCATGTTATGTTCAGAATGTTTATGCTATACAAAGGAAGGAACATTTCTTTCCTTCCTTTCCTTTTTTTTTGGCTGGGCAATGAGGGTTACGTGACTTTCCCAGGGTCACAGCTAGTAAGTGTCAAATATTTGAGGCTGGATTTGAACTCAGGTCCTCCTGAATCCAGGGCCCATGCTTTATCCACTGTACCACCTAGCCGCCCCAGAAGGAATATTTCTTAAGACCATTTGGAGGATCTTCCCTCAACCAAGTCTGAAACAGGAAAGAATAACAAAGTCATAAAAATATGACACATTTAAAAGATTATTTTCTAGTTCATACTTTGGTTCTTAAATTTGTCTAAGATCTCATATCCCCATCAGAAAATATCTTTGCATTTTCACTTATCTGAATTTTACACCAAAGAACCAGATGTTAAAAGTTTTTGTTCTAGTCCTGTTATTTTCAAGAATTTTTTAATTGATGCCTTGTTTTTATATTACTTTAAAAAAGTTTTCATTGATGTCTTCTGTTTTTTACATTCTCATAGTTATCCCCACTATTCCTCCTGGTCCTCTTCCCAGAGAGCCATCCTATATAACAAATAGTATTTTTTTTTTTTTGGTGAGTCAATTGGGGTTAAGTGACTTGCCCAAGGTCACACAGCTAGTAAGTGTTAAATGTCTGAGGCTGGATTTGAACTCATGTCCTCCTGACTCCAGGGCCGGTGCTCTATCCACTGTGCCACCTAGCTGCCCCTAATAAATAGTATTATTTATTTTTTTTAGTGAGGCAATTGGGGTTAAGTGACTTGCCCAGGGTCACACAGCTAGTAAGTGTTAAGTGTATGAGGCTGGATTTGAACTCAGGTACTCCTGACTCCAGGGCCGGTGCTCTATCCACTGCGCCACCTAGCTGCCCATAAATAGTATTTTTTAAAGACAAAAAGACAAAGAAAACTCAGAAGAAAAATCAGCACGACTTATCAATACATTGAAAAAAGTCCCAAAACATGTGCAATGTGTAACCTGTATATCTCTCACCACCATGAAGGATGGGTTGGAGATGTCCTCATCTGAAGCAACATAGCAGTTCAATTGTACTTGCCATGATTAAAGACCACAATCTAGGACTAATATTTATGATCAAGGCAAAAGGCATTAAGTCATCAGATATGTAAACAGAAACACAACATGACATATCTGCTCACTGAATCTGTTAGGGATGGTTATTAGTTGGTCCTTTACCCTTAGCTACAACACACACCTATGTATGTATGTATGTATGTATGTATGTATGTATGTATGTATGTATGTATGTATGTATGTGGTTATAGATGCAAGATGGCATCTACCAGAATCTTTTTGCTCATTCAACTCCAGGACTAATATCCAAACAGCAGTAGCTTATTTACATAGTGATTATTGGATTTGAAGGCTATCAGTAGAGAGAGAACTTAGACAAGCTGCTTTTACATTGAGCCTGCTGGTAGATTTAAGAGGCAGCTAAGTGGCTGCATGAGTAGAACCCTGGACTTGGAGTCAGAAAGACCTGAATTCAGAATCTGGCCTCAGACACTTTCTTCCTGTGTGACCCTGGGCAAGTCACTTTAACCTCTATTGTCTCAGTTTCCTCAACTGTAAAATGGGGATAATGATAGCACCTGTCTTATAGAGTTGTTGTGAAGACTGAATGAGATAATATTTGTAAAGCACTTAGCACAGAGGCTACCACGCAGTAGACATTCTGTAAATGCTTATTTCTCCCCCCGCTAGATTTATTATCTTTTTGTTTAAGTTGTTTTTTTTTTTTTTTTGGTGGGGGCAATGAGGGTTAAGTGACTTGCCCGTGGTCACACAGCTATTAAGTGTCAAGCATCTGAGGTCAGATTTGAACTCAGGTCCTCCTGAATCCAGGGCAGGTGCTTTATCCACTGCACCACCTAGCTGCCCTTGTTTAAGTTGTTTTAGTCCTGTGACTCTTTGTGACACCATTTGGGGTTTTCTTGGCAGAGATAATGGGGAGTGGTCTGCCATCTCCTTCCCCAACTCATTCTGCAGATGAGGAAACTGAGGCAAACAGGGTTAAGTGATTTGCTTAGGGTCACAGAGCTAGTGTCTGAGGCCAGATTTGAACTCAGGGAGATGAATCTTCCTGACTGCAAGCCTGGCACTCTATCCACTGTGCTGCCCAGCTGCCTATCATCTACACAGATCTATTTCTTTCTTTCATGCTATGTACAACAATCTTTGAACTCAGGTCCTCCTGAATCCAGGGCCAGTGCTTTATGCATTGCGCCACCCAGCTGTCCCCCAGAAGCCTTTCTTGACTGCCCATTTAATAATAGCATCTTTGCTCTGTTAATTATCTCCAATTGATCAAACATCTTTTTTGTACATGGTTATTTGCAAGTGATCTCACCTACTAGACTGTGTTCCTTGGGAGCAGAGACTATTTTTGACTTTTCTTTGTATCCCTCAAGTCTAAAAAAGTAGTTGGCACCTAGTTGGTGCCTAATAAATGCTTGTTGATTGCCTGTGAAGCTCCACTACATGCTCTTATAGAAAGCTAGCCCAGTTTACTTTTTTTTTGGGGGGGGGGGAGAGCAATGAGGGTTAAGTGATTTGCTCAGGGTCACATAGTTAGGGTCAAGTGTCTGAGGCCAGATTTGAACTCAGGTCCTCCTGAATCCAGGGCTGGTGCTTTATCAACTGTGCCACCTAGCTGCCCTCCATTTTACTTTTGAATAAATAATTTTAAAGATTAGGAACTTGCTCCCTACAGCCAGCTGAAGTCTATCTCCCAGCAGCTTCCATCCACTGATCTAAGAGTTAGCCCCTAGGAGGCCAAGCAGAACAAATGTAATCCTTCTAAATGTCAACCCTCAACTCTCTCCTATAAGGCTCTCCTTTCCTTCTCCAGGATAAGTACCTCTAATTCCATCAAATGATCCTCACATGGCAAGATCCCCTCACACTGGTTGCATTCCTTTGGATGCTCTGTGGTAGGTCCTAAACAGTCCTCAGAATTAAAAACACACTAGTCCATATGTGTCACACCCTTAGAACTTTGCCAGGCCTTTCAATCTGCCTAGAAGTTTGACTCCTTCAATAAGAGTGTAAAAGCTCCCAGATAGCAGGGACTGTCTAGCTTTTTATATTTGTATTCCCAGCACAGTGCTTAGTACATAATAAAATCTTGGTAAATGTCTCTTCATTCATTCATGCATGTATACACACATAAGTCTGGAGTAGAGTGATTCTTGTTATGCCAAAGACAAATTGGGTGGAACCCCTTAAGTTAATTTATGGGAATACAAAGACAGGAATTCGCAGGACAGGCACGCAGCTATGCACGAATGGGTTGTGATGATAATAACAACATAATATTTAGAATTTACATAGTGCTTTAAGGTTGGCAAAGCATTTTTCATATATTATCTAGCTTGATTCTGTATCACTGAAGTTAAAACCCACATCACAGATCCATCTGAATGTTACACAAACCAAACTTTTTCTTGGTGCATAGTTCCTTCTTCAGTTGCCCTAGTAGAAACATTTATATCACTCTTGGTTGAAAGAACATTTTCTTTTATTACTGAACCCATATTGTATCTCTTGATTAAATGTAAACTTGAGAGTAGAGATGGTTCCTTTTTTTTGGATTCTAACCCTTGCACCTAGAGTAGTGCCTTGTATACAGCAAGTACTTAATTGTGAGAAAATGGGTAGTTGTCGCCTCTCCATGTGGATGTAACAGTCAGTCATACTCCTCCTGACCTGTCTGTAGGACAAAGGTCTCAGATTCCATCCTCCCCCTCAGATTAACACAATCAAATGGTTCAAGGAGCCCTGGTCTCAATAAGGTCCACTCCAGAGTTGTGTCCATATAAGGAAGTATAAGGTCCACTCCTGAGTTATGCCCATACAAGGAAGAGGGGTGGGAATACTGCATCCTGATTAGCTAGTTTTTGCGTGTAGATTGTAACCCTTGAGTAATTGGACCAGTGATGAAAAAGGGAAGGGTCCATTCGTGTTAGGGACTAGGGTATAAAACAGGACCTGTGAGCCCCCTTTCTGGGCACCCACTAGCTCCACACTAGGGTGCCTCCTTCTCATGAGACGAAAATAAAGAGCCTTTGTCACTTCGCTGCTGAGTTCCTGAGAATTATTGAGAAGAGGATGGATTTTCCCCTCACATTAATAAATGCTTGCTATTAGATTTATGGATAACAAAGTGGTGCAGTGGATCAAGTCTGGCGTGAGGAAGACCTGAGTTCAAATTCAGCCTCAGACACTAGCTGTGTGACCATGGGCAAGTCACTTAACCCTGTTTGCCTCAGTTTCCTCATCTGTAAAAATGAGATGGAAAAAGAAATGGCAAACCATTCCAGTATCTTTGCCAAGAAAACTCCAAATGGGGTCATGAAGACTTGGATATGACTGAAACAACTGAAGAACAACAAAATTTGATTTATACCTTGCTGGATGTTAATGATCTATTGAATTCTATTGAAGAGTTATCTTTGTGGTTATTTTTATCAAGGATTTTTATGGGATTTAAAAATATGTGTACGTGGTTTGAACTTGTTCAGTGCTGCTACAGTCATGTTCATGATGCTGCTGCTTTTGGTGGCTGTGCTGGGGATCTATATGAGGCACATGGGGTGTCTTAACCTCATTCTCTACACCTTCACTCTCTTCAACCCTGCCCAGCACTGGACATACCAGGGGGAAAAATACATACTAGGATGATTCTTTAATGTTAGGGGAAAGGAGGCCATTTGACTGCCTTGCTTACAGGAGTATAAGAAAGACCCACCTAAGTGAGAATTACCATAAAAAGGGGGGTAGTTTTATTATAATTCAGGATCCTTTTAACTTTGTATCTTTAGTATCTGATTAGTAAAGTTGATCTTAACTGAATTTTATGGTCCACATTTACCTTATTGCATGCATTTTTACTCTCAAGCCTGAATTATTGAAGAGATCACGGTGGAGATTTTGCCTTGAGTCAAACATATATAAAAAGGAACAATCCACAGATAATTAACAAATAATAAAGAGTGGGATTTAGTATTATTAGTATTTTTTAGTCAATTACATTACTGTAAAGATATAGTCTGTTATGGAGAACTTTCTGTAAAAGCCTTCCTCTACCTTTGTCATATTTGCATCAAGAAGACCTTCAATGTAAGTAATTTTCAAAGATTTCATAAAAGTGGTGAAAATGTCCTTTCTGTGAGTAAATTAAATACACATTATAAATCCATGGGCAAAACCCTGACAGAAACTGCAAAAAGATAGACTCTTCAAATAGCTAAAAATTAAGCATCTTTTTCTTGTTAAAGCAAGTTTAGTTTAAAAATTGCTTAAATTACAATATTTTTACTTAAATAGTAATATATTCTAGGGACATGCCATTCACATGTTTTTTCATGAAATATATTTCTCCAACTTTATATGCCATACTGTTTTTTAAAATTTTATTTTTTTTAACTTTTGGTGAGGCAATTGGGGTTAAGTGACTTGCCTAGGGTCACACAGCTAGTAAGTGTTAAAGTGGATGAGGATGGATTTGAACTCAGGTCCTCCTGACTCCAGGGCCGATGCTCTATCCACTGTGCCACCTAGCTGCCTCCTTTTATATGCCATTCTGAAAATTACCTGCTAATGCTGGAAAGCAGTGAGACACAAGACAGAAGAGAATATAGTTGTGACTTTGAACTCTCTCATCACTAACACACCCTTCCTATGGTTTCTTGTTCACACCCTGGTGCAAAAGCTTAATAAAATAAGCCATTCACTCTGTGGGCCAGTAATGGAAAACTTAACCTTACACAGCTTGTTATTCTTGTCCCTCACAGTGCATGGAATTTAAAAGTAGACCTCAAAGCATCAGACACTAAATCCTTGGTCAGAAGGATTTAGTAAGCCAACAACAAAAAAACCCCCTCATCTTTATTATGATGCTGCCAAAGGTTTATCTTGAAATAGAAAATGAAAATATCTTGTATGTTATTTTAAGCATTTAGAGTAGCTTAATATTAATATCAAATGTTACTTTATGTTTGAAATGTTTCACAACACACGCCTGTTTATTTTTATTACTGTGACCTCCTCTTACATAAATTGTTTTGAAAGAGGAAGAAAAAAGCTTGGAAAAAGGGAGAAAAGACTAGTCCAAGATCAGAAGAGTAGATCTAAAGGCATGCCCAAGCTCGAATTAACTTGATGCTATCAGAACCTCAGAGTTACCGTAAGTAAAGGCTTAATCATTTCTTCTCTTTTAGATTTTGAGTTAGTTATTTGGAGAATAAACCTGGAGTACATAAACTTACTGTGATTTGGTAAGAGTGAATGAAGTATATTGTCATATGGACATACTAAGGAAATGGGATTACATATATGTAAGAAACTAAATATAATTTAAAAGTAATCTCTCCCACCAATTTCCCACTTAAATTCATTCTCCTTCAGATAACTTTAAAATAACTCCTCAAATCAAATTTTGGAGAGGTAAAGCAAACAAGAGGTCAGAGTGTGACATTTTTTCCAGCCTAAGACAACTTTGGAGGTCAGTAGAATAAGTTTGTGATGCCGAGGTCTGTGCAGCAACAATACCAGTGGTGGGCTTTGGAGGTGGCCAAGATGACAGCAGCAACAGCCCAGAGATACATAGTTCTAGGTTGCAATTCCAAGGTGGAGAGGAGTGCTTGTGGTTTGTTACAAGGAAGCACTGACCCTAGTTGTAGTTCTAAGGCACAGAAAAGCACTAACCCTTGTGGATGCAGAAGACGGGGGGTGGGCCTGGCCACAGTTCTAAGTATAAGAGGAACATGTGCATATTCAACCGCAGGGGAGCAGGGACCCTTCCTGGGTAAAAATCAGATGTAGAACAGGAGAGCAGTGACTACCATCTTAGAAGCACTGAAAACTTGCAGACCCACAGAACTAGTTCTGAAAATAGCATCACAAAAAAGCCTGAAGGTTGGATGAGTGCTCCCCATCCCCAGGTAAGCAGAGCCCAACCTTAATGCAAAGTTCAAAGTAAAGAGACAGGCTGGAAAAATGAACAAACAAGAAAAAAAGGAACTTGACCATAAAAAGCTGCTATGGTGGCAGGAAAGACCAAGACATAAACTCAGAGGAAGACAACAATATGAAACCAGCTACAACCAAGGCCTCGAAGAAAAATGCTAATTGGATCCAAGCCTAACAAGAATTCCTGAAGTTTTTAAAGAAAAGAGATGATAGTGGAAAAATTGGGAAAAGAAATTGGAATGATTCAAGAAAATTATGAAAAGAGAATTAACAGCTTGGTAAAAGATGCTCGCGCACGCGCACGTGCGCGTGCTCTCTCTCTCTCTCTCTCTCTCTCTCTCTCTCTCTCTCTCTCTCTCTCTCTCTCTCTTTCTCTCAAACTACACTTAAAAAAAATAGACCTGGCCTAATGATAAAAGAGGCACAAAAAATTCACTGAAGTATGGAACTCCTTAAAAAGCAGAGTAGGCCAAATGGAAAAGGAGATACAAAAATTCACTGAAGAACTAAAAAAGCAGAAATGGCTAAATAGAAAAATAGGTACAAAAGCTCACTGAAGAAAACAATACCTTAAAAGTGAAAATTGCACTTGTGGAAGCTAATGACACCAGGAGACATCAAAAAACAATAAACCAAAGTAAAAAGAATGAAAAAATAGAAGAAATATGAACTCTGATTGGAAACACAAGTGACCTGGAAACCAAATTATTAAAAGTTACCATTAGTATTACCAGGCAGGTTAGGAAATTTAGAGCTGGAAGGGACTTCAGGCCATCTAGTACAAGACCCTCATTTTATAGATTAGGAAACTGGAGCCTAGAGAAATAAAATTATTTGTCCAAGGTCATTCATTCAGCTAGTATGTGGCAAAGGTGTGATACAATAAGTAGAAGAGATCAGACTCCAACCCAGGTCTTTTAATTTCAAATCTAGTGCTTTTTCAACTACACCATAATGAATCCTTGTTTTAAATGGAAACCTATTCATAACCCCATTGATGTATTTCAATTTGAAAATTTTCATCAACTCACAAAGATTACTTACCATAAAAACAAATTACAAAGTAAATAATAATGATGAATATTTAAAAGATATAGATAAGGGCTCAAAAGAGGGGTATTTATTGCTCTTGATACTGGAAATGAAAAGCATATACTAAAAATATAAGCAGGAATGTGTATATATATATATATATATGCATATGCACATAACATGCATATTTTGTGGTACATATACAACTACATACTTAACAGTTCCAAAAATGAATGTAATTAGAGCTAAATTACCAATTACATATTCTTCCACTTAAAAACAACAGCAACAAAGACAGCAGAAATATACCTTCTGTTGAAAAGAAGTCACTAGAGACAGGAAGTCTCTAATATACCTCAGTATGGAATAGTTCATGTATTTTCATCTTCCCCTACCTCTCAACCCCCCCTCCCCAATTGATTAGTTTTATTTCTTCTCTCTCTCTTTTTTTTGTGTGAGGCAATTGGGGTTAAGTGACTTGCCCAGGGTCACACAGCTAGTAAGTGCCAAGTGTCTGAGGCTGAATTTGAACTCAGGTCTTCCTGTATCCAGGGCCGGTGTTTTATCCACTGTACCACCTACCTGACCCCTTCTTTCTCTTTTATTATATATATTAAAAAATTATGTGTAATGGCTCTCTAGAAAGGTGGGGGGGGGGAGGAGAAGAGATACTGAGGACATGTAGGGAATTTACAAACAAGATATCAATAAATATTTATTAAAAAAAAAAACAAATGAAAACAAGAGAAACTGGAGATAACCAAGTGCAAAAATAATAGTAAGAAAAAAAAGACCCTGTAGATAAAAACAACAACAAGATGTTCTACTTGACAAATGTTGTATTGCCCTCGAAAAACTTCCAAAGAACCTAGGACCAGAAATTTAGGGAAGCCATCAAGAAAGTAAGTCCAACTCATGATGGAAAATGCTCCCCACACACGAAAAAAAAACACCAAACCTGTGGAATCTAGGTACAGATTGAACCATACTGTTTCTACTTTTTTTGGTTTTCTTTTTCTTTTTTGAGGTTTTCCTTTTTTTTTTTTTCCTGATTCTCCTTTCACAACACGACTAATGCAGAAATATGTTTATTGTACATGTATAACCTATATCAGATTGTCTTGGGAAGGGAAGGGAGGGAGGGAGAATTAAACAAATCTTATTAAAACAGATGCCTCTCAGTAAACTTTCATTTTTGGAATTGTAGATGATCTGGCATTGGTACAGGGCGGTCCCTTACAGAGATGAAAAGATCATAGGTTTTGACCAGTATCACTCCTTCCCCCTTTCCCCCAACTTTGGATTCATGTTAAATATCCCCCAAGCAGGGATGCAAACCGTAAGCATTTTTTGAGCTCCTAGCTCTTTTAAATAGATAGAAAGAAGACTGTTGTCATTCAAATGGCAGAAAAGCCAATCTGTTGAGCAGTAGCATGCACTTAGCCTTGAGAAATGTGTGTATGTGGAGGGGAGGGCAGCATGACAGTTCCCTAGCCTTTTAATTTTAAGTAATACTTCTGGGAATGTGACAGAACAGTGATGTGCTGAAGTTTCTTCTCAGTTTTCTCCATTAGGGTGATATTTGGAATAGGTTTGATCTAAAATCTGATCCCAAATCAATCGAGGGTATTAAGGGACTCCTGGGGCTTCCTGAATGTCTCTTTGAATTGGCATATTTTCCAGAACCACCGGAAACATATTTTCCAGAAGCACAGAGTGTGCAAGAGGCCCAGCACGTGTCAAAGATGAAGCCCTCCCTGAGCTGACAGCTATTTTGTCCTTTTTCCTCTATGACTTGGGTTTTATTAAGCATAAACATATCACTACAGATTATAAGAAGGTACTGTCTCTGGCAAATTTTATTCATTTATTTATGAGACAGAGAAAATAAAATGAAAAATTAATAGAAGGGATTTATAAACATACAAAATGCAGGGTAATTTATTTTAAAATATAAACAGAAAAACTCAATTAAATCTACTTAGCAAAGAAATAAATACAGAAGTATATGACTCTACAAATGTGAGGTGATTATTGTTAATTTAGGACACTTTAAGCTTTGCAAAGTGTTTTACATAGATATATTATCTCATTTGATTCTCATAACAATCCTGTCAGGTAGGTGATATTATCATCTCCATTTTATAGATGAGGAACTTGAGGACAATGGAAGTTAAATGATTTGAAGTCCAGCACCCTATCCATTATACCAACTAGATGTTTCAAGGAGAAAATAGAAAGAAACTGATAAATGATAAAACTAGAAAAAAGAACAAGAACTTACACTTGCTTCAATTAGAACTCTCCTAGGGGGAGGCTAGGTGGCGCAGTGGATAAAGCACCGGCCTTGGATTCATGAGTACCTGAGTTCAAATCCTGCCTCAGACACTTGACACTAGCTGTGTGACCCTGGGCAAGTCACTTAACCCCCATTGCCCTGCAAAAAAAAAAAAAAAAGGTTGACAACTATCCTAATATGTAATATGTAACTGGAAAATAATAAAATAAAAATAAAAATAAACAAATGTTGAAAATGATCTCTACATGTAACTAGAAAATAATATATAAAAAAAAGAACTCTGCTAGCAGCCTATATGTCATACAGATCTGTATTCTATTTATTTCTAGATCTACCATTTCCCCTCTGCCTTTCTATATTAGAATGTAAGCCTCTGAGGGCAGACTCTATTTATTTATTTCATCTCTTTACCCCTAGGGATAGTGCTTTGAATAAATACCATGCATTAAACAAATGCTGAATCAAATCAGCATCTATGTACACCTCTAGATATTCATTAATGAACCTGACCTTGGTTTTAAAAAACTGGCAAACTTTGTCAGGTCTATAGCATTAAGATTGCACACATAATAAGGCAAATTTAGTATCTTAAAATGAAAGTTTAAAACCAAATACCAACTGCAGCAACCCAACATCATTAAATATTTTTATAATGTAAGGGAAAAAAGATATTTTTACATATAAGAACACACCCTATGAATACCAGATTGACAGCTGGTGGTGGTTCACCTGGGAGCTGAGCAGGTAAAGTAGGTTTTATGATCTTGCCATGCTTTAAATACTTACGCTGCCAGACAAACTAGCCCTGTGGATGTTCTTTACAACTTTTGCACAGGGTGTCTTTATATCTGGAACAAGCTAACTCCTCACCTCTGCCTCATAGAACCCCCAACTTCCTTCAGACCTAAGCTCCAGAGCTACCTCCTACACGAAGTCAGCAGGCACAGTGGATAAGCATTGTACATGTAGTTAGAGAGACCTGAATTCAAATCTTGCCCCAAACACTAGTTGGCCTTGGGCAAGTCACTTATCCTCAATTTTGCCTCAATTTTCTCATCTGTAAAGAGGGGATGATGATAATATCTCATAGAGTTACTGTGAAGGATTAAATGAGATATTTGCAAAGCACTTTGTAAACTTTAAAGTACACATACACAACGCTATTATTATTATTGTTGTTGTTGTTGTTGTTATCCCCCTCAGCTGCTAGTGGCTTACTCCAAATTTTTGTTGTTGTTCAGTCATTTCAGTCGTGTCTGACTCTTTGTGATCTCATTTGGGGTTTTCCTGGCAAAGATACTGCAGTGGTTTGTCATTTCCTTCTCCAACTCATTTTACAGATGAGCAAAGTGAGGCAAACAGGGGTAAGTGTGTTCATATGAATATATGGATCACCTGGATTTGATGGAGGTACCTTATCATCCAAAAGTATTTTTTATGAAACCCTGGGTTAATAGGAACAAAATGTCCTTCAACTGAACTCCAAACCTGAACCCAGATAGCAGATAAAAGACCCTACCATGTGACTTTTTTCCCTTAGGATAGTAAGTCCCTATCTTATGGTAACATCTGGGCATCCTCATCCTTGCCAAACCCTTTTTTGGAATCCTGTAGTCTTATCATGATACTTCTGTATTTCCTCAATACTTGTTATAACTGAAATTGTTAAACTGCTTTTTGCTTCTGGGTTGATTTCTGTATGATACTACTGAAACTGACAACACCCTGTAATCAGTGGACAAAAACCATATATTCCCTCAAAACTGGGGAGTCCCTTCCTTGAGCTTCTCTCTTAGGAGGGAAGTCTCCACATGATCATGTTGTGTTATCTTTCTTCCTGGGACAAAATATTAAATTGATATTATGTTTTTTGTGTCTGCCTCTGATCTGTTTCACAGGAGGATAGATATGGATCTCATGTTCTCTTATTTTGTAGTAGAAATTAAACATTATTTCTCTGATCTGTTTGTAGGAGACAGGCAGATACAATACTATATTTTAATATTCAACAAGTGTCTTTTCCAGGGTCACACAGCTAGTAAATGTCTGGGACCAAATTCAAACTCAGGGAGATGAATCTTCTTGACTTTACATCTGGCACTCTATCCACCATGCCACCTAGCTGCCCCTCCTTCAAATTACTTTGTATTGTACAGTGCCTGACACAGTATGGGCTTAACCAAAGTTTTATTGCCTGATTTAATTAAATGTATTTAAAAAAATAAACTTAACCACTGAAAAAACTACTGAATACACATATAAAACAAGGGAAAAATCTTACCCCAAATCCTAGATTTTTAACCAGACAGAACCAAATGAATGATCAAAGTTAGCAAGCAGAAAAGAAAAAAAAAAGTACATTTGCTCTGCGTCCCCTTTCAGAATCCCAGTTCCACGACTTTTGGCATTATTTTCTTGCCTAACCTTTAAAATGACTACCACTACCACCACACCCCTAACATAGTTAGAGTTGGTGGGTATATGGTTTTGGTTACACTGATCTGATTTTTTGTTGCCTTACCTAGAGTTTAGAGATTGGAAGGGACTTTCGAAGTAATCTATTACCTAGCTTCTTAAACTATTGGTTGTGACCCCATATGGGGTCACATGACTGAATATGGGGGTTGCAAAAAATTTGTTAACAGTAAAAGGTTAAGTATACCTCTCTTATACACCTATATACCTGGGGTCGAGTAAAAATTTCTCAGTTGAAAAGGGGTCAAGAATAGAAAAAGTTTAAGAAGCCCTGATCTATTTTAACAACCTCAGTTTCTAGACCGTCTATAAACATTAATTTAATTAATGAATAACTTTGGTTACTCAATGTAGGTGCTTTGTGCAACTGATTTAACTTTTGGAGGCCCTAGACATATTGTGATTCTTGACATACATGAAGACAGTCTTTAGAAAGATTCCTAATTCAGATCCATATCACCTTTCTCCTGGTCTGCTGCAACGGCCTCTTAATTTGGACTTCTGGCTTCCATCCTCCATTCTCCAATACAGCTTTTTTTTTTTTTTTAAAGTGAGGCAATTGGGGTTAAGTGACTTGCCCAGGGTCACACAGCTAGTAAGTGTTAAGTGTCTGAGACCAGATTTGAACTCAGGTCCTCCTGACTCCAGGGCTGGTGCTCTATCCACTGTGCCACTTAGCTGCCCCTCTCCAATACATCTTCACATGGCTATGAAATCAATATTCCTAAAGCATAGGTCTGACTGTATCACTTCCCTGCTCAAGAAGCTTCAGTGACTCCCTGTTGCTTCTGATTGGCATTCAAAGCCCTTCACTGTGGCTCTTCTTTATTTTTTATTTTTTTGGTGGGGCAGTGTCTGAGGCTGGATTGGAACTCAGGTCCTCCTGAATCCAAGGCTGGTGCTTTATCCACTGCACCACCTACCTGCCCTGTCTCGTTTATCTTTCTAGGCTGCTTTCATATCAGTCCTCCCTCCTACTCTGTATTCCCAGGCAAACTAACCTATTTGTTGTTCCCTCTGCATGATATTTCATCACCTGCCTCCATGACTTGACACAATCTGTTTCTTATGCCTAGAATGCTCTCCTTTCCTCATTTCTACCCCTGCAAATCCCTAGTTCCCAAAGCTTAGTTCAACTGTCACTTCATATAAGAAGTCTTTCATGTTATTCATTCTCCCCCACTTTTTACATATATGTACATATACACATATATCTATATACACACATATAGGTATAGGTATATATGTATACATGTAGATGTATGTATATATGTACACACACACATATATTTATGCATGTGTTATTCTCTCCACTGTAGAATGTAAGTTTGTTGTATTTTCATACCCTCAGTGATTCTCAATGTGCCTTGCATATTAACTACTTAATAAGTGCCTGCTGAATTAAATAGAATAAGGTGGTTTTCTAGGCTTTTTGGGTCTCCTTGCTGTGCTTTATGATTGGTTAATCTTCCATAAGAAGTTCACTTTGTCTACTTCTAATTTGGGGGGAATCTCTGTCTTTACTCATTTCCTGTATTTTTTGGGTAGCAACATCTTATTTGAATAAGTCAGATTAAGGGTATTTTATCAATATACAATATTATCTTCTCACCCCTCCCCCCCAATTTGGTGTTGGCTTTGCCTTTTACTTTAACTCATTGATTGTTTGACTGCACACAGACAGATGATTTGAAAATAATTTCTTTGCTGGCAACCAAGTGTCTTCAGTAAGCTAAGTTCTCATTACAATGTCCAATGACTTCCAACTGTGTTCCTGAAGGAAGTATTCATGATGTACATGCACTAGGCTTCTGAGTGATCTACAGATCTTTGGTCTCTTTCATTTAATTCCAAAATATATTTTCTGACATTCTTTCCCTGCCCTCCTCTTTGCCTACTTTTACACTGAAAACATTTAGTATTAAGACAGATGCTTGAATTTGTTTTGAAGAGCTTGTCAATTTCCTGATAGAATGTTTACTTCATGTTCTTCACCATGTTAGTCCTCAAGCTTCAGTTAATTTTTCACTGGCATTTTTGCTCATGAATGCTGCAAGGTAAAAATGACCAACTGTCGTGTGGAATAATGTTTCTTATTGTTTTTATGTGTCTTCTGGTTTAATTTATAGTAAGTATGCCAATTTTGATGTGGTTCACATCTTCTTGTAGTATATCAATTTGCTGGTCATTGAACAAGAACCTTGCACTTAGAATACTAAGAGTTAAATTAATGTTTACAAGTGGTCTAAAAAACAGTGATTCTTGAAGGTTATGTCAATGGAGAACAAGCTCTGGTGGTTTCTACCAAATTGGAAGGATTTTGACCGAAATCCCAGCAACAATGTCTTCTATCCAAGGACCAGTCTAAGTACAGAGAAGCTCATCATCAATAGGGTGGTCAGTAGCTAACAAATTCTTATGTCAGGGTAACCCATAAAATAAAAATATAAAATGGGTCTCAGTCCTGGGCAGTCTTTTTGTTTCTGCAATTTATTGGGAGACAGTACTAGAAAGAGCAGTGGATTTGTAACTATGGGACCTGGGCTCTATTTCTAGCTTTGTTGCTTACTACTTGAATGCATTTGGGCAAATAATTTTATCACCCTAGGCATCAATTTCCTCATCTATAATGAGAGTATTGTACTGAAAGTTCTCAAAAGATTCCTTGCAGCTTTAAATCTATGGTCCTTTGATCCTAAAATTCTATGCCAGTTTTCTCAAGAAATTATAGGACTGAATTTCTAATATCTTACAAACAGAACACAATTATTTTACTACAGATTATTGATATCTTTCTTCCATTTTAAAAAAGAAAATATTAAGAAGACCATTATTCATAGAACATAGCATTCACTGATGTACCATCAGATTTGGTAGACAAGAATTATCTATGGGCCAAACTCTACAATCTTATTATGGATTCTAATCCAGCAATGGCTCTTTATAGTGTTTCTTCAGAATGTAAGAAAGTGTCCACAGTGTGGTTGCTGAAAGAAGAAAAAGAACTTTTGTGTAAGGAAAAAAGGATGCAATCAGCTTGTGAAGAAACAGTCTCTCAGATAAAATGTGAAGGAGAGACAACACAGACTATTGGGATAAGCAGAGAGAGAAAACTGCCCCTCAGAAAAATGTACAAAAAGGACAGGACCTCTTTGAAGGAAATGACTGAGGTAATGATAGCTGCAGGGCATTATGGTTCTTCAGGTCATTTGCATGTGACTATGTTTTAAAGATTACAACTGGAGGCTGTGGAAAGATTCAATAAGAGCTGTTTGGTCCATAGCTGGTAGAAATGTGGATTTTGTGAGTCTTACTTCATAAAGTAAAAGTCACTGATCATAGGAAGCTCTGATTTGACGCACAGAGAATAGGGTTAACCAACAGACCAAAACAAAACCAAAAACCCAAGCCAAAAGGGGAATAAGATGACAGGAAGGCTTCAGCAGCTTTCCTGGGAGCCTACTAGTAGGAAAAGAAGTATTGCCTTTCTGATTGGCTGAAAAAAAAAAAAAGGCTTGGAAGCTTGTTTGAAAGCTCTTTGGAAGCTAGCTGAATTATGGTGCTGTTTGAGGCTACTGACCTCCTGTGCCCTTCACAGCTTGAGAGAAAGGAAATCTTTAAAGATGTTCCTGGTTGCTCTGTACTAAAAGAGAGAAATAGAGGGGAAATAGAGGCTTTGCATCTGCTTTAACATAAGGAGGTTTGACTGGCTAAGAGCTGATTGGATAAAGCATAATCCTCTTGAGTGAAGAGCTGGGAATACAAATAACCTAAAAAGAAGTCCAGAACCCCAGAACCAGCCTAGATCTTCCCTCTAAGAGTATGAAGAACTTGCACTGAGTCCAAAATCTGGAAGAAGGTAGAACTATGAGTGAACAAAAAACAAAAACAACAACAAAAAGAATCCCACCAAGCTATTACCAAGACAGCTATTATCAAGATGCTTAAGACAAACCTAGAAAAAGAATAATTCCAAAACATCTATAAATAAAGCCTCACAAGAAAATATGGCTCAGGCACAAATTCAACTAGAATTCCTAGAAGAGATGAATAATAATAAAAATATTTTTATAAATGAAATAAGAATGCTACAGGAAAAAATTATAAAAGAAATGAGAGTTATGAAAGAATTAGAAAAGGAATTAACAGTTTGGCATAAGAAGCACAAAACCTTGCCCATACAATAAAATGAAAATTAAGAATGGACCAACTAGAATCCAATGACTCCATGACACAACAAGAAACAAAGTCAAAAGACTGAGGAAAAAAATGTAGGATGTGTTATAGCAAAACAACTGATCTGGATAACAGATCAAAAAGGAAAAAAAAACACCTAAGAATCATTGGACCAGCTAATTATGACCAATAAAGGAGACTAATCATTATATCTTAAGAAAACTATAAAGAAAATTGCTCACATCTCTTAGAGAGCAAAGTTGAAATTGAAAGAATCCACTGATTACTTCCTGAAAACCCCAAAGGCCAGGTGAGGGTGAAGATTGACTGAGAAGAGTAGGAAGAGGGACCTCAGAGTGTCATTTGAGGTTGCTACTAAGGGCAGGCTGAAGTCAGAATTCACCCCCAGATAATTTAACTAATTATATTAATTAGATGCTAAGTTCTGCTGCTTTTAAACAAAAGGACGAAAAGTTCTTATGGTATTCATTATATTCAGCACTCAGAGGAAGTCTGGTTACCCCACTGGAGTAATGGCTATTCATTTAACATTATAAAAGCCAATTATCTTGATGTGGTCATTTACCTGAACTGCCAATAAGAGGTACTTTGAACATTTTCTTTAAGGAATAATTATTGACATATGGTAAATAAAAAATTATTGAACACTGTTATGTTGGTGGAATCCAGAAGGATTCTGGGCCTGGATAATTCTGCACAGTATTATTTTATATCTTATAAATTTTGATTCCAGAAGCAAATTAAAGTTTATTTTTATGTTTTGCTCCTGAGTGGCAACTAACTAATTTCTAGCTAAGCTTACCCAACTGTGCTACAAATCTTGACAAATTAACGAATAAACTTGCTATATGTTAAGAAAAAAGAATATATTTTCTAAGTCTGATTTGGATTCTTATCTTGAAAACCTCAATAAAAATGTTATTTATAAAAAGGTTTAAGTGTATTAATTATGTATATCAAGGAAATAATTTACTAATTTGAATATATATATATATATATATATATATATATATATATATATATATATATATACATACACACACACAAAAAGATTGTTTTCTTCAGGCATGAAAATAAAAAAAAACCCTCACCATTAAGAGATCAAGACTTTACTAAAGGCTTATTCTATCAAGCAAGGCAAATTAACATTAAAAATTAATCTTGTTTTTTTTTTTAGGCAACTGGTAAATTAAGGTGCAAGAACCACCATCTAATGTTAACAACAACAAAAAACCTAAACAGGTGTACTATAAATAATGAATGACGATGACAAAACTTGGTCTTTTCATTTCATAGCAGTAACAAACTTTAGAAGACCTGCAGACATGTTGGTCAAGACCAAGAAATATAAACTTAAAAAGGAAAACAGTGCCTCCATCTATGCAAAGAGATGGCTTTCAATCTAAACATTAGTCAAGCAAAGAAAACACTGAGGCAAAACGAAGATCTCAACATATCAGCAAATGGAACTATTCTTAAAGTTTAAAGTGAGGGTTATAATGCAAAGGAGGAAGAATTTAACTTCTATTGGTCAGGAAAGCTTAAAAAAATTCAGAGATCTTCCAGGGCCCTTGAGATCAAAGATTTAGATCCAGATAGGATCCTCTAGGCCTCTTCTCTTTTTATAGATAAGGAAGATGAGGCCCAGAGAAGAAACTGACTTGCCCAGTAACATAAATAGTGAAGGGTCTGGAATTTGAACCCAGGTCCCTTGTTACACCATATTGCTTGTTTTATTATCAGCTCACCCATTCCTGTATGATAAACCATATCATAATTACTGACTGATCTTGTTCTTAAAGATCTAAAATTTCCCCCCCTTTGGTGAGGCAATTGAGGTTAAGTGACTTGCCCAGGGTCACACAGCTAGTAAGTGTTAAGTGTCTGAGGTCAAATTTGAACTCAGGTCCTCCTGAATCCAGGGCCAGTACTCTATCCATTGTGCCACCTAGCTGCCCCAAGATCTAAATTTAAGGAGGTTCCATAACCTCAGATGTCTATTTGATTCTCTAACAAACCTTATTCAATATTGCCCACAGAAGTAAATAATATTAAGCATGTCAGGTGAGAGAAAAACCCCCGATCATTTGTTTACATCAGAATGGGAAGCATCTCCATACATGTGACAATAAAATGGCAAGCTTCTCTTTTCAAGCTACACAGAAAATCTGTCATTATTTGGAATTGTACCTTACATTACATATATTTAAACAGGTACCTTGGGGGTAGGTAGATGGCACAGAGGATAAGAGTACCAGACCTGGAGTCAGGAAGACCCTAGTTCAAATCCAGCCTCAGACACTTACTACCTGTGTGACCCTGGGCAAGTCACTTCACCCTTTTGGCCTCAATTTCCTCATCTGTAAAATGAGCTGGAGAAGGAAATGGCAAACCACTCCAGTATGTTTGCCAAGGAAACTCTATCAAGAGTTGGACAGGACTGAAACGACCAAACAACAACAGACAGCTGACTATGCAACTCACACTGAATTTCTTAATGCTGAACAGGAGCTTCCAAAGCCTCCTTTTGTCTCTATGAGAGCAATATCCCAGTTTTACAGATAAGAAAACTGAGGCTTAAAAGGTGAAATAAATGACCTTCCCATAGCAAGTGTCAGAACCAGGATTTAAATACAGGTTTCCCGACCCCCCAAATTTGTTACTTGTTCTATCGCACCATGTTGTCACTAATATACACTGGCAACTCATTATCATTGGTATGAAAGAACATCTTCCCTTCCTCTATTTCTTTCCTTGCTTCCCAAAAAAAGGTCCCAAAAGGAATCTGACAATCTTGGGGTAGGGACACCATGTTCTTGGGAGTCCCAAGTTAGATAATAGGTCTAATTTTCTTACCACAAGTGGTATTGTTATAGATAAACTAGAATTATTCTGTTGTCAATTTGCAGTTGTTTCAATCACATCTGACTCTTCTCAACCCCATTTTTTGTTGTTGTTGTTGTTTTTTGGGTGGGGCAATGAGGGTTAAGTGACTTACTTGTCCAGGGTCACACAGCTAGTAAGTGTCAAGTGTCTGAGGCCATATTTGAACTCAGGTCCTCCTGAATCCAGGTCCAGTGCTTTATCCACTGTGCCACCTAGCTGCCCTGATTTGGGGTTTTCTTGGCAAAGATACTAGAATGGTTTGCCATTTCCTTCTCCAGCTCATTTTACACATGAAAAAACTGAGGCAAACAAGGTTAAGTGACTTGCCCAGTGTCACACAGGTAGTAAGTATCTGAGGCCAAATTTGAACTCACAAAGATGAGCCTTCTTGACTCCAAGTCCAATGTTCTACACACTGTACCACCTGGCTACTCCTAGCTAGAATTATTAGTACAGTAATTTATTTCCAGTATATTACTAGTTAAATAGGTTTTGTGGGTTAACTTAGGAATCTAACCAACGTTCATAACTTTTTTTATGGTAAAAATGTATTCCAATTTTCATACAACAGAGTTAATGACAAATTTTTGGAATTGACTCCATTCATAAATTGGGGACTGATCATATTTTTTAAATTAAACAAAGAAAACCATTAAGAAATGAGTGAATTGTTAAGTCTTAAGTGATGGTATTGTGTGGTATGGCATGGAAAACTTCTTGTCTACATTAACTAACAACGACGACAACTAGTCAAGGTGCTACTTCTCAATAGTTTCAAATCTAGTGAAAAAAGTCCTGCCAATTAAAACACTGTCAGTGTCATTGAGTGTCTAGCCCTTTTCCGATCACTCATCTTTTCCCTCATAACTCAGATTAGTTAAAGGTTAGGTGACGCAATGAATAGAGAGCCAGGCCTGGAGTCAGGAAGACTCATCTTTCAGAGTTCAAATCTGGCCTCAGATACTTAATAGCTGTGTGACCCTGGCCGGGCAAGTCGCTTAATGCTGTTTGCCTCAGTTTCCTCATCTGTAAAAATGAGCCAGAGAAGGAAAAGGCAAACCTCTCCTGTATCTTTGCCAAGAAAATCCCAAATGGGGTCATGGAGAGTCAGACACAGCTGAAATGGCACAGCAACAACAAAAGTTAGGTATCAAACAGTTCTCTTGCTCCTTCACAGTGATGGATAATTTAGACTTTCTTTAATACCAATGAGTAGTAATGGAATCACCCAAAACCTATTGTGTGATGAAATATTATAATTAAGAGATTATTTATTTCAGTTTCAACCCATTCCACCTCCACAACACCAGGGAGCTAGGTGATACAGTGGATAGAGCAACTGGCCTGGTGTCAGGAAGACCCGAGTTCAAATCGTGCTTTAGTCACTTACTAGCTGTACGACCTTGGGCAAGTCAACCTCTGTTTGCTTCAACTTTCTCATCTGTAATACAGAGAAAATAATAGCACCTACCTCGGAGGCTTGAAGGATCAAATGACATAAACAAAAGGTTCTATAAATGTCAGCTAGTGTTATCAGTTATTATTGCCATCTTCGTGAGTTGCTGTGCCTAGGAAAAAGTTACCTAATGGTCAAACTCCTTGATAAGGAGCCTCTCTGGAACTTCGTTTGCCTGGTCTTCCGACAAACACCTATGCAGTTTGTGTCAGGGTGGTCCCCAGAACATTTCCAGCTTGATCAAACCCTCTAGAGCTTATGTCATCTGGCACAGACTTTGAGAAGCCGGTTTATCTGCATACCATCAAGGGGCATTAATACAGGATTTTAATGGAGATAAAGGGGGGAAATTATCCTTTCTTTGGCTATATAGACAAATGGTTAAAAAGCTATTCTTATTATCTCTTAGGAAAAAGGGAAACAACGACTCACATACTTATAGACTGTCTTTCTTCTGTTTGTTTTAAAGTCATATTCAATTCTGAACATGGCCCTGCTTTGCAGGCTACTCAAGGGAGGCTTCCCTTTTAAACAAAGATTAAAAAAAGAAAAAAACTTCAGCAAAACTGGTTGATGGATCTGACCCGTGTGAAATCACATGCAACATCCCACAGTCACGGTCCACCTCCCCATCCTCCCCAAGGAGGGAGCTTGATGATAGGGAGCTTTTTACAACAACCTTGTGAGCTAAGGAGTATAGACTGTATGTCCACTTCAAAGATAAGGAAACTGAAACTCAGATTGCTTAAATGATTTTCCAAAGACTTCACTGCTAGTATTTGGAGTTGGGGTTTGGACCTAGGTCTTCTATCCCAAGTCCCATTCGCTTTCTAATACATCTAGCCACTGTTAGCAGCACACTGATAAAGGAAGGAAAGAAGGAAGAAAGGGAGGAAGGGAGGGAGGGAAACAGGTATTTCACTGCCTCTGTGCCAGGTACTATGTATGTACTTTACAAATATTAGCTCATTTGATTCATATAACACCCTTCAAGGTAGGGGCCCTTGTTATCTTGGAGGAAACTGAGGCAACCTGAGTTTGGGTCTCACACACCCAGTAATGTCTGAGGTTGCATTTGAACTCAATTCTTCCTGACTCCATGCCTGGTGCTCTACTGTACTACCTAGCTGCCTTCTTCAAAGAGAGTTAACTCCAAGAACAGAGTATTAACAGGCAACCCTTGAATATTGTAATGATTGGAATGACGCCACCTGCTGGAGACTTACTGTAGAAAAGCTCCGCCATGAGGTAAGGTCTTTGAGGGCAAGACCATGCGTCTTTTCTTTGGCATCAAGAAGTGATGTTTGCTTGTGGGAGGAAGAAGGGGGAGCCTGGTGCTCTGACTCACGCTCTTTCGCTCTTTCCTGAGGACTCCAGCAGAGAAGGGAGCTAGAAATGCGCTCTCCCTTTAATAGATAGATGAATGTAGGCCTTTCTCTCTCTTTACCAAATTCTTATTCTCCTTAATAAATGCTTAAAAGTCTAACTCTTGCTAAAGCTTATAATTTATTGGTGACCACTCATTAGATATTTTAGACAGACTAGCTAGAATTTTAGCCTTTAACAATATGATGGTGGCACTAAGAGGTTAGAAGAGTCAGAACCTTAAATCTTAATCTTAAAATATGGGGCTTCAGTAGAAGCCCCTTACCTAGTAACTTGAGCCTGCTATTTTAACAAGGAATCTTCTTGGTTCCTTTACAGAAAGTTAGCAGAAAGTTCCAAGATTCCATAAAACACCATATCTACATACAACTGCACTTATTTCAACTTAACCTCCCAAAACACCTTTCTAAAGAATATTGTTTAGTGTAGAGAGTGAGCTATTCTGTTTACCTAGTTTGCATCAGAAGAATGCAAACATCATAAAATTTAGAGTGGGAAGGGACTTGAGATGTCACCTATTCCAACTTGCTTATTTTATAAATGAAGAAATTGAATCCCTAAGAGGTTGAATGATTTTCCCAAAGTTACACAGGAAGTAGTAAGAGGCTGAGCCAGGATTCAAACACAGATCTTCTGATGACGAACCCTTCACTCCATTGCCCCCTTTTCAGCTATCTCAAGATTAGTCTAGAATTATCATATGTTTACGGCAATTCTTTCAATTTAACTATTAAAGGAGATCTAAAACCAATTATATTTTTTTCATGGGGGGGGTAATACCACTGAAAACTTGAATAGTTTGCCAAATATACAGCTATTACAATTATCTAAATAGCACAAATTATAAAAAAACAAAACCACCCAATTACATTTTAAAGGAAGTACCTTGTACAACACATGCAATTAAGAATGACTTTATGGCAACTATAATATTTAGCTACTCCTCGATTCAAATAAACTAATTTACTAATGTTATTTTGTAACTATGGCTACAACAGGTTAACAACCATCAGACAAAAGAGGTTTTCTTTTCAAAAAGCACCTTCATGTTCACCATGATAGGAATGAAAGTGGGAAGTGAATGCTGTCATAAATGACTGTAAAAATTATAAAACATTAATAGGCTTTGGAGGGTCACAAAATTCCAAGCTATTGACATGAGGCTTAGGATTAATCTGAAGAAGTTTCACCAATGAGAAGCAAAACCAAATATGACCAGATAACAGGACAGACATATGGAGGAATCAAGGGACTATTAAAGTTTAGACTGACCAACTAGATATCAGGACAGACATAACCAAGAAGGGGAGATAAAATTCTATAACAGGAAAGTCAATTAGGTGTGGCTACTACCTGACTGGAGCCAGGAGACAGAGATAACCCCAAAGGTCAGGATCATTATTAAAAAAAAAATCTCCCTTGACTCTCAGGAATATGACAAACTTTCCCCACCCCGCTCCTAAAAGGAACTTTCCATTTTTGAATGGACACCCCCATCTATCCTCTAAAAAGATTTTTCCCTCCTTCTGTTCTGGGAGAAGAATGTTTTTAAGTCAGCTTCTCCTGGGGGTGAAATCTTTGGCTTCCCACTCAGTCACTTTCTCTAGTACCAAATAAAAGACCACTTTAATTCTAACTGGACTATGTGTGAGAGAGTGTAGTTCTATTTTTTTTTAATTAATAGTATTTTTTTTCCCATTACATATAAAGATAGTTCTCAACTTTTGTTTATACAAGCTTTCCAATTTCAGATTTTTCTCCCTCCCTCCCCTCCCTTACACAGCAGGTAATCTGATATAGGTTTTTTTATATATATATACACACATATACATAATAACATTAAACATATTTCTGCATTAGTCATGCTATAAGAGAAAAATCAGAGCAATGAAATAGTATGGTTCATTCAGCATCTATACTCCACAGTTCTTTTTTTTTTTTTCCTGGACTTGGAGATCCTCTTCCATCATGAGTTCCCTGGAACTCTTCTGTGCCATTGCATTGGTGAGAAGAATCTAGTCCATCACAGTAGATCAACACTTAATGTTGATGATACTGTGCACAATGTTCTTCTGGTTCTGCTCATCTCACTCATCATCAGCCCACGAAAAACCCTCCAGGTTTCTCTGAACTCCTCCTGCTCATCGTTTCTTACAGCACAATAGTATTCCATTGTATTCATATACCACAACTTGTCCAGCCATTCCCCAATTGATGGGCATCCCCATAACTTCCAATTCCTTGCCACCACATAAAGAGCAGCTATAAATATTTTTGTACATGTGGGTCCCTTTCCCCTTTCCATGATTTCTTTGGAAAGAAAGACCCAAAAGTGGTATTGCTGGGTCAAAGGGTATGCATAGCATTATCGCCCTTTGGGCATAATTCCAAATTGCTCTCCAGAATGGTTGGATCCTCCACCAGAGAGTGTAGTTCTTTATTGAGGAATACCTAAGGACCCACACTTTTCCCTCCATGACACTATTATGAAAAGGGACTATTAAGTACCTAGCCAGGATATATATTATGGTCTAACTACAATCAAAATTTTTAGGAATTAAGATAATATGCATATGAAGAGTGTCTAGCTCTTCACTGTGAAATATACACTGTCATAAATGGCAGGATATTTGGTTTAATTTCCCCCACCAGTCGCCTAGTGAATGCCTATTTTGTTTCTGAA
This sequence comes from Dromiciops gliroides, assembly GCF_019393635.1. Lineage (NCBI taxonomy): Eukaryota > Metazoa > Chordata > Mammalia > Microbiotheria > Microbiotheriidae > Dromiciops > Dromiciops gliroides. The sequence continues at coordinate 541,997,405 of NC_057861.1, read as the reverse complement.
CTGTTTCTAAAATACTAGTCAGTTTTCTGGGGGGGAAAGTTTTTTTTAACCCAAGTGGACTGTCACAGTTTTGAGATGCCATGCTTTTTGCATTTTCCCCCACTGAGAAATAAGCTGAAACACGTTAAATTCACAGTCGAATCAGTTATAGGCAATCTTCAATTCATAAACTTCAGGTACAAGAGGCAGACAGGTGGGACTGTGAGTAGAGTGCTGTACCTGGAGTCAAGAACACATGGGTCCAAACCCTGCCCCAGACACACCAGATGTGGGATCCTGGGCAAATCACAACCTTTTTCTATATCAGTTTTCTCATTTGTAAAATGTGGTTGGACTTGATGGCCTCTCAGATATCTTCCAATACTAAATCTATGATCCTCTGATTTGATATCTATGAAAGGCAGTACCTACTGTACAGTGAATCAGCCGTCATTTACTGAATGCTTACTATGTGCCAAGCACCTTTGTTAGGTACTGAATATACAAAGGAAAAAAGAAAAAAAAGTTCCTATCCTCAATGAGCTTACATTCTAATGAGTGAGAAAATATGTAAATAACTAAGAGACATAAAGACTTAGATGGAAAATAATATAGAAAAAGCACCATTTTTTTTTTTAAATCGCCGGCACTTTTGTTAGTTATATAAGAGATGCCCAAGAGTCAAGAATGGTTTGAAGCTGGCTTGGCTGCAGTCGAAGTCTATTATTTTCAGACACTGTGATCTGCCCCTTAGTTTCTCTGGCTTCCTTTCCAGACTCAGCTCAAAGCCCACCTTCTGCAGAAGTTTTTTCCCAGTTGCCTTAGCTGGTCAGTTAGTGCAAAGGTATGGAGATCGTGTCACATTTGAGGAACAGAAAGCAAGCCAGTGGAGCTGCTGATCTTGGAGTTTGAGATGAGGAGTGACATGTAAGAAGACTGGAAATATAGAAGAGACCAGGTGGTAAAAACTTTTAAATGTCAAATAGAAGAGTTTATATGATCCTCCAGGCGATAGGGAGCCAGTGGAATTTGTTGGGGGTGGTGATGACATGATCAGACCTGTGCATTAGGTGAATTACTTTGGCAGCTATGTGGAAAATATATGGAGAGGAAAGACTTGAGGCAGGGGAACCAAACAGAAGGCTATTACAGTAGTCCAAGTGAGGGATGATTAGGGCTTGGACTATGGTTAAGGATGGCACTGAGGTTGTGAACCCCTCAATGGCAACAGGAAGTTAGGAAGAGAACAGATTTGGGGGTTTCCCTCCATAACCAAGGACAGCAAGGGAGAGAGTGAAGTTGTTTTGTTTTTTAAAAGATGGGTTTGGTGGATTGAATGTATGCCCTGTTTCCATGATCTTTTCCCCTTCCTTATGACCAGACTGTTTGGGGTAGTTAGGTCCTGATTTCTGAGCAGAATCCTACTTGAATAGCACCAAACCTTAGCGATGGGTATTCACTGTACAGACTGGGGCAAGTCAATTTTGGGCAGGAGACTGGGGCAGCTCCTTCACCAGGTCTGGACAAAGAGATGTTCTGTGGATGATGTGAGGAGGCATAACACTTGCTGCCATGTTATGTAGGCAGAGGATGATGATATTCTTTCCTGTAAGGAACATTAGAATGGTTTTTTAATACTTGAGACAGATAAGATAATTGGTGACCAGCCTATGGTGTTGTTAGTAAATTTGTGTTGGGGAATCTAGAATGAGAGTAGTAAGGGTACTTCTGCCCCATCAAATTTTAGGATATGTTTAAAATAGTATCTGTTGCTCATCCTACCTTGATGTTTAAAGCCACTCAAGTCTTTGTATCTAGATGTGAGGAATAGTTGGAATGAGTTGTCTTAGGAATAGGGCGGAGGTTTCCTCAGAAATCAGGCTGTTTTAACTGCAAGAAGTCTGAGGGGGAGAACACAAGGCCATATATGAGGCCCTCCTTTTTTTTTTTTTTGTGAGGCAGTTGGGGTTAAGTGACTTGCCCAGGGTCACACAGCTAGGGTCAAGTGTCTGAGGCTGGATTTAAACTCAGGTCCTCCTCATCCTTTTTGTATGAGTCATAGACACTTTTGGCAGTCTGGTGGTCTAGGAGGGACCCCTCAGAACAATATTTTAAAATGCATAAAAGAAAATACACAGGATTATAAAAGAAACCAATTATACAGAAATACTGTTACCAAGTTATTAGACACACAGAGAGACACCCCCCCACACACACACGTTCATGGAACCCAGGTTAAGAATTCCTACCTTATAATAAGCCTGTGTGATCAGTGATGAAGATGGATAGTACCTAGTCTTTTACTTGGGAAGGTATATAGTATTCTTTTACTATTCTCTCCTTCCCCCCACCCCACACCCCAAACTTTTCTAGTTCCCTTTTATGTGCGATCTTCTACCATTCAATAAATGTATGCTCTTTGAGGGCAGATTTTATTTGCTTGTATTCATATCCTTAGCACTTAGCACAATGTCTTGCATGGAGTAAATATTTAATAAATGCCTTATCTTGGATGGGGAGAGCTAATAAATTTGGTTTAGGGCAATACAATGGTTGGGGATTTAAGCATTAGAGAAGGAATAATTTGATGGAGCAGGGTCAGGGAGATGATAAGCTATCTACTGAATGGAAGGCATAGCTTTTGAAAGAGGACAGGCACATCTTCCTTAAGAATGGAAGGAAGGGGGGCAGCTAGGTGGCACAGTGGATAGAGCACTAGCCTTAGATTTAGGAGGACCTGAGTTCAAATCCGGCCTCAGACACTTGACACTTACTAGCTGTGTGACCCCTGGGCAAGTCACTTAACCCTCACTGCCCAGCAAAAAAAAAAAAAAAAAAAAAAAGGACTGGAAGGAAGACAATTGATATGTTAAAAGGTCATAGATTAGAACTGGAAGGGACCTAGCTGGAAACATCATCTAGTCCCTAGCTTCGTAAACTGTGGGTTGTGACCCACAGTTGTGACTTGCCCAAGGTAACAAGTAGTAGAACTTTGATTCAATTTGAACTCAGGTTCTCTTATTCCAAATCTAACACACTTTCCACTGTACCACAAACTGTTTTAAAAAGAAGCTTTTCAAACTACAAATGGCTAAATGAAAACTTGCTTTATGTCATTTATAGTAAGGAAAACAGAAATCAAGGTTTTACCTCACTCTATGCAAGTTGTCAAAAATGACAAAAAATGGCAACAGTTCAGTCTGAGGTGTTTTGGGAAGACAGGCACACTGATGCCTTGTTGTTGGAGCTGGGATCTAACCAGTCTGGATTTCTATTTGGGATTATGCAAGAAAAGTGACTAAATAATACATTCCCTTTGAAACCCAACAATTCCCAAGGAAACCAAAGACAGAAAAAAAAGTTCAATATGAACCAAAATATTCATTGCAGGACCATGGTCCTGCTAAGGACTGTGTTCTTTGCTAAGAATTTGAAACAAATACCCATTGATTGTGGAATGTCTGAAAAACTATGGCACATGAATAAAATGGGCTATTTTGTGCAGTAAGAAATGACAAATATAAGGAATTTAGTGAAACTTAGGAAATTATGTATGAAATGATGCAGAGCAAAATAAATAAAACCAAGAGGACAAGACTGACAATGATTATGAGATGAATAAAAACAGTCTCCCAAAGGAAGTTGAATTCTGAGTAATGGAAAAGCTGCTTTTAAATTGGAGGACTAAAAGGACTCAAGGTGTTCTTTATATTTAGCACTCTGAGGAAAAGTTCTTGTTAACCCATCCAAGTAATGGCTTTATTCATTTAACCAAATAAAAGCCAACTTAGGTGCCCATTTAACTGAAGTGCCAATAGGAGGCGCTTTGAACATTTGCTCTAAGGAATTATTATTGACCTAAGGTAAATACAAAATTATGACCAAACTCTTATGACTGGAGTGAGGCTGATTACTTGGTACAACTCTGCCTCACTTAAATCCAGTTCACCCAGGAGTCAAAACATCACCCTGTGATGTCCTCTTCAAAAATAAAGTACAAATAACAACAATGGAAAAACTAAAGGAACATACCTTCTCCCTTACAAGATGGTGGGAGAAGAGCAGTAATTTGACAGAATACGGTTCACTTTGTTTTGTTTTGTTTTGTTTGGGGGGGAGGGGGAAGCAATGAGGGTTAAGTGACTTGCCTAGGGTCACACAGCTGGTGTCAAATGTCTGAGACCAGATTTCAACTCAGGTCCTCTTGAATCCAGGGCTGGTGCTTTATCCACTGTGCCACCTAGCTGCCCCCTGTTCATTTTTTACATAGGGTTTCTGTATCAGATATTTTTGCTTAAAGACAGAGGGGAGGCAGAAAGGATGGATAGGGGTAATCTGAAATTTTAAAAAAGAATTGAGAGAATTCAAATCACAGAGTAAATCTCAGTAAAGTAAGAAATTCGATTATCTGAGAGGGGAGAGGGAGTTGTAAAGTGGCTTATATAACAGACCCAGATTTAGAAAATACCTCAAAGGCCATCCAATTTGCCTTTTACTTAAATCATTAATCCTATCTCCAATATCTTCAACAAGTGGTCTTTTAATTGAAGACCTCCAATCCCAGGAAACTCATGTAAAAAACAATTTTTTTTTTCACATTGATTTTTAAAAAACTTTTGTGTTCCAAATTTTCTTCCTCCTTCCCAGCCCCTCCCTAAGAAATCAAGCAATTCAATATAAGTTATATATGTGCAGTCACACAAGACATCTCCACATTAGTCATGTTGTGAAAGAAAAGACAAAATAACTTTAGAAAGAACAAAAAAAAATTATACTTCAATCTGTATTCAGATACCATCAGTTCTTTCTCTGTAGATGGAATGAATTTTTCCTAAGTCCTTCTGGTAGCATCCTGCTCATCATTTCTTTCACAGTTACTACTGCTAACTGTATTACCCTCCATCCTATTCCCTCCCCTTGATATTTACTCTATTTTCTATCAACTTTCACCCTATCCCTCCTCAAAAGTATTTTGCCCCCTCCCAACTCAATGGCTTTTAAAACAACCTATCCCATAGTTGGATGGCTCTAATTGTTGAGCCTGAATCATCTTTCTTGTAGCTTCTACTACTGCTCCTAATTCTATACCACCAGGTTGAGGAAGAATAAGTTTCCTGAATTTATATTATAAATGATAGTTAAACACTTGTAGACTAGAATGGGATTCTATTTGTCTCATAAGTAAAAAAAATAGCTAAATTACAGCTTATTCCAAGAATCCTTACATATAACCATTCATTTTGTTTAGTTTAGTTTTGTTTTGTTTTTGCAGGGCAATGAAGGTTAAGTGACTTGCCCAGGGTCACACAGCTAGTAAGTGTCAAGTGTCTGAGGCTGCATTTAATCTCAGGTCCTCCTGAATCCAGGGCCCGTGCTTTGTCCACTGTGCCAAACAGCTGCCCCCACAACCATTCATTTTTAAGAGAGCTATCATATTAATCAACAGTATTTATTAAGCACCCACCAAGGAGAACAAGTCAAATCCCTCTTGCAAATGATAACCTTCAGAAGGAAATAGTATATACATATATACATACACACACACACACACACACACACACACACACACACACACACATATATATATTTTTTGGTGAGGCAATTGGGATCAAGTGACTTGCCCAGGGTTGCATAGCTAGTGTTAAGTGTCTGAGGCTGGATTTGAACTCAGGTCCTCCTGAATCCAGGGCTGGTGCTCTATCCCACTGTGCCACCTAGCTGCCCCAAATGATAACCTTTAGATATCTGAATACATATCTTTACATATCTTTAAGTTATCTAAAACACTATGAATAATATAGCTCAGCTGTTTTGATATTTAGGAGATAAACAGGTTTCTGGGCTAGCCCATAAAGGCTTAACTATTATTTAGAATACCACTTTGGGAAAAACCACTCCCAGTAAGAGAAAACATAAAACTACTTATATGCTACCTATTTTCCACTGGGGACAACTTCCAGTAAACAATAAAGTGCAACCTTGACCTGGACTAATTAAGATCTAGATAAGTTGGAATGCACAATTCAAAGCCTTCTCCTTTTGCTTTTAATCAGATAGGTGCTGCAGTGGAGAGATATTGGGCCTGTGCAAATTGACACAGTAAATAATGTATAAATCTCAAGGTGATTGGTATTCTAGCATGGAAGAAGGGCTTAAACAATTTGCTGACAAAACAATGTGGATGATTAAAAGCTATGGATGAGCACAGGTTAGATAGTTCGTACTGAATAATATATATATATTCTCTAAAAGAGGTTTTGATTTATCAAGATTAGTCCAAGCATTGAAATCTCCCTCTTTTCTCTTAAACAGCTGAAAAAAGTAATGTAACTAGATGATAATAATTATAGTTGGCATTTATATGGGACTTTAGGGTTTGTAAAGCTTACATATATTATTTCATTTGATTTTTTAAAAATCTCATTTGATTCTAACCACAACCTCAAGAGTTGCTGTGATTATCTTCATTTTTACAGAGGAGGAAACAGACGGAGAGGTGACTTGCTCAGAGTCACAAAGCTATTAAGTGTTTGATGGAGGAGTCAGGTCTTCCTGACTCCCAGGTCCAAACCTCTTCCACTGTACCACCTAGCTGCCTCATAAAAGATTATCATTGCCAAGGTAGTAATCAGGCATGCATTTTTTGTGAAGGGGTCATCAAAATATGGTCTGCAACTAGGCTGCTACAATATCATTGCTAATAGATACTTGGAAATATTGCCAAGGAGAAGTTCATAAGCTCTATACTTGAAAAAAAAAAGTCAACATTTATGAGGATATTCATTTTAGAAAGTAAATGGGGGGGAGGAGGCAGCTAGGTGGTGCAGTGGACAGAGCACCAGCCCTGGATTCAGGAGGACCTGAGTTCAAATCCGCCCTCAGACACGTGACTTACTAGCTGTGTGACTCTGGGCAAGTTACTCAACCCTCACTGCCCTGCAAAAAAAAAAAAAAGACATTTGATTCTCATTTTGCATTAGAAAAACTTCCAAATGTCAAAAGAAACAACATGAAAAAAAAAAAGCTGTAATAAAGTGTCAACTACACATTGTTGATGCTCTATAGAATACACATATCCTCTAATACCCCTGAAAAATGTCAACTATGAAAGACTATTAAAAATTTAAAGATAATTTAGAACCAGTTGTCAGAGACCTCTGACTCTAATTATTTTATATAATCACCCATCCTACTGAATTTTTTCTAAAGGGATGAGAGCCTTGTCTGCTGGCAGCATGTTATACCAGTATCTCGTTCTATTTGGAAGAAGAGGACCTGGGTTTGAATCCTGATGCTATTTACTAGACATGGTATCTTAGCCAAGTGTCTTTACCTTTCTGGACCCTGGTTTCTTCATATATAAAATCTGAGCCTGAATAAAATGACCTGTCTTTGATCAGTTCTTAACATAACACTTGTGAATTTTTTTAAAAAAAATTTGTTTTGATAACTGTTGGTTTCTTTTGTATTTTTATATATTTTATTTTACACATTTAAAACATTACTCCAGGGGCAGCTAGGTGGCGCAGTGGATAGAGAACTGGCCCTGGAGTCAGGAGGACCTGAGTTCAAATTTGGCCTGAGACATGTGACAGTTACTAGCTGTGTGACCCTGGGCAAGTCACTTAACCCCAATTGCCTCACCAAAAAACAACACCACCACCAAAAACAAACCCCAAAACATTATTCCGAGGAGTTCATAGGCATCACTAGGCTGCCAAAAGAGCCCATGAACTACTCAAGGTTAAGAACCTACTCAAGGACAGGTCTCTTTCTGCTCTAAATTCCTATATAACTTACTTATTAGAAAAACACAGGCTGGATTTACAAATGAATTTTGACTTTTGAATGCAGAAAGAAAATCCAATTTCTCAATTGTTTCTCTGTACTACCTTTTTGAGAGATCTTAATTTCTCTAAAACACATGCAATTGTGTTTGAAAAATTACTACTTAAATCCAAGTTAATTTTGGTTACTGGGAGAACAATGGGTAGAGCGTTAGACTTGGAATCAAGAAGGCCTGAGTTCAAATCCTGCATCAGACACTTGCTAGCTGTGTCCATGGACACCTCAGTTTCCCCATCTGTAAAATAGGGATAACAATAGTACCTGCTTTATAGGATTGGTATGAAGATTAAATGAGAAAATATTTGTAAAGTGCTTTTCAAATCTTAAGTGCTACATGAATGCTATTAGTTATTATTATTGTTTGTTTGTTTGTTTTTTTTGGCAAGGCAATTGGGATTAAGTGACTTGCCTAGGATCACACAGCTAGTAAGTGTCACATGTCTGAGGCCGCATTTGAACTCAGGTCCTCCTGAATCCAGGGCTGGTGCTCTATCCACTGCGCCACCTAGCTGTCCCTATTAGTTATTATTAACCACTTTTTTGTTATAGATCATCTATTCCAATGATGAGGGAACTGCAGCTACGAGAAATCGATCTAACAAGAGGTTAGATAACTATCAAATGGTAGAACGTAGGAATTTGAATACAGTTCCCTGGACTTCAAATGTAGTGCACTGTCTCCATTATCACACTCTTGCTGACTTTAGCATAAAACCCTTTTCTATTTTATTCAAATGTCGTGTAATGTGCAATTTAAAAGTGATTGTGAAGTCTTTTCATTACTGAGCAACCTTTCTTAGAAAGATTATCTTATTAAAAAATGCATTCTCATTCTCTCCATGAAAAAAAAAAAGTACTTTCAAGACTGGTTTTGAGTATTACAAAATACATAAACAAACATATAGAAAATTATGAAAGAGGTCACTGGTTAAAAAATTTAAGTAACCAACTCTTGCTCCTTTAAAAATCATAAATGGGGGCAGCTAGGTGGCACAGTGGCTAAAGCACCAGCCCTGGATTCAGAAGGACCTCAGTTCAAACCCAGCCTCAGACACTTGACACTTACTAGCTGTGTGACCTTAGTCAAGTCACTTCACCCTTATTGCCCCACAAAAAACCAAAACAAAATCATAAATGTATGGTATCTACAAATCTTATTTATCCTTAAAAGAAGTTTGGTCTTTAAAAGTTCTCTTATCAATTCTAGCAAGTCTGTCTAAAATATCTAATGAGTGGTCGCCAATAAATTATAAGCTTTAGCAAGAGTTAGACTTTTAAGCATTTATTAAGGAGAATAAGAATTTGGTAAAGAGAGAGAAAAAGGCCTAGATTTCTATCTATTAAAGGGAGAGCACATTTCTAGCTCCCTTCTCCACCAGAGTCCAGAGGAAAAGAGGCCCCAGACTCCGCGCCAGTCTCTTCCTTCCTCCTCCCACTAGTCCGCGTCACTTCCTGATACCAAAGACAAGACTCCTGGTCTTGCCCTCAAAGACCTTCGCTTCATGGGCAGAACTCTTCTACAGTTAGTATCCAGCAGGTGGCGTTATTCCAATCGTTACAGTCCCCCCTGTTGTTCCTCAAGAAGCAAAATGTTTCCTTGACGGAACAGTAAAAAGAATATAATAACTATTGATAACTAATAATATGTGAACAACAATATAGAAAAGGAAGAGAGGAAAGTTTTGTCCAGAGGGGCGATTTTTTTTTGTCCTCATGAACTGACGCTTTGACATTAGTCTTGCAAAGGGAGGGCCTCTGCAGAGAATACATATTACAGATGGTGTATATTATAACAGAAAGAGAAAAAAAAAACAAAAACAAAAACAACAAATCAAAACTGTTCATTTAAAGTCTCTGAAAGTCTTTTCTTAGATGTCCTCTAGGTGTAGTCGTGGAATGGAAGTCTTTTCAGGGGTTGATGTGTGGATACTGGTAATCAGCCAGGAAATTTCCTACAAAATTGAGCTTAACACAACTTTAAAATAGCTTTGTCAATAATCAAATCAAACAATGAAAGTTCTCAAAAACATGTCTAAGGGAATTCAGAATCTTAGTTGTTACACATGAAACATATAATAAAACAAAAATTGAAACATTCTTTAAAATTATAATATTACTATAGTCCCCCCCTTATGGAGGGTAATTGAGAAGACAATTGCTGCGATATTAATTATTAAAAATAATTTTTTATCTTTGTTTCATCACTTTTTGCATCATCTGCCTAATTATCCTCATGCCATTATGAGAAATTTAAAAATCTAATATAATTGGTAACAGATGTCAAGGCCAAATTCAACACTGTATTTATCATGACACCTGAGATAATTATGGGGGTTACCATAAAAGAACAGAGAAATGATGGGATATGAGCATTCCCACACTTGAGCAGTATGTACTGCCCATACAGTATGCCAGGCTTAAAAGAGGTGGATGGAATATATGTCCATGCCACCGAACATATTGGAAGAAACTGAGTCAGACTTAATCAGATGCATGGGATTGAGATGTCCATGGCATCAGGCATATAGGAGGGAGCATAGAAGCCAGGTGTAGAAGTGAGATGGGTGGGATCAATACTTCCAGCCATCTGTACAATATTGTGGGGAAAAATAAAATAAAATATTAAACCAAGAGAATCCAACCTCAACATTTGTCAAAAGCCGTTCCCTTGGCCATACCTTGACTTCATGCATGTCTCCCCTCATGTGTATTCCTCTTGTGATTGGATGGCATCTTGGCCAACTGGCATCTGATAACTCAGAATAAAGGCAATTAATGTCTTAAATGATAAGTTCCCATAATCCAAGTCTCATATGTATTTAAAAATTGAGGATAATAAATGATTGCAAAAAATGTGAATACATCTTGACTCAGAACACAATATATAATTATGCAACAATTTCAAATAATACCCCTTTTTTAAAAACTTAGTATACAATTACTTTTTGAAAAATCTGAACATATTTAAATACAAGTTAAAGCACAACACAATCCCAAAGAAAACTTTTACAAATGTTCCCCTCTTTTTTTTTTTTTTTGGAATATGCTTATCAAAAATAATACTTCTAGAATCAATTTACACTTGCCATGGCAACCAATTTGCCAGGGAAATGCTTTAAAGAGTTTGATCAAATAATCAGTTGAGAAAAATAACAAAAACAAATAACTCAGAATATGGGAGCACAATACTCCTAGAATTAACATTGTATTATGAAATCAAAACCATCTTGCAATGTTTCAAAATTAGAGATGAATAAATAGAAAAAAAATACACATGGAACAATAAAAGACAATGAAATTCAAACTAGGGAAATCTAAATGAATATGAACTTAATATTAATAAGAGTATTATAAAATATAAACTTGATCACATGACTATAAAAAACTTTTACAGATATTCTCCTTGTTTTAGAAACTAAGTATAAGATCCAATCTCAAAAGCATGAAAATCTCTATGAAAATAAACCCATACCATTAATTTCAAAATGTATATGTAATGGCATAGAAATCCTATGTAACCTCTGAACTGACCTTAATACTCTGAGTAAAGTTAGAACACTTTTGATTCCGATATCTAAAATCCCCAATACTCATATCAATACCTTGCTGCTTACTTCCACATTTCTGTAAAATATATACCCTTCCATGGCAAAAGAAGCGGAGTCTTGAACTATGTTGATTGTCATTCTTATTCAGCTTAAGTTTTTCTTCTTTAACCCCTCTATATTGTCTGTCAGGCTTTTCACCATACAAATGCTTTATAAGATTACTAATTAAAGACAAAAGCAGGTTAGCAAAATTATGAACAAAACGAGCATATCTGGAATTTAAAGGGTTTTCTAAGGTTGTCTCAGAAGCACAGTCAGGCTGGGGAAGGGCTGAGCCTGAAGCTGCAAATGCAGGTAGAAAAAGTTGAGCATGCGCATCAGATCTCTGGACTTCCCAGGCAGGGGAAGCTATGGGCTTGGCCATAGGAGGAGTAGAGGGTGGGGTCTGGAGAGGAGGGGAGGGACCAGCACAATTTGAATCAGACTTGATTTTGAACTCAGGCCTGGATTCCTCTTCCCCCACTTTGCCTCCAGGTGCTAGGGAATTAAAAGCTTCTAGAGGGTGGGTCATTGCCTCCAGGCATGCAAAATTAGAGCAACAATTAGTGTTAGAATTGGGAAAAGCTGCAGGAATCTCTTCAGGTTTCTCTGAAAAAGCATGGTTGGGAGAGGGAGAGATATTTCCTTGTGTGAGTAAGTTGCTGGCTCTTTTAACAAAAATAAAAAGAAAAATAGAAAATCCACAAAAACAAAGCATTAACATGATCTTATCTCCCATTTGTCTGGTTAAACAGACTAAAATCAAAAATAGGATAATTAGGGAGTTTAAAAGGTCCATTCGAAAAAATTTAAAGGAAAACACAGCCAGTACACCAGTACTTAGCAGTTAAAGGGAGAGGGAGGGGAAATTTCTTACCCAACTAGAAGATCAGAAGAAGACTGAGGGTTAGCTTTCCCTTCGTGGTTGCCATCTGTTAACGGCTAAAATTCTAGCAAGTCTGTCTAAAATATCTAATGAGTGGTCGCCAATAAATTATAAGCTTTAGCAAGAGTTAGACTTTTAAGCATTTATTAAGGAGAATAAGAATTTGGTAAAGAGAGAGAAAAAGGCCTAGATTTCTATCTATTAAAGGGAGAGCACATTTCTAGCTCCCTTCTCCACCAGAGTCCAGAGGAAAAGAGGCCCCAGACTCCGCGCCAGTCTCTTCCTTCCTCCTCCCACTAGTCCGCGTCACTTCCTGATACCAAAGACAAGACTCCTGGTCTTGCCCTCAAAGACCTTCGCTTCATGGGCAGAACTCTTCTACAGTTAGTATCCAGCAGGTGGCGTTATTCCAATCGTTACACAATAGAAGAATAACGTTTTTGTGATCTGTGAGATCACATTTAAAACCACAGTTAGGGAATTATGGTTAACAAAACAGGTAATTCTAACCTGATAAATTTTTATAATGTCCAACTGCAAGGATCTCAAAGCAATGGATAGATCACCTGAAGAAATTATTGTCCTTGCTAAATTGATGAAAGCAAGTATTATTTCTCCCATTTCATAGGTGGAAAAACTGACATTAACAAGTATTTTTCTTTGGAGAAAATGATTTTTTTAAAAAAGTTATACTTCTCAATTTAGTTTTTATACTATAATTATTTCCTTTAAAGGGAGGTTTTAGCCCCATTGAATCTTTCCCAAAGCAAAGAATCACATAAACAAAGGCAACAGATATAATGGTTGAATCTGATGGAATATATTTTCACTCAGTGTGTATCACGCTTTATGATAATATGCTAATGATAATATGAAGACATTAGAATTAAGAAGAATTTTTAAAATGAACCTTCTTTGCTAAAAATGATGTCACCTGTAAAATGGTTATATCTTTGTGTTTTAAAAACTAATAAAGGGGGGCAGCTAGATGGCGCAGTGGATAGAGCACCGGCCCTGGAGTCAGGAGTACCTGAGTTCAAATCCGGCCTCAGACACTTAACACTTACTAGCTGTGTGACCCTGGGCAAGTCACTTAACCCCAATTGCCTCACTAAAAAAAAAAAAAAAACCTAATAAAGGAAATTTTATAGCCAGTTAAAATATTCCAAATGAATAATTTCAATGGGGTTTGAATCCATTTGTTAAAAATCTATTAAGAAATACAAGTCCTTTTAGTGAGTTTGTATGAACTGACTGACATTAGGCAAGATAGAAATTTACTAGCCATATTTCAACAAAACCCTTTGCATAAATAGTGGATGCTAGGTGGTGCAGTAGATAGAGCACCAGCCCTGGAGTCAGGAGGACCTGAATTCAAATCCGGCCTCAGACACTTGACACTGGCTGTGTGACCCTGGGCAAGAGACTTAACCCCAACTGCCTCACCCCGCCCCCTCCAAAATAGTGGATGATATTTTTAAAATTAGTATTGTGACTGAGCAAATGAAGTCAATGATGCATTTATTTCTTTTGGATCTATTCCAAAAATCTTGGCGCAGTTTTAGGGAAGGAAAGGGAATAATTCTTTTTATAGTGCCTACTATGTACCAGGTACTGTACAAATATTATCTCATTTGATCCTTGCAATCATCCTGCAAAATAGGTGCTATTATTATCCCCATTTTTCAGATGAGGAAACTGAGACAGAGAGAGGTTAAGTAACTCGACAGGGTCTCACAGCTAGAAGTATTTGAGCCTGCATTTGAACTTGGGTCTTCCCAACTCCAGGCCCAGTGTTCTATCTACTGCACCATCTAGCTGCCTCATATAACTGTGTAAGGTATCTTTTTCAGGTATTACAGTCATGAAACCAAGTATTTAAATAAGCTGAACTTAGAACCAGAACTTTTACTTTTCAGATCACAAAATGTTAAACCAAGACTTAAACTTTTCCGGGACCTTACAAATACAGGAGACATTTAAACTGAAAAGGGAGAAAACTATATATCTGTGTATTTCTACTTTGTATTTACTGCTTTGCCTGGTTTCAACTCCCTGGAACATGATGCACCTCTCAGGATAAACTTATCATGTCTGAAGTCACCACCACGTGGCTAACTCAAGCCTTCAGTGACTAAACCTCCTTCAGCCTCTTCTCCCCTCTGATAGAAGGGCTGGAGAATAGAGTACCAAACTCCTCCCAATGCCTTCCTTTATAGAGGGTAGGAACTGGATTCTTAGCTCATTTAACTCTGCATCTACTGCTCTACCTGGTTTCAACTCCATGGAACAAGATGTCCCCTGGAGCCCTTTGGTGCCCACATACATATATGTATATGTACACACATATACATGCACATAGATAGATCATAGAAAGTTTCAGTCACAACATAGGAACACTGAGAAATTAATATCCAAGAAAGGAGAGAGCAAAACAGACCCTATGCTTTCAGATATCTGTACACAAATACAGAAAGTGAGGCTAAGAAGAAAGATGAGTGAAACTTGGTGGGATGAAACTCATGACTACAACATGACTCCAAAAGAATATACTTTGTTCAAAAGGAACAGAACAGATAAAGGAGTGGGAAGGGCGGGGGGGGGAATATGATAGTAGTACTGTAATTTTTTTTTAGTAGTACTGTAATATTAAGATGTTCCAATGTGAGAAAATGTAGGAGCTAGACTGGGGAATCATTCTGGGGAAAGCTGGGAAACAAAACAGAAGTGATATTTATATAAGAATATGTTATGGGGGCAGCCAAGGTGGCGCAGTAGATAAAGCATGGGCCCTGGATTCAGGAGGACCTGAGTTCAAATCTAGCCTCAGACACTTGACCCTTACTAGCTATGTGACCCTGGGCAAGTCACTTAACCCTCATTGCCCAGCAAAAAAACAAAAACCAAAAACCAAAAAGAATATATTATAGATTTATTTTATAGAAGGAGGAAGTAGATAAGGAAACAAATTCTGAGAAGCATGGGGAATCATGAACATGCCAACTCAAAATCTGTGAGACAGAAGTGGAAAACTAAGCATAGTCTTGACTTTTAGAGAAAGGTTTCAAAGTGTTCAGAGAAAGAACAGATAGGATTCCATGGCCCAAGATTCTATAATGTCAGTCCAGGGCTGCGGGGAAGACAGGCCAACAATGAACTTTTAGTGGACTTGAAGAATGGATCGAATGTTCTGGAAAACAATTTAGAATCATGTGAAAGTGGACTACATTGCTCATATTCTTTGATCCAAAGTTCTCACTGCTGGTCATTACTTGAATGAGGTTAAAAAAAAAAATATCCCATACATACCAAAATATTCATAGCAGGATTTTATTTGGAGGTGGCAAGGACCTTTAAATAAAATGGTTCTTCATTCATTTTTATGATTGAGCAAACTGTAGTATATGAATGTGATAGAATATTGTGGAATTCAGAGAAATCTGGGAAGACTTGAATGAACCACTAGAGAATGAAGTAGGCAGAAGCAGGAAAATTATATACACAATGACAATGAAAAGAACATTAACCTGAAACTGAATGCTATGGAATTATAGTGACCAACCTTGGCCTTGGAGAAGAAACGAGGAAATGTATTTCTCCCCTTTCTATTGGAAAGGTATGGGAACATATGTGTGTAATACTGCAGATGCTATCAGATATGGTCACTTGATAGGTAGACTGCTTGCTGCAATCCCTGCCCCCCACCCCTGTTATAAAGGAATGTTCATGAGGGGGCTGAAGGGAGTAAATACAGCAATGATTTTGATGTAAAAACAAAAGTCATCAAAATAACTTTTAAAAAAAGAAAAGACAATCATCCCCCAAAGGATGTGAAAATTCGTAGCACTCAAAGAAAAACAATTCAGGTAAAAAGGGCTGGAGTTAGTGTAACAGAAGTAGCAAAGGATGGAGACAAAGGTGTTCATAAGAAGAGGGTCAATTAACAGCAAGGACAACAAAATGGTGGTTCTGTTTTAGTTATGCACTGGGAAAAGAGAATGATTGTAAAAGGGACAGGATGAGAATTAATGATTGGGAAAAAACAGATCTTAATCTTATTCTGCTCCTCTTTTGTCTTTAAGGGGAATGATCTTTAGACTGGAAAGGAAAGAACAAAAAATGACGAATAAGAAGTTAAAACCCAAGCTAAGAAAGAAGGTAGAAAGAGAACACCACTACACTTGACAAATTTAAATCACCAGGTCCAGATTAACTATATTTTAGCATCCTGAAAACAGGCAGAAGTGATTGTGGAGCAATCAATTCTAGTTGGCACAGGACTGGAGAAGGGCAAATATTATTCTGATTTAAAAAAAAAAAGGCAGGGGAGGGGAGAAAAGAGAGTAGAGTTTACAAATCACTCGGCACTAAAGTTTGATTTAAATTCTTGGTAAAAACAAAACTACCCTACCTTTTTTTTTTCAAGCAATTAATCAATTAGATTACTTTCCATTAAACATAAATTCCTTTTTGTAGTCTTTTAAGTTTTTCTTTTCTGCAATTCCCTGGCTGTAAGAATAAGAGTAACCCTGGATTCATCTGTTACACCCCTCTCCCCACCCCCATTGAACAGTAGCATACCAATTGGTTCCCAAACCCAAAATGCTGAGAGGACTCTAAGGACTGATGTAGGGAGTTGGCTTTAACTGCGAAATAAGAACATTGATTTGTGTGTGGGGGTATGTGTGTGTAATAAATTTAATCAACTTTCTAGGAAGCCATCTAAGAAATTTCAGGAAGAAACCTGTTCCCAGCAGACAAATCCAAATCACCAGAAATCCCTTAGTTTTTATTATTTGGGAACACACTGGAATTGGTTTCTTCTTTATTGTTACTGAGGAAGTATTCACATGAATGTAGTTCACCTAGTTTCCAAAGCTAAAATTTCATTCCAAATTTCTGTTAATTTAAGAAGTTTCCTTCAGAGAGGATTTTCCCTACTCCCAAATTACAAACAATTAAAAAAAATACTATAAGGAATTCTAACATAAAATATGAAACAAAACGAAGAAACAGTGAGAAGTGAATTACAATGAAGCCAACTTTAAAAACCCATCACAAAGTATTATGTAAACTAAAATAACTTTAGTTTGTGACCCAAGATTTATATGACTTTTAGATACTGACTCTTTTCAATACAACTCATAGTAAAAAATTTTGTCAAAAAGATTTTTTTCCCATCTGGGGGAAATCCTTAAACACAATCTTCTCATACAATATTCTTCTTTAATTTTCATTGGAAGATTCATTCTCCCTGGGAAAGATTTAATTGTACATTCCAAAAGATCAGAGTAAGTTGACCAATGTATTAAAAACATGTTAGCTCTACACACACACACACACACACACACACACACACATATAGAGCAAAGCAGAACAGTAACTAGACCAAACACCCACGAAACAGGAAAAGAAATAGAGACTTTCAAGTTGTTTGCTCTTTTTTATTTACTGTTCTTTCCATAGGAACACAGAATGTGAAAAGTCACATGATAGTGGTGTACTTTAAGTTTAAAAAAGCCAGGTAAGTAAAAGGGAATCAATATTAATCTTTCAAGGACAACACCTATTTTGATGTCATTCCTCCATAAAACTATTCTAGACTGCTGCAGGAAATTATTATTATTATTTTTTTTGCTTCAGCCAATATGGAATTCAGAGATTGTACACGAAGGGGCAAGCTTGAAGGGGGAAAAAAGCAATACAGCAGTGTTACTATTTATATCATTTGTATCTATATAGAAATAGGAAAGAAAGACTGCACCTTCCTAACACATTTTTTCTTAGTGGAACTGGTTTTAATCCAGTGTTTATAACAACATTGTTGCTGTGGAAATAGTTGATTCAGTATTATGAACTCACTGTTGTATAAAGTGAAGGTGTGGAAGAGAAAGTCTTATTCAAACAGTGGCAAGAACTATAAAATGTAAAAATAGTAAACTGACGACTGATGTTTAAGCATAAAACCATATGTTTCAACAGGAAGATATTCTTTTTCTTCAGATGCCAAAGAAACAGATTTTTCATTCCAAGTTAGTCATATTTTGGGAACGTTATCAACTTAGCTACTCCATTTCCCCAGCACTTTTAGCGGTGCCTCAAATCCTTACCCCTTTCCTTCTTCTTGCACTTATATATTATTAACATGATGTTTAAAATATTATACTTCAAACCTTGCTAAAAACATGGAAAAACCCTACTAAAAATAACCAAAGGGAACATAGCATTTTGAATAACTTCCTATGATGGTTAACTCTATTAAATAAGGCAATGCTTATTACTCCATTCTGATCTGCACTTGAATTCTATCTTTAATTCATATTGCTCAAGATTTCTCATAAGCTGTCAAATTATAAAAGTTGATATTGATTACAATTGATTACAGTGTATTACAGACACATCTAGTCCTTTTCCCAGGCTTGTTTGAACTGTGTGTTTTAAGGGGCTAAAATTCTAGCTAGTCTGTCTAAAATATCTAATGAGTGGTCACCAATAAATTACAAGCTTTAGCAAGAGTTAGACTTTTAAGCATTTATTAAGGAGAATAAGAATTTGGTGAAGAGAAGAGAAAGGCCTAGATTGATCTATCTATTAAAGGGAGAGCGCATTTCTAGACCCACTCTCCACCAGAGTCCTCATGAAAGAGAGTGAGAGAGCCAGACTCGCCCCTTCTTCCTCCCACAAGCAAACGTCAGTGACGCCAAAGAAAAGCCACATTGGCTTGCCCTCAGGCGCCTTCTCCTCATGGCGGAGCTTTCCTACAGTTGTTCTCCAGCAGGTGGTGTCATTCCAATCGTTAAAGTATGCCATTTCAATCATCACACTTGATATAAACCATAAAACAACTTACCATAAAATTAAAAAAATTTTCAGACATTAAATTTAACATATCATGATTCCCTCTTCATTGTTTTCTCTTCCTTATCCCTCAAAAACTTTTCCTTACAAATGACTTTGCTTTTTTCTCAGCTATGGTTCTTTCAATTTTCAGAAGATGAAACAGGCTTCTCTCTTTGAAATGTTTGCCAATTATTTTCACCCAATTTAAGCTGTCACATTGATCAAGTTTTCTTAGAAGTTTCTATGAGGTGAGAAAATTGTTTTGAAAAGAATAGAAATAGAATTGTTTAAGTATAAGTGAAAAAAAATTAAACTTTCGAGAGAACCAAATTCCCCTTACTTTATGGTGACTTGAGATTGCTTGTTACTATAAATCTGCATTACTAAATAGGTTGTTTTCTTTATGGATGTCTCTGTAAAGTAGATCAATTCATACAAAACTGATAATACACAATCTAAAATCAACCATGGGAAAAGGGGAGGGTCATCAGAATATAACATAAATGAGTGTCTGATTTTCAACTAGGTGAGTCACAGGAAAAGAGTGGAGGCTCAGTTAGTCCATCCCTTTCAGATAAAATATAGGTCAGAGCTCCACTAACTTCTGTTATATGAATCCTAAGTTGTAAAGCTGATGGGAAAATCCTGCCTATACTACAACAGTATCTCTCACCAAATGGGAGGTAGAAATGAGGGAAGTTTCAGAGGAGTTTTAAACAAAAAGTCCCAAGAAGGCCAGTCAGATTTAGTCTTCCTCGGACCCGAAGCCAGGTCTACTGGTGAATCCTGTTGTCAGTTTTTTCCAGTTAAGCAACTGTTCTCTATGAGTTTTTCTTAATCATCATCTCCTCTTTATTCAGTCTCACTTTAAGGCTCACTGACTTAGAGCTGGAGTGTATCTCAGAGTCTATCTAGTCCAATGTGTTTTATTTTATTTTTTTAAAAGAACCAATCAATTAACAAGGAAGGAAGGAAGCACTGGGCTAAGAGATTTACAGTATTTTATTTGATGTGCACAACTACCCTGGGAGGAAGGTGCTATTCTCATTTTACAGTTAAGGAAACTGAGGCAGAGGTTAAATAATTTGCTCAGGGTCACATAGCTAGTAAGGGTCTGGGGATGAATTTGAACTCATGTCTTCCTGACTCCAGGACCAGCACTTTATCTCTTAATTAAGAAGCATTTATTAAGTAATAATTATAATGATAGCTACTATTTATATACAACTTAGAATGTGCCAGGTGCTGTGCTAAGCACTTTATTTTCTCATTTGATCTTCATAATAACCCTGGGAGATAGATGCTATTTTGCAATGGAGATAAAAATCTGTAAAGATGAAGAAATTGAGGCAAAGAGGTTAAGTGACTTGCCCAGGGTCATATAGCTAAGTAAGTGTCTGAGGCTGGATTTGAACTTAGGTCTTCTTTATTCCACTATCCACTGCACTGTAAGTGCTTACTATGTGCTAACTACTCTTCTATCATGTAAAAAGCAAAAGCAAAAACAGTCCCTACTCTCAAGGAGTTTGAGTTCCAATGGGGGAGTCAATGAGTACATTAAAAAAGATAAATACAAAACCAAAGATAAAAACAGAGTAGATGAATTCAGAGGAAACCCAGAAGTCATTCAGTCCAGAGGTATTAAACTCCTGGCCTGCAAAACTCCCCAGGGCCTTCTGAACCAGATGAAAATACAATTGGGAAAGGTTTAATTAAATAAATAAAAATACAATACAGCATAATGTTAATTTGTGGTTTTCTAGGTCAATTATGCATGTGCCAGCAGAGATGTTTCTACTTGAGTTTGGCACCACTGATCTAGTGTCTCTCTCTGTCTCGAGCTCTTTTTCAGACTGGTCTTCCCACCTTCCCCAGGCTGGAAGAGCAGCAATCCCTCATGGGCTCCATTACGCTCTTGATTGATACAGTAAGCTTTGATCTTTTTAAGCTCTCCTTGTAAATGTTGGTGTCTCCCTACCCCTGGGAGCTCACTAGTTTGGTGACAGCCCTACTGCCGACATCTGAATGGCTTAACCTACTGCAACTCAGAACTCCTGAGCTTAATTGATCCACCAAGCCTCTCATGTTATGTTATTACAGCTGGGTATCACCAAACTTGGCACAGCCTTAATTTTAAAAATAAGAAAACAGAGGCCCAGAGAAGTTAAATAGCCCAAGGTCATACAAAGAGGAAACAACTCCATTATTATTATTTTTTTTTTGGTGAGGCAATTGGGGTTAAGTGACTTGCCCAGGGTCACACAGCTAGTAAGTGTCAAGTGTCTGAGGCCAGATTTGAATTCAGGTCCTCCTGAATCCAAGGCTGGTGCTCTATCCACTGTGCCACCTAGCTGCCCCACAACTCCATAATTTTGAAGATTTAGAAACTGAGGCCTAAAATGATAAGCTCAGTTGCTCATGGTCCAATGGGTAATTAGGGAGAGAGACAGGATTTGAACTCTGGACCTCTGACTACCAATTCCAGGGCCAGGGCTTCCTGGCTTCCCTGTGCAGTCATTCTGTCATGCTCAGGGCATCCTCTCCAGCTACTTAATCTCTCCTTCAAACCCTGGCACAACTCCGCCTCTAGGTTGAACCCTTTTGGACAAAAATAACTTATTCAAGGGGCAGCTAGGTAGCACAGAGGATAGAGCGGGAGTCAGGAAGACCTGAGTTCAAATCTAACCTCAGACACTTACTAGCTGTGTGACCCTGAGCAAAACACTTACCCTGTTTGCCTCAGTTTTTTCACCTGTAAAATGGGCTGGAGAAGGAAATGGCAAATACTCCAGCGTTTTTGCCAAGAAAACCCCAAATGGGACCATGAAGAGTCAGGCTTGACTGAAAAAAAAAATGACTGAACAACAAACCTATTTAAACTCATTCTCAATGATTAATATACTCCTAACTCTATATCATTCTCTCCCTATCCCAGTGATTTGGAAAACCTGCTCCCTTCTTTAAATTGTGATCCCAGTCCCCCACTGATGGCTCCTTTATTCCCATCCACCTCAACCCAACTCTACCAATGTCCCACTCTTAAGCTACTCACCCCTTTCCATGGTGCTGTCTGGAATTCCTACTCCACAGGTAACAAACTAGTTTTCAATTTCAACTTTTGCTTTTCATCTAACCCTTCATCTTCTTGTACTCACTGAGACCTGGCTCCCTCCTGATGACACAGATTCTGTAGTCACCCTTTCCATCACTGGTGTTTATGGTGGGAGAGTTGGAATACTCCTTGTTCCCCAATGTCACTTCCAGGCTCTTCCTTTACCACAATCACTTGGTAAGCCTTTCTCCTTTGAGGTTCATTCAATCCATATTTATCACCCAATCAAGGTTCTGGTAGTTGTTTAAGGATCCACTGCCTCAAGTCTTTCCCCTACTCCAGTCAATCCTCCATTTAGTTGTCAAATTGATTGTTCTAAAGTGCAAACCTGACCATGTCATCTCCTCTTTTTAATCAACTCCAGTAGTTTCCTTTAACCTCCAGAAACAAATATAAAATCCACCGTTTGTCTTTTCCAACCTTTCAGAATCTGGTACCTTTTCTACCTTCCTCTTCTTCTAGGGTCTTCTTAAACTTTATTTACCCCCATGTACAGTGATTCAGTGAGACTGTCCTCTTTGCTGCTCTTCAGGCAAGACACCATATCCCAAACTCTAGGCATTTTCATTGGCTGTCTCCTTCCTCATTTCTGACTCATGTTTTCCCTGGCTTTCTTCAAATTTTGCCTAAAAATCTGCACCTTCTAAAGAAGGCTTTCCTCGTCCTCCTTAAGGTTTGTGATTTCTCTCCATTCGTTATTGTTTATTACCAATTTATCCCGTACACATATCACTTTCACATAGTTGTTCATATGTTGTCTCCCCATTTTTTGTCTTTCTCTGAATCCACAGTGTCTTTGAACAGTACCCGGCATATAGTAGGTGCTTAATAAATGCTTGTTGACTTGATTTTTTTTCCCCACTGTACCATGTTGCCTCTCAAAATGAACCTGGTACTTTCTCAAGCCGGTTAGAGGAAGACAGGGTGTCTTTCACACACTTCATCTGGGGTAATTAGAGGAGGGGATCAAAGGAGGAAAACACCTGAGGACTCCTGCTATATAGGTAGTTTGAATGTGAGCTGTTGTTCAACTTACCCAACTCAGTGGACACAGGAGAACCAGTAGCTATTTCTCCAATCTTTGCTACACCATCATAGTAGGCTCTTCCTGCTGCTATCATAGCTGGAAGGGGAAGAAAAACATATTCAAAATAATTAACAGAAAAATGGTAAAACACCAAACCAAACCACCAACATTGCAGATTTCCCCTTAAAAACATACATCCACTCCTTTTAGCTTCAAATAAATCAATAACCCTTTCAAAATAGATATGCCTTGATGAAGATCTTTTTAAATAGCTCCTTTAACAGGCAGTCTCTGACTTGACAGTGTCTGACTTAGACATCATCCACATATGTGAATACCTAGGCCACGGTGGAGGGAAATTTGTGTCACTGAAGCAAGTACATGTAGAAATCCCTGGAACTGCTGCTATTAAAACTTTAGAGGGGGGCGGCTAGGTGGTGCAGTGGATAAAGCACCGGCCCTGGAGTCAGGAGGACCTGAGTTCAAATCCGGCCTCAGACATTTGACACTTACTAGCTGTGTGACCCTGGGCAAGTCACTTAACCCCCATTGCCCTGCAAAAAAACAAACAAAACCAAAAACAAACAAAAAAAAACAAAAAAACTTTAGAGGCCTTGAGTCACAGAAAAAAGTCTACTGTAAGGAGCTGGTTAGTACAGCACCACAGTTCAGTTATTTTATGGGTCAAAATAAGCTTTTGTGGGTGGACTGGGAAAGTGAGCCACTATTGGCTCACTACCAGTGAGTCACTACTTCTATGAGGAAATATATCCCAATTTCCAAACAATCAGTTCATAAATCAACTTTGTGGCAGTTGTTTTCCTTTACAGCAGTCTTGCTTTCCAATCAGAAGATAAACCATGTTCAATTGTTGCATGAAAAACCTAAGAAAGCTGTGAAAGAGTTTATCATTCCAAAAAAGAGGCCATAACAATTAAAGTCAATATCTTCTAATGAGAAAGTGAAGCCTGTATCTATTATGTGGGTTGTATTCAAATTTTTTCAAAATAAAGTTGTTTCTATTCTCATTCCAAAGTTCTGAGTCTGGAGATTTAATTTTGAGGGGTGGAAATTGAAGGGTTTTACACAGAGAGTCTTTTATTTGAATTTCCTTTCCTTGAAAAAAAGACTCACTTTGAGGACTTGAAGAGTGAATTACAGGTATTTTTTCTTCTGGTTTTCTTGTTTGTATATGGTGATACAATTATACAGTTAACATTTTGCTGTAGTCACATTTTGGGGGTATATGCACCCACAAATTAAAAAAAAATTGAGGGGCAGCTAGGTGGCGCAGTGGATAAAGCACTGACCCTGGATTCAGGAGGACCTGAGTTCAAATCCAGCCTCAGACACTTGACACTTACTAGATGTGTGACCCTGGCAAGTCACTTAACCCTCACTGCCCCACCAAAACCCAAAAAAACAAAAAACAAAAAATTAAAATAAGTTTATTTTGTAGCTTTGGAGATAAATTTATACTGGAAGTTATAAATGTAGCTGAGACATTTGAGGTATTAATGATAGGTATAGTAAGAACTTTGGGTAGGAGTAGTGATGACAGTATTTATCAAACTTGTTTTATGTATAATAGAGAATACATTAATAAGTTATTTTAACCCTGTCAAAAAGGGTTATGTTAACTCTTCAAGGTTATTTCAACTCAGAGACATATCTTTGACAAATGCAATGCTCTCAAAACAACGCTATACAATTTATAACCCTCTGGTAATAACTTTATAGTGCAATTATAAGAAGATAAATAACATAATGCTTAGGGCTTATTAGCTAATTTACACATCATTCTGCAGATGTCAATAATATCATTCATATTTTACTAATGGGCAAGGAGTTAGGAGAGAAGTGGTGGATTAAGAGTTGATCTCAGAGAGAGGAAGACATAGGTCCAAGTCTTGGCTTGAACATATACTGGTTCTGGGCAAATCTCTTAACCTCTCCAAGTCCCTAAGCAACCCTCTAAGACTATCAAGTTGCAAAATAATTCGTTGACAGAGTTCCCTCCTCGGGAGTTCCTTATAGCTTAGGAATCCCACTTCTAAACTAAGAAAGGAGGTAGAAAGCTTAAGTGCTCAAGTTCGTATGGTAGGGGAAAATGGAGCAGAATAATCACACTCGTTCATGACCTAAGGTTACAACCACCTTTAAAATGCTATGACAGTTTTGATTCCTGGGCTTGTAAACATTAAAAAATCCCTTTTGAGAATATATACACATAAGCAGGGGTGTGCTGGAACCAACCTGAACTGGCTTAAGAGCCAATTGTTAAGTTTTCAGTGTGAACATTTATGTCTCAGAAATGGACAAATCTGGTAAATCAGGGTCTGATTGATTTCTTTGATGATTGTCTAGACTTAAGAAAATGATGGAGAAAACATTAATAATTCAGAAGAAATTAAAAAATATGTCGTGCATACATTTTTCTGGAGAGCTGGTTGTAAAATATTTACCAGTATACCCCTTGCATAGAAATATATATACATTTTAAGTACATACTCATTATACATCTACACACACATTGAGTCTTTGTGTTTATTAAACTGTCAAGATAAAGTAATATTTTACTGTTAGAATTAAATATTGATAGGTACCAATTAGCTGAAAGGCAATCTGTGGGATAAAATGTCATACTGAAGGTAAACTACACAAACTATACCACAGCAGATATTTTATATCTATGGTGGTTGTTCTATTGTGTCCAACTCTTCATGACCCCATTTTGGTTTTTTTGGTAAAGACACTGGAGTGGTTTGCCATTTCCTTCTCCAGTTCATTTTACTGATGAGGAAACTAAGGTAAACAGGGTGAAGTGACTTAGCCAGGATCACACAGTTAGTTAGTGTCTCAGGGTAGATTTGAACTCTGGCACTCTATCTACTTTAACACCTAAGCTTCCCTTTTATAGCGATACTCTCTAGTTATAAACATTGGGTTTCTTGAACATTATATTTATTGGTTTATCTGTTTACCTTCATCATACAAATTCCATTAAAAATTGTCATTAACTATTCATTTTAGTTTTTTTAAATAAATATTTTCCCCCAATTACATGTTAAAATAATTTAAAACATTTTTTTAAAAAGTTTTGAATTCCAAATTCTATCCCTTTTTCCTTCCTTCCCCTCCTCCCTTTCTGATCTGGTAAGCAATCTGCTATAGGTTACACATATGCAATCATTTTACCTTTATTTTAAAACATTGATGTTTTGTGTTTTGTGTCACCTTTATTTCCAAATTTATCACTCCTGGTCTCCCACCCAGGAAGCCCTCCCTTCAAGCAAATAACAAGCATTTGCTGAGCTTTTACTCTGGATGAAGCACTGTACTAAGTGTGGGTGTACAAAGACAAAAATGAAATAGCCCTGGTCTTCAAGGCTTACACTCTAATGGAGGAGACGAAGTGTGTGTATCCAGAACATGTGTAAAATGAATACAAGGCAGAGTTGGGAGGAGGTGTATTAGCAACTGGGGTGGTGCTGCTGGAAATGCTTCATGAAGAAGGTGGCACTAGAGCAGAGCCTTGAGGGAAACCAGGGATTACAAAAGGAAGATGGGGAAGGAGTGAATTCCAGGCAGGGAGTGGTGTGTAAGTGTACAGATTGGCATGGATGGACAGCAAAGTGCAAAGATGGGAGTTAAATGGAAGAAGACTAGAAAGGCAGATGGGCCAAGTTGTGGAAGGATATAAATATCAGAGGTTTTTATAAATGATCTTCCAGGCAATAGGAAGCCACTGGAGTTTGCTAAGTGGGGAGTTGGGGGGTGGGGAGGTGAGGTGGGAGTGACATGATCTGACTTGTACTTCAAATCACTTTGGCCCCCCCATAATCTGTTGCCATCTTGCCTCATACTATTACCTTTTTCATTAGTTACTCACTAGCCCCTGAATGTACCCTTAAAAAAATCCTCAGTCTTTGTTCGTGATGTTCATTTTGCCTAAAATTAGGGAACTTCCTCAATTTCCCTTTTACCCCACCCCCTTCTGTCTGAATTTCAAACCATCCTTGAAGGCTAAAGTCAAATGCCACGATCTACATGAAACCACCCAAAACTACCACGGTAATGACCCTAAGGGAGCTTAGAAAATGTCAAAGACTAAAAAAGGAGAAAAACAAAGATCTATAGAAACTGAGTCACATCTTACTTGGGAATTAGGTATGAAAGCTGTCTGTATACCTTACACTGTTTTTTTACCATCTCAGTGAAGCAATTTAGTTGTAAAGACAAAACAAAACAACAAGAACAATATCTGGGTAGGTCACTATGACTTTTCTGTAGGAGAACTCTGCAGTAATGATTTTAGGGTTAAATGATCTGGAAGAGGGGGCAGCTAGATAGCGCAGTGGATAAAGTACTGGCCCTAGATTCAGGAGGACTTGAGTTCAAATCCGACCTCAGATACTTGACACTTACTAGCTGTGTGACCCTGGGCAAGTCACTTAACCCTCACTGCCCTGCAAAAAAAAAAAATTCTCTCTCTTCTCTTTGTTATATATCAACTATGCTACACAGATATGCTATATATAAGCTATGCTATATAGACAAACTATATACAAAAAGTGCTAATATATTAATATGGCATATTTTATAGTTCGCTCCATTTGTAAAATTAGGAAGTTGGACTAAATAATCTTTGTAAGTCCCTTTCAGCTATTAAGTCCAGTGGTTCCGGGACTTCTACTGGGGCCACTTTCTGTTTAATAGCTGGTAAGGTGGCCCTGGGAGAAGTAATAGAACTATTAACATAGAACTTAACAGCTAAAAGAGACCTGTAGAGATCTTCTCCCAAGTGCTTAGTTTTACAGATGGAATAAAGTGAGGCTCAGCTGAAATGAAACTGGAACCCAGGTTCCCTATTATTCATTGCAGGGCCTTGTTCACAACAAAACCTTGATGGTTTTGTGACAGCCAGGCAGGGCATTGAAAATTTCTGGCAAAGAACAATAGAAACCCAGAAGAAAAATTCAATTCAATTTAACAAGCAATTACCCAGGTTATTATTAGTATGATCAGAGTTTAGTGATATGTTAAACACTGGTGATAAAGCTACAAAAATAAAACTGGTACGGTCTTCAAAGATCTTTCATTCTACTGGGGGGTGGGTGGAGTTTATAATATGTACAATATATATAACCGTTGGGTCTCTGTTTATATAAAATATAAACGGTTAGGATTTTAAAGACCTTTATAATTTGTTCCCAACCTTAGCCTTAACATATTACTCTCTTCCCTATTTTCTATGGTCCAACCAAACTGGATTTTACTAAGTTCCTCACATCATCCCATCTCCCATCTGTGGGCCTCAGCATTAACCATCCTCTATGCCTAGAATGCAATGGTGCCTCACCTGTACCTCAGAGAATTCCAAATTTCCTTTAGGAAGCAGCTTCAATACCATTGTGCACACAATGCCCTTTTTCTAATGCCCACCTAGGGCCCTCCCTCATTAACTACCTTGTGCTTAGCTACCTTATATTTATTCTGTATACTTATAAAGTATGACTTTAGGGTTGACCACACTCATGTAGCCTAGATAGGGTACTCATTCTCAATCTCTATCTGTCTCTCCCTCCTCCTAGCTTATTTTACTTATTCATTCTTATCTTAGACTTTAAGGTAATAAAGGGGCATATTCTACTGTCCACATTATTAAATTGCAACATCTTTCTCATTACACAGTTAGCTCTGAGTCCCCAACTCATAAAAGAGTAAGTAACCTCTTTTCCCATAAACATTTGCTCATCTCTCTCTGTCAAACCCCCTAATTGTCTTGCCTTAAATAAACCAAGGTTACTGACTATACTATTTATTAACAGTGCTAGATACAATTAAAACAAAGACACAAATAATTATTTATAATATGTCAGCTGTGAGAAAGATCACAGGCAAAGTCATCTTTAACCATCACTACAAATGCTAACTTCTCAATTTTGGGCACACAGTCCCACCATTCAGTTCTCTCAGGATACAAATTAAAGTCTTTTTTTCAATAATTCTAACCCAGTTTTCTCAGGATATAAATCATCTTAGTCTTTCTCTGTTCTCTCTTCAGTCATTACAGTTAACAATCTCTTCAGAACAACATTAAAAAAATAATTTAAAAAAATTTTTTAGTGAGGCAATTGGGGTTAAGTGACTTGCCCAGGGTCACACAGCTAGTAAGTGTTAAGTGTCTGAGGCCAGATTTGAACTCAGGTACTCCTGACTCCAGGGCTGGTGCTCTATCCACTGCGCCACCTAGCTGCCCCCAGAACAACATTTAAACTCTCAATCGCCTTAAAGACTCCATATAGAATGATGGCCAAACTATTCTTGTCCAAGATTTTAATGCCTCTTAATGATATAGTAACAGTATCTCTAGTCTCTGTGGGAGAGGATATTGAGGCTGGTGTTGCATATTTATATATATTCATCTCCTCCAATAGAACGTAAGAATAGGATGTTTCATTTTTTTCATCTTGTCAAGTTCCTACACAGGTCTGGCATACAGAAGACAATAAATGTTCATTGACTAATTGATGCTTAATCAGGTATGGGGTACAGCTTGTCCAAAGATAAAATGTCTCTTGTAGATGACAGTAAGTAGGGCAGTTTGGTTGCAACATAGAATGTGTTAAGGGGAATAATGTGAAATATGTCTGGAAACATAACCTAGAGTTATTCAGAAAAGAGATTCAAATGTCATATGGCAGAATTTATATTTCAGCTTGTAGGCTATAATCCAACCCCCTCACATTACAGTAAAGGAAACTGAGGACAAGGGAGGTTAAGTGACTTGTTCAGGGTCATAGAGATAATATATATAAAAGACAAAATTTGAAATTTGATTTCTGACTCCAGAGCCAGTATTCTTTCTCACTTGAAGCTTCCTGAGTGGCATGGTTAAATATGTCATTTAGGAATATCAATTTTGTCAGCTATCTAGAGGTTGGATTAGAAAGGGGAGACTGGAGACAGGGAGAACAATGAGGAAACTGTGATAATGAGGCCCTGAGACAATGCAGTAGTTGTGCGAGTGGAGAGAAGGGGATGGATGTTGTAAAGTCAGCTTGGACAAAGATGGGCAACTGAAAAGAGGAGAGAATGATTGTAATTGTGAACCTGAGTAACTGGAAGGTTGATGATACCCTTCATAGAAATAAGGAAGTTAGAGGGAAGGATGTGTTTGGGGGAAAGTCGATGACTTCTGTTTTGGATACATTGAATTTGAGATACTTATATGATGTCCAGGTAGAGATGCCAAGCAGACAACTGAAAATGTGGGACTGCAATGGATAGAGCACCGGCCCTGGATTCAGGAGTACCTGAGTTCAAATCTGGCCTCAGACACTTGACACTTACTAGCTGTGTGACCCTGAGCAAGTCATTTAACCCCCATTGCCCTGCAAAAAAAGAGAGAGAGAGAGAGAGAGAGAGAGAGAGAGAGAGAGAGAGAGAGAGAGAGAAAATGTGGGACTGGAGCTCAGGAGAAGGACAAGGATGGGGATATGTAGATTTGGCAGCTGTTTGCAAAGACACGACTGAACTGAAGATAACTGATGAGATCCCTTAAAGAAAACAGAGTCCTTAATAGAGTAGAACATTCATGGCAATCTGGTAAAGGAGAGTAAAGAGAAGTTATACAGGAAGAAGACAAAAATGACATGAAAACCGTGGAAAGGGGAGTGTGTCAACAGTACCAAATCCTGATGAGAAATTAAGAAAGATGAAGACTGAGAAAGACCATTGGAATTAGGAAGGAAGAAGATTATTAATAACCTTAGAGGGAGCAGTTTCAGTCAAGTGGTGAGGTCAGAAGTTAGACTGCAGTGGCTTGAGGAATGATTGGTAAATGCAGAAGCAGGCATAACAAGGATAGACAGCTTTTTCCTAGAATTTTACTGGGAAAGGGAAGAGCTATATAGGATGATGACTACAGGGGATAGAAGAGTTAAGTCAAGGTTTTTTAAGGATGGGGAAAATCTGGATATATTCATAGGCAGGAAGGAAGGAGTCAGTGGATAAACAGAAATTGAAGATTAGAGGAGAGAGAGCATTTGAGAGAATGTGAGGTATAGAACTGAGAAGAGGGAGTTTTTAATGGCCAGACAAATTATTTTTTCAGCAAAGTGTGAGGTGAGCTCCTCTTATGGGGGTGGAAAGGTATAGGGAAGATGGTACAGGTTAGGGTTGAGGGAAATAGGGAAGATTTGGAAGAAGAAAAGGATTTCCATGCAGTCAATAGTGAAGGCCCAGTTGAGATAGGATAACATAAGTTTCTACTGGTCCCAGTTGGCATGGTTTTAAGACCTCTTCCAATGGCATTCAGCAGCATACCAGTGGAAGAGGAAAAGGCAGATGGGTGTGGGGAGCTCCGGGTTGAGGTTCAATCAATAGGATCGAGTGATTCTAGGATAGAGAATAGTACAAAGTTGAACTGGTTGCCCATAAGATTAAGATTCCAAGTGGAGGAAAATGAGGCTAGAGTAGGATGGATGATTCTAAGAAAGATGAAAGGGATGAAGTGATTATAGGTTAGGAAAAGGGTGAAGAATAGCTTTGAGATTGAAGCAGAGAGAGATATGGAAGAATAAGAGGTTACAGTCTGAGAAAGGAATTGCAAAGATCTGGATTTTGAAGGTGATAGTGAGATCAAGGGTATGACTATTCCTGTGTATGACTGAGATAGTTTTTAAGAACAGGAGGGTTGAGGAACTAGGAGGCCAAGGTGTGTGAGGGGACATCAAAATGCACAATTTAATCTCCCAAGTATGAGGACTTGAGAAAGAAGGTAGGGAACTTCTGGGTCATGTGATAAGCCAGAGAGAGGACTAGACATTTTCTTTGATCCTCACAATCACTCAGAGGTCTTCAAAACAGAAATTATGCATTAAAGATAAAGCAGGGGCAGCTAGGTGGCACAGTGGATAGAGCACCAGCCCTGGATTCAGGAGGACCTGAGTTCAAATCCAGCCTCAGACACTTAACACTTACTAGCTGTGTGACCCTGGGCAAGTCACTTAACCTCCAATTGCCTCACTTAAAAAAAAAAAAGATAAAGCAACTTCATCTTGTCTCCATGGTCTAAGCGACTATTAACCAAAAAGGTTAAAAAAAAATACATGAACTAATAATGCCCATCTTGAGCTCACTCAGTACTCTCTCCCCTACTTTCTGCCATGCTACTGGCAGTGAAACTGCATTAGCTGATCTGTTGCACAGACTTGCAAAAAAACCCAATCACATATTCCAGTCCTCTCTCCCTCTTTACAGTGCCTTGGAGAACCAGGCTCCAGGCTGTGGAAATCTGATGCGGCTTCAGTAACCAGCTCCCTAGAAGCATTCTGTATAGCAAAAGATCCCTGCATGAGAGTGGAGAAGGAGATAGAATGTGGTGGATCGCAGGTCTGCCAGAACTTAACTCTATCCCCCTGATTCCCTCTCCACCCCCAACTTCCTCCCAGAGCCTTAAAGATCCAAACTCCAAGTGACTGAAATAATCTCTAGATGCAAAAGCATTAGGAATAGTACTTTGATCAAGCAGGCCAGAAAACTGGGGAATAGATGAAATGAGATAAGCTATCATGTGGCAATTGCATGGAACTCTACTAAGGCTGAGAGAAAGAATTCGGCATCCATCTGAGGTTAGTTCTGGCCCCAGCTTAAGTCTGGTGAATTAGGAATTATATGTTATGAGAGGAGGTTGAGATAGCTGCTTTAAGGGCCAGTACCCAGGGAAATCACCCCAGAGGGGAGGGAGTCAGAAAGAGAGCAATAGGGGAAAGTAATGAAAAAATGGACCAAAATGGCCAAAGATCTGAGAAGGAAGAAAACCCAACCTTGAGCAACAGGGAAAACATTAATAGCAGAAGGTAATATGGCTTTCAATAAACAAGTTCAAGCATCCATGAATAAATACTGTAAAACTAAAGAAAATGTCAACACTTCATGAGAAAGAGAACCCTGTAGAATTTGAGGAGAATATGGAAGCACAATGTACTTTTCTTAAGTGGATTAAAAGAGAAATGAGAATTATGAGAGCAGAATTTATGGTCTAAATAGCAGAAACATACAGCTTGAATCTGAGATAGTAAGTCTCATCAAAGAAACAAAGAAAGGACAACTAATTGGGAATGCAAATACACAGAAGTGAAGAACAATCTAGAAGAAGAAAAGCAAAAGGCAATAACATTAAAAGAAAACATTCTCTCAAATTCAAACAAACATATTGATTGAAGACAGGATGTGTAGAAACAAACTAAAAATAATAGGTCTCCCAGAAGAACATGACAATAGGTCAAAAAAACCCCTATAACACCATAATCCAAGAAATAATACCAGAAAACTTTTCACCAGTCGAAAGAATGCTTCCAGAAAAAAACCTATGGCTGCAAACTTTAAGACACATAGTGGCAATATTTAACAATTCAATTCAGAAACAACAAATTCTGTAAGTAACCAGGAGAAAGACTTCAAATACAAAGGGATGGAAATTTGAATAACACAAGACTGGCACCCACCAGAAAATTCAGGAGGGAAAAGCATAATATGTTCTGAAGAGCAATGGCACGGAGGCTCAAATAACCTAGAAATCTGAGCTTATCCATCAAAGGAAAAAGATGGATGTTAAATAATAAAGAGGCATTCAAAACATAAAACTAGACCTGAAGAGATTGTTTGCTTTTTGAATAGTTCAGGCTACAGAAATTGACTTATCCATAGTCACTAATACATGTTAGAGTCAGAGCTTGGACCCAGTTTTCCTAACTCCAAAGTGGGCCTCGTAAATCATGTAGAAAAGAAATCGGAAATGTTAATATATGTATGTGTGCATGTATATGAGAAAAAGCTGATGACAAAAAAAATCTTCACATCTTATACTATATGAAGATGTGTCTTCTAGTTATCATTATATGTTGTCTTTTAGAACTTATATGCAGGGGAAAAGAAGAAGGGGCAAAAAATAGGTTCCAGATAGTTTGGGAATACATTTTCAGCAAAGGAGAATTGTTTTGATCACATCTTACTTCAGTAGTTTATTTCAAGTTGAAATTTCCTTTGTTAATTTCTGATTAGAAGTATGTAATTTTTTAAAAAAGTCACAGTAATTTTAAAAGAAAGACTATAGACATTTACTAGCTGTGTGACTCTGGGCAAGTCACTTAACTCCCATTGCCCCACCAAAAAAAAAAAAAAAAGAAAAAGAAAAAGACTATAAATGCTTAGAAAGTTGTTGAATTCCTCAGTAAAACCTCTTTAGGATAAGGGATTCAAATGTAGCAAACTACTTTGTTTCACATAGATAAATACATATTATAAAACTCACTTTGTTTTGATAGGAAAACCTATATTCTAGGGGCAGCTAGGTGGCACAGTAGATAGAGCACTGGCCTTGGAATCAGGAGTACCTGAGTTCAAATCCAGCCTCAGACACTTAACACTTACTAGCTGTGTGACCTTGGGCAAGTCAATTAACCCCAATTGCCTCACTTAAAAAAAACCAAAACCCTACATTCTGCTAAGTCTAGAAAATAATTTCAAGATAATGATATGAAAATTGACTATTGATTCACTTGTTTTGATTCAGGTTAAAAACAAAATTTCTCACCTGGGGTTTTTTCTAAAGACAAGAACTTGCTTATATAACAATAAGAATAGCATGTTGCAGTTGAAAGACCACTGGACTGAGAGCCAGGGAACTTGTATCCTAGTCCTAGTTCTGACACTAAATAGCTGTTTGAACAAGATATATAACTTCTCTGGGTCTCAATTTCCTCATTTGTAAAATAAGACGAATAAGCTAGATGTCCACAAAGCTCTCTTCCAGTGCCCTATGATCTTACAATTTTTATTCCCCAGATAGATTATAAATTTTTAAGAGGCAAGAGCTATTTTGTATTTCTTTGCATTCTCAATATCTAAAATAGGGCTTTGTAGAGCATTGGTATTTAATGTTATTGAATTGAAAAGCTTCTTCTAGCTCCATTACGCTGGTGAAAATTCTAATAATTCCAGAGTGGTAAATATGGGGAATATGTAAAGATTTAAAGGGAAAAAAAATCTTTTGGGGCTAACATAATTCCACTAGGAACTAATTTAAAGGTGAAGATAATTTTTATGATAAAGATATGGAAATCAGAACCATATTAACACAACATTGTACTAGATACAGGGTGGGCCAAAAATCACGAAAGGGTTTTAATATTTAATAACTCCTATTTTGGGGGGGTTTTAAATTTAAAATACTGGAGCATCAGATACAGTATACATAGGAAATAAATATGCATATAGGAAATAAAGAAAAGATAATTTTCAAAAAGTTATTATAACATCAGACCCCTTCATTACTTTTGGCCCTCCCTATATAATTTCCTTATTTCCAAAGAAACTATTTTCTTGCAATATACAACTTAGCAGAAATCAACCTGCTCTTTTTATTTTAGCAGTTGTTACTAAAGAAAAGATGAGTATTTAAACATGACCATGTTACTATAATTAAAGAACAAATATTTATTGCTCACCTACTATGTGCAAGGCATTGTATCTTCTTTCTTTCTTTCTTTTTTTTTTAGTGCGGCAATTGGGGTTAAGTGACTTGCCCAGGGTCACACAGCTAGTAAGTGTTAAGTGTCTGAGGCTGGATTTGAACTCAGGTACTCCTGACTCCAGGGCCAGTGCTCTATCCACTGCACCATCTAGCTGTCCCCAAGGCATTGTATCTTAACTTTTTTTGGGGTGGGGGGTGAGGCAATTGGGGTTAAGTCACTTGCCTAGGGTCACATAGCTAGTAAGTGTTAAGTGTCTGAGGTCACATTTGAACTCAGGTCCTCCTGACTCCAGGGCTGGTGCTCTATCCACTGGGCCCCCTAGCTGCCCTGGCATTGTATCTTAAATATAAAGTCAGAAAGTAATAAAACACTTACCAGTAACAGCCTTCTCATAGTTTTTCCCTAGGTTTATTAAGTTCCGTAGCCCAGGATTGAACTGCTCCATTACATTCTGATAAACAAACAAACAAACAAACATCAATTAAAAAGTAAACTAAGCACAAGCACAGATTTTTACACATGAATTGACTGAATGCAACAGAAGAACCTAGACTATGTATATACAAGTATAACTTGTACCAATTAAATAGTAAAGGGTATTGGTTTAAAAATAATTAATAGCATTTACTTCCTCACCTGGTTGAGTAAGGGCACTTATATTTGTCATGCTTTATGAAGCATTGGCACATTTCCAGATGCCTAAGGGCTGGGTATGACCTACTACTATAAATGGTGTGCTTTGCAGCCACTCAGGTCATTAATGTGAAAGTGCAACTCATATTGAGTACAGGTTCCTGAGGTTAAGGCTCTGTCTTGGTGTTTAAACAAGTCAGGGGCTATAGTTCTGGCTTTGGGGAAAAAAAAAAGACCAACCATTAGTTAATTTGCCTGTTTGGTTATGTTTAGTTTCACTGTCATTGAAACTGTGAAATCGAGGGGCGGCTAGGTGGTGCAGTGGATAAAGCACCAGCCCTGGATTCAGGAGTACCTGAGTTCAAATCAGGCCTCAGACACTTGACACTTACTAGCTGTGTGACCCTGGGCAAGTCACTTAACCTTTGTCTTAATCCAGTGGAGAAGGAAATGGCAACCCACTCCAGTATCTTTGCCAAGAAACCCCCATAGACATATGGTCCATGGGGTCACAAAGAGTTGAGGGTGAAACAAGGTTTTTTTTTTTTTGTTTGTAGCTATGGGAATTGAGACTCAGTTTAACAAACATGTGCAACATCATATAATTAGAAACAGTAGCTCCTTGAGGGAAGGTATTATGTCTTAATAAAGCTTTAGTTGGGAGTGGTGGAGCATGCCCATAATGCCTGCTACTGAGCAGATTGAGGCTGGGGCACTTGGCAATTTAGAGCTGTAGTGGGCTAAGGCAATGGGGTGTCTGCATACATCCAGTACCAACATGAGCCCCCAGAAGCAGCAGGGATACCTAAGGAGGGACAAACCAGCGGGGTTCAGAAAACAGAGCAGGGCAGGTCAAAGTTCTCATGCCAGTCAATAGTAGAATTGGCCAGTGAGTGGACCTGGGAAAGATAGGGAGACCTAGTCGAAGAAAGAAAAGCACCCGTATCAACCACCATGCTTTCAACATCCCCTAGTACATAGCTCAGTGTCCTGCACAGTGCTTCTTATATTACAGAAGTCCAACTTGTACTTTTTTCATTACACAATGCAGTCAGGCTGCTCTTCAAATGACTTTCCAAATAAGGGAAAGATTGTTACTTGAAGCTTTTATATTCTTGTGAAAATGGTTCTCTGAGGCAGATTGATGTAATGGAAGAAGCATTAGCTAGATTGGAAGTCAGAAGACCTGGACCCTGATCTCTAACACTCCTGTTAACTTACATTGGGATCTTCATTTTAACATGATGGTCCCTTCTAGTACTAAGTTTCTTTAGTGATGTGAAATTTTGAGCTCAAGTTAAATTATTGAAAACGTGTTCAAGTAAAACAACTCAACTCAGATTGGATGATTTTTTTCCCAATAAAATTAATCTAAACATAATTTTTCAGAGTGGCAGGCAACAGGATGGGCTTCAAAGAGAAGGGCTTGAAAGTTTAATAGGTATACTCTAGGTTTTCACTCTTTAAGGTCCAGTTATAGAATCACATTCAAAAAGAAACTCAGTAATCCTGGCCTCTTTGAGGGTGGAAAATCCATTTGTGCAGCTACTCTTGGCTATTAATCCAATTATTTTGGCTGTAGCACATGCAGTTTGAAATTCAGCAGCAAACAAGTGCAGCTTGTAACCCACAGAACTCTGTAGTTCTAATACATTTATGAATTGAATAGATTCCCAAGTTGGAAGAGAAATAAATACAAAGAAAAACAGTATATAGAGTAGAACATGAGGGCTCCTAGTTGTGTGTTCAGCATCTGGGTAGTATCAGCAATGGTACAAAGTTTAAATTGTTGAAATTTTACAGTTCAGAGGTATATTAGTCACAGAGAACAAACTGATTTCAAGAAAGGAATTTGGCTCAAAGATTAGAGAAATTATGAGATACTGGATAAATTTAAGGGGGGTTATTATTAATTTAAAATAGAAGATACCCAAATCATCATTTTGACTCAACAATAACTAATTGCTATCCATGCTACCATCCACTTCTTGGTGAGGAAATTCCATTTGCAGTGCCAGTTTAAACCAGAATAGGTTACACACCCTCTTAGAGGGGAACATGGGCATGGTGTAGCCATGGTTACAAAACAACAAATTTGAGGGCTGGTTGATGGTGGGGAAAAGCAGGATATTCATGTACCCTACCTGGAACTTCTCCCTCTGCTCAAAGGACATGTACCCCACCCCTCAAAACTTAAGAGGATTTTTTAAAAAGGGGTGGTGGTACAGAGACTGTTTTTTCCAGTGCCTGAAATGAATCCTTCCAATTTTGATTTTTACCTTATATTTTAATCTTCAAATTCTCCACATCATACTTCATTTGCTCCAAAATTGTAGGAAAAAACTCTCCCCCCTCCCCCGATTATTTTCAAAATAAAATCCTGATAAATGAAGACTATTAGGAAAGTGTATTTCTACTAGTAGGTTTTTAGGCTGGCCAGATTTGACTAGTATGCAGTAGTAAATTTTATGTTATTTTCTGTAGAGCTTAAAGTCTTTTAAAGTAGAATAAATGCAGTCTTGTGATTTTTTCTGGGCTTTTATGTATTCCTTTTAAAGTAAAAGCTTTTGGGGTAGCTAGGTGGCACAGTGAATAAAGACCCAGCCAAGGATTCAGGAGGACCTGAGTTCAAATTTGACCTCAAACACTTGACACTTACTAGTTGTGTGACCCTGGGCAAGTCACTTAACCCTCACTGACCTCTCCCCCAAAACCCCAAACCAACAAAAAGTAAGCTTTTTGTTATCACAACATGAAATTACTAAAAGACAAAATTCGTATTTTACCACTTGAAACTGTTTGAGTTAAATTTAGTTATAAGCATAGGGCTTGCTTCCTATGCCCTAGGGCAAGACTAACACATACTAAAATACCTGCCATGTACTCTAGGCTAGACTAATTTTTCATTAAAAAATAAAAGGGGAGGGGGCAGCTAGGTGGCGCAGAGGATAGAGCACTGGCTCTTGAGTCAGGAGGACCTGAGTTCAAACCCAGCCTCAGACACTAGCTGTGTAACAGGGCAAGTCACTTAACCCCAATCGCCTTGCAAAGAAAAAAGAAAAGAAAAAAGTAGTAAAAAAAAAAAAAGTACCAATACAGCTATGCCCATTGAGGTAGCTTCTGGTGGTCTAAGTACTAAAGTCATCCCAAGAGGAGTCTGGAGCTCCTCTTTCTACTTTACCAGTTTGCCAGGATGGCCAATATAAGCTGTTGTTGTTTGTCCTTCATTCTTGAAGAAGATCATGACATCGGGAGGTGATGTCATGACTTGCAGTGAATTGGATTTAAGTGAGGGAGGGTTGTGCAAAATCACCAACCTCACTCTCTTTTCCAGAGCTATCTGGGTCCAGTGGAAGGACAAAAGTGAAGACTACTGAAGATGGTCCTGGATGCAGTGGGAGACTTTGACCTTTTTAAGCTAAGGTCTTTTCCTTTGCCTGAGGCAACACCCACTCATTGATAAAGGCTGGATAAGAAGTAAGGGGGGGGCAGCTAGGTGGCGCAATAGATAGAGCACCGGCCCTGGATTCAGGAGGACCTGAGTTCAAATCCGGCCTCAGACACTTAACACTTAACTAGCTGTGTGACCCTGGGCAAATCACTTAACCCCAATTGCCTCAAAAATAAAATAAAATTAAAAAAAAAAAAGAAGTAAGGCAAAGAGGGGCAACTAGGTGGCGCGGTGGATAGAGCACCGGCCCTGGAGTCAGGAGTACCTGAGTTCAAATCCGGTCTCAGACACTTAACACTTACCAGCTGTGTGACCCTGGGCAAGTCACTTAACCTCAATTGCCTCATTAAAAAAAAAAAAAGTAAGGCAAAGAATGGCTTCCTTTACCTAGTAAAAACAAATGAATGGAGAAAGAAAGAGGGGAAGAGGGAGTGAGTGAGTGAGGAAGGGAGGAAAAAAGGAAGGAAGGGGAAGAAAGAAAGAAAGAGAGAGAGAGAGAGGGAGGAAGGGAAAGAAAGAGAAATAAAGGAAAAAAAAAAAGGGTGTTTAGCCTGGAGAAGAGATTTAGAATGAACATAAAAGTTGTCTTTGAGCTATAGCTCACAGGAGAGGGAAGGGAGAGTTGCTTAAGACTGTTTAAGGAGAATGGTACAAGTTTTATTTATATATATATATATAAAACCTGCTCTACACTTGGAAAAAAAAGAAAAAGAAAGTCTAGGAGGGGAAGGCCCTCAGGGTTTCTGGCCAAAACAAAAACAAATGCTATTTACCCTCACTCTGCAGCATTAAGAGGCAGGGAAGCTGTGGCCAACTGATGCAATTCTGTATACTTGCTGAATGTGCTCTCCATACTATTTTTAAGTAAACTTCCTTTTGTTAACTGCTGAGTAGTCTATGAATATCTTGGTTTTGTGCTGTTTTCAGTCTTGTCCTGACTCTTCATGAACCCATTTGGGGGTCTTCTTGACAGAGATATTGGAGTGGTTTGCCATTTCCTTTTCTAGCTCATTTTACAGATATGGGGACTAAGGAAAACAGGGTTAAGTGACTCGCCCAGTGTCACAAAGGTAGTTTCTGATTTGACAGATTTGAACTCAGGTCTTCCTGACTCCAGGCCTGGTACTCTATCCATTGTACCACCTAGCTGCCCCTTATGAATATCTTGCTTCATTTCAGTCCTAAACTCGAACCTTCAGACTAGCCTCGGTCAGTCTTGGTCTACATTTTCTATATTTGAGTTCTCTTTCCTTTTCTAACACTAACTCTGTATGACTAATATTTTACTTGATCTATCAGCATTTTCCCATATGTAAACCAGATAAAATACATAGTCACATTTGAATAAAGGTATTAAAGTGATTTGGAACATTTACAATGAATTTGCAAGTTCAGAACATGATCTTTGCTTTTCTCTTCGATTTTTTGACCAAAATTTTTTTTATAGCTCTAATTTCCAGTTCATTTCTATATGAGGCAACCCCTTTACTTGTTTTATACTAAGGCTGATTTCAGATAAAGAATCTAGGAGAAGCAGCCTCTCTTTTATTCTTTTGTTCACCTGAAATAATTTATTAAACATTTACTATATGTTAGGAGCTGGAGATACAAAGACAAAAAGGAAATAACCCTTGCCCTCAAGAAGCTTACTAGTAGGGGCAGCTAGGTGGTACAGTGGATAGAGCACTGGCCCTGGATTCAGGAGTTCAAATCCGACCTCAGACACTTAACACTAGCTGCGTGACCCTGGGCAAGTCACTTAACCCCAATTGCCTCACCAAAAATAAATAAATAAATAAATAAAAATAAAATATATCTACAAAGTAACTTTAGAAATAAGAAAAACCATCCAACTATATAGGTATGACCTAAATAACATCCTTTATTATTATGAAATGGAAACAAAGGGATTAGATCTGGTAGACAGTGTCAAAAGAACTATGGACAGAGGTTTGCAATATTGTACAGGAGGCAGCAGCAAAAACCATTCGAAAGAAGAAAACTAAGAAGGCAAAATGGCTGTCAGATGAGTTTTTACAAATAGCAGAGGAAAGAAGGAAAGCAAAAGGGAGAGGAGAAAGTGAATGCAGAATTCCAAAGAATAGCAAGGAGAGATAAGGTTTTCTTAAATAAGCAATGCAAAAAACAAAAAATAGAAGAAAACAATAGAATGGGAAAGAAGAGATATTTTCAAGAAAATTAGAGACATCAAGGGGAAGTTTCATATAAAATGGGCATGATAAAAGGCAAAAATTGGTAGGGACTTAACTGAAGTCAAGTGGCACTTAGGAAGCATTACTAACAATAAGATTAGTAGAGGTGACTGAATTCCACCTAAGCTATTTAAAATCCTAAGAGATGATGCTGTTAAAATGCTGCTCTTGATATGCCAGCAAATTTGGAAAACAGAGGCTACTGGATTAGAAAAGATCATTCTACATCTCAATCCTAAAGAAGGACAATGTAAAGGAATGTTCAAATTATTGAACTTTACTCATTTCAGATGCCAGCAAGATTATGCTTAAGATTGTCCAAACTAGGTTTCTGCAACATGTTAAATGAGAATGACCAGAGGAGCAGGCTGGTTTTCAAAGGGGCAGAGGAACTAGAGATGAAATTGTCGACATTTGCTGGATTATGGAGAAAGCAAGAAGTTCCAGGAAAACATCCACTTCTGCTTCATTGACTACACTAAAGTCTTTGTAGATCACAACAAAATGTGTTAAGTCCTCAAGGAGATGAGAGTACCAGATTATTTTACTTGTCTACTGAGGAACCCATATGAGGATC